>NC_089226.1:60577190-61301580 GCF_963924675.1 Phocoena phocoena | reverse complement strand
AGATGAGGATAATCCAATTTAAAATTTTAGTTTTCATTTTATCGTATTATATTCTAAGACCCGTGTTTTCCAAACTCTCTCCACTAAGGCCAAATAGAAGAGTATGTCCCAGTAGCAGAAAGGACCCAGGTTAGGAGTGAAGAAGAATCCTCGGGGGGGGGGGGTGAACAGGTTAACCTGAATATCACTGATGAGGACACCTGCAGAGTTTATTCTCAAGATTCAGAAACTCTTCTTGAAGCTAAGCCCCTAGCTCTTTAGAGACAATTAGCTCTAAATACCAGGGGACCTAGGGAGCCTATCAGGGAGACAGTTTGACGATAGGTCAGAGAACAGGGTGAGGCAGAGCGACACGGGCTTCCTAAAAAAGAAACGTCTCGCCTAACATGAATGGTCAGCAGAAGTTCCAAGAAAGACAAAGCTCTAGGAGTATTAGGACTCAATCAAGTTCTCTTCGTGGCAGTGAGAGCAGCCTTAGAGGCAGCTTTTAAGTGTGGAGGAACCCATCAGCCAGGAACAGAGAGAAGAGCCTTCACAGAGACCATGCCTGGCCGCTAGGATCCTGCCAGCACCTCCATCTCCCAGGAATTCATTGGAGGGAGCTACTGCCTTTCATTTGATGACCCCAGAGAAGTTTCCTTGTTACCTTAAGAGATTGATTTTGGCCTTTTTTTCTTAGTTTTTATTTTGTGTTTTTATTTTTTAATCACAATTGTGTTTTTTTCCTCTTCCACTGACCTTAGACCTGGGGACCTGGAATCCCGAACATTTGCAAACAAAACAAAACCAAAAACCTCCCTATTCCCACTGTTTGGAACACCTTTTATTCCCTTCTCTGTCTGCTTAATTTTTACTCGTGTTTCAAGACTAAACAGAAGGACCATCTTTTTTCAGGAAGGTTCCTCTGATCATGACTTTCGCCCTCCCATGCATTAAATGCACATCTTTTGCTTACACTTATCCCAAGATTCTAATATTTGGGTTACTTGTCTATCTTTCACCCTAGACAGGGCATCTGAAGGGCAAAAGATGTGTCTTTGACTCTGTATCATCAGCATCTATCAAATAGCCTCCATATATAATAAGTCCTATAAGTAAATGCTTACAGAACCGATGAGTGATCGAAGGGAAGGGAGGGGAAGGGAAGAGTAGGGAAAGGAAGGGTAAAAGGAAAACACAGCCTCTCAGGAAGAGTTTCCAGGTAAGGTATCTCTTAACACCTAGCTGAGAAAAGGGCAGCCCAGTATGCAGACAGTGAAGGTATGGGCCAGGATGAGTCATCCAGGGAACTTGGGAAGGATAGATTTTCAGATAAGCATTGTGATCTCCAGGTTCCCTTTTACAAGTGTAAATGGACTTAGAGAGTAGTGAATGTTAAATGAATTTGAGCTGTCACTTTCCCATTTGGCAGGAGGCTCCAAAGAGCCTTTGTATGAGAGAGCCCAAATGACTTGGAGAAGCAGAAAGAGAGAGTAGGGGAGGGAGAGCTAAGGTGCGTTCAGTTCCCAGGTCTCCAGGGCCAGCCTCTCTGATTGTGCTCCTTATCCTAACAGGCTAGCAGGCTGCCAGTGTGACCTCACCTGCTCCAGTGCCCCCTTCTCCGTGCCAGCTATGAGTGCCTGCAACTTCACACATACCACCTTTGTGCTTATTGGTATCCCAGGACTAGAAGAAGCTCATTTCTGGATCGGCTTCCCCCTGCTTTCTATGTATGCCGTGGCAGTGTTTGGAAACTGCATCGTGGTCTTCATCGTAAGGGTGGAGCGCAGCCTGCACGTTCCCATGTACCTCTTTCTCTGCATGCTGGCAGCCATCGACCTGGCCTTGTCCACAGCCACCATGCCCAAGATCCTAGCCCTCTTCTGGTTTGATTCCCGGGAGATTACCTTTGACGCCTGTATGACCCAGATGTTCTTTATTCATGCTCTCTCAGCCATTGAGTCCACCATCCTGCTGGCTATGGCTTTTGACCGTTATATAGCCATCTGCCACCCACTGCGCCATGCCGCAGTGCTCAACAATAGAGTGACAGCCCAGATTGGCATGGTGGCCGTGGCCCGTGGATCCCTCTTTTTCATCCCATTGCCTCTGCTCATCAAACGGCTAGCCTTCTGCCAATCCAACGTGCTCTCACATTCCTATTGTGTGCACCAGGATGTAATGAAGTTGGCCTATGCAGACACATTGCCCAATGTGGTCTATGGTCTTACTGCCATTCTGGTGGTCATGGGTGTGGATGCCCTGTTCATCTCTTTGTCTTATTTTCTGATTCTACGAACAGTTCTGCAGCTGCCTTCCAAGTCAGAACGGACCAAGGCCTTTGGAACCTGTGTGTCACACATTGGTGTGGTACTGGCCTTCTATGTGCCTCTCATTGGCCTCTCAGTGGTGCACCGCTTTGGAAACAGCCTTGATCCCACTGTGCATGTTCTCATGGGTGATGTCTATCTACTTCTGCCTCCAGTGATCAATCCCATTATTTATGGTGTCAAGACCAAACAGATCAGAACGCGGGCGCTAGCTGTGTTTAAGATCAGCTGTGACAAGGACTTTCCGGCTGTGGGAGGCAGGTGACACTTACCATGGCACTTTTATCCTTAATGGCTTGATATAATGATTTCCTAATGTTAGCTTAATCCCAGTTGCCCATAAACACATCAGTGCTTTTCTCTGGTTGGCTTCCAAACACTTCCTCTGCTTGGGGTGAAGTTGTTGAGGCTACCGTAATTCTTTTCCACAGGTAAAAATACTATTGACATCCTTATTATATAAAAGGCTTAAATAATAAAATAGATCAATAGTTAAAGAACATAAAGAAGAGTGACAAAAAGTACAATTGGTTTTGAAACAAGGGAAAATTTGCTCTGACTAGTAATCTAAGAACTCTATAGTAAGACAATACGTAACATTTTTGCCGATTAAATTACAGTTTTTATTAATGAAAATTCACAATGAAAGAGTTTGTGTTGAAACACATATCCTCGAGCATCACAGCTGATGGTGTAATTGGCAAAATATAGCAAGAACTTTTTAAAAGTTACATGCTTTAGGGAATTCCCTGGTGGTCCAGTGGTTAAGACTCTGCGCTTCCACTGCAGGGGGCACAGGTTCAATCCCTGGTCAGGGAACTAAAGATCCCACATGCCGTGTGGAGTGGTCAATAAATAAATAAATGTTACAGGCTTTAATGCTGTAATCTCACTTTTGAAAATTTATTCTAACGAAATATCTCTACCTATGGGGTAGGTACTCTTTTTGACCCCTGTTACCAGTGAAAGAAATGAGGTTTACATTAACAAGAAAGCTAAGTCACACAGCTTGTGGGTGCTGTGCCATGATCTGAAATTAAATTTCATAACCAAATACAGTTATTTAATATCCATGCTATCTTGCTTCCTGTTTAACATCTGCCATTTATTTCCTCAGCCTGTGTAAATCCTGTTTTCTCTCTGCTGTGTGCCTTATGAGGTGAATGACTGCATCTGTATTGAGTGGTAACCCTGCCCTTGTTGTGAGCAACAAATCTAGGTTACTCTTCATGTTTTACAGTGACCATTCATGTTCTACAGCCTGCTTCTTTCCAGATTAAGGGAGAAGATATCTTCTCAATCATGTCTCCCTTTTTTTAAGTGTATTCTGTATCTGTCAAACATTTCCAATGTCTGAGTTTCAACTTAAGTGTAAGATATTATAAATTTTATTTAAAATTTTGCTAAGTGTAACACCTATTTCTTTCATGTTTATCGAATCCCATAAACTCAGATTTGGAGATGTGAGAAGTTCCCTGGTCTTCTTTCCCACCAGTGCAGAAATCTGAATGCATCTTTTCTCAAGATGGGCTATTCCCATTGTATAGTTGAGAAGGTCTGATGAGAAGCTAAAATCTGAAGGCAGTCATTGGGCCTATGTGTGCCCTCAGTAGCTTCACCGAACAAGTCTTAGGTGGGGGATTAGGGTGGATAAACCATGGGGAGACTCCAACCTGTGGGCTCTTTCTCAGGAGGAAGGAACCTCGGACTCTTAACCTCTCTTCTGGAGAAGGGTCTTCCTAGCATATGTATCTGTGAGCATCCAGTTGTGATTCCCTGCCCAGAGGCAGTAGAATAGGCTTCAAAGTCTTGCAGCTAATCAATGCAAAAAGACCAGGGCTGAGAGAAAGAGACAAAATGGAAGAAATGGATGATTTCCCTAAAGAAACGAAGGGGTGCTCAATGCTCTGCAAAAGTGGAGATTCAGGTATTAGGCCTCACCCTAAATAATGAGGTCAGGAGCCTCGTTTTATGAGATTGAACCACCTATGTCTCTCCTCACAACTTCCATCCTCTTTTATTTTCCTGTGCATTACTCTGCCTCGAATCATACCCTCCTGGCTATTGCCATATACCTAAGAGGATGACAATTTAATAAAGTGTGTATCTCATGCTCCCAAATTCTTCACTGTTCACTGCCATACAATTTATTCATAGTCTATTGCAGTCTCCCCTACCCCTCCCTCTGCCCTAAGATTTTCACTTTTTTAAAAGTAGTCAAACGTCTTATATTCATAGCAACACTATTCACAATAGCCAAAAATGTGGAAATAACCCAAGTGTTATTCAACATATGAATGGATAAACAAAATTAGTATATACATACAATGGAATATTATTCAGCCATAGAAAAGCACAAAATAATGATACGTTCTACAACATGGATGAATCCTGAGAACATGATGCTAAGTGAAACAAGCTAGACACAAAATGACAAATATTGTATGATTCCACTTATATAAGGTACTAAAAATTCATTGAGACAGAAAGTAGAATAGAGGTTACCAGGGGCTAGGGAGAAGGGAGAATGAGGGGTTATTGTTTAATGGGTATTAAGTTTGGGATGATGGAAAAGTTCTAGAAATGGCTAGTGCTGATGGTTGCACAACAATGTGAAAATACTTAATCTCACTGTATTGTACACCTAAAACAATTTGTTAGAATGGTACATTTTATGTATGTTTTGCTATGATAAATAATTACCAAAGAAAGAATATAAAACATATCACCATCAATTTAATAACAAGAACATATTGAAATGATTGCATTTTGGATACACTGGGTTAAAGGAAATATATTATTAAGATTTTTTAAAAAGTATCCCAAAGAGGAAGATACTTAATCCCCATATTGGGAGGAGGACAGATCCTTGGGATGAGATTTAGGAGCTCAGAACCCCTCTTCTGCCACTAAGTGGTGACCTTGTCTAAATCACATCACAATCTCTTTGAACGAAGTTAGTAAACTTGATGATTAAGTTAGATAAACTCTAAATCCCATCTCTATCCTAAATATTATGTGCTCTGAGCATTAAGAAGCCAGGAACAATTCTAAAGGTCCTGCAAGTCTGAAGCTCTCCAGGGTCTCCTTGGGAACTGCTTTCTGACCCACATAAGAAAACCAGCCCCCTTCCCTGAGGCCACACATGCTGTTTACCCAAACACAGTATTTATCAACTTGATCTCCTACTCCCCTATTCTGCCAATTATAGCTCTTTCCAAAAATCAAAACTTCTCTCAAAGACTGAGGCTTTTCCACACAGGAGATATTCACGGGCTCTCTGAAAGGAAGCCCCGTCCAACAGAGAGAGCAAACCATTCTGATTCGTCAAGTCAATTCACTCCCTGTGAGGTTCGTTTCCCTCTTCTGTTTATTAGGAGCAATAATAGAATCGACCACTCAGTGATTTTGTGAGGATTATGTGCAATTATCCAGCACAACGCGTAGTGCAATACTTAATACATAGTATGAACTCAATAAATACTTATTATTATCATCATCATCAGGGAGGAGGTGGATAATAATTCCTGCCTCTCAGGGACATTGAGGGGATAGAAATGTGGGTTTCTGCCTTTGGCAAGCAAGACACACAGATTTTTTTAAACACTCATCTGATCACATTAGCCTGGGAGCTTGGAGTTTAGGAACTGGGCTTTTTTCCTCTCTTCCTCTTATACCAGTACCAGGACTAAGATTTGGGAGATGGGATAAAGGAAGGGAGTGTAGTAGATAGGGGAGGTGGGACTTACATGGGATTCAAATTGGATTGAAATGACTGATTTTATGCACTACAGGAGGAAGATCAACAGAAAAGCCATAGTTTTCAAAGTTGTCCCTGGAAAATGTGATTGCATCCTAGAAGGTGACAAACTAAAGGGGGGTTATGACCATTGCTTATTGCTTGTTCACACAGACTAGGGTCCTGGGAGAGTGTTTGCATTTTGTTTCCCAATGACCTGGAAGGGCTTCCAGGAGGAGGGCCTCTGGGTGCTCGGGGAGCTGAGTCAACTCGTCGAGGTAGTTGCAGGCAGCCCCTGCCATGAGAGACCTCTTGGTCTCAGGCAAGTGCTCACTGTAGTCAGAGTATCTTTCCCAGTGAAAAAGGGTCTCCAGGGACTGAGGACCATAAAAGCACTGCCTTGTTCCCAGCCATGTTTATGTTGGCCTGGACAGTGGACAGCACCAGTTTAGGTAGCCAGTTCCCCATGAGAGCCAACGTGTCTGAGGTTGCCCTGTAATCAGGACAGCTCCCATCACTCCCCAGTAATTAAATGTAGCCCCCATCTCTGAGCAGCACATCATTTATCCCACACTGGACTGACAAGAAATAAGGACAGAACATAAGTTTGTTTTTTTGTTTTGAGGGATAGAGATTTCCTCAGGCTTTTTTTATTATTAGAAGAAAAGATTTACTCTCAATACACATTTAGGACCAGAGATTACCAGAATCAACATATCTGAGATTCTTTCCAATGATGATCACCACGAATTCCCCCAACTGATGCCAGCATTCATGCCCAGTGCCTATTTTTTAATGTCATTTAACATTAAACGTTCAAGGATAACTTACAATGTTCTAGGCTCTGTAAAAAAATGAGGAGGATACAAAAATAAACAATAGTGGATACTGTAGCCTATGTCAGATATTATCCGAAAGAAAAGAGATAACAAATGTTGGCAAGGATGTAGAGAAAAAGGAACATTTGTGCACTGTTAGTGGGACTGTAAATTGGTGCAGCCACTATGGAAAACAGTATGGAGATCACTCAAGAAATTAAAAATAAAAATGCCATAAGCAATCATTACCTCAAAGAGATATCTGCACTCCCATATTGATTGCAGCATTATTCACAATAGCCAATGTATGGAAACAACCTAAGTGTCTGTCAGTGGATGACTGGATAGAGAAAATGTGATATACATGTATATTACATATACATATTATATATATATATATATATATATATATATATATATATATATATATATATAATATACGGAATGTTACTCAGCCTTTAAAAAGAAAGAAATCCTGACATTTATGACAAGATGGATGAAACTGGAAGGAATTACGCTAAATGAAATAATTCAGACAGAGATAGACAAATAGGGCACATTACCACTTATATGTGGAATCAAGATGAAAAAAAGTCAAACTCAAAGAAACAGAGAGTAGAAAGGTGGTTGTCAGAGGCTGGGGTAGGGGAGGTGTAAATAGGGAAACATTGGTAAAAGAATACAAACTCTTAGTTATAAGATGAGTAAGTTCTGAGGATCTAATGTATAACATGATGACTGTAGTTAATAATACTATATTGTATAATTGAAAATTGCTAAGAAAGTATAACTTAAGTGTTCTCAGTGAAAAAAAATTCATATTTGAGTTAATTTGTTAATTAACTTAATGGTGGGAATCCAATTCTTTCACAATGTATATGTATATATAATCATCACATTGTACATTTTAAATATATTGCAGTTTTATTTGTTAATTATATCTCAATACATTCATAAATTAACTCAAAGTCAATCACTGACCTAAATGTAAAACTTTTTAGATGTACGCATAAATCTGTAAAACTCTTAGAAAAACATAAAAGAAAATCTTCAGGATTTAGGGCAAAGCCTTCTTAGTCTTGACACCAAAAACATAATTCATTTAAGGAAAAACTGATAAATTAAGCTTCACTAAAAATAAAAAGTGCTGTTATGTCAAAGACTCAGTTAAAAGGATAAAAAGAAACTATACGGAGTGTGAGAATATGTGTATGCAAATTACATATCCAAAAAAGGCCTAGTATCTAGAATATAAAAAACTCTTAAAATTCAACTAGAAAAAAATTTTAATTAAAAATTGGTAAAAAACATAAAGTGATATTTCATGGGAAAAGATACATAGATGCAAATAAACACATGAAAAGATGTTCAAAGTTATTAGCCAGTAGGAAATGAAAATTAAAACCATGGTGAGATATCAATACATATCTGCTAGCATGGCTAACTGTTTTTACAAATATGAAAACATCAAATGCTAGCAAGGATGTGGGGAAATTGGTTACTTAATTCATTGCTGATGAAATGTGAAATGGTATAGCCAGCCATTCTGAAAAACATTTTGGTAGTTTTTAAAAAACTAAACATGCAACTGATATATGGCTGAGCATTTGCACTCTGGTATTGATCTCAGAGAAATGAATTATTTGCACTGAAAGCTTGTACACAAATGTTTATAGTAACAATAAAATAATAGCCAAAAACTGGAAACAACACATATGTTCTTCAACAGATGAATGGTTAAGCAAACAGTTTAACATGCCCTACAATATTGTTCAGCATTTAAAAAGAATAAACTATTGAAGATGATGGACTAGGAAGAAGACCCTGAGCTTAATTCCTCCCACGGGTAGACCAAAATTACAACTATTTACAGAGCAACTATTTATGAGAATGACCTGAGGGCTAGCAGAAAAGATTTTCCACAGCTAAAGATATAAAGAAGAAACCGCAATCAGATGGGTAGGAGGGGCAGAGACAGTGTAGTCAAGACTCACATCCCTGGGAAGGTAATGCACAAACAGAAGGATAATCACAATAGAGGTTCTCCCGATGAAAAAAAATATCCAAGTCCTACATCAGGCTCTCCAGTTCAGGGGTCTTGTATCAGAAAGATGAAACCCTGGAACATCTGGCTTTGAAGGCCAGTGGGATTTGCATATAGGAGAGGTAGAGGGCTGTAGGAAACAGAGACTCTGCTCTTAAAGAGCACACACAAAATCCCCATGCTCTGAGTCTCAGCAGAAATTAAGGAAATAATCCCACTTACAATTACATCAAAAAGAATGAAATAACCTAGGAATAAATCTAACCAAGGAAGTACAGTAACAGACCTTTACTTGGAAAACCATAAGGCTGATGAAAGAAATTGAAAATGACAAACAAATGGAGATATATGTGTTCATGAATTGGAAGAATTAATATTGTTAAAATGGCTATACTACCAAAGGCAACTTACAGATTCAACGCAATTCCTATCAAAATGCCAGTGGCATTTTTCACAGTACTAGAACAAATAATTCTAAAATTTGTATGGAAACACAAAAAAGACCCCCAATAACTAAAAGAATCTTGAGAAAGAAGAACAAACCTGGCAGTATCACACGTCCTAATTTCAAACTACACTACGAAGCTACAGTAATCAAAACAGTATGGTACCAGCACAAAAACAGACACATAGATCATAGAACAAACTAGAGAGCCCAGAAATAAACCCACACTTAAATGGGCAATTAATCTATGACAAAGGAGAGAAGACTATACAATGGAGAAAAGACAGCCTCTTCAATAAATGGTGTTGGGAAAACCAGACAACTGTATGCAAAAGAATCATACTGGACTACTTTCTCACACCATATACAAAAATAAACTCAAAATGGATTAAAGACTTAAATGTAAGACCTAAAACTATAAAATGTCTAGAAGAAACATAGGCAGTACACTCTTTGACATAAGTCTTAGGAATAATTTTTGGATAAGTCTTTTCAGTCAAGGGTAACAAAAGCAAAAATAAACAAATAAAACTACATCAAACTAAAAAGCTTTCCTTTGTGCATCAGAGGAAACTATCAACAAACCCAAAAGGCAGCCTACTTAATGGTGAGAAGATATTTGCAAATGATGTAACTGATGATGGGTTAATATCCAAAAATATACAAAGAACTCATACACTCAACATAAAAACAAACAAACAAACTTATTAAAAAATGGGCAGAGAACCTGAATAAACAGTTTTCAAAAGAAATACAGATGGTCAACAGACACATAAAAAGATGCTCAACATCACTAATAATCAGGGAGAAGCAAATCAAAACCACAAAGAGCCACCACTTAACACCAGTCAGAATGGCTATCAACAAAAACAACAAATAACAACTGTTGACAAAGATGTGTAGAAAAGGGAACCCTCTTGCACTGTTTGTGGGAATGTAAATTGGTGCAGCCACTATGGAAAACAGTATGGGAGTTACTCAAAAAATTAAAACTACCAAATGGTCCAGCAATTCCACTTCTGTGTTTTTATTCTGAAGAAAACAAAAACACTTATTTGAAAAGATGTATGCACCCCTATGTTCATTGCTGCATTATTTACAATAACCGAGACATGGAAGCAGCCTAAGTGTCCATTGATAAATGAATGGATAAAGAAGATGTGGTATATATATATATAAAATGGAATATTACTCAGCCATAAAAAAGAATGAAGTCTTGCCATTTGCAATAACATGGATGGACCTGGAGGATATCATGCTAAGTGAAATAGTCATACAGAAAAAGAAAAATATTATATAACTTCACTTATATGTGAAATCTAAAAAACAAAAGAAACAAACAGAAACAGAGTCATAGATACAGAGAACAAACTGGTGCTTGCCAGAGTGGAGAGGCGTGGAGGGATGAGTGAAATAAGTAAGAGAGATTAAGAGGTATAAACTTCTAGTTATAAAATAAGTAAGCCAGGCTTCCCTGGTGGTGCAGTGGTTGAGAGTCTGCCTGCCGATTCAGGGAACACGGGTTCATGCCCCGGTCCGGGAAGATCCCACATGCCGCAGAGCAGCTAGGCCCGTGAGCCATGGCCGCTGAGCCTGCGTGTCTGGAGCCTGTGTTCTGCAACGGGAGAGGCCACAACAGTGAGAGGCCCGCATACTGCAAAAATAAATAAATAAATAAATAAATAAAATAAGCCATGAGGTTGTCATGTACAGCATAGGGAATATAGTCAGTAATACTGCAATAACGTTGTATGGTGACAGATGGTAACTAGATTTATCATGGTGATCATTTTGTAATGTATAAAAATATCGAATCACTATGTCAGACATCTGAAACTAATACAATATTGTAAATCAATTATGCTTCAATTTTAAAAAGACATGAACTATTAATACATGGAATAAGCTGGATAAATCTCCAGATAATTATGCTGAGTGAGAAAAAATCCCAAAAGATTATATACTGTATCACTTCATTTATATAACAGTCTTGAATTGACAAAATTATAGAGATAAAGAACACACTAGTGATTGCTAGGGATTAAAAAGGGGATGGGGAAGGAGGGAAGTGGGAGTGGCCATAAAAGAAAAAAATGAGGGAGCCTTGTGATGATGGAAATTTTAAGTATCATGACTGTAGCAATGTCGATATCCTTATTTTGATATTGTACTATTGTTTTGCAAGATATTAATTTTGGGGGAATTGAGTGAAGGATACATGGGATCTCTCTATTAAGTCTTACAACTGCTTATGAATCTACAACTGCTCAAAAAGATTTTTTAAAAAATCTTGAAGTGTCTCAGGTTCTGCTATGGCATTCAGAATTTTTTGCTGTAAGTGACGGGCAGCCAACAAAGAAGTGGTTAAAAGGATGGAGATGGGGTTGACATGAAACACACATGCCTTAGAATGGTCTCTCTGGCAGGGTGTGGCTGTAGGAGTGGAAGCAGGTAAGAGAGCAGATGGGCTGGGCAAGACTCTTAGAGATGGCACACTTGATGGCCTTTGTTTCTCACTGTGAAGTTAGGAGCAGTAACAAATTAGCTACGGAGAGTAAGATGGCAGGTTGGATAAATAGCTTGAGAAGAATGGTGACAATTTAAAAACTGAAAGGAAAATTATGGAGTACTGCTGGAGTCTCAGCTCAGGTTAATGACCATGACTTTGTTTGGATGTAAGATTTCAAAGTTAAGTAATTTTTCCTAAGTTTACTGATCACCTCTGGAGGAGAAAGGGAGACAGACTGGGCCCGGTTCAGATGGGAGAGTGCAGCCAAAATCAAAGAGGAGAAAAGTCAAATGTGTTCATAGAAAGCAGCTCCAGGTGAATGACTGTAGTCCAAATTGATATAGGAAAAAGCTGAGGTCAGAGCTATTTTGGAGTAGAGCTCTCAAGAAAGTGAGAAAGAAGGGACATAGAACTTGTACGTGGTGAGAAACTGAGCAAGAAACAGAAGAACTTGAACCAGTTCTTTCTTTCTTTCTGGCTGCGTTGGGTCTTCGTTGCTGTGCGCAGGCTTCTCATTGCGGTGGCTTCTCTTGTTGCGGAGCATGGGCTCTAGGCACACGGGCTCAGTAGTTGTGGCTCACAGGCTCTAGAGGGCAGGCTCAGTAGTTGTGGCGCACGGGCTTAGTTGTTCCGTGGCATGTGGGATCTTCCCGGACCAGGGTTCGAACCTGTGTCCCCTGCATTGGCAGGAGGATTCTTAATCACTGCGCCACCAGGGAAGCACTGAACCAGGTCTTAATGGCTCTGCAGTTCATATACTTTCCACTAAGTTCCCTCCTTTTTGAACCTGTTGGATTCAGCAGGTCAGCCCCAGGATAGGAGTGTGAGCAGAGTCTGTGCTAGCTCCAGTCTGGAGCTACAAGCCCAGAGTCTTGGAGTCTGTCCCAGAATGAGACCTGAGAGTTTAGAACAGGGTCTGTGGGCCTTTCAGAAGTCTGCCCTCTCCCCACTTGCTCTAGGAAGGCTTCCCTGATTCCCTCTGCCTGGGTTAGGCCAACACTACTAGGCTCACAACACATCATTCCATAGCCCCCACCCTCTACAAAAACTGGCTGCTCCTGCCAGATTCATCCTGGGGCCTGGCTAAGAGGAGGCTGTCTTCAGGAATATTGTCTTGGAAGGATTTCAAATGCAAATGGGCTGTTGAAGCAGATAGTCTTTGAAGATCATTTAAACTTGGTGGGGTATTGTAGAATCTATGAGTCTGTCTCATTTTCCCCCTTATTGTTTGGTTCCTCCAACCACTTCCTGGTTCCAAAAGCTAGTTCAACAGGAACCTGGTTCCTGAGCTTGTTCACTCCTCAGGGACCTGAGTGGAGTGACTCCTCTGTGGCTCAAGCCTGGCCTTCCCTGGAGATAGGCACTGCAGCTAAACATCCCAAAGACATCCTGGGCTCTTGCAGGATGTGGAGTGGCAGAACAGCTGGGGACAACAGCCAGGTTGAGTAACCTGGACCCTCAACACACCCTCTTCTCCACTTCCAGGATGGGTGGCCACCAGCACCTCATCCTCGACCATCCAGGTGGAGATAACAGTGAGAAAGGTCTGGAAGTCAGGCAGAAGAAAGAGAAATAACCAGTCTTGAACAACAGGAGACAGTAGTGCCATCTTGAGAAGAGGGGCTGAAGGAGGCTACCTTCCTGAGGGTCAGGAAGCTTACAACTCAGAGAAGAAGTGGAATCCCAGTCCACATTTCCAGGGAGAGCTGTCCCTCGTAGTCTCTGCAGAGAGAGAGTAGATGAGGGGAAGTGTCAAGTTCTCTCGGCATCTGGTATTCATTTTCCTTATTTATTATCAACCCATTTTATACTCTAATATCAAAAAAATTAATTTGGTTCATGATTTCTTTATTTCAAAAAATTTTATAAAGAATTTTCCTCTCTCTTTTGAATAAGTCCTTATCTCAAAAAGTATTTTTACATATCTTCAACTTGTTTTATCCCTCATAATTGTTTACAAAATATGTCTGCCCAAGTTCTGTGTTGGAACTTCTCTGTTTATTTGTTTTTGAATGGAATGAGTTCCATCAAGTTTTGATGTGCTTAGAAATAGTGTCTGAGAGAGAAGGGATGGAGGACTCCAGAACTACACTGTCAGCAACTTTACTTCACTGCATTTTCCTTAAAAGGCTTCTACCAGAATATGCACAACCCTCTCTGCTCCAGAGGGACAATGCTTGTTACCCTCCTAGAATAAAGAAAAAAAGAGAGGTCAGTCCTACTTTCAGAGTGAGTTGATTATGTTGGCTAGATATGACGTAACTGTAGACCCCAGGATTCAGACTAAAGCCCCTTGTAGTTCTCTGACCTATTTTTGGTGGATTTTTCATCTCTGCTAAAAGATATTTGTGAGGCTGTTTCCCTTACATTCTTTTATTAACCTACCTTTAAAGAGTTTTTTGTTTGCTTATTTACTTGTTTTGTTTTATATTGAGATTTAAAAGAAAATCCAAGAAAAACAGTTATAATAAGCCCATGCTGTCAACCCTTCAGGCTTCCACAGTATGTTTGCAATTTATTTCCATGAGGCCACTGCTTCTTGTTTAAAAATAGAGCGTTTTTTATTAGACTCTTTACGATCATCTCACATTTTTAAAGAAAGCACTGCTTTCTTCAATATGTGAAGAGATCAGCATTTCACATATGAAATGCTACTTTTGTAGTCAGTGGGTTTAAATTATACTTATTCTCTAGTTTGCTTTTAGATGGAGTACATTTTTCAATCTCTTTCACATTTCATATTTGCTGTTGTGTGTGAACCCATGTCACCTAATATCAGAGCTGGTGTTTTCCCAATGCTTTTGTCTTGTCTTATTTTTCTGCCCAGATTGAAGAGGTCCCCTCTTTCTGAAGAACTCATCCGTGCCCCAAGGATGCTCCCTTCCCAGTCCTTTGCCAACATCTTCTTCTTCCAGCCATCTGCTTTCTGAATGATTGGCATCAGGGCTGGAGGCCATTCATGGCTGGATCTCCATCCTCTTCTCCCCCACGTTCACTGCGGCCCTCACTGGAAACTGCCTGATCCTCTTGGCTGTGAGGAGGACCCCCAGCCTGTACCAGCCCATGTACTACTTCCTGTCTATGCTGGCCCTCATCGGTGTGGGCCTCACCTTGTCCACAATGTCCACCACGCTGGCTGGGCTCTGGTTTGACCATTGGCTCATCAGCTTCAATGCCTGTCTGGGCCAGATGTTCTTCTTCCACTTCTCTGTGGTGGAGTCCTCAGTGCTCCTGGCCATATCTTTTGACTGCTTTGTGGCCATCTCCAACCCCCTGTGCTATGCAGCTGTCCTCACAAACAATGTCATCATCAGGATGGGACTGGCCTGTGCTACCCTGTCTCTCTTCCCAGTGCCATTCCTACTTAAATGTCTGAACTTCTGCCCTAATAAGACCCTCTTATCCCATTCATTCTGTTTCCATCCTGACGTCATGAGAAGAGTCTGTGCTGACATCACCATAAACATCCTCTATGGGTTCTACGTGGTACTGTCCCCTGGGGGCATAGTTTCCCTGCTCATTGTCCTATCCTACACTCTCATCCTGCCCACAGTCCTGGGGCTGGCCTCTCCCAGGGAGCTCATCGGGCCCTCAACACCTGTGTCTCCCATATCCTGGCCATCTTTGTCTTCTTTATTCCAGGTATCACCATGTCCATGATCCACTGTTTTGAGAGGCACCTGCCCCCCATTGTACATGCCCTTGTTGCCTATGTGTACCTGCCGGTGCCCCCTGTGCTCAACCCCATCATCTACAATGTCAAGTCCAAGCCCATCAGGGAGGCCATGCTCAGGGTCCTGAGGGGGAAAGGTCAGAGTTGATGATGCAGGATGCCTGCAGGATTGGGACCCTGAAAAGAGTTTGGTAAGCCAAAAAAATAAACTTCTGGATAGCTCAAGTCCCACCCATAGTTTCATTTTGGGCATCTGGGAAAAAAAAATAGATAATTATGAGAGACTTTCATTTATTTAGTCTCTCACTTATTTCACATATATTTTCTCAATGTTAACTTCTTTCAGGTCCTATGTTAAGTACCAGGAACACAGAAATGAGTTGTAAATGGTCTTGCCCTTCAAACATCTCACCTTTGAATATATATGAAAAATACCCAAGGGGGACTTCTCTGGTGGCACAGTGGTTAAGAATCCGCCTGCCAATACAGGGGACATGGGTTCGATCCCTGGTCCAGGAAGATCCCACATGCCGCGGAGCAAATAAGCCTGTGCACCACAACTACTGAGCCTGCGCTCTAGAGCCCGCAAGGCACCATACTGAGCCCATGTGCCACAGCTACTGAAGCCTGCATGCCTAGAGCCTGTGCTCTGCAACAAGAGAAGCCGCCGCAATGAGAAGCCCATGCACCGCAACGAAGAGTAGCCTCCGCTCACCACAACTAGAGAAAGCCCGCGGGCAGCAACAAAGACCCAATGCAGCCAAAAAAGCCCAAATAAGAAAGTGTTTAATACAGTGTAGTAAGCTCATTGTTAAAGGTTTGTGCAGAATTCTGGGTAAGCAGAGGAGCAAGTTATTTACCTCAGTGTGCTTTGGCTTTCTCTACAATGGGAATATTATAATGTCTATCTTATAATGTTGTTATAAGGATCAAGGTGTGGAACGTAATGTACAACATATAGAAAATACCAGTAAAAGTTTTCTCTTGTTGTTATTGTATTCATCACTCATTTATTCATCAGAACCAATGTTTGATCTCTGGCTAATTTCTGAGACCTCAGAAATGAACCAGACTCAAATTTTTGCCTTCGAGAACCTCATAGCTTATTTGAGTAGAGAGAAAAATAAGTAGGCAAGTATGATGACAAATAATAAGTTATTGATGCAGGGTAAGCACAGGGATGTGTAAGAAAAAAAAAAAAACCAGTAGAACTGTCCGGTTTATGAGTTTTCTGGAGGCTCTGTCTGGGCAAGATCCTTTGAAAAATAGAGTATATTATGCAGATATGGGAATACGGAGTAGTTTGGGGCAAGTGGAGAAAGAGTAGGAGAGGATACTGCACATGGAGGAAACAGCAAGTTTGCTTTCTTAGAAGAACAAAGGGTTTAGTGTGATTAGAGAAGAGAAGTGGCAAAAGATGAGGCTGGAATAGAAGGCAGGGCTCAAGCAAGCAGAACTTTTAAAAATATAGTATATGCAAAGGGAGTTGGGTCTCTTCCTGGGTACAAGTATGGTGCCACTTCCAGTGGGTCATGCTCCACTATAAAGAGCAAATGGGATTTTGAAGTGAGATCTTAAAGGGATCTTTGTATGTTTATACAGCACTTACTATCTTCTACTTTATATTCTAGTGATAATGACTCCCATATCAAGGACTTTTTTTTTTTCCTATTTGTCTCCTAGAAGTAAAGGCCCAGCAGAGAATTTGTGCTTGGTGACGATTTGCCAGAGTGAATTTTCCAAAGACTAAAAGGGCAGAACCACACCCAGAAGAGAACTCAGTATTCTAGGTCTGCTGAAACTTTAGAGTTTTTTATTAAGTTGAAATAGGCTGTGAACCGATGGAAAGAATATTAGACTAGACATCAGAAGACTTAGATTCTAGTACTGACCTTGATATTATCTTCTTCCCTGTGTTCTTTTGAAAAACACTTTCTTAAGTCAGAGTATTAGTTTCTGCATTTGCAACATAGGGATAATAATACTTCCTTCATTCCATCACAGGAGGGATAAGATAATAAAATGAGGAAAAGGAATAACAAGGTTCTTGAAATCCAAAATAAAGTACATTTCTTTAAGCAAATATAGTTCCTAAAGTTTCATTTCTTCCCCTAGTTTTTATAGTTTGTGATGAAATTTAAAGAAAATATCCCCGTGACCATTGGTCAAAGTTCGGGGGACTACCCTTAGAGGAAATCAAGGTGGATATAAGAAGAGGAAAATTGAGAAGTTAAATGGCACACAGTTTGGCAAATGCCTTCTTCCTAAAGTCTAAAACTCTTAGGGCTGTATGTAAGACTCTTAGGTTGATTTCTCCCAGAAGCAAATTTTGAGACAAGACTTAATTACAAGTAGTTTATTCGAGAGGTTTTTCCAGGAAGTATTGTTAAAATAGAGAGAGAGAGAAGTAAGCAAACCAGTAAGGGTGAGTGATTGAACGTGTTACCTGTGTGAATAAGAGGGGTGAAAACTCAAGGAGTAATTTGGAAACACAGTGTAGAATATGCTTCAGTTATCACCACTGTGGAGCCAGGAAGGTGAGCTATTTACCCTTCCGTTTGTCATTGGCTGAAAGTTGCTCCCTAGCACTTCATGTCTGCCCCTGTGTGATGGAAAGAAACCCTCCAAGTGGGGACTCATAATTGGGATTCAGGAGGATGCTGTCGGGATAGAAAAGTGAGCACTGAGGGTTACGGGAGGGGTACTCAGTGTACACCATACTCTTCCCTGGCATCACTCTGATCACAGGTTTACACTAAGTTAACTGCATCCATCACTCATCCTTCACGGTGGTGGCAATTTCAGAAAGAGAAGGAAAGGAAAAAGATTTATAACTAAATGTATAGAGGAGCAATCTAGAGGTCCCATTACTCTGACTGGTCCCAAGGTAAAATTAATATTCATAATTTCCCTCTTTTACCACCCATTCTAGATTCCACCCTTTCATGGTCAGACTTCTTACCCAACAGCAAGCAACCCAGACCTTTTCCTTAAGGAAGGCGCCACCTTTATAAGCAAGTTATTCGTGTTGGTCTCTAATGTTAACAAGTCAGACATTCAGCAGTGGCAGTAACTAGATTTGCCTTGGGGAAAGGGAGTTTATTTCACTGGACTGTTGCTTACCCCCATCTCTGTCACCCTGGTCACTCAGTATAAGGGCCCATCATTGCAGGCACTGGGGTGAGGAGGGACAGAAGCTTGTTGGGCACTGGATGTGTCATCCTGTCATCCTGTTTACCTGGTTGTTCAGTGCTTCCTTTAGGATGGAGACTCTCTGGTGAGCATTAATGTGAGACATAGATTTGCACATTTTAGTTACATTCTCATATAGCCATTCACATATCTTCCCCAGACTTTTTCGTTTTCAATCTTCCAATATTTCTTCTTCCAGGCCTCCTCACTATTCTTCAGGACCACCTCTGAATAAAACTGTAGTGAGGCAGCACTATTTGTTTTACTTCTACCTACATATTAAGCCACTCCAACCGTGAATCAGGCCCAGCTTACTTCCTCCTCCGTCAGTTAGACATAGGGAAATCCCCATGAGACTGTAGGTACAGCTGAGGAAGAGGCATTGATGCAAAAGAGACAGGTGACAGGAAGTCTAGGCCACCTGTTTATGTAACTCACTTGTGCCTGCTAAACTTGTACCAGTATAATTCATAGTACTGTCCGTACTCACCCTTACGACATGGGTAGGCCTGACAATAGCCATTTAAAATAGGAAATTTTAGTCACATAGTCACTTGATGTCCCATGATCAAGTGTTTAATTCCTATTAGGGTCCAGTAACATTCCCATACCTGTCTTTTGAACAGAGAGGACTCTGCTGGAGACAGCACGGCCTTGCTCCAGAATCCTAGGAGTCTGTGCTGCAGCTCTCCTATTAGGGCTTTATGGAGACTTCACACATATTTATCTACAACAGGCATCATGGTTTTACCAAGTTATATGGCCCAAGTGACATAGATTCTTGCATCACAGACTAAACCTGCTGCAAAGCCCTCTCTTGTTCTAGGCCCTCTCAAAACTGACAGCCTGCTACACACCTGTTGAATTATTCCTAAGGGTATATGTGCTCTCTCTAAAATCCAAGGAAGACTAACAGGTGCTGTGCCTCTTTGCTGACAGCAGGAAGGACAAGGTGCAATAGCATGTCTTTTACCTTGGAGAAGGTATGCTGACAGGACACAGAACACTAAACCTATAAGAACTTCACTGATGTGTCAGGCGGCCTAATGTTTGAGGACTTTATCTCCCACTCCGTGATGTGTATATGTGTTACCAGGGTATTCAGAGTACTTACCACTTCCTGGTTTCCAAAACCTTGGTTAGTTATCTCAATATCCATGTCCAAACATCATGTTCCTTCAGTTCTTAAAAGCCCTTTTGGGGCTTCCCTGGTGGCGCAGTGGTTGAGAGTCCGCCTGCCGATGCAGGGGACACGGGTTCGTGCCCTGGTCTGGGAAGATCCCACATGCCGCGGAGCGGCTGGGCCCGTGAGCCATGGCCGCTGAGCCCGCGCGTCCGGAGCCTGTGCTCCACAACGGGAGAGGCCACAACAGTGAGAGGCCCGCGTACCGCAAAAAAAAAAAAAAAAAAAAAAGCCCTTTTGGTGAAAAGCATCTTTCCTTCTGTGACATAGGCATCGCTTCTTTTCTCATGACCTACTGAGTGTTCCATCTAGTTATTAGTCACAAGTAGTCTCACCCCCATGTTGGCTAACTCTGTCTCTTTCCAGAAAATAGAAAGATCCTCTTTTTCAAAATGAGGTAAACAGTACAGATGGGTCACTGAAGCATGTCAGTGAACCTTTTGAAAGCATGTCTTAGAGAGGGCTGGGCTAGATAACCAAAGAGTCTCTATATTCCAGAGTTCTGATGGCTCATGTCTCTAATCTCCCTGGGTCTTCCTTTCTCCTGAGAGCTCCCTTCAGCCTCCTCCATCTTCCTTACCCTTCCTTACCCTCTCATCACATGTTCCCATCCCAGGGGTGAAGCTCAGCAGAGAGTAATTTCTCTGTGACTCAAAGCTTGGTGTCCCTGGAGATGGGCTGCATTTCCCTGCAGCAGCATGAAAGGGGAGTGCCTTGGCTGCAGGGTCTTCCTGGGCTTCTATAGGATATGGTACAACAAAACAGCCTGGGGAAGCAGCCAGGGTGAGTAGCCAGGACTGAGTGAGACTCAGACCCTTCTCTATGCCCAGAGTCCTGGAGGGCACCTCTTTTACCTCCTCCTCTCCTCCTCCAAAATAAGAGTCAAATAGAAATAAATGACAGAAGGCAGAGGTAGCAGAGAAATATGGACACAGGGGTACTGAGTATCCTCAATGGTAGTTTCATATTCTGCATAAGGGAGAGATCAAGGAGAATCTCTTGCTGAGGCTTCTGATTCGCTCAGAGAAGGGCTCAGAGTCCCAGACTTTACTTCTAAGAATGACGCCTATATTAATGATCTGAATTGGTAATGGTTAAGGATACAGAATCTTTTCTGGGCTGCCATTCTAGAAAAATAGAAATGTTCGTGCTTGGCAACACCCAAGTATAGTCTGCAAATCTCTCTAGTAAAATTTTCATTCATTCATTCATTCATCAAAACAACCAAATTCCCAAGATATGCCATACATTGTGCTGAATGGAGCCTTATCAATATAAATCAGAATTACTGTTCTTGGGAGGCTCAAGCTAGCTGAGAGGAGAGAGAAATCAGAAATTACCATGTAAGCGACCGAATGATTGAATGGGGTTTCTAAGAGACATGAATGAACAAGCAGGGAAGAAAGAAATGGTTGGGTGTGGGGGAGGGTTGTTTAGCAAAAACAAAAGGTTAGGAGCAAGAAAACCTTAGGGCAAGGGTATTTAGAGGAGGGGAAAAAAACAGAATAAAGAGGTGGGAAATTAAAAAATAACTCTATTTCAGGACCACTGGATCTTGCAATCATAGAATGCCAGAATTAGAAAGATGGATAATCTAGTCCAGTTCCCTTTTACAGGTGAGGAAATGGAGCAGCATAAGGAGAAACTAACAAATTTTTAGTAAGCCTGGCACCAGGGTGCAATCTGTGACAAACAGATTTGGAAGAACAAGGTATTTTCTGGCAAACAGAACCAAGATTAGATCATTCTACACTCTCTCCTCACTAGACACTTGACTTCTCCAAGCCTCAGTGTCTTCACTGATATACATGGAGAAAGATCTGTCTCACGATGTTGTTTCAGAGTTGAGGGAATTCATTGTTCATCAAAACTTGACTAATTTCTAATATGTGTCTTATATAACAAGCACAACTCAATGATATAGTGGCATAGCTGGGTCCAGAAATCTCTTCTCTAATTCTCTACATTAAAATGAGTTGAAATGCATCATGTCTGTTTCATGCTGTATGATAGTTTTACTCCAGCAATTACAAACCATGGAGAGAAAACCAAGGGTCTCTGCCATTGCAGTTGCCCCAGAGATGCTAGAGCCTTGAAGGAATATACATCCAAGTGACAGTACAGAGCTCCAGCTGAATGCACTGATGGACTGGCCTAGAGAATGATTAAGAAGTTCAGTGGAGCAGGGATATGCCAATTTCAATGCGGTGCCTTAGGAAAATTGAGCTGATTAAAGCAGTTCAAGAAATCTGCAAGAGGAGGGGACTGGTGGAGAGAAATGATACCAGCCAAGCAGCCACCCTAAGAAAACCATAAGAGAAATGATGAGATTATGAGCAATTGAATTAGGGGCTGAAAAATGGGAAGGAGAGCACAGATGTAAGGCATATTGGGCAGATAGAATGAGTTGATGAAAAGACATCCATTATCTTTAATTCTATGCAGATCATCCAATGGTAAGATTGTAAGTACACATAATGTCTGTGAGAGCCCCCATCACACTTCTCAAAGCAGAGTATGGATAGACCCAAATACTTGAGATTCATTGTTGACCTGTTATAAATTCATTTTTTCACGCATTTAACCAAACACTTCATTGGAAATTTCTTCTATGCCCAGTCATCCATAAATCAAATATGTTTCTGATTCTATGATGCATTATTGTCTGGGAAGACCTCAACCACACTCTTCTTCAAAATCAACCACTGATCCTAGTATCTGGAGGATAAGGAAACAGAAACTTTCTTTTATTTCCTCTCTTTCATGAGTTTGTAGATTTGATTATTGATTCTGTCATTTATTTATTCAAACAAGCAAATATTTGAGAATCTGCTCTGTTCCAGGCATTGCACTATGCAAGAGCTATGTGTCAGCAAATAAAACCATATGGCTGATCTATTCATGGCTCATACCGTCTAGCAAGAGAGAACAAAAGATTTCAAGGAAAGAAGCAATCATAAAATTATAAAATGTGTAGAATGGTATAAAGGAAATTAAGAACGTGTGGGGTAAGGATAATGGGCTCTGGGCACCTACTTAGTGAAAGTCATCCCAAATGGTCTCTGGGAAAATGATACTTAAGATCTAAAGACTGAGGAGTCAGCCATGAGAAAAGCAAACTGAGGGATATTGGATGAACAGGAAAGCCCCAAAGTGAAGAAGTAACTTGGCTTTTTTAATAAACTGAAGTAAGGTCAGTGTGGTTAAAGAATCCTGAGCAAGCGTTAGTCCGTTATGTGATAAGGGTGGAGAGTTAGGCAGATACAAGATGATAGGAGTTGGGAGGGATAAACTGGGAGATTGGCACTGATGTATACACACTACTGTATATAAAATAGATAACTAATAAGAACCCTAATAGCACAGGGAACTCTACTCAATACTCTGTAATAGCCTATACGGGAAAAGAATCCAAAAAAAAAAAAAAAAAGAGTGGACATATGTATAACTGATTCACTTTGCTGTACACCTGAAACTAACACAACATTGTAAATCAACTATACTCCAATAACATTTTATTTAAAAAATGATGGGTCAATATCATCATATGTCATCATATCACAAGCATTTTATCAGAGTGCACTGGGGAATGATTGGAGGGCGTTAAGCAGGGGAGTAACATAAACCAGTCTCTTTCCTGAGCCTCAGTTACATCATCCCTAAAGTAGGGATAGTAATCCCTTCGGGGTCTACATCACAGGATAATCGTGAAGATTAAAGGAATAATATACAGTGAAAGATTTAGAGATATACAACATGTTAGACAATAACAACAAAAATCATGTCTGTGGTGCTTTGCACTTCAGATAATTTTTCACATACTTTGTCTCATTTAAGGAAGAGGTCACAGAAAAGAATATTGGATTTGGAATGAGAGAGACTCAGATTCAATATCCAGGACTACAATATATGAGCCGTTCATTCAGAAGTCAGCCACTAGAGTTGAGTCTCAGTTTCCTCATCTGTATAATAGGAGGGGGAAGATGGCCTTGTCCAAAGTCTCTGTTGATTCTGAGATGGAGAAATTCAGTCAAAAATGCTTAAGTGCAAATCAATTTATTATACTCAAAAATGTATCATACAAGAGCAAGAAAAACATGTGACCTTAGGAAGACCTGGTTTCAGGAAGTGCAAAGCCATCTCCATGGGGGAAAAAAAGCAGCTTCTCACTCTTTCAGACACTCTCTCTATGGGACTACAGGAACTCTCATCTTTGCCTCTTTCTGCATATCTGATTCAATGATCCTTATCTCTCTCCAAACAGGTATTCTCCTTTTCTCCCTATGCACATGGAAATAACACATCCTCAATTTGGCCAACAAGTAGACAATGACCAGTTTCTCTGAACTCTAATCGCTGTTTCCTGCAGAGAAATTTCATTTCATCAGCTCATACCAGAGCTCAATGTTAAGGATGATGAACTTTTGCAGGATAGATAAAATAATGTAATAATGACATGACTCTTAGGGCCCAATACTGTGGCTGAGAGGGAACGGCCTTAAAAAGAAATTTATGATTTTTATAATAAAGTGAGAAAATCTAGGCAAATGCATTAACATGGTATATGGAATATAATATAATAGGGAGTCAGTGAAGATTTAAATTGTTATCATTATTAGGTTTTAAACATATTGGTGAATAGTATAACCAGTTATGGAATTGATTTTTAGAATTGGGATTCAATACTAGATTTTTCTTTCCTATCATCCTGGATCCTCTAAGTGTCTGCCCAGATTGAAGAGACCACATCTTTCTGGAGACCTCATCTATCCCACAAGGATGCTCCCTTCCTGGTCCTCTGGCAACATCTCCTTCTTCCAGCCACCTGCTTTCCTGATGATTGGCATCCCAGGGCTGGAGGCTGTTCATGGCTGGATCTCCATCCCCTTCTCCTCCATGTACACAGCAGCCCAGCCCTCACTGGAAACTGCCTGATCCTCTTGGCTGTGAGGAGGAACCCCAACCTGCACCAGCCCATGTACTACTTCCTGTCCATACTGGTGGTCACCGTTGTGGGCCTCACCTTGTCCACAATGCCCACCACCCTGGCTGTGCTCTCGTTTGACCATTAGCTCATCGGCTTCAATGCCTGCTTGGTCCAAATGTTCTTCCTCCAGTCTTTCTCCATGGTGGAGTCCTCAGTGCTCCTGGCCATGTCAGTTGACCACTTTGTGGCCATCTCCAACCCCCTGCGCTATGCAGCTGTCCTCACAAACAATGTCATCATCAGGATGGGACTGGCCTGTGCTACCCTGTCTCTCTTCCCAGTGCCATTCCTACTTAAATGTCTGAACTTCTGCCCTAATAAGACCCTCTTATCCCATTCATTCTGTTTCCATCCTGACGTGATGAGAAGAGCCTGTGCTGACATCACCATAAACATCCTCTATGGGTTCTACGTGGTACTGTACCCTGGGGGCATAGATTCCCTGCTCATTGTCCTGTCCTACACTCTCATCCTGCCCACAGTCCTGGGGCTGGCTTCTCCCAGGGAGCTCATCGGGCCCTCAACACCTGTGTCTCCCATATCCTGGCCATCTTTGTCTTCTTTATTCCAGGTATCACCATGTCCATGATCCACCATTTTAGGAGGCACCTGCCCCCCATTGTACATGCCCTTGTTGCCTGTGTGTACCTGCCGGTGCCCCCTGTGCTCAACTCCATCATCTACAATGTCAAGTCCAAGCCCATCAGGGAGGCCATGTTCAGGGTCCTGAGGGGCAAAGACCAAGGCTGATGTAATTATGAAATATCGCAGGGTCTGGGTACCATAAAAGACACTTTCTATAGCCTCATAGGAACCTGCTACCCTCAGCAAACACTGAAAATTCTTAGTCTATGCTAATACAGTGGGAAGACCATCAGGCTTCTTCACGATACAAATGGATGTTCACCATTTACTTTGTACTAGAAGCAGTGCTGTGGATTAAAGACTGAGAAATATGTTAAATATGGTCATTTCTTTATAGAAACTCACAATCTTGTGCCAGGATAAAGGCATGTAAATACACAGACTGTAGACTTACACATACCATAATAAAGTTCAGTGCAAGAGATTACTAGGGACTGCAAATCCGTTCTTGCCAGAACTGTCCTGGGAAGATTGGATGAACCTCTACAAAGGGGAGAATGTTTTTTATTTCATCTTGAAAAAATATATAGGGTTTTTCTAGGCAAATTATGAATTAACAAAGAGGAAAATCTAGGGCAAAAACACATGAAAAAGGCATTTTTAATTTTTTCATGAAGTTTTATTGAACAAGTGAATAAATAAATGTGTTGATCATGTGATATGGTACCACCCACCTCAGTGCTAACTCTTCTTATAACCCCTCTCAGGAATGTCCTTTTCTCCAAGAGGTCCCCTTGCTTGACAGATTCCATAATGAAGTCTGACACTGACAATTGCATCCTCTTCTATAACCCCATTTCAGATCTGCTCCAGATTATCCACACCCTCATTCTTCAACTTTGTTAGAGTTAAAAGCCCTACATCCTTGTTGGCTCCCTTAGGAAGGGAAATGGCAAGTTCTGCATCAGCTTCATTCCCTTGGGATCAAATCTAAGATGAAAAGCTGAGTTGCCAGGGGAGTGGACAAGAAGTTTGAAAGTACTTTGTTTAAGAGATGAACAATGAGTATCAACTCTGAAAGCCTAAACCAATGTTATAATATAATCCTTTCCCAAGTTCAGATCTGTCTATGTCAAGAAGGCCAAAAAAAAAAAAAAAAAAGGCGGCGGCCAGACATAGCAGAAGGCAATGACTCTTCACATGTATGTCTATTGCACCCAAGGGAGTCTTATCTCAATGTAGTTAAAGGAGTGATATAAGATACCTTATTATCTTAAATAGATACAACTCAGAGGTCTCACTCAAACCTTTCTGAACCGGAAATGGTCCAGTTCTAAAGGTCTTTCAAGAAGTCTGGGAACACTGAAGAGGGAATACTTCTTTTGGCCTGACAAAGCATAAACAGCTTCATTTAATAATGTGTTACTAAAAAGAAAAATGACAAAAATCAAATCAGACAACAGAAATAGAGTGAAACAGAGGCTTTAAAAGTACATAAAATCAATGAGAGACACCAAGTAAAGTAGCTGAATAATATGGTATGTGGAAAAATTAGAGATATTATACTGGAAAAGTAAGATGGGAACAGGGGGGAAGGAGGCTACTGTCATTCTGAGAAGTGCAAATTTTTATGGGAAGTAATAAAAGATCTCTGATGATTTTTAAGCAGGGAAGTTAATCAGAGCCGTGCTTGGAAAAACTCCTATAAGCTATGTGGGATTTAGGACTGATACAAAAGATGTTTAAGGCAAGGAGACCAGTGTGGAGATTTTGACAAGTGTCCAAGCAACAGGGGAGTATCTTGACTAGAGAATAGCTAGTCAGAATTGAGAACACAAGACATGTTTACGAATCATTTCTAGGTAAAACCTAAAAAAAATGAGTAAGGGACTTGCAGATTGAAATTTCATATTATGCAGACTTCTCTAGGGCCCAACAAAGTTCCAATAGCTGAGATGGTGGGGCCAGAGACGAGAATATCCAAATAAAGGAAATGGGGAAGGTAAAATGATGCCCATGTAAAATGTATATGATGAAGGTCTTTAAACATACCCTAACTTCTAGCCAAATCTCCTACAAGAGGCAGCCTTTTCCCCTTATCCTAGTTCTTAACTCCAGGCTCTTCTGGATGACCCAGTAAGTGTTTATGAAGTAAATGACCAGATATAGTTTTGTCTCTGTATATGGCATTTAGTACTTATTGAGAAACACAAGAAGGTGGTGGTGGTGGTGATGTGTATGTGGATGTGTGTGTGGATGTGTGTTTGTATTTACATTCACCAAATGGTTAATCCATTTAGGATCAAAACCGTGAAACTTTATCCTGAGCATATAAACTATCATAGACTTGGAATCCCTTTTGAAATCTAAGATAGTGGCAGCATCCCCAGGAAAAGAAAACTATATGTGTCTGTCTGATTTATCTCTTTATTATCCACCTATCTATGTCTCCAATGGGATTTCAGACAATATAATACAGATACACACATTCATCATATGTGCATACAGAAGCATGTACACAAACACTTATTAAAAATCTGGAAGAATAAACACCAAAATGCCAACAATAATTTTTTTAAGGTGACAAGTTTATTGGAGTTTTTATTATATTTTTATTTATTTTATATTTTCAGAGTGTCTAAGATTTTTGTTTACAGTGGTCATATACTGGTTTCCTAATATGAAAAAAATCTGTCTCTTTCTCCCTCTTCTCTCTCTTTCATTCTGTTTCTTTCTTTCAATTTCAATGTCAAGGCACTATCAGGAACTGGGATGACCCTCCAAATAGTTCAAAGTGACCAAAGCCAGCAATGACTCTAGTTTATGCCCTATGTTCTGCTGGCCATCACTCACCTGGGCATAGCAGGTTCCATACTGCTCACAATTCTCATCTTCTGGATTCCAGTCCAAGAAATTAGATATGCTCTTCCCATATCCTCTGTACCAAGTAGTCCTGTGCTACTAGCTATAGCTGGAAAAGCCTGGCTGGCCATGTGCCATGCTCTCTACTATACTACCTGCTTCTCACACTTACCTACCTCTCTTTTGGATGGAGATCTCATTCCTCCCCCATTCATTCCTACTGTACTCCTATAGTGTCCATACCCTTCCTTCCCATTCTGCTTCTTCTGGGAGTGCTGTGCTTGGCTTGTAGGGCTCCTGGGTGGGCCTCTGGAACCATACTCAGGCTAAGTACAGCTATCAGGGATGCAGTCTTTACTGAGCTCTCCTATGGTCTTGATCTCTGAGCTTTGATGCTGTGGGCATTCCCTGAAGGGTAGCTCAGAGCCCTGGGAATACATGGTGTTCACTTATATACTCTATTCACTTTCTGTGGACCTATGTTTGACTTAGCCTTGCTTCCTGGCTAGCCACCCGGGCCACTGGCCCTACTCAGTCTCACAATACCTCCTGCTCTTGACTCCCTGGTCTATAACCAACCCTGCTCTTTCTGCCATGAGCTTCTAGGTTTTCTCAGCTGCATCTCTCCATGTAGTGTCTCTCCAGATATCCAGTGAATGTCCCTACTGTTAATTATACTATTTCCCAAACTAGCCACTGTTGGGGAATTACCCAAACATACTCCTGTTGCTACTACACAAGTACAATGGCAAATAGGCCAGGAACTATTGAGATTAAAGCCATCAGCAACATTAACAGGAAATTCCTAAATACAATACTGGATGAGTGAGAAAGGAACTTAAATACCTCCCCTAGAAAATGCAAGACTCTGGAATGTCTAACTCACTATCCCACTAGTCTAACATTCCCTCCTCACAATATGGGATTGGGCATCAAAAGACAATTTTTTTTGAGCCTGCGTGATCTCATTGAACATCAGTTCCCCCACTGGTACAATGGGGGTAACTAATCATATTCCTGCCTAAATCAAAAGGTTGATAAGAAAATTGGAAATGAAGGAAAAAGTTTCACAGTCTATGAAAATGCTCAGAATACAGTATACCATCTTTCATTAATGTAGATAAATATAATCTTTTGTGAATTTACTTTCAATCCTTTCTTAAGGATTGCTACTCAGAAGAAAAGAAATTATTTTTTCTCTGTGGTCATTTTGAAGAGGGAAATCCAGGTATGTCTCCTTTCCTAAGATCCAAAATGGTAGGGCATTCTGAAGAGGAAATCATGGTTTTAAGCCAGATTATCTAATTGTATTATATTCTCATATTTATTTTATTTTTGCCTTGCCTAAGCCTTTGGTAAATGTCTTTTAGAAATATCACCCTTATCTCAGAATGCTAGAAACTATCAGTGCAAGCAACCATATGAATTTTTTGGACTTGAGAATTGGACTGAATGGTTAAGTGGGAAGTAATAATCCTCCAACCACAACTACCTCAAAGAACTAAAGGGTAAAATAATATTGAAAAGTAAGGATTGGGAATATACAGTTCTGCTGCCCCTACTCAGATGGAAATTCTCCAATGAGTTTCATCTTTGAAGGATCAGTTGTGCTTTCATTAAGAATTCTTTTCCTAATACTGTCTTCCAAAATGTTGAAATTAAAATCTGAATTGAAGGACTTCCTGTGAAAAAGAAGTTTGATCCCTGACACCTAGGGATCCGAAGTGTGGGTGGTCACATGGAAAAGACGAAGGATACGCTGCCGGATCTCCTTTGTCTTCACTCCATAGACAATAGGGTTGAGCACGGGAGGAACAAGCAGATAGGTGTTGGCCATGATGACAGGCAGGAGGGAGTCATGCCGCTTGTCAAACCGGTGCACCATAGACAACCCAATGAAAGGTACATAGAATATGAAAACAGCACACACATGAGAGACACAAGTACCAAATGCCTTTGCCTGGGCTTCACGTGTCAAGCCCAACACAGTCTTGAGGATAAGCAGATACGACAAGGAGATAAGAAGTGAGTCCAGGCCAATGGCAGAGATGATGACAATGAGGCCATAGATGATATTGACGCGGATGTCAGCACAGGCCAGCTTCATGACATCTTGGTGTAGGCAGTAGGAATGGGAAAGGATGTTGGAGCGGCAGAAGGGCAGATGTTTGATGAAGAAAGGCAGGGGTGCCATAAGTGCAATACCCCGTACCACAGCAGCCATGCCGATCTTGGTAACACGAGGCAATGTTAGCACAGTGGCATGGCGTAGTGGGTGGCAGATTGCCACATAGCGGTCAAAGGCCATGGCCAGCAGCACCGTGGACTCCATGCCAGATAAGGAGTGGATGGCAAACATCTGTAGCAGACAAGCATCAAACTGTATGGTAGTGGAATTGAACCAGAAGATGGCCATCATTTTGGGCATGGATGAGGTGGAGATGAGGACATCAAGGCCAGAAAGCATGCAAAGAAAGATATACATGGGTTCGTGTAGGCTATGCTCCGTCCACACAATGTAGATGATTGTCAAGTTACCTAGCACAGCGATAAAGTAGAGGGAGCACAATGGGAAGGCCAACCAGAACTGAGCTTCTTCCAATCCTGGCAGGCCTATTAGAATGAAATATGTGGCACTGGATTCGTTGCCACTGGGATCCACCATAGTGAAGATGCTGAGCTGAGACCAATGCCAGGCAGGTAGAGGCTGGAATACAAAGATAAGCCATTGTCAGATCCTCCAGAATTCCACTGCCATTTTTCTTTTCCTCCACCCTGATGTCCTGTTCTCTGACCAGAACTCCAACTTCATTGCCTATCCAAACTCTGATTCTATTCTAAACTCAGCCTAACTATCCTTCATAACTCAAGGCCCAAATGAGCATTCATCCAGTCTTTCTTACTAACCCCACCTCTGAAGTTAATTCTGAAAACAAATGAAATACTAAAGTAAAAATTCTAAGCATTCTAAATCTTTTAGTTCACCAAGGATAGGTTATTGACTAAGTACACATCAGACTTAGATGATAAAAATTCCCATCGCTTCTATCTTATCCTACTTTATGCTCCCCTATGCTAAATACCCACTGTAATTCTAATTATATCATTAGACTATCATTAAGACTAATCCCAGTCCAATGTAGCAATACTCTAGTAACATAGATTAATGCTGAAATCTAACCTTATCACCAATCCTAATGACCTCACCAATTCTAGCCTTAACCCTAACTTTAACAATAACCTAAGACTTAACTCTAGTTGTTATTTAAAACTTAATGTAAAACGTCATACACCTATTTTATTATGATAACCCTTAATTTAATTTTAAAAAAAAGACACTAACTTCATCCTGAACTCTAACTCTACATTTCACTCTTGCCCAAATGTCCACCCAAAGTCTTACACTTGTTCAGACTGCCCAGATTATATCATAAAAGGAACAATGACTGCAATGAATGCCAATGGTGTCGCACTCGGATTCCCTTCACCAAGTCAATGCATCTATGTCCCATTTGCAGTGGGTGTTGAGTACTAAAGACTCAGAGTTCTCCCTTTATAGAGAAAATTTTCCTTGATCAAATGAGAGGCACTTCACCCAGGAAGTTATGTTATCCCCACCAGAGCCCATCTAGAAGTCAATGAGTGCCTAACACAAAGATACAAAAGGCCAGCCTTCTTGTCTTCAGGTGGGACCAAAGCTGTGATGTAATGTGTGCTTCAGAGCTTCTTGAGGAACCAAAGCTGAAGCTGGTCTCCAACTGAGATCACAGCCTCACATAATTTTCTTTCCCTGCTCTATCCTATTTCCCTCACTCATCTTCTCATGACAATATATCCTTTAAACAAGAATTTCTACCTCAAGCTCTGTTTCTAGGGGACCCACCAGGCTTAAGAGAGTGGGACTGACACAGAGGACTAAACCTGAAAGATGATGGCATTAAAAGCACTGGAGGAACAATCAATCCTATACCAGGGTTCCAATATCCTTGAATCTGGCTATTAAAGTGATGGATATAAGTACAGATTGCTGAGGTGGGAAATGTCAGATTTGAGTTTTCTCAGATTATATCTCTCCGTTGAAACAATTACAGAGTTAACTAACTTCCTCCCTTTTTTCCTTTCCCCCATTCACAAATATTCACATGCTCCTACTAGTTATTAGATTATATAATTGTAGTTACACACACTATATATGTGTATGTATTCTCTCTCTCTCTCCATATATATATATATATATATATATATATATATATATATATACAGCTGTCTCCTCTTCCCATTAGGAAAATAGTGACACTTATCACTAGGGTATATTTAAGATAATTTTATCTTGGTAAGAAAAAAAGAAGGGTTAGGTTCTTAAGATCTGGCCCTTGACAACTGGGGTAGGGGCTTCTGCACGGGCTACCAGACAGCAGTTGAATGCACAGAAGAGCTCATGGGCAGCATCAGGAGGGGCTTACACCATTCACTGGGCTCAGGATGTGTTGATGGTCTTTGTTCCACTGTTGAGCTGTCACCCAGAGGGTCCCTCAGACCAGACACAAAGGAGAAGACACTGGGAGCATGAGTTTTAGAACAGAGAGTGACAGAGTTTAAACAACTGGAGGGAGAAGATATAAGGAGCCATGCTTAACCAAGAACTTCAGGCTAAGAGGCCAAAGTCTTCTGTGTCACTTAAGTCTTCTGTACTGACCTCTCCGTAGCATATGACACTGTGATCAGTTCCTTCCTTCTTAAAATTTCTCCTTGTTCCTTCTGCTTCTCATCTCTCTCTGATCACTAGTTCTTGGTTCTTTCTGGGTCTTCAGCCTCCTCCACTTGACCCTTAAGCATACTTTTAAATGATAATGCTCTCAGAATTTTATCCTCAGATCTCTTCTCTCTATATATACTCTCCCCGGGCCATCTCATCTCCTTCAGTAAACCCATTATTTACGTATAAACTATTGATTCCCAAATCTACTTGGGAAGGCCTGAATTATCTTTTGTGATCAGATCCATAATTCTAGTCACTGAAAGAGTCCACTGAGTTGTCTCTCAAGCACATCAAACTCTCCATGTCTGAAGATCAAAGTCTTCCAGAGGCAGTATTGTATAGCTTAATGTTAAGAGTATGAGCTCTGAAATCGATCCTGGATTCAAATTCCAGTCAACAACTCTGTTAGCTGTGTGATCTGGGGTAAATCATTTAACCTTTCTAAGCCTCAGTTTCTTTATTGTTAAAATGAGGATAACAGTCACTGCCTAATAGAAGTCAATGTGAGGATTAAATGAGATGAGTGTAATGCTTTTAACACAATGCCTGGAACAAAGTAAATATGCAAAAATTTATATCTGTTGTTGTTAACTGTTTTCCTGTAGTGTTTCTTTTTTTCTATTAAGGTGGCCTAAACAGACACACGAGCTAAATACCCTGATTCTCATGGCCACGACCCTAGTGTTAACTTTGTCATCGGCACAATCCCAGTAATCTTCTGCCCACATGAAATCAGGTCACCATTTATTGTTTAAAAAATACCTTTGTAAGCTCCAAATTAATTCTGGAATAAAGACTAAACTACTAGGGTGGGACAAAGCTCTGTCTTTCAGCATTCGGCCCTAGTTTCTCTCTCACCATGGTCCCTATGCTCCGGGCACACTGGAATACATGCCATTTCATAAATGTAGCATTGATCCCATGCCTCTGTGTCTACTTGTCTTTTTTGCTTCTCTTCCCTTTGTCATGGCCCTCCAAGATCTCCCTCCTTAAGTTCCCACTGGGCAAAATCTTATCTTCCACATCCTGGTTTACTGTCTCTTTCCTATGCACTTTCCTAAGCCTCCTTCCCTTGGGTATGATTAAATGTTTCCTGCTCCGTACTCCCAAAGAAATTTGTTTAGGTCTCTTTTTATGCATTTACCATCCTGAACTGGAATTATTGCTATGTTTATTTCCCACTAAATTATTAATTCCTTAATGTCAGGGACCCTATCATATCGATTAATTAGTGTTTAGTTACTGTTGGTTGAAAATAAACATTATATTATAAAAGGAGTTTTATCAAAAGAAGAATTCCTCAATAAGTGTCTAACAAGGGTAGCACAGCCAAGGGGTAAGAAAGACTGCCATTTGTCTGAACTATAGAGATTTTTGAGAAGAAATGAAGACTGTTTGGAAGGTTAGGGCGTGGTGGTCATAAGTTCAGAACAAGAAACTTTAGAGTCAAACAGAAAAGACCTTTCTTACCCAGGGAGCCAGAGGGCATGAGAACGGGCCTGTGCAGAACAGGGCAAGTGCAAAGCCTTGGCTCTAAATAAATGCAAAGTGGGCATGCAGCATAGTCTGTGCCCAAGAGAGGGGCTGACCTAGGATCCCTGACTGGAGACATTAGCAAAAAGGCTCTAGTGCTCCAGAGGGCCAGATATCAATACCATCCAGAAATTTTACATGGACAGGCAAGGCAAGATGGGCAATCCCCAGGATAAAAATGTGCTGCCTTAGGAAACACACTGCGGAAGAATCATGGGTTGGCACATTCAACCCTATTACCTAGGAGGGTAAAGTGATATGTGGAGCAGAACCCTGGGACTAGAAATGAGAGTCTCGGGTCTAAGTAAACGCAGAGGACATTAATAACCTCATTGTGTTGCTGCAAAATTAATGAGGTCAGGAATGTCAAAAGATGTCATAAAACAGCATCACAGGGTACAAAGCACTTTTTTTCATGTTTCCATAAAAATGGGGAATAAGGTCTCTGAAAATGTCTGAAGTTTCCAAAAACTTTTTATCCCCTTTCCATCTGTCACCTTAACCGCCACTTCGCCTCAAGCACACACTTATACACACACACATACTAACTAGCAGCCAGTCTCTCACAATGGCAAAGACTAAGCACTGAGATGAAGATACTGAAACACTGAAGCACAAAGCTGAAGCACTGAGATTCAGCCGGCCTGGAAGGGAGGCACGTCCACAGCGCGAAGTGGGCAGTTCTCACTGGAGGTCAAATCAGGATGGACCTCAGAAGGCAGCAGCAGGAGAGAAATGAAGGAATAGAGAGGGGAGCCAACCGGAGGACCCAAGCATCACCCTTCAGACTGTCCAGCCCTGAAGCACCCTAATCTCCCACAGTCCTGCCAGCTGACTACCAGCCTGAGCAGCTTTTAGCAATTAGAACCATAGCACACACTCAGATAACATTTGGAAGCTCTGAAGGAAACTGGAGCGAAATCACTCTATTTTGAAAACAAAACATAATCAAGGAAAAATAAACAAAGAGAGGGGTCTTTTTCTTTATTAGAAAGCCTGCACTTCCTTAACCCCCAGGGAGTAGCCCTGTGCTTGAGATTTTCTCTGAAAAGTCACACTATGTTAGCAAGTCTCAGGAAGTTTCTTGGAGAACTGTGAAGAACATCTTAGCCCTTTCTTGAGGATGGGGCATCAGGAGCCTCCAGTGATACAGAATAGAAATCTACGTTGAGGCCTTCAATCCTCCCCATTCCTTCCCCCTAGCCTCTAGGACTCTGTCCCCCAGTGCCCTCACAGCCCTCATACCAGCCCATCCTCACATTCTTTCCCAGAGCTCTCTGAATGCCTTCCATCTCAGACACGTGTGGAAAAGCAGTCAGGGATACAGACCCATAAGAACAATGAGGTCACTGCCAGCATTGATTCTATTGTTTTTATGATTGTAACAGAAATCACTGAATACCTACAAAATGCCAGACACTATATAAATATTATCTAACCCAGGAGCAATTCTGCATAATAGGACTTCTATGTATCATTTCTACATTATAGGTGTAAAAACTGAGTCCCCAAGAAGTTAAATAATATTCCCAGGGTTTAGTAGCTGACTGGTAAAAGAGATATTTGACCTAGACTGTTCAATTCCAACACCTGTACATTTTCCCTTTAACCGGCTTTGTGTCGCAAATTCTGAAAACAAATAAAATCTGCCCAAGAGGCAGGGTAGAAGAAGGGCTTGGTAAGTAGGACACCTGGCCCAGCTAGACTCTTGGAAGGGAAACCAAGAGTGCAGGAAAGAGGACCCTCCTGGACTGGGACTTGGGTGCTCTCCCCTTTTCAGCCCCAACTCCTCTGGCTGTGACTTGGGAAGGGCCCACAGTGGAAAGTAAAAAGGTTTATCCTCTACTGAGTACTTTCTTCTCAAACAATACAGGCCTCTCATCAACCTGTCAGGCAGGTAACATTAATCCCATTTGACAGATAAGGATGTTGAGGGTTAGTTAGAGCTCTCAGCATCAAATCCATGTGCTTTCCAATAGGCCAAGCTACTGCCCTGCCCCTTTCCCAGTTTCCTTTTGAATAAACCAACGGTTTTTAAGGATTATTTCAATGTTAATCTCCAAAGAATCCAAAATTTTGTCCAGAAGGCCTCTCTAAGACTCAGGACACCTGACCAGGTCTCCCCACTTAGGTTCAGTGGCTAAACACACAGAGTGTTCCATGCTGAGAGCAGTGGGGTAGGGGCCTCTGGTGCCCCTGCCAGCCTCTATGGGAACACCTGGAAGAAAATGTCCTTGGAGGGAAGCCCAGGAATACCTGGGAACCTCTGGCTCTTACTCCCAGGCCCAGAGAGGGAAGGCAGACCTCAGGGGTGATGCTGTGGCTGGCAAGGATGATCAGAGCTCATCACTCAATTCATGGAGAGGGAGCCCTTCTCTTAACACTCCATGAGGGTGCTGGCCCCAGAATCATATCCACCCCAAATCATCTGCATCTTCTCTCCCTCGTACCTTGCTTGGATTTGATAATGTGGTTGAGCCCTTATAGGGCCTTGGCCATTCTTTTTAGAATGGCCACGAGGAGATTGGAAAGATGAGAGATTGCAATTTCTGACTCACAAAAAGCAGTGTGAGGTTCCCACTCCCACTCTCCTCACTCAAGTCAGCCTGGCCTCCAGAATCACCCCCAGGCAAGCTCCCGGGGTCCAGGGCCCTGCTGATCCATTTCCCAGGTAGAACCAGAGCCAATAAGATTCCCACACACCTTCAAAGTTTGACCTAGTTATCAGGGCCCTTCTAGGCTTCTCTGAGTGTTGCCTACATGCAGTGGAAAAGCCTGATCTGGGACTTTGATTGGTACACTGATTTCTTTTTTTTTTTTTCCAAAAATTATTGACTGAATGACTACGCCAGACTCCGTGCTAAGCGCTGGAGATACTGAAATACAGAGTAAACAAGTCATGGTTCAGGCCTCCAGTGGTGGGGAGACATTGAGACAAATATGCAGCTATCATAACATGTTGTGATAAATGCTAGGACAGGGGTAAGTACAAGAGCCTCGGGAACAAAGCAGACAATAGCTCACCAAGTTATCAGGCTCAGAGGGCTTCCCTGAGGAGGTGACATCTGAGCCAAGACTTGCAGGGCCAGTCACAGTTAAGCAGGCAGGGTTGGGGGCATGGGGACAGCAGCATTCAGTGAGACGACAAAACACATTGAGCGCCTACTATGTGCCCAAAACTGGAGATAAAACAGTGGATAATACAGGAAAGATCACTGCTCTCATGGAGCTCAAGAACTAGGACAGCCATAACAGAAGGTAAACAAATAAGTAAGAACATTTCAGGTAAAGATAAGTGCACTGAAGATAAGACAGAGTGATGGATAGAAAAGGACAGAGGTGGGGCACCCTTATTTGAGACAGCGGGTCAGTGAAGGCCTCTCTGAGGCAGTGATATATGAGCTGAGAGCTGGGTGATGAGAAAACACCAGCCATTCTAAGATCGAGGCAAAGAGTGTTTCAGGAAGAGGAGGCAAGAGAAAAAGGTCTTCTGCTTTGGGGGTTCCCAGAAGGAAGAAGGTCAAGGTGGCCCAAGTATCAAGAGCACAGGAGAGTTGTAAGAGATGAGGTCAGAGAGGAGGGCAGGGGCCAGATCGTGTAGGGGCTTGCAGGACATGGCAAGGAGCTTTGATTTAATTCTGAGTGACTTGGGGGAATTTAAGCAATAGACCTGATCTAATTTGTTTTCAAAAGTGCATTCTGGCGAACGTAAAGACCCAGAGAGCAAGAGAACACACGCTGTTTGAAAAGCTGCAAGTGGTTCAGTGGGAGGAGGGGGGTGGGAGGTTAAACGAGTGCAAGGCAGGGGCAGTCGCAGTGTGGACACAAAATCCACTTTTTAAATGGGCTGAAGACTGAACCCTGATCCTAGACACAGACTGGGTCAGCATCAGAGCCCCGGGAAGATTGCTAAGTCTCAGTCTCAGCCACAGCCTGACTCCTGATGCAAAGTACAACATGAGCCTGGACCCCATTCAGAGCCCACAACCCAAACAGAGCTATGGTCTGACCCCTGATCACAAAGTGAGCTTTGACCGCACTAACGACCTGAGTGGGACTGGCTGCGTTCTCACACTGAACCCCAATCAAACTCTAGCTCAGTCCCAGCCCCATCTGTTCTCTGCCCCCATCACTTTCATTTAGGCCAGTTCCCGCCAGGCTCTACATGGGCACCCCAGTAAACCGATCACTAGAAAATTTCTTGAAAACTGCCGAGGAAGCAGCCAACACCACCCATGCTTCCCTTCACCACACGAACATAGAAATTGCTAAGTCTGTCTGTCCTTTGAGTCAGGGGCCTCCTTTACCTCCCCGGTTCCTACCCCTGGACTTCTGGTTCTTCCGGGCCTGGTTTCTCATTCACTCAGCAGGTCTAATGAGGGACCCCTAGCTGCAAGAAACCCACACACCCGGACTCACCCCCAGTCTCCTGCACTCACCTCAACTGCACTGAAAGAACGTGTGCCCTTTTCTCCAGGACTCTTCCAGAAGCAGTCTGGCAGGCTGCACTGAAGAGCAGCCCTCTCTGTCTCCACCCCCTCCTTTGAGCCTCCCACGTCAGGCTTTTTTATTCTGTCATACCTCCTCCCGCCTTTGGCTTCTCCCTGCTGGGGGGCAGGGTGCTGCCAGAGGGTCTATCAGCAGGTACCACTTGGAGCCAACTGTGGGACTGGTGTCCTTCTTGGCTTCTGTGTTCTGGGAAGGTGTGCTTGGAGTACGGGGAAGGAGGGGCAGTGGGTAGAGGGGTCTCTAGAATCCTCCCCAGATGGGCCCTGTGCCAGCTGGGATATTTCTGCCAGTTCCCATGTGAAGTTAGACAGAGTGAATGAGTGAGGAAAGGCTAGAAGAAACTCATGTGTGTGGCCATGGCCTTTGCGAGGAGTTTTCTCCACGTTTCTTACTAGGCTTATCAAACTCAGCCAGAGGAAAAGCAGGATGTACTTTCAGGGGGACCCCAAGATTAAGTGCCAACTCATTGCCTTCCTGAAGCTTTCCCTGACCTTCTTTCCATTGGTGGTGCCGCTTGGGTCCTTGCTGGGCCTGGATCCCAATGGACCCACCTGCTTTTCCCCAGAGCTCTAGGGCTGCATCTTCTTGGTCCCCCAGACTCTGGGGACTGTCTCTAGCTAACGCATAACAGGGAGCCCTGGGGACCATGCCTCTGCCTTCCACTCCCTGGCCTTGAGTTCCTGAACTTCTTGTTGAGGAAGGAGGACGTGGTTTCCTTAACCCTCCCTTACCTCCAACCCCAGCCATATAAGACATCTGTTTTTCTCTTAAGGGCAAAAATAGTGAGAGGACATTTTAGAGAGTTAGAGAACAGTTTGAATGTGAAACGAAATACCTCGCATATTTAAATGTTTTTAAAAAGTCTATTAATAAAGCAAAGTAAATTTTAGTTGGTTTCTCCTCATGTTTTACTCATCAGTTTCACAACTACAACACAGGGCATGCTGATTTAAACTATGTAAAATTAGACAGTGTCAAATCAGGCCATTCCAGCTCAGACCGCATCAAAACTAGTGATTACCTGATCTCCAAGTACCTGTAAACCTGCAGCCTGACACTCACTGCCATCACCCTGGAGCCATCTCTACTGCCTCCTTCAACCTCCCGTAGACTTAGACGGTGTGAAGACTTAAAAAGTGATACCCCAGGGACTTCTACTTCTGGCCAAGACAGAATGACAGGAAGTAGCATCCACCTGAAGGAACCTAAAATGGACAATATACATAAAACAATAGTTTGCAAGATACTGGATATCAGGCAATGAAGGACAATGAGCCCTGCAGCCTGGGAAACAAATGAGGTGAACCTGGGGCTTCCCCAACTTACTGCCTTGAGAGAGGTTCCCTGCTGCAGGCCAGGGTAGGAAAACCCAGGCAGAATCCAGAGGACACCTTAAGTTAGGGCCGTGGAGCTGAGAGACCAGGAAGCTCCAGCTAGCTAGAGTTTGAAGACCAGGTATTGGAGGTGAGAGATGTACACAGAGAAAGAACTCCAGAGACATGTAGAGGGCCCTCTGCAAGATTCCAGCTGAGTACTGAGCCCACATGCACGTGAACAAGCTACCTAAAGCTGGGACAGAGCCACCTGGAAAGATTAGAGGTAGCACCACCACCCAGTGTTCACACAGGGCCAAGGAGAGTGACTGTTTCCACCAGCTAGACTGGAAAACTTCAAGATTCACAGGGCGTTGAGTAGAGATTACAGAAGGATCCTGCCTCCATAGTGGGGAATAATTAACCAAATATTATCTATAGTATAATGTTGGGTTTAGATCATAATTGATCATTAATGGGTGGGGAAAGTACTTTGTTGACTTTATAAAGTAGCACAGGTCAAACTAAGGACGATAATTTATAGAGACAGGAAAAAGAGATGAGCGTGAATGGGGTGGGGAATGGGAGGGCTGGGGAGGGATAAGTCAATTTATTTATCTTAGGTAAACCGGAACTCACTCACCCTTTCCTTCTCTCCAAGGGGTCCCAGCCAAAGAGCCATTGAGCACATTATATGTCAGGCCCCAGAGACAAAGAAAACTAGTGTTGTCCTCAAGGGAGACAGACAACTATGTATATGGATATTTCAGTTCTGTGATGGAAGATAAACAGACAGCTATCATAAAACTATTTAAGCTCTATGACAGAGGGATAAACATCCAGTTGGAATACAAAGCTTTAAGTTTTATGACAGAGGGACACAGACTCTGTGGGAGCCTAGGGGAAGCCCTTAATTTAGTCTGGCAATTAGCCGACTTTTCCAACAAGCAACAATTACCCCAGTCACCCCCAGTTATCCAAATAAAGAGATTCTGGAGGAACAGAGATTTCCCAAGATCTCCTGAGAAAGAAGGCCATGAGTTAATCTAAAGCCAGTGATACTGCAACCTGGATAAGGGACTAGCTCCTGGCCTTGACACAACAGGTTGTTATGAAAGGTGAAGTCTGTTGTGCTTTGAAAATTCCCTGTAATGCAATAAACATATCTCATTTTATCAGTTTTATTATTAAAACCGTTGCCACCAATGTGAGTTGATTACTTTCTATTTTCCATGTGTTTTCACACCTATTATCCTATTTAATCCCCACAACCACCCACCCAGAGCTACATTATACTTCCTTTTTACAGCATTTAGAGTTTCCAAAAATCAATGAGGTGCAGTAGGCTAAGTAACTTGCCCAAATATTAAAGCTAGTGATCCTAACGTCTATTGCATCTAATTCCAACCCCACAATGTCTCTTTCCCTAATACAGTTATCTACCATGTCTAAAGGAATTTCTTGGCAAGGTTGTGCTGTCTTTGAATTTCATTTGTAAATTTGAACATCATTTGTAAATCAGACACCAGCACAGGAAAATAAATGTCAACTTGCCTGAAGCTTTGTGAAAACACTTTATTAAGAGAAAAAGAGTTGTTTTAATAACAATAAGTCAGGACAGCCACATGTGGCAAAACTGGTGATGCACTGCACTATATGGGAGCACCATTCACGTGGACCGTGGTGTGGACAATGTTTCCTAAAGCTGTACAGTGAGACAACCATGAATATGATCATTTCTTGCATATTTACAACACTTTGAAGTCTACAAAGAACATTCATAGGGTTTAAGCTTTACAACATCACTGCTATTGTAGTTTCTCATTATACAGAAGAGGAAACAAAATCCAGAGAGGTTATACAGTATGTCACTTTATGATATTTCCAGGACTTTAACCTTAGAAGTCGTACTTCAGTGTTCTCTCTTCCGCCTCAAATGAGCGTACATTGTTCTCTACCTATAATTCTTCAATGTGAACGTTTTTGACCTAACAAATTTCAAGAGCTGGAAGTTAAGTGAGTCTACGTGGGGGGCGGGGAGACCCCTGGGGGGGTGGTGACAGAGTCTTCACAATGTCTCCTATTGCTCTCCTTCACACCCAACCCCCATCCTCGTTCACTGATTCCCCAAAGGGATTAAAAGAAACTCCCTACAATCAAGGACACTTAAACATGTTTAGTAGATTAGCAAGAAAGCCAAGGGGGAGGGGAAGATATGTGATTTGCTACTGAAGCAAATTTAGGGAGATCAGTGCCTCCAGAAGGGTGGGAGGAAAGAAGGGAAGAAGTCACAGAAGCACCTGAAATCCTTGTGGTCAGGATGGAGAAGGTGTGGTCTGCCTATTGAGAAGATAACCATTGTGCTTTTCTATCAGTCCCAGAGACTGAAACATAATCCCAGGCTGAGCCCAAGCCAAGAAACTGGGCCTCTTTGAGTCATGGCTCCCAAATATGGAAATTACTTCAATTTCCTACCTCCATCCTGATATATACACACATTCTTCAATCAGTGCCCAGGAACACAGAAGTTATACCCATCTTGTGTCATATAATCCATACCCAGTGCACAAAGGAAATACTCCCTAAAACACAATAATCACAAACAATGCATACACACACACACACCCTTGTACACGTATCTTTTTTTTCACATATCCTTCAGACATTATATTCCACCTACATATGACTAAAGACATATATATTACACAAATGGATTTCATATCACAAATACGACGCACAACAGATATATGCCCAAAGATAAACACCACACATGCCAAAAGGCACAGCATCCCAACACTACACATTCCACACACTCATGCATATTATATATTCCACATTGTTATGAATATGTAACATTGTACATTTACATATTACAGATATGAAGGAAAAAAGAGGCAGCATTCTCATCAGATACACATAAAGATATTGTCCATCATTCTCACATAGATGCACATCACATACCAACTAACAGAGGCCACATAAACATAATAAACGTACAGAGACATTATTTATGAAGTGTATACACACCAGGACACAACTATCACACAGACCAAAACACAACTGGCACATGTTCTACGTACTGACACGCACACACTAAAAATACATACAGTCACATAAACACACATGCTCACAGCCACAACCAGGATAAGCATCACCCTTTAGGAAAAACAGTCTCCAATAGAACCACATAGATGACATTGACACTGGCAGATTCCACATAAATACACTCACATGCATACAGAAAAGTAACGTTTCATGTGAGCTGTTTCTTCGTTTGCTACCGTCTCCCTCCCTCCAATTACTATCACCCAAATACCTTCATTAACCCCTAAAAATGGCTGTGTAACCACTTTGGGGTCCAAGAAAGAAGCTTTATAGCTAACACAGATTCACTGACATGGATACATGGAAGCAAAATAATTAAAATCATATATCAAGACTGGAATGAATCCTAAGGTATGTCATTTACAGCCTTCTCATGTCAGTACTGGGTGTATTTTCTAGTTGGGAGAGAGGAATACAGCAAGGCCACCACAGCAGAGAGACTAGGGTGATCACTCACCAGGATAACCTGTCCAAAATGTCGTAAGTCCTTCTGTATTGACACATTCCTGGAGACAGAAATTCAAGGTCTATTTAAGTAACTGGGAGCAGACATCCCAGTGGGTTGGATGTGCCAGTCACCAAGATGTTCAACAGGACCCAAATCCTGCCATCTTTGGTAGAGACTGAGGACACTGAAGAGATTATCCTGCTCACCCGCCATCCTGTAAGAACGTATGGAGGCCCCGTGAATGAATCTCCTTGGTTTTGGCTCCATAGACTATAGGGTTAACCATGGGTGGTAGTAGTAGATAGATAGATATTAGCCATAATCACACGGAGAAGGGAAGTGGGGTCACCCAGCCTGTGTACCACCAAGAGCCTGATGAGGGGCACATAGAAGACCAGCACAGCACAGAGATGGGAGATGCAGGTGTTGAAAGCCTTGAGTGCTGCCCCCCGAGAGGACAGCCCCAACACTGCCCTCAGAATGAGGATACAGGAGAAGCCAGGGAAGAGAGAGTCAACGTCCATGACCGCGAGGATGATGAAGAGCCTGTACACCACACTGACCGTCGTGTCAGTACAGGACAGCTTCATAATATCTTGGGGCAGACAGAAGGAGTGTGTGACAGTGTGTGTTTGGCAGTACGACAACTGCTTCAGGATGAAGGGCAGTGGGAAGAAGAATACAAATCCTCTGGTCAGGGCAGCTAGTCAGATCTTGGTGACCGTGGTGACCGTAGGCCCTGTGAGCACAGAAGCATGCCGCAGTGGGTGGCAGATGGTCACAACGTGGTCAAACGCCATGGCCAGCAGGACAGCTGACTCATGGCTGACAGAGCATGGATAAGGAACAGCTGGGCCAGACAGACATTGAACTCGGCCCGTCAGGAAGAGGCTGGCCATCTTGGGCATAGTAATGGAGGAGAGGACTAGGTCAATGCTAGAAAGCACAGCCAGGAAGAGGTACATGGGCTCATGAAGGCACATTTCCACATGGATGATGAGGACAATGGCCAGGTTGCCCAGGGTGGCCAACACAGTGGGAAAACCAGTCAAAAGTGGACATTAGGTCCCAGGCCCCAGGCCAGGGATGCCCACCAGCAGGAAGTATGCTGGGTAGACCAGAGTTCCATTTGGTGTGGCCATAGCAGGAATCAAGAATCAAGGTTTCTGCATCCCAAGTCCAGGGTCTATGAAAGGGAAAAGGAGAAATCACTCAGTCATGGCTCAGAGGAGAAAAAGGACTTATTAGGAAAGGACACTGAAACAGTGAGGGCAGCAAACAAAGACTAAGTACTTCTGGTAATTCTGAACTCCAGCCTCCTTCTGCTCTAATACCTCCCTGGGGGTCCCATTAATCTCAGTGTATGAAGCCCATTCAGAACACATGTGCAACAGCTCTTCATTTCCAGAGCTGATGTTTCTGACCACAGACACTGCTCTTGGCTACTTCCACAACAGAACTGCCAGGTTTGCACAGATCCTTCCAGATCCCAGCTTTTCTAGTGCGTGTTAGGGTTAGGGTCTGTCTGAGTTCAGAGTTTGAGGTTCAATCTGTGGTTGCCTTTAAGACTCACTCTTATCTGATTTTAGGATGGGAAGCAGGGAGTCAGTCTGAGCCTAGATTTCAAGAGATAGGTTTGTGTTTCAGCCTGAGTACCGTTTCTCAAAATTCCTTGATAGAATCATCTGAAGTGGTTATTGAAAACACTATCTCTCCAGATCCTACTCCAGGCCCAGAGAATAAGGTTTTCCCGGGAAAGGGCCCAGAAATCTGGTTTAAAAAACAATAAATCCTTTCTCTCCAGGTGATTTTTTTTTTTTTTTTTAATCAGAAAAATTTGGGAAAAGCTTTCTGGTCTTCTGGGAGGTAGGGAGACAGGAGTGAAGAAAGACTATCATTTCCAGCCCCCAGCAAAGAACGGAATATAATCTTTCATTGGGATCTCTCAAGGCCCACATGAGAGTCAGTCCCAGATTGTGCTTGGCTGGGCTGTGACATGGAAACCAGATACAGCTGAGACATGAAAAGAAAATCAGTCTGTGTTGTCACCAGTGCTCTGTGGTATCCACAAGCACATCCTCCTTCCTCCACTACCCTCCCCGGGGAGCACAGAACACCCCAAGGTCAATTTCCTTTCTCTACAGAGACCACTCTGTGGTCTCCCCTCCCCTCCCCTTTCCTCCCCACCCTGGGCTAAGCCTGGCACACTCACCAACAATGCTTCCGCCCCAGGCAGCTGCCCTTATATAGCTTCCCTGGGGGCCCTAGGGAGCGTGAGGGATGATGAACAGTGCACTACGCCAGGCTCCCTGGGAGCACCGCTCCGCTCAGGTGCTCAAGTAAATCTGAACCCAGACTCCTACCCCCGGGGGCTGCATTCTGTTACTAGTCTAAGGCCACCTTAGGAGACTAGAGGTAAGGGTAATGCAGTGGAGGTGAGGGATGACCTGCACTGGAAGAAAGGAGCTCACTGGAATGGAGGCGTGGGCGCACACCTAGAAGCACACAGACGTGAATACGCCTGCTCACTCTCAGAGGCACTATCCTAGGGAATCCAGCCCTGTGCTCAGGAACTGCCTCTCGCTTCTTGATGCTGCCCCCTTATGGTAATGTAGGCGAATTGCAGCCTCGTGGCTACTTGGGCACTGACTGAGGTTGATGAACCAAGGACCTAACTTACCTTGAATGTGAGCTCCTGCCACTGCACTACGGCTGCTCCTTAGCTCACACCCCTCTCCCTAATAAGCCAACTCTTTATCCCTCGGGCTGCTAATAATAGCTCTCCTGCCCCCCGCCCCCAAATGAGACAGTGTAGAATGGTTGTTTAAATGTGGGGCTCTATCAGGAAACAGACTTATGTCCAAATCTGGGCTCAATCGCATACCATCCTTAGCCTCAGTTTGATGTGAAAAATAAAATGAGTTACTATCAATTCTCCAGTAAATGATTGTGTTCATTATTATTGCTCAAAACAACTGGAAGAGCCAATGAAATAGAAGGAAATCCAGTTGAGATAGTGCTACAACAGCCAAAGGAAGAAAATACATTGAGGGGAAAGAGTGGACAGCAGTGCAGAAGGCTGCTTAGAGATCGAATAGTATGAGGACTGAAAATAAAAAGCCACTGGTTACCTTGGGAAGAACTGTTGAGGTGCGTTGGTAGGAGTGGAGTCCTGAATGCAGCAGAGTGAGGAGTGAGTGAGTTGGGAAGAAATGGAGAAAGTGGATGTAGACCACTATTTTGAGAAGTTTGTACGTGAAGAGAAGGAGTGAAATGGGCAATACATGAAGAATTGATAGCTCTAAGGAGAGTTTTTAAATTTGTATTTTGGAGCTTAAACACAAGTAAATGTCAACAGGATGGAGTTAGTAGAGAGGCTACCTGTCCTTTATTTCTCATATTCCTAGTGGAGTTCATCCACGCTGTGACCCAGGTAAACCCTCTGTCCTTCCCCCTCTATATAGTGACCATGAGAAATTGTAATTGCTCCCATAGCATCACCCAAACAGGCAAAACCAATATCCTGAACTCCAGACATGGTAATGTCTATTGGACATCACTATTTAAGCATCCTTCAGGTACCTCAAACTCAGTGCCTCCAACTAAGTTCATTATCTCTGATCTGCAGTCTATGCCCCCAGTCTGTGTTTTTTGTTCCCTGTCACAGAAATGACTCTGTTGCCCCAGCCAGGAACCTAGAAGCCTTCATCTCTGCCTTCTCCCTCTCTCTTACCTCTCTCTGATCCCATCCGATCAGTCACCAAGTTCTCTTTAATTTACATCCTGGATATCTCATGAATCAGATTATTTTTCTCCATCTCCTTTGCCTCCTAACCAAGACAATCTCTTGCCTAGACCATCAGAATAACTTGTTCACTGGTCAGCCTCATTGAAGATCTTTCCTACCAATTCACTGTCCACACTGTGGCCAGTGTGATCTTCCAAACACAAATCAGTTCATAGCATTTCCCCATTGACTTTAGAATGAAAAGTTGAAGTCCACACTCCATAACCCAATTCTTAAACCTTCTTGTGCAATCTCAGTGCACATTTCCACCCTATCTTCAACCATTCTACCTCCCTTTTTGCATGCCAAGTAGCAGGCACACTGAAATTATCCCCCTGCTTCAATGTGCCATGCTTTCTCTCACCCTTCAGCTTTCGCATATGTTTTTCCCCATGGTAAAAATACTCATCTTACTTCCTGTTTTTATTAATTCTTAGCTTTCAGATATCTGTTTAAACAACCTTCCTTAGGAAGATCTATTCTGGGCCCTAATCTTGATGTAATTACTTTACTTATTTTCCCCTTTGTTTCACTTAAAGACTTTAACGTTATGAGATTAATTATTCTTCATAGTTCCAAACAGATCATATCCTCCTATTTTTATAGGGGTGGATGGACACTGATGTGTACATTTAATAGGGGAGGTTTACATAGACTTCTTTCATTCACTCTTAATACAGAAATTATTGGTCCTCTTATTGATGTTCACTCATAACTCACAATTCAGTTACTTCAGTTGAGTCATGTCTAATGGGCCGGTCCCCTTAAATTTTTATTAGTAACATCAAGCACCAAGTTGGCACAATTTTTGAATGAAGATTTCTCATGGGAATTTTTCAAGCATTTTTTCACTTGTTACAGTCACAAGAATAGTATCTTACTGCATAAGGTGAACTTTTAAAATAATAGTATATCCCTATATTTTTGTTTCAATATTTTTCACAAGAAATAAGGAAATAATCATTCAACATAAACAGAGTGTTAAAAGGTCCAGCCAATAATGGAGACTTCTGGCCAGAGATATACTCAAATTCTTGGCTTAGGAGATGCTCAGTTATATGAACTTGCTGATAATAATTCCCCAGCTCCATCTCATGACCCACCAGCTGTCCCTCAATATGGTCCTACACCGGAATTCTTTCAGTTCCTCAAATGAAAGTTCTCTTTTCTTACACCCACTTCCAAGCACTTGCTTTGTCTGGAATAGTCAACCCCTTTGTTTCCCTCCTCTACATATTAAATATTCTTAGATTCCACTCTAGGTACTGTTTCTACAAGGAAATCTTTCCTGTAAGAAAATGTTCTCTTGTTTCCAAGGGTATCCAAATTCCTTTTGCAGATGAATAATTCCATTGTTTTTTGTTAGGAAACACTGATGGACATGGCCATACAAAGCCACAGACAGCCCTCATGAAAGAGAATATGGCTTTAGAAATGATTCTTTACATTAATAACTTGTATTAAGGCAAGAAAAAGAAATACATAGCATGAGAGTTAGAAAAAAATTATATTGAGTTGGCCAAAAAGTTCGTGTGGGTTTTTCCATAAACTGTTATGGAAAACCCAAACGAACTTTTTGGCCAACCGAATATAATCATTATTTGTGGATTAGTGACTGAATATGTATAAAAATCCAAAAGAATCCATTGATAAATAATTAGAATTAGTAAGTACAAAGAGATTGCAAATTACAAAGTCAATATACAAAATTCCACTGTATTTCTTTATAAAATAGACATGGTTTTATTAAAACAGCATTTACAATAGGAGAGAAAAGTCATATATCTAAGAATAAATCCAGTAAAGGATATAGAGAAACTTCTACACAGGAAACCAGAAGGAATCCCTAAGAGAAACTGAAGAAGATCTAAATAATGGAAGAATAAACTATGTTCTTTTATTGGAAAACTCAATAATATTAAGAATTTAATTGAAGAATTTAATTATCTCCCCTAATTTTTCTACAGATTCAATGCAATCTCATAAATATCCTAACAGGTCATTTTGTAGAACTTGATAAGTTTAATTAAAAATTTATAGTGAAATGTAAATTGCTGAAAATAACCACAACACTCTTAAAGAATTGGACCAATGTGGGAAGACTTGCTATATCAAATATCAAGACTTATTATAAAGCTATAGTAATTATGAAAGCGTGATATTGGTGTAAGGTAGAAAATTGGGCCAATGAATAGAAATGAAAGTCCATTTGCTTTATTCATTCATCAGTGGACATTTAGGTGGTTTTCATTTCTTAGCTATTGTAAATAATGCTGCTATGAATGTGGTGGTGCAGATATCTTTTTGAGATAGTATTTTATTTTCTTCAGATATATACCCAGAAGTGGTACTTCTGGATCATATGGTAATTCTATTTCTTTTTGAATCTTTGAGAAACCTCCATGCTGTTTTCCATCGTGGCTGTACTAATGTACATTCCCACTAACAGTACACAAGGGTTTCTTTTCTTCACATCCTGTCAACACTGATCTCTTGTCTTTTTGATAATAGCCAACCCAATAGATGTAAGGTATAATCTCATTGCATCTCCTTATGACTAGTGATGTTGAGCACCTTTTCATTACTTGTTGTCCATTTGTATATTTTCTTGGGAAAAAATGTCTTTTAAGTCCTTTGCCCAAGTTCTTTTTAATGGGATTGTTTTTGTTTTTTGCTATTGAGTTGTATGAGTTCCTTATGTATTTTGGATATTACTCCTCATCAGATAGATGATTTGCAAATATTTTTTCCCGTTCCATAAGTTGTCTTTTTATTTTACTGATTGTTTCTTTTGTTATTATGCCTGTTCAACTCAAACTCAAGTGATAGCAAGGGATATCTTGATCATCACTGTATCCTCAGTGCTAGGATTGCACCTGATATTTCTATCTATCTATCTTGGGACCATACAAGGCTATGTAGCAAAAAGGAAGTCCATTATAAAATAATAACAAGAGGACTTCCCTGGTGGCACAGTGGTTTAGAATCCGCCTGCTGATGCAGCGGACACAGGTTTGAGCCCTGGTCTGGGAAGATCCCACATGCTGTGGAGCAGCTAAGCCTGTGCACCACGACTACTGAGCTTGCGCTCTAGAGCTCACAAGCCACAACAACTGAGCCTGCGTGACACAACTACTAAAGCCCATGTGCCTAGATCCTGTGCTCCGTAACAAGAGAAGCCACCGCAATGAGAAATGACAAGCCCACGCACCGAAACGAAGAGTAGCCTCATTCACCGCAACTAGAGAAAGCTCACGCACAGCAATGAAGACCCAACGCAGCCAAAGAAAGAAGAAGAAGAAAAGATTCAACATTGCACTCAGGAGGGTTCTGGGAATATGGCAACACATCTTCGATTCTAATTTTGTGTGTCAAAAAATTCAAATAAAATAAAATTCAGTAAGAATCTACAATCCTGTCACACAAAAGAGAGAAAAAGTTGTTTCTAAAATTTGGGATTCCTGTGAGTCTGTACAGAGTAAGGTGGAAGGCAACTAACCTACCTTGAAGGAAAGCTTTCATGAAACCATGCTGAGAGACCCTCACTTCGGAGCCTCCAGTATTTGGCCCCCGTGGAAAGAGCTCTGCCTCATGTCTCCATGGGTCTTACCTTACTTAAGAGTATGGGCTGGCCAGCTGTCCTGTGCCGTTCCTTATAACCTTCCTAAGATGACGCCCAATCTAATGTTCACTGAGGAGGCAGAACTCCATGAGAACCTGCATCAGCTAAGAACAGCGACTTATCAAATCATCTCTCATAACCATGAGCAAACAAAGGAAGCAAGTAATGTGGAAAATATCAGAGCTTGAAGAAAGGGAACAAATATGAGAAAACAGATCAAATGCCCAGCAGGAAACAGGGCAGAACTGGGAGAATTTAGAAAAAAATAAAATCCATAGCATCAGTGAGAGCTGAGAAAATCCTGTTGTGTTAAAACATGAACAGATTGCTACTGAATAAAAGCAATGTGCAAGAAAATAAGAATTATTTGAAATAATAACAATAAAACAGAGTGTGCAAATTTTATGGGGAAATCTTGGTTGGTTCTTAACCAAGAGTGGGAAGAGATAGGAGTATTTTCTTGAATCCCTTAATCCCTAAGGTGTAAAACACAACAATAACAACAACAAAACCAAATCACTGAATAGAAACAGAGTATCCTTTGTCTTTCTGCACAACGTTCTAGGAGAATCTCTCGAGTTGGCCATGCACAGTTCTTTGCTTTTTCAGCAAATGTACAGACTTGGGCAAGAAAAAGTAAGAGACATGGAGGGCAAAATACAGGCATTCCAGAAGGAAAGGAAGGAGGGGATGGAGCAGATGGAGTAAAATCAACAATCAAGGAAATAACTAGGAGAAAATTTCCAAAAGCCCAAAACCTGTCTTAAGATATAACATGCTCACTCATTCATAAAATAAAAGATGTATACTTAATTTCAGATGAAATTTCTGAATTCCAATAAAAAATAAACTATCCTGTATGCATCTAGACAGATATGCCTACAAAGTAATGCCAAAATATACCAGCTAGCATGTAAGCTCCACAAAAGCATTTTTCTGTTTTGTTCACTGATATATTTCGATCACTTGAAAGAGTGCCTGTTACATAGCAGGCACTCAATAAATATTCATGGATGAATTTGCTGGCATTAAGGAATCAATCTCTACCTGAGGTCATGAAAATATTCTTTTAAATTACTTTGGGAAGTTTAATTGCTTTGTCTTTTATAGTTATATCTACAATCCATATGTGAGTGATATGAGGTTAGGGTTCGTGTTTCATTTTTTTCCATATGGATATTTGGTGTCTCCAGTACCATTTATTAAAAATACCCTTCTTTCCTCATTGCTCTATAGTACTACCTTTGTCATAGAACAACTGGCCATATATGAACTGGTGTGCTTCTGGGCTTTTTTTGTCTATTCATTGGCCCAGTGGTACCCTGCACCAATATCACACTTTCATAATTACTATGATAACATGGAGAAATTATTTAAGAATTGTCTTAGCAAATAATCTGACTTGTCTTAGTGTGGGTGTCCCAGAAACAAACTGGAAACATGGATCTGATTTCAAGTAGCTTATCTGGAAGGTGATCCGAGGATGAAATATTAGGAGTGTTGAGAAGTGAGAAATGGAAGGAAAGGAAGTCAATAAAGTGTGTATTATCAAGCAGGTTATCACCATGGGAAGCTGGGACTCCATTCTCTGCCACTCCTCTCCCTTAGCACAGATAGAGCTCATCCCACAGTTAGCCACTCAACTTGTTGTCCTGGTCCATCTTGGATTCAGGCAGAGGGTTGGAATCTGTAGTTACAGTCATGGGCTATATCCAAGACAGAGCCTCACCTGGACACAGCTGTCTGCCTCTCACAGCAAACAAAGCACCCTGATGGAGGCCAGGAAGAAGAGCCGCTGTGCTTGTGCACTGCACTGATCTATCTTCAAAAGTGCTCTATCCAGCTTTCTCCTCAGGAACACAAACCCCTGCCCCCAGGAATACTAAGGTGCCCTTTTGCCAGGGCCCTTGAGAGTCAATCTTAGTTATGGACAAATTGCCAAGTTACAAATGAAAAAGATCTCCCGTTTAACTGCTTTAACTTCACAGAAGCTCCAGAGAAGTGCAATCGACCCTTGAACAACACAGGTTTGAATTGTGTGGGTCCACTTATATGCAAATGTTTTTCAATAAATATATCAGAAAATGTTTTGGAGATTTGCAACAATTTGAAAAATCTCACAGATGAACCATGTAGCCTGGAAATATTGAAAAAGTAAGAAAAAGTTAGGTATGTCATGAATGCATAAATTATATGTAGATACTAGTCTATCCTTACATAGGCATAAGGTGAGTGATATTTAATATAAAATTAATGTGTTAATTTTCTTACTGATTTACAACTTTGCTTTCAAAGAATTACATTATCATACAATATACCTGTCTGTCTCATAAAGGGAGAAATTGTATATCAGCCTATCATCACATTTAAGTTGCTTTTTAAAAAATGAAAGTGTTTCCAATACTATATTATTAATATGACTATAATACTGTAAGCCATAAAAATTTTATAATGATTCCTTCATTAGTGTATAGGCTAGGCTATGGTGAAGCAATCATATCAATTATACTAGGCTACCACAAAGCAATCATATTGCTGCTCCTTTGTTATCAATGCATGAATTGTTATAACTACAAATATTAATTTCTTTTTCACATTATCTTTTCATTTTTTATGTCTAGTGTTAATAATATCTACAGTGTTTTGTATAAGACAATATTGATGTATGTACTGATAGACTGATGATTCAGCTTGTAAACAGAAGATGTAAAGTTATGATGTTGATATAGTACAGTATAGTAAACGCATTTTCTCTTCCTTATAATTTTCTTACTTTCTCTAGTTTACTTTATTATAAGCATATAATACAAACAAAATATGTATTAATCGACTGTTTTATGTTATTGGTAAGACTTCAGGCCAACTGTAGGCTACTAGCAGTTAAGGTTTGGGGGAGTCAAAAGTTATATGCATATTTTTGACTGTACAGTTGGCCCTCCTGCAATATTTAAGGGCCCACTGTACAACTCGATTTTGAGTTCCTTAAACAGTCTGTGGCCTATGGTTGTGATTCCAGCACATAGCACAAAGTGCAAAAAGTGAATGCTCAATAAATGTTTAAAGTGGCTTGTTCCGATTAATCCATTTACTACTCTGTTAGGCAGCCATGCCTACAGATCCAGGTGAGACACAGGGTACAGCTCAGACCTCAGCTACCTCTTTTCTTCTTTTTTTGCTCATGGTCCCATTTGTTTCAGGAATTTTCTGGGCCTCACCCTTAAGAATTTCAACCATGGCCTGAGCCCTGACATTGGCATGAAGAGCCAAAGAGTATCAGTCCCAACAAGAAAATCATTTGGAACTGGGCTTCAGTTGGAGGATTTCCTGGTTATTTTCCACACAGGCAGGATGTGCCTTTATTTGCTTATTCAGTAAACACTGAAGTATCAGGAAAAGGACAAGGTGCAGAGACTACAAAGAAAAACCGAAATCACTGCCTTAAGTACGACTTTGTGTGTGCACATGTCTGTATGTTTAGGCGAGGGACGAACACCGCTCGTTTAAAATTTTTTTCCAATTTGTATAGCAGTTTCAGGCGAGGAATTCCACTTCTCCTCCGCCAGTTCCCACCATCTGCTTCTAACTCTGAAGGGGGGGATGTGGCAATAGTGATGAGAGACTGACTGCTGAAGTACTGAAGGATAAGAGCTTGCCAAGAAAACCCAGGGTTTTTTATGAGAAACCACCATCTGCGGCCTGGAGCCAGGAGAGGTCGCTCATCTTGCAGGAAAGTGCAGAGTCCACTGCATTATCAGTGCCCAGCCCCGCACTAAATTGGGTCTCAGAATCAGACATGGCTGACCTCATAGGCTGCTGAGTTTAACGTGGAAAACTGGCAAAGAAACAGCATTAGGCCCGGGGCTACGACCCGGAAGGAACAAGGTTCGCCCTGAAGAGCCACTAGTCATCCACAGCGGAAGCGTGAGGCGCAAGGGGTTCTTTGAGCCGAGAGCCAGCTAGGCCTCTGCTTACTGCATGGCCCGAGGGGCCTCATCCAAGGGCCTCAGCCCTTCGACCCGTCCTCCACTGACTCCTGGGCCCTCTTACAGTTTAAAGGGCTCTGAGTGGAGGAAGAGGCCAGAAAAACCGAAAAGAAGAGAAAATACGCCGTCAGGCCAAGAGGTGTGCGGGGCCCTGTCCCTTCCTCCGATTGGCTAGGGTTGTCCTGTTCCCTGCCTGTGATTGGCTGCTCCCACAAAGATGCCGCCGGCGAGCTCATTGGCTCCGGCCCTGTGGGCGGGGCCTCGGAATCCTGCAGGAGAGACCAAGGAGCTGGGTGCTGCTGAGGCCTTGGTCTCCGAGCCGGCGGTAAGTGCCGGGCTGGCTGGGCCAGCCGGTTCGGATGCTGCGGACACTCGGCCGTGGGAACCAAGCGGGCGTCTCCACTTTTGGTTTCAGCCTCGGGGCGCTACTCCCGGCTGAGAAGGGAGGTGGGTAGACAGTTGTACCTCTTCAGAGGTCCTGCAGGCCGTCAGCCTTACTCTGCCCCCTCCCGCCCGGGACCCTCGGGCCCTGCCCGGCGTCCTGTGGCCCGGAGGTTACCCTCCCCCTCTCTCCTCCCGAACCCCGGAGGTCACCGCCTCCTCACTTCCCACTTTGGCCCCTCCTCTCGAGTCTCTTCCCGGCTTCGCCCCCCCCCCCGCGCAAATGTCTTTCCTAGAAGGCTTCACACTGTGCCAAATGCACGGTTGAAGCAATTAAATGTTTAATAATTAAAGTTTTGTCAAAGTAATCTGTCTATCATGAAAACAAAACAATAAGGCAATAGGTGCCCGCCCCTAAATCCTTTTTTGCAGAGGCCACCACATTTAACTTTTTCATGTTTAGAGCTTTTTATGACCCTACTAAATCTAAAGTGCTTCCATCGCATTTCTTGATTTATCATTTTGATATTTCTTTACCTCACTTCCCTTCTCCACCATCTTCTCAGTTTTTCAGTAGCTATTTTCAATTCTTTGTTAATCTCTGTAGCTTTAAATCATAGATATCAGCCTCTGTTGTGTCAGCCTTAGGTAGTAGTTCTTGGGGCCCCTCCGTGGTAGATGAGGATATTGACATTTCTTCCATATCCAGCCTACTATCAGCTAGACCTTAACATTTACATATAATACTCGTGTATTCAAAAATATTTGAGCACTGTTTCTGGCCTTAGGGATATGGTCGTGAACAAATTAGAGTATGTCAGTATCCTCATGAAACTTCTGTGGGAAGTAAGACAATAAACACATGTGTCAAATGACATTAAGAGCAGGAATTTGGAGAAGTCATTTCAAGCTGGGAGGACAGCAGGAATCCAAGTGGGTGGAATGAATGGACATGGGGTCTGTGAGAAAATGTGGAAGTTCCTCCTTTTGCTTGACTGGGCTGTTTCAGGGTGAAGAGAGAGCTTCTTGTTGGACTGAGGGCTGGGGAACCGGGAAAGGCTCTTCAGTAGGTTAGTGATTTAGTAAAACAGGGTTTTAGGATATTGGTCCTACAGTTTGGTAGTGACAGTGGGAGGAGGAAAAGCAAGAGACAGGCCAGTGAGAAGGCAGGACCTGCTGATGGCCTGTAACAGACAGTTCTGCAAAATTTACTTACTGCCCCACTTCCTTCAGGAAACCTCACAGGACTACCATTAAACCACAGTGATTTCTCTCTCCTCTTGAATTTTTATTATACTTTGAAGCTGGAGAGGTTAAGTACTTTGCCCAAGATAGAATGGCAGAGCCCAGGACCAAGCATCTGTTAAATGAGGGGAGAGTAGAAAGAATAATGGTTTCTACTTAGGGTTTTGAAATACATTGAGCCAATCCATGTAAAATGCTCAGAAGAGTGCCTGGCGTATAGTGTACTCAAGGAGTGCTCGCTTTTATTATTAATGTATAATATGCTCTCAACTCCCTAACTTAATTATAAAAGCATTTTGGGTTTTAGAACTGTTTTCTGTGTCTAGCTCATTTATTCCTTCAGCAAATGTTTATTCAGCAATAACTGCATGACAGGCACTTTTTAGGTCCTAAGGATACAACGATGACTAAGACCATCAGGGCTTTTCCCTTTATAGACTAACTGGTAACACAAACTTGCACGGTGAACAAATAAACATTGTCAACTGTACCAAGAGCCTGCCATTGGTCATTCAAGTTCTCTGCCCACATATGGCCCTAGCAGAAATCTGAGGTTTCTTGCTGGAGTAGTGGATTCATCGATATGGGTTTAATTATCAGCAGATGACCTTTGTTTTTATCTTCCAAGGGCTGTTTGTCCATATCTGCTTCTAATGTATCACTGAGGAGAGTGTCTTGGCATCTTAGCGGTTGTTAGTGCTGGAGAAGTGGGCAGAGGTTTACAGGAGGTGGGGAGAGTTGCTGGTTCCCTTATACCTTACACTTCAGTGTGCAACACAAGAAAACAAATTGAGCATATAGGCCATGGGCTTCTGGCATATTACCTTTTCTGCACCTTGACGTACATAGAAACATCCTAGAGAGTGAGGAAGGTGGGTATTTCTGGCCTTATTTTGGATAGTGAAACCACACGAAGTTCAAGAGAAACTGCTGATTTCGAGAGCGTGATGGACGTGGAGTGAGAATGGGCTGGCAAGCGAACCCACAGGAGGGTCAGAGATGACCAGGTGAATGGAAACAGAATTCCCAGCATCCCAACATTCAGGCATCCCCAGATGTCCCTTCTGTGGTGTGAGAAACATGACCCAGTGGATTCAGTAGGGAAGGCCAGAGCTTATTAAACAGGGTTCATAAAGGATCCAAAAGAGGAAGTTATTTTTTTCAGTCACTACTTATCCCTCTGCTCTTCTGCTCTTTTATCCCTTATTTGGGTTTCTTTCCTTCTTCTCAGCCTTCAGTGGCTCCGCCTGGTTTTATTCATATTCTGAGGAGGGTGCGACAGGAGCCATGGATCCCGCAGCATTGGTGGAAGCCGTTGTAGAAGAAGTGGCCTGTCCCATCTGCATGACCTTCCTGAAAGAGCCCGTGAGCATCGACTGTGGCCACAGCTTCTGCCACAACTGTCTCTCTGGACTCTGGGAGGTCCCAGGAGAATCCCAGAACTGGGGTTACTCGTGTCCCCTCTGCCGGGCTCCCGTCCAGCCAAGGAACCTGCGGCCTAATTGGCAGCTGGCCAATGTTGTAGAAAAAGTCCGACGGCTAGGGCTGCATCCAGGAATGGGGCTGAAGGGCGACGTGTGCGAGACCCACGAGGAGCAGCTAAAGATGTTCTGCAAAGAGGATGGCCTGATCATGTGCGAGGCCTGTGGCCGGTCCCCCGAGCATGAGGCCCACAGTGTCGTGCCCATGGAGGATGTCGCCTGGGATTATAAGGTGGGAGATGAAGGCCAGCTTCCCCCAGTCTCTCCCCTGCCCTTTACTTGGCTATCTCTAGATCAAGAACTTGACCAGGGGCCCCAGAGACAAAATGAGAGCTGATTCCTTTGGCTTCTTGTGCCCCCAGATCCCGGGGACCTGATATAGTGAGCTGTACCTCTTCTTACGTTTATGACCTCCTTTGACTTCCTTCTTTCCCACTTCCACACGTCATCCCAGTCCCAACAGTTTAAATGCCTAACCCAAACTTGCTTTCCTTACTAAGAATTTGAGGGAGACCATTTTGGTCTAGCTGGGGTTCTGGGTGCCTTGGATGAGGTGGTCAAGGCTGTACCAATCAGAACATGCAAACTCCTCCTAGCAATGCCACAGATAGTCATTGAACATCAGGTGAGTCACTTTAAACTCCTCATTTTATAGACAAAACAAAGGCTTAGAAATTTGAGATCATGATCATTGGTTTTAGAGCTAGAAGGGACCATGGCTGAGTCATTTAGAATTGAGTGAGATTGTCTAATCTAATGTTGTAGGGTCCCTTCTGACTTAAGTTAGTTAAAGGAAGATGAAAGGCCTTCTTACTCTTCAGCCACTGTTCTTTCTCTTCTCCTTACTTTCTATTTATTGGGGGCGATAGGGGGAGCCATCTCTGACACCCACTGCTCCTTTTTTACAGCTATCCTATCAACTTCTAACTTCTTATATTTTCCTTAGATGTCCATGCTGACATATCTTTATTGGAATCACTATCCCAATGATTCTGTGATCCATTCATTGATCCTGTACTGGTCTTAATTCTCTTTCTTGAAGTTGAGATTAGAAGGTAAAATTGTAAGATGGATCCCCTGAATTAGCTGTTTTCCTATGCAAAAAGAATTTCTGAAAAATTTAAAGTATTTTTTTTTGCAAGTATTAGAATAGGGAGGCAGTATACCATAGACATAAGAGTTAAAGAGCTGGGTTAAATCCCAGCCCAACCGTTTACTAGCTGAGTGACTTTGCATAGGTCACTCTCTAAGCCTCAGTTTTGTTGGTACATCTTTAATAAAATGGTCCATATTATTATGAGATTACTTTATGCTTCCCAGTAGTCATCTCTTGCATTAGAGTGTAGGATGGTACTTCTTACCTTTAGGGTGCATATGAACCACACAAGGGTCTTGCTAAAATTCAGGAGGTCTGGGGTGAAGCCCAAGATCCTGCATTGCTAACAAGCTCCCAGGTGATGTTGATGCTGCTGACACACGTGGACCACACTTTGAATAACAAGGTTTAGGAGGCTGTAGGATAACAAAGCAGATAAGGATAAAAAGAGGCATGGATAGGAAAAGTCCAAGATAGTTTTCTGGCCACGTTTTCTCCTGCTTTACAGAAAGAGACTGTGGGAGTTGAAATGATTCTCAGATTGAGAGACCTTGGATGTAATCTGGGCAGAAATCTGCTCCCTCTGTGGTGTTCCCTTTTTCTCCCAGCATGCATTCTGGCCCACTCCCTGAGAGATGCTTGTTTTCCCATCACCTACCAATGCTAGGAAGCCTGGCTATCCATCCAGGCTGCCCGAGGTGTCCTCATGAGGTTTTTGTCTCTTTCAGTGGAAACTCCATGAGGCTTTGGAACATCTGAGGAAAGAGCAAGAAGAGGCCTGGAAGCTGGAAGTTGGTGAGAGGAAACGAACTGCAAACTGGAAGGCAAGTTGCCCCCTGGGGAAAGGAGTCTGTGTGGTCCCTGTGTTGTCCTGAAGCTGGCCCATGGTACCTTCCTTATCTCTGTGAGGCAGAATGTGGGGTTTGAGGTCAGAGAGCCTGGGGTCCTCATGCCCGCTTTCTCTACTAGGTGTGTGGCCTTCAGCTGGCCTTGGGACCACTCACTTCCAGTTTCTTGAATGTGATGTAGAGATAACTTCTGGGCTCTCCTCATATGTGAGAAAGGAAAAGTACACACCTCACATATGCTTTAGCTCACAGAGGTATGACTTGTATAATGCTTAGTAAAGCATAGTTTCTGTTTCTCTTTCCTCAGCTAAAGCATATTTACTAAAAGTTAAGTTATTAAAATAGTGGAAAATCACTTCAGAAATAAACCCAAGGCCCACAGCTATCAAACTATCAGAACTTGTGATCGACGGAAGGTAACACTGAATCAGTCTAAAACAGCATATAGAATTGATACAATACCGGTAAGAAGCAAAATCATCTGACAGTGTAGTTGTTACACTGCCTGGTCGTTATTCTGAAAATAGAATATATTATTCTGAAAATGGAAAATAGTCTGGAATATATAGTGCAAAGGTAATATCCTGGGCCCTCCTGGGGTCAACAAGAGTTAGTAATAGGGACTGAGGAGCATGTACTGGAGCTGTGGGAACAGGAAGTTAGGAAAAATCGTATCCTTTGTCTGTGCCTCTGCAGTGCCTGGCACACAGTTGGTACCAGGACATTCCAGAGTGTGTGTGTGTGTGTGTGCACATACCAGCGTCCTCAGTCCTGGGTGGCCCTTACACGACCAGTATCCATGCTGATTTCTGATCTTGGCTCTACAGATACAGGTGGAAACCCGAAAGCAGAGCATCATATGGGAGTTTGAGAAGTACCGGCGATTACTGAAGAAAAAACAGCCACCAGGTCGGCGGCTGGAAGTAGAGGCCGCCGCCGCTCTGGCCAGCCTGGAGCAGGAGGAAGGGGAGACCACACAGAAACTGGGGGTGAGTCACAACGCACTCATCCAGCAGAGCCGGGTCCTGTGGAGGATGATCGCAGAGCTGGAAGAAAGGTCTCAGAGGCCTGTCCGCTGGATGCTGCAGGTGAGGGGCAGGCTTTCCTGGGAAGACTGAGCAAGAGCTGAGGGTGGCCTGGGACTGTAGGAGAGGGGGGACCTCGTCTTCAGTGGGACCTGTCAGCACTCAGCCCACCAGACATGGATTCCGTATACCCGCTGCTAATGCCGGCTGTTCCCCTACCCCTGGTTGGGTGGATGACCTCGTGGCCTTCTAGATGGACATTGTCTAGGCGGCCCTCACATCATACCCGTCCCTCCCTCTGGCCAGAGAGTTGAGATGGAGCCCGAAGTTGGCCAGTGAAGCCAGGGCTCAGCCTGCCCTGCCTGCCTCCTGTAGGCTTCTCCCCCGCTCCCTCTACACGCCTTCTCTCCAGCTTTGCTCTCTGCCTTCCCCTTCCCTCGGAGAAACTCCCTCCTACAGCTCTGTGTCTGTCTGGTCCCTCCAAGGAATGGGGCATACTCACGTGCTGCATATCTTTTTCTCCTTCTAGGGTATTCAGGAAGTCTTAAACAGGTATGTTTCCATCTCTGGAGCCCCTCGACAGCCCTGTAAGAGAAAGTGGGTCCTGGCCAGAGCCAGAAGTGGGGAAGGAACGTAGACCAAGTATCTACAGAAAAGTGGGTGCTGGTCCGTAATCTTCTGCCCCTTCCATTGTATTGGCTAAGGAAGCTTTCAGCATCTTTCTTTTTTCTTCTTCGTGCTTGGCCAAATTCATTTCAAGCATTACCAATAAGAGTTTCAGGTAGAGCTATAAAATGTATGGTTTCAAGTAGATGACCCAAGGAGGGGAGAAGACTGCAGCTGTCTCCAGTAGCATCGGTGCTCTGAGTCTGCATATGAGCCCTTCTCCTCTGCAGTACACCTCTTCCTCTCCCAATGTCAGATTCACACCTAGCCCTTCCCATGGCCTAGGTATGTGAATATTCTCTCTGTGCCACAAGCCGTTCAGCTCAGTCAAATAATCATCACATCTCTGCTCCGCCTGGTATTGCTGGGGAGGGGCACCTCGCTGACCCCGTCCCTGGCCAAGCCCCCTTCCCTGTCCTAAGGGAAGGCCCATGTGGCAGAGCCAGGACTTCTGGCCCCAAGGCCTGCCCCTCTCTACCAGGAGCAAGTCTTGGAGCCTGCAGAGACCAGAACCAGTCTCGCTGGAGCTGAAGACGGACTGCCGTGTGCTGGGGCTCAGAGAGATCCTGAAGACGTATGCAGGTAATGAATGCTCGGCGGGATTGTGATGAGCGGGGGGGGCGGGACCCCTCCCGGAGAAATGAAATGGCTCAGCGCCCTCTGGTTGCCCATCGCCCGCCCGTCACTGAGGAAATCGCTGGCTGTATCTATCACAGAGACCTCGCCCAGGCCCCCTCGCTCTGTGTCAGGGTACCAACCGGGATCTTTTTCCCTAGCGGATGTGCGGCTGGATCCAGACACTGCTTATTCTCGCCTCATCGTGTCTGAGGACAGAAAATGCGTGCGCTATGGAGACACCAAGCAGAAGCTGCCCGACAATCCTGAGAGATTTTACCGCTACAATATCGTCCTGGGCAGTCAGTGCATCTCCTCGGGTCGGCACTACTGGGAGGTGGAGGTGGGAGACAGGTCTGAATGGGGCCTGGGAGTGTGTAAGGAAAATGTAGACCGGAAGGAGGTGGTCTATTTATCCCCCCACTACGGATTCTGGGTGATCAGGCTGAGGAAGGGCGATGAGTACCGGGCAGGCACCGACGAATACCCACTCCTGTCCTTGCCCGTCCCTCCCCGCCGGGTGGGAGTCTTCCTGGATTACGAGGCCCATGATATCTCCTTCTACAACGTGACTGACAGCGGCTCCCACATTTTCACTTTCCCCCACTATCCCTTCCCTGGGCGCCTCCTGCCCTATTTCAGTCCTTGCTACAGCATCGGAGCCAACAACACCGCTCCCCTGGCCATCTGCTCCCTGGACGGGGATGACTAAGAGAGCCACCATTTTAGCCAGAGGCCTTGGAATGTCGCCTGGCCCGCAGGGGTCTTGGAGGACCCTGCCCCTGATGAGTGTCCCCTGGAACTGAGCTGAGCCTGGAACCCAGGGATTCCTCTGCCTGACCCAGTGGTGTGTCGCTACTGGGCCAGTCTCCCACTAAACCACTCATGTTAAAAAGCTGAGGCTCGGCAAAAGGAGCATCACACCCCCGCGGGAAGTATGACAAGGCTTTTGGTGAAGAGCACAGCGGCTCTAAGGACCAGGATAGTGCTTTCTGCAGGTCACGCCCCTCTTCCCCATCCCTGTCAGTGCCATAATTCAGTGAGGGTGATGAATTAGATCCGATCTTCAGGAAACCCATTGGGTCAGGTTTACCGACAAGCCAGAAGGATACTGTCCGTGTCCAGAGCTGGTTGCTGTGCTGATAGCGGCAGGAGGATGTTTCACCTGAGCTGTACTGAGGTGCCTCTGAGCACCCATACCTCAGCCCAGCTCTCTGACCTCCCAGCTGGAGAAATGCATCACCAATTGCCCAGGCCGCCCCAGTGGCCATCTCCTCTCTGAGCACAAGCTGGGCAAGTCACTAATCTCAGACTGTAATGAGACCTGTGTCCTGGTCCTGCCCTTTTCTCTAAATGTCAGAATCGGAAAACCTGTGCACCTTGTTTCTATTTTCACTTCATGGATGAAGAGACTGAAATGGCCTTAGTGCAGTCAGTTATTTCTAACAAAGGTGATGGAAAGAAGAGTGTATAGATTATAAAGTATTTCTCACATTCAAATGAAACCAGACTGACAAACTCACTTCTCAGGTCACATGTCTGTGTATCATTCATTACATTCAGGTCTGAAACACCCCAATGTTTGAAAGATTTTAAGTGTCCTCAATGGGAAAATGGGTATAGTAACTGCATACTCTCCTACCTCGCAGGATTGTTGTGAAGATCTCAGTTCCATCCCGTACTTTTGTTCCTTTCTCAGGGACAGGGGAGGCAAGCCATGGATTTTGCCTGTGGTGGCAACCTTCCCATCTCACCTTTTTACAGCATCTTTGCAGCACTGCCTTAGCTTCTTAGGGCCTCTCCTGACAGTCCTGTCCTTTTAGACCAAAAGATACCCATGCCCTGGCCAACTCTGGGCCACAGTAATATATTGAGCGTCTATTATATTTGTTCGTCTTTGGGTTAGAACAGGGACTGTGACATTAGGGTAGAGAATGGAAATAATACAAAGACATGTAAAAACAAATGCACTGAAAGGAAGGCTCACCCACAAGCTCGTTGGGCTAAAGTTTGGATCTTTGTTTGTCACCAAGGGTATCTTCATGGTTCTGGTAAATATTCTGCCTTTCTCTTCCCTAAATCTGTGACAGAAGGAATAAAGCAGGAGGGAAGTGTGGGGGGGAAGAATAGGATTAGGCAGAAAAAGCCATATATGATAATGAAAGGGAATTAAGACTGTATATCTGGTCTATTGGCCCTTCAGAGTGATTGTTGTGTGTGACGAAAATAATTCATTACCAGTCTTAAAAGTGTGATGTGGGAATGATTGTGCTGGAAACAAACTGTAAAGCAAGCATATGAGAACTATGGGTTTTGCCTGTTGTGAGGGGCTACGATATATACATTATGTATTGTCACTGTGATGCTGTGTAACACAACCTCTGATGTAGTTTAAGCTTGAAAGTAGTGACTTGAGTTAGGATTGGGCAGCAAAGTAGATACTAGGTTAGGTACAGGCAGAAGCAAAATCATTCCTATAATAAAGAATAGCAAAAATTGTCTTTCTACCTTAATTGTGTTGGTTGTTCACATATGAAGGAGGTGAAACAGGCCAAAGTGGAGAAATAAACTCATTCTTCCCACCATGCTTCCAAGGTGCTCCTTGAGCATTAGCAGTAGAAGGGGAGAACTTGCTGTCATCCGCCTGGAGAGAAATGAACTGGTAAGTCACAGACCTGGTATTGGCAAAGGGTTGAACAGACCTACATTAGAGGGACCATATATCTTTGTGTGTGTAGGGGAGCGGGGCAGGGCAGGGGGACTCCCTGGAGAAGTGTGTATAGACTTGAGAAATAGATCTTTAGGAAGTGCTTCCAGCTATGTCCATGGAAACTTAATAGAGAGTCTAGGAACTGCATCAGTGTTCTTTTCTGTGGTTTTATTAGGCCAAATCTTGGAAGGTTCCTAAAAAAGAGAATTATTAGGTGATAACTTCATTCAAACCTAGAATGAATTAAGGAGTGAAATGGCATTATTTGTAATGTGCTCTTTGGGTTTTTTTTTTTCTAATTTGTTTTTGTTTTTACATTTATAAGCTGATTTGGGTGCTGTGATTACTTGTTAAAAGAATTACAAGGTTAAATATATTATGTGTTATCATAATGTCTGATTTTTAAGACCAAAAAGGTAAAAGGTCTTAAGTGTATGAAAATCCTTTTCTCTAGGGTAGTTGCTTACACTTCCTTTCTAAGAACAAGAACCTTATTTGTCTGCTTCACCATTGTAGCCCAAGTCTAGCATTGTGTGTGTGTGTGTGTGTGTGTGTGTGTGTGTGTGTGTGTCTAAATATTTAAGTGAGGGAGCTTTCATTCATATACCTAGAGTCAAAACGAAAATAAGATCTTCTTGCCTCATAGGGGCATGAAAGACTGGATGTTATTTAATTACAGTCCTGTTCAGAAACTGATTTGATGGCTAATTACAAAAGTGGTCCTGAAGGGGACAAGGCAGGTAGCCATGTGGAGGGCAGAGTGCCTGCACCGCTCCCTGGAATGCCTAGGGTTGTACCTCCAACTTGGTGTGATAATTCATTACAAGGCAGGGGTGAACTTTGCCCATCCTTGTTTTGCTGGCAGAGAAACCAAGGGGTGCAATGCCTGAGCCTTGAGGGGAAAGGCTATTCAAAGGGTAAAACGCTTGGGTCCTGCGAAAGGTAGATACAGCGGGCAAACCTTGGGGTAGCAACTCCCCACAGGAAATCCAATCTCTCTTTTTTCCGAGATTGGCTGTAATCTCAAGAATCCTAACACAGAGTCTACTGTTGCTCCCAGGCTCTAGTTAAATGAGCACACGTTGCTTCACGTGCTGGGCAGGGGTCGTATCTGAATATATTGGGAGAAGCGCAGGTTTTTCTGTTTGGGGCAGCCATGGCTGAGAACCAGTCCATTTTGGGAAGTATGAAGTTCAATATTTGAGTACCAACGGTGGGTCTCAGCTAGTTTCAGTGAGTACTGGCGTGAATGAAACACAAAGCTGGCAGGGCAGGCTTCTGATTGAAATGCCGAAAAGAAATTTCTGTTTTGAATGCAGGCTGGACTATCCCTTTGTCACTTTCCATCAGATGCTTTAATGCATCTAATAACTCGATTAAATGGGCATAGCCAAATCATTGGGTTGCTTGTAGAGAAAGAATAGTGTGACTAAATGGAAATCTTATCAAATATGCTTAACCATCTCACGATCTTGATTTGGTTTTATGTTACGGGGTTGCAAGGGAAGGAGAGTTTCTTTTTTCTACTCTTTGGGAACTCAGTGCATCGTTATCTGATTTTGAGAGGTAGATTCCTACTTCTCTGATATTCAGAAATAGAATGCATTCTAGGTAGGTAAATATCAATATTAGCAAAGAGTATGGATGCTAAGTTGTTAAGCATGAGATCCCTCTGGAACAGTTACTACATGAATGCTGATCTACGCAGGAATACAGTTTCAATAGTGCCTAGGGCTACCCTTTAAAATTATGGAATTAGAAATTTACTGGGTATATTTTTAAAGTATATACATTAATTCAGGTATTGTTTTATGTGCTTTCCATTCATTATTTTATCTTCAATATCTTCTATGAATTAGTGTTGTTTCCTCATCAGTAGAAAGGAGATATTAAGACTCAAATACAATAACTTGCCGTCAACACTTACTGGGAAATTATCTTAAGATTTTCAAATATACCAGGGTCAAATATATGTATCTCTTACATATGAAATCTCTTTCTTTTAACATATACTGATATTCAGTTTAAGACTTTCTGAAAGGGGAAAAATAAAAACAAAAACCAGTGAATTATCTGATGACCTGGAAAGAGTGGTGATATTTCAACTTCATTATTATTATTGTTCTCTATTAACTTTTTATCCCAGAGCATACCTCCTTAGAGATGTCCAAAAGAAGAAAGACCTGTGTTATATTTGATCCCTCTATTTTGTATCTTACAGTTAAGTTACACAGGCAGGACTAAGAAGCAAAGAGATGTCAAAACCAAACTCACATTGCTTTAGCTTCTGTTGCTTAGAAACAAAAAGCTGGTGATTAGTATACTGATTACAACTAGCTTAACAATAGTGGGGATATTAAAAGGCTATAGAGGTCTATCTTACAGAACGTAATAACAGGGGTGTACCTAGGTGTTCAAAATGAATTGGAACTAGAGACTCAGTTTCTTCATCCCATTTTGCTAATCTGTTTCTCTTGCTGTGGAACAGATTTCTCTTTCCAAGTTCGTGTGTTGGAAAATGGCCACCATCAGTGACCCCAAGTTTGTATCTCCTCAGATAAACTGGGATCCATTTTGACTGGAGACAGACTCTGGTCCAGGTGTGAGCACATGACCCAAGTTGAGTGGATTCATCAATGGGCCAGAGGTCAGGGTCACATATATTAACAGTTGCTTCCGTATAATAACAAGGAGATGAACAGTTGTGAGAAAATCAGTCAGGTATACGGGTACCTAACAGTTGGTTTCCTCTGCAGAGGGACTGGTAGGATACTAAGTTGGAAGTGTAGGTCAGGAAGGGAAAATTCCAAATCTATATTCTCTTCCCAAACTTACCTCTGATTCAGATACTAGTTAATTGAAACCATAAAACGCATTGTCAGAAAATTATTTCATTTATATCCTTGCTAAAAATTGAAAAGTTAGGCAAAGTTACCCTTTACAGCTTCATCTTAGAACTTCTGTGGTACCACATGAACCAAACCAGCTCCACAGACCTCTCAGGCATCTTTGAACTTGGCTGGAATGCTCAAGGTCTGAACAGACTTTGTGTTCATGAACCCAGGTTGGAGTGGTTAAAGAGGCAGTGCGTCAGCAAGCTCCATGTTCGCTCCCTTATTTATTTGGTTCTCAGGCCATAGATGATGGGGTTTGACGTTTGTGGGATGATCAGGTACAAGTCAGCTAACAGCACCTGGATGTGCAAAGGCACTATGTCCTTCCCTAGCCAGGCCACATAGGTGGATGCCATCCCAGGTAGGTAGTACAGAGCCATAACCCCGACATGGGAGCCACATGGGCTTAATGTTTTCAACTGAGCATTCTTTGCAGAGAGACCAAATACTGCCTGAAGAATCAAGTTATAGGAGGCAGCGATAAAGGCCACATCAGAACCCACAGTAATGGAGGTTCTGTGGGTTTTCACAGTAATGGAACCAATCAAGCTGTAGAGACTACTGGGCATGGGGTCAGCATATGCCAACTTGGCCACAGCTATGTGCTCACAGTAGAAATGGAGAACCACACTGGAGCCACAGAAAGGCAGATGACTCACCATCCAACTCAATGGAGTCATGAATATGATAGCTCTGATGGTGATGATCACACTCATTCCCAGTATCACTTGAGGTGTGAGAATCCTCTTGTAGTGTAGGGGCTTACAGGTGGCCACATAGCAAAAAGCCATGGCCAGTAGCAGCCCTGTCTCCACAGCTGTGGCTGCATGGACAAAATACATCTGAGTGAAACAAGCATTAAAGCTGATGAAGCTGTCTCCTAAGGAGAAAATGCTCACCATCTTGGGCACTACCAAGGAGGCCATAACAATGTCCACAGCAGCCAGAATATACAGGGAGCAGTACATGGGCTCTTGTAGAGTGGAATCCATCCAAATTACAGTCACTATGAGGGTGTTTTCTAACAGGGCTATGGTATACGTGATGTTAAGTTAGATAACCAGCCAAAGATGTGAAGATTGCAAACCTGGAATACCCACCAGGACAAGGTGGTAGAGGGTTCCATTGTATGGTTGTAGGGTGGCCCCAGCATCACAGATGAGACTGCTTTCCTGTTAATATATAAAATGATGTAAAAGGATGCAATCCTGTAAGACTTGTTCCCAGCTATGGTGTTAGGAGAGCCTGATGGTATTCTTAACTCAGTGGACCACAGGATTAAGGAAGTGACATCTGACAAAGTTTTCCTGCTCCACCTTCCATCCTCCTCAGTACTGTGCTTTACTAACTTCTGTTCATCTTTCAAATATCATGAGTTACGTCCTTCAGGAAGCCTTCTCTGCCTCCTGCCCCATCCCATGCGGAAACTAAATTAGGTACCTTCAGAGCTTTTATGGACTCTCATCCATGCTGACCTCTGAGAGACCTAAATTGACAATTCCAATACTCTACCTGTTACTTTATTGTATTCAATCATATGTATCTTGTTCATATCCTTATACCTTATACCAACTGTGTGCACCCATAGCTGTGGTGCACAAGTCCATTAAAAGAAGATATGTGTACTCATTATAGCAAACAGTTGAATGAATGAATGAGAAAACAGAGGAAAGAGTTTTTCTTTTATTTTTATATGTTCAGTTCCTAATATTTAATAATTGTTGAATGAAACTTTGTGAGATTGAACATGTCACATTGTGCATCTTCTCCTTGCTCAATCTCTTACTTCCCTAATATTGCATCTCTCAAGGCCTCAGGCTAGTGGGTCACCACACCAATTGTGTGACTATGTTGACTTTACGATAGTCATATATAGCCCAAGAACTGTTTCCCAGGTGTCCAGGCAATCTTAAATGAAGAGTGCTTATTTGCCAAGCCTGGAGACTAGCGTGCTATTAATTATCACCTCGTCCCTCCCCTCAGTCAGGAGTTTTTAAGGCTAAGAACTTTCCATATCCTTGGACACTGCCTTCACTTGACACTTCTTGGATTTCTCATCAGGCCTGGCTCCTCCCTAAAAAACTGAGTAGATCAGATTGATGGAGTACTGGCCACAGAATCCCATCAGCTGCAGTAGCATTTTCTCTTTTAACCAAGGATGAGACAAAAATTTACTTGGTTCTCAATGCTAATCAACTGACACACAGTTGCCCCTTCCATTTACCCCCTGGAGAGCCTACCACTAATTGACTCCACACCCAGGTACCAAAACAGCCTTGATGAGAGTCCTCAGAAGTTTTCTAAAAAGCCAAATTTCTGGGATATGATTACAATCTGTGGTCTTTATTGAAACAAACAAACGAAAAAAAACCTAAACAAAAGAAATGCCTTATAACGGAACAGACTGAATAAAGTGACGAGCTCTGTTTCATGGTCAGAGGACCTTGCTGTGATGAGTGAAACATCTTCAGTGATAGATCATGAGAAGATGCAGGAAAACTTTTTGAAGTAGAATGATAGTGCAGAGTGAAAACATATATATCCTTAAGACAGCTGTGTGTTTCCTGAATGCCACAAACTCAAGGTTAAGCATCATTCCTTAAAAAGTCGAAGAAGAGTCAAAGGAACCAGAATGCCTCCTCCCCCCACTCACCTCTGATCCAAGATCTTCCTCTCTGCATCTCTGCCCTGTATAAAATCACCTTTCTTCTGAGGGCAGTCTCAGCCGGTGCCTGCCCATCCCTCCTCTCTCTAGCCCTGGCAAGTTGTAACTAGTCGTACCTTTCATTCTCTTGAGAGATTTTTTTCCCCCCCTCATTCCTTTTTCTTCTCGATTAGCACTGCTAAAGGTTTACATATCCTTTTAGTGCTTTCAAATGACTGGACAGTTTGGTTGGTCTTTTTTTTTTACTTTTTCACTCTTCAGTCTATTGCTACTAAAATTTTTCTTGCTAAGACCAACAATGATCTCCATCAATAACATATTGCCAATCCAGCGTTTTATTTTCATTCTTTATTTTACTTGATCTATCACAAACATTTAACATTACTACTTGGTCTCTTTTGTTTGGTTAAATTATTTTAACATCTTTATTGGAGTATAATTGCTTTACAATGGTGTATTAGTTTCTGCCATATCACAAAGTGAACCAGCTATACGTATACATATAACCTCATATCCCCTTCTTCTTTTGTCTCCCTCCCACCCTCCATATCCCACCCCTCTATGTGGTCACGAAGCACAGAGCTGATTTCCCTGTACTATACGGCTGCTTCCCACTAGCTATGCAGTTTATATATGGCAGTGTATATATGTCCATGCCATTCTCTCACTTCGTTGCAGCTTACCCTTCCCCCTCCCCGTGTCCTCAAGTCAACTCTCTACGTCTGTGTCTTTATTCCTGTCCTGCCCCTAGGTTCTTCAGAACCGTTTTTTTTTTTTTTTAGATTCCATATATATGTGTTAGCATACAGTATTTGTTTTTCTCTGTCTCACTTCACTCTATATGACAGACTCTAGGTCCATCCATCTCACTACAAATAACTCAATTTCGTTTCTTTTTATGGCTCAGTAATATTCCATTGTATATATGTGCCACATCTTTTTTTTTCTTTTAACATCTTTATTGGAGTATAATTGCTTTACAATGGTGTGTTACTTTCTGTTTTATAACAAAGTGGATCAGTTGTACATATACATCTGTTCCCGTATCTCTTCCCTCTTGCATCTCCCTCCCTCCCACCCTCCCTATCCCACACCTCTAGGTGGTCACAAAGCACCGAGCTGATCTCCCTGTGCTATGTGGCTGCTTCCCACTAGCTATCTATTTTACGTTTGGTAATGTATATGTATGTCCATGCCACTCTCTCACTTTGTCGCAGATTGCCCTTCCCCCTCCCCATATCCTCAAGTCCATTCTCTAGTAGGTCTGTGTCTTTATTCCCATCTTGCCCCTAGGTTCTCCATGACCTTTTTTTTTTTCTTAGAGTCCATATATATGTGTTAGCATACAGTATTTGTTTTTCTCTTTCTGACTTACTTCACTCTGTATGACAGACTCTAGGTCCATCCATTTCACTACAAATAACTCAATTTCCTTTCTTTTTATGGCTGAATAATATTCCATTGTATATATGTGCCACATCTTCTTTATCCATTCATCCAATGATGGACACTTAGGTTGCTTACATGTCCTGGCTATTGTAAATAGAGCAGCAATGAACTTTGTGATACATGACTCTTTTTTGAATTATGGTTTTCTCCAGGTATATGCCCAGTAGTGGGATTGCTGGGTCGTATGGTAGTTCTATTTTTAGTTTTTTAAGGAACCTCCACACTGTTCTCCATAGTGGCTGTATCAATTTACATTCCCACCAACAGTGCAAGAGGGTTCCCTTTTCTCCACACCCTCTCCAGCATTTATTGTTTCTAGACTTTTTGATGATGGCCATTCTGACCGGTGTGTGGTGATACCTCATTGTGGTTTTGATTTGCATTTCTCTAATGATTAGTGATGTTGAGCATCCTTTCATGTGCTTGTTGGCAGTCTGTATATCTTCTTTGGAGAAATGCCTATTTAGGTCTTCTGCCCATTTTTGGATTGGGTTGTTTGTTTTTTAATATTGAGCTGCATGAGCTGTTTATATATTTTGGAGCTTAATCCTTTGTCCATTGATTCATTTGCAAATATTTTCTCCCATTCTGGGGGTTGTCTTTTTGTCTTGTTTATGGTTTCCTTTGCTGTGCAAAAGCTTCTAAGTGTCATCAGGTCCCATTTGTTTCTTTTGGTTTTTATTTCCATTACTCTAGGAGGTGGATCAAAAAAGATCTTGCTGTGATTTATGTCAAAGAGTGTTCTTCCTATGTTTTTCTCTAAGAGTTTGATAGTGTCCGGTCTTGCATTTAGGTCTCTAATCCATTTTGAGTTTATTTTTGTGTATGGTGTTAGGGAGTGTTCTAATTTCATTGTTTTACATGTAGCTGTCCAGTTTTCTCAGCACCACTTATTGAAGAGACTGTCTTTTCTCCATTGTATATCCTTGCCTCCTTTGTCATAGACTAATTGACCGTAGGTGCTTGTGTTTATCTCTGGGCTTTCTATCCTGTTCCATTGATCTATATTTCTGATTTTGTGCCAGTACCATACTGTCTTGATTACTGTAGCTTTGTAGCATAGTCTGAGGTCAGGCAGCCTGATTCCGCCAGCTCTGTTTTTCTTTCTCCAGATTGCTTTGGCTATTCGGGGTCTTTTGTGTTTCCATACAAATTGTGAAATTTCTTGTTCTAGTTCTGTGAAAAATGCCATTGGTAGTTTGATAGGAATTGCACTGAAACTGTAGATTGCTTTGTGTAGTATACTCATTTTCACAATGTTGATTCTTCCAATCCAAGAACATGGTGTATCTCTCCATCTGTTGGTATCATCTTTAATTTCTTTCATCACTGTCTTATAGTTTTCTTCATACAGGTCTTTTGTCTCCTTAGGTAGGTTTATTTTTAGGTATTTTATTCTTTTTGTTGCAGTGGTAAATGGGAGTGTTTCCTTAATTTCTTCAGATTTTTCATCATTAGTGTATAGGAATGCCAGAGATTTCTGTGCATTAATTTTGTATCCTGCTACTTTACCAAATTCATTAATTAGCTCTAGTAGTTTTCTGGTAGCATCTTTAAGATTCTCTAAGTATGGTATCATGTCATCTGCAAACAGTGACAGTTTACTTCTTCCTTTCCAAGTTGGATTCCTTTTATTTCTTTTTCTTCTCTGATTGCTGTGGCTAAAAATTCCAAAACTATGTTGAATAATAGTGGTGAGAGTGGGCAACTTTGTCTTTTTCCTGATCTCAGTGGAAATGGTTTCAGTTTTTCACCATTGAGGATGATGTTGCCTGTGGGTTTGTCATATATGGCCTTTATTATGTTGAGGTAAGTTCCCTCTATGCCTACTTTCTGGAGGGTTTTTATCATATATTGGTGTCGAATTTTGTCGAAAGCTTTTTCTGCATCTATTGAGATGATCACATAGTTTTTCTCCTTCGATTTGTTAATATGGTTTATCACATTGATTGATTTACGTATATTGAAGAATCCTTGCATTCCTGGGATAAACCCCACTTGATCTTGGTGTGTGATCCTTTTAATGTGCTGTTGGATTCTGTTTGCTAGTATTTTGATGAGGATTTTTTTTTTTGGTAAATTTTATTTATTTATTTTTGGTTGCATTGGGTCTTCATTGCTGCACATGGGCTTTCTCTTGTTGTGGCGAGTGGGGGCTACTCTTCGTTGTGGTGTTGGGCTTCTGATTGCTGTCGCTTCTCTTGTTGCGGAGCATGGGCTCTAGGTGCACATGCTTCAGTAGCTGTGGCACGTGAGCTCAGTAGTTGTGGCTCGCAGGCTCTAGAGCAGATGCTCAGTAGTTGTGGCGCATGGGCTTAGTTGCTCCGCAGCATGTGGGATCTTCCTGGACCAGGGCTTGAACCCGTGTCTCCTGCATTGGCAGGTGGATTCTCAACCACTGTGCCACCAGGGAAGTCCCTTTGTTGAGGATTTTTGCATCTATGTTCAACAGTGATATTGGCCTGTAGTTTTCTTCCTTTGTGACATCTTTGTGTGGTTTTGGTATCAGGCTGATGGTGGCCTTGTAGAATGAGTTTGGGTGTGTTCCTCCCTCTACTATATTTTGGAAGAGTTTGAGAAGGATAGGTGTTAGATCTTCTCTAAATGTTTGATAGAATTTGCCTGTGAATCCATCTGATCATGGGCTTTTGTTTGTTGGGAGATTATTAATCACAGTTTCAACTTCAGTGCTTGTGATTGGTCTGTTTATATTTTCTATTTCTTCCTGGTTCAGTGTCTGTAGGTTGTGCTTTTCTAAGAAAGTGTCCATTTCTTCCAGGTTGTCCATTTTATTGGCATATAGTTGCTTGTAGCAATCTCTCATGATCCTTTGTATTTCTTCAGTGTCAGTTGTTACTTCTCCTTTTTCATTTCTAATTCAACTGATTTGAGTCTTCTCCCTTTTTTTCTTCATGAGTCTGCCTAATGGCTTATCCATTTTGTTTATCTTCTCAAAGAACCAGCTTTTAGCTTTATTGATCTTTGCTATCACTTCCTTCAATTCTTTTTCATTTATTTCTGATCTGATCTTTATGATTTCTTTCTTTCTGACAACTTTGGGGTTTTTTTTTTTTTTTTTTTTTTGAGGTATGCAGGCCTCTCACTTTTGTGACCTCTCCCGTTGCAGAGCACAGGCTCCGGACGCGCAGGCTCAGCGGCCATGGCTCACGGGCCCAGCCGCTCCGTGGCATGTGGGATCTTCCCAGACCGGGGCACGAACCCGTGTCCCCTTCATCGGCAGGCGGACTCTTAACCACTGCGCCACCAGGGAAGCCCAACTTTGGGGTTTTTTTGTTCTTTTTTATCTAATTGTTTTAGGTGTAAGGTTAGTTTGTTTATTTGAGTTGTTCCTTGAGGTAGGATTTTATTGCTATAAACTTCCCTCTTAGAACTGCTTTTGCTGCATCCCATAGGTTTTGGGTCATTGTGTCTCCATTGTCATTTGTTTCTAGGTATTTTTTGATTTCCTGTTTGATATCTTCAGTGATCTCTTAGTTATTTAGTAGTGTATTGTTTAGCCTCCATGTGTTTGTGTTTTTTGTAATTTTTTTCTTGTAGTTGATTTCTAGTCTCATAGTGTTGTAGTCAAAAAGGTGCTTGATATTATTTCGGTTTTCTTAAATTTACTGAGGCTTTATGGTCTAGCATGTGATCTATCCTGGAGAATGCTCCATGTACACTTGAAAAGAATATGTATTCTGCTGCCTTTGGATGGAATGATGTGTATGTGTGTATATATATATATATATATATATAAAATCAATTAAGTGCATTTGGTGTAATGTGTTGTTTAAGGCCTGTGTTTCCATGCTGATTTTCTGTCTGGATGATCTCTCCATTGGTGTAAATGGGGTGTTAAAATCTCCCACTATTATTGTGTTACTTTCAATTTCTCCTTTTATGTCCATTAATATTTGCTTTATATATTGAGCTGCTCCTATGTTGGGTGCATATATATTTACAATTGTTATAACTTCTTCTTGGATTTATCACTTGGTCATTATGTAGTGTCCTTCTTTGTCTCTTGTAACAGTCTCTATTTTAAAGTCTATTTTGTCTGATATATGTATTGCTACTTTGGTAGTTTTGGTTTTGATATATGTATTGCCACTTTGCTTTTTTTGGTTTCCATTTGCATGCATTACCTTTTCCCATCCCCTCACTTTAGTGTGTGTGTGTCCCTAGATCTGAAGTGAGTCTCTTTAGGCAACATATATACAGGTCTTGTTTTTGTATCCATTCAGCCAGTCTATGTCTTTTGGTTTGAGCATTTAGTATGTTTACATTTAAGGTAATTATCAATATGTATGTTCTTATTGCCATTTTGTTGTTTCGTATTTGTTTGTAATAGGTCTTTTTTCCCCCTTTCTTCTTTTGTTCTGTTGTGATTTGAAGACTATCTTTAGTGTTATGTTTGGATTCCTTTTTATTTTTTGTGTGTAGATCTATTATAGATTTTTGGTTTGTTGTTACCATCAAGTTATTATATTGTAGTATACGCACACACACACACACACACACACACACACACACACATAATGTGATCATCCGAAATTGCTGATCTCTTAATTTCAAATGCACTTTAAAAACCCTGCATTTGTACTCTCCTACCTTCACAATTATTATTTTTGATATCATATTTTACATCTAATTTTTTTGTGTATCCCTTAGTTGCTTGTTGTACATGTAGAAAAGTTTACTATTGGGTGGGCCAAAAGGTTCATTCGTTTTTTTCTGTAAGATGGCTCTAGTAGGACTTAGTTGTCTTTAACTTCATTTGAAACAATTTTGTTAGATTGTACGTGACAGCTGTCATATCAGTGTGCATTTGAAACAAGACTTATCAGGCTTCCCTAGTGGTGCAGTGGTTAAACATCCGCCTGCCAGTGCAGAGGACACGGGTTTGAGCCCTGGTCCGGGAAGATTCCACATGCCACGGAGCAACTAAACCCGTGCGCCACAACTACTGAGCCTGCGCTCTAGAGCCCAGAAGCCACAACTGCTGAAGCCCGCATGCCTAGAGCCCATGTTCCACAACAAAAGAAGCCACCGCAATGAGAAGCCTGTGCACTGATATGAAGAGTAGCCCCCACTCGCCGCAAGTAGAGAAAGCCCGCACAGCAACGAAGACCCAGTGCAGTCAGAATGGCCATCATCAAAAAATCTAGAAACAATAAATGCTGGAGAGGGTGTGGAGAAAAGGGAACACTCTTGCACTGCTGGTGGGAATGTGAATTGGTTCAGCCACTATGGAGAACAGTATGGAGGTTCCTTAAAAAACTACAAATAGAACTACCATATGAACCAGCAATCCCACTACTGGGCATATACCCTGAGAAAACCAAAATTCAAAAAGAGTCATGTACCAAAATGTTCATTGCAGCTCTATTTACAATAGCCCAGAGATGGAAACAACCTAAGTGTCCATCATCGGATGAATGGATAAAGAAGATGTGGCACATATATACAATGGAATATTACTCAGCCTTAAAAAGAAACAAAATTGAGCTATTTGTAATGAGATGGATAGACCTAGAGTCTGTCATACAGAGTGAAGTAAGTCAGAAAGAAAAAGACAAATACCGTATGCTAACACATATATATGGAATTTAAGAAAAAAAAATGTCATGAAGAACCTAGGGGTAAGACAGGAATAAAGACGCAGACCTACTGGAGAACTGACTTGAGGATATGGGGAGGGGGAAGGGTGAGCTTTGACAGGGCGAGAGAGAGTCATGGACATACACACACTAACAAACGTAGTAAGGTAGATAGCTAGTGGGAAGTAGCCGCATGGCACAGGGATATTAGCTCGGTGCTTTGTGACAGCCTGGAGGGGTGGGATAGGGAGAGTGGGAGGGAGGGAGACGCAAGAGGGAAGACATATGGGAACATATGTATATGTATGACTGATTCACTTTGTTATAAAGCAGAAACTAACACACCATTGTAAAGCAATTATACCCCAATAAAGATGTTAAAAAAAAAAAAAAAGACCCAATGCAGCCAAAAATAAATAAATTAATTAAATAAATCTATATTAAGAAAAAGACATCAGGGCTTCCCTCGTGGTGCAGTGGTTGAGAGTCCGCCTGCCGATGCAGGGGACGCGAGTTCATGCCCCGGACAGGGAAGATCCCACATGCCACGGAGCGGGTGGACCCGTGGGCCATGGCCTCTGAACCTGTGCGTCCGGATCCTGTGCTTCGCAACAGGAGAGGCCACAACAGTGAGAGGCCCGCGTACCGCAAAAAAAAAAAAAAAAAAAGACATCAAAATTGGTGAATTTTTGTGTAGCTATTTTAATATTGATGATGGAAGAAAAAAGCAACATTTTCAGCATATTATGCTTTATTAGTTCAAGAAAGGTACCAACGCAACTGAAACACAAAAAAAGATTTGTGCAGTGTATGGAGAAGGTGCTGTGACTGATTGAACGTGTCAAAAGTGGTTTGCGAAGTTTTGTGCTGGAGATTTCTCACTAGACGATGCTCCGTGTTGGGTAGCCCAGTTGAAGTGGATAGCAATCAAATTCAAACAATAATTGAGAACAATCAACGTTATACTACATGGGAGATAGCCAACATACTCAAAATATCCAAAGCAAGCGCTGAAAATCATTTGCACCAGCTTGGTTATGTTCATTGCTTTGATGTTTGGGTTCCACATAAGTTAAGTGAAAAAACTTTCTTGACCATATTTCCGCGTGTGATTCTCTAATGAATCGTAGTGAAAATGTTCCGTTTTTAAAACAAATTGTGACAGTGATGAAAAGTGGATACTGTACAACAATGTGGAATGGAAGAGATCATGAGGCAAGTGAAATGAACCACCACCAACCACACCAAAGTTCGGTCTTCATCCTAAGAAGTTTATGTTGTATAAGTGGTGGGATTGGAAGGGAGTCCTCTATTATGAGCTCCTTCTGGGAAACCAAATAATTAATTCCAACAAGTACTGCTCCCAATTATGCCAAATGAAAGTGGCCCTCGACAAAAAGCGTCCAAAATTAGTCAACAGATTAAACATAATCTTCCATCAGGATAATGCAAGACTGTATGTTTCTTTCTTTTATTTTCTTAACATTTTTATTGTAGTATAATTGCTTTACAATGGTGTGTTAGTTTCTGCTTTATAACAAAGTGAATTAGTCATATATATACATATATCCCCATATCTCTTCCTTCTTGCATCTCCCTCCCTCCCACCCTCCCTATCCCACCCTTCTATCTGGTCACAAAGCACGGAGCTGATCTCCCTGTGCTATGCGACTGCTTCCTACTAGCTATCTATTTTACATGTGGTAGTGTATATATGTCCATATATACTCTACCGCTCTCTCACTTTGTCCCAGCTTTGACCAGGCAAAAACTGTTACAGCTTGGCTGGGAAGTTCTGATTCATCTGCCGTACTCACCAGACATCGCATCTTTGGATTTACATTTATTTCAGTCTTTACAAAATTCTCTTAGTGGAAAAAATTTCAATTTCCTGGAAGACTGTGAAAGGCACCTGGAACAGTTCTTTGCTCAAAAAGATAAAAAGTTTTGGGAAGATGGAATGATGAAGCTGCCTGAAAAATGGCAAAAGGTAGTGGAACAAAAGGGTGAATACGTTTTTCAATAAAGTTCTTGGTGAAAATGAAAAATGTGTCTTTTATTTTTGCTTAAAAAACTGAAGGCACTTTTTGGCCCACCCAATACTTTTCTCTTTTAACCTCCCTACTAGCTTTGTGTGTGGATGATTTTCTACCTTTACTGTATGTTTGCCATTACTGGTGAGCTTTTTCATTTTGTAATTTTCTTTTTGTAATTTTCTAGTTGTGGCCTTTCCTTTTTCACCTGGAGAAATTCCTTTAACATTTGTTGTAAAGCTGGCTTGGTGGTGCTAAATTCTTTTAGCCTTTGCTTGTCTGAAAAGCTTTTGATATCTCCATAAAATCTGAATAAGAGCCTAGATGCCAGTTTGGGAAGGCCTTGCTAGTTGGGGAGCTGTCCTCCAGAGTGAAGTATTCTCTAAACCAACATCCAACGTATAGAACTGTGTCCCCAATAACTAGAAACCATGTTCCAGGAAGCAAGGGATAGGAATATGTTTAGCTTCTCTCATCATCACCCCCAGCATTCCAGTTTTGGTATTTAAACTTCCTCTTCTCACAATCGTAGGCTCTTTTGAGTTTGAGATCTTAGTTCAGAGGAAATATTTCTACCAGAGTTCTAGTAAAACTTCTACTGAACTTGAATCCTCAACTACCACTTGGTCTCTTTGGGTTCTTCATGTCAACAGACTAGCAGGTAAAGATGTGTATCTCTACTGATAACCTTAGCTGACCCTGATTACCAAAATGAGCCATCATTGTTGCTACACGATGGAGGTGGAGAGGAATGTACCTGGAATGCAGGGGATTAATCAGCATGTCTCTTGGTTTTTCCATGCTCAGTAGTAATAGTATATGGGCAAATGAAGCAACTGGCCTGACAAGGACAAGACACATAATAGTTCAGACTCCTGGGGAGTAAAGATCTGGTTTACCCACTAGGCAAGCAACCAACACTAGTCAAAGGGTTAGACAAGAGTGAGAAAAATCTATAATGAGTGGAGGAGGAAGAGGAGATGAACATCAAATACAACCTTAGGGTCAGAAATTACAGTAGAGATTATAGCTTGTATTACTCATCCCCTTGCCTTAAATCATGCCAGAGACTCCAGCTAGCTACTGCTTTGAAGATAAATACATAAATGATTAACTCGTACCTTACCTTTCAGGGAAAAAGTGAAAGCACGTTGTTTTTACAAAACAGGCCACGTATTGTGGTGTGAGAGCTGGATATAATGGATGGCATGCATAGACATGCATGGTGCAAGGAGTGAAATATATCCACCTTTGTATACACCACGTTGGGTCTTCTCATCTTCATCTGTCCCCTGCACCTTTGTCCACTTGTTTCATTCCATCCACTGCTGTGGCAGCTTCTCTGTGTGGAGCCTGATCAAGTTCATGTAGGCACATCCACACAGTTCTTCACCTCATGCCCAAAATGCTTGTCTCACTTCCCACCTCTAGGCTTCCTTGTTCACACTGAGTAATAATGTCCTGTGGAGCCTACTTGGTACTCATGCATGGGCAATCCAGAAGTGGGACCAGTTAATATGTAATGCAGCCAACGTTTATTAACAGGATATGGAAGCTGGAAGATAAATTCTCCTTCCCCTATCCTTACTCCAGACAGGTTTTTCTAATATGATATCATTCATTTGCACTTTTACAAGATGCTTGCCTGTTGGTAAGCATTCAGTCACACGTGTTACAAAATGGTGATCATCTTAGTAAAACACCATCATATTCCCTTGCCTTTCTTCTCTGTATCACTTCACCTTTTCCCACTCCTGCTTCCCTGAAATTACAACTGTTAATGAAGTACCAGTAAATAAGCTTTTTTTTACATTGATCTACATGCATTTTATTTATTTTTTAAACATCTTTATTGGAGTATAATTGCTTTACAATGGTGTTAGTTTCTGCTTTATAACAAAGTGAATCAGCTATACATATACATATATCCCCATATCTCCTCCCTCTTGTGTCTCCCTCCCACCCTCCCTATCCCACCCCTCTAGGTGGTCACAAAGCACCGAGCTGATCTCCCAAACAAAAACAATCAGTTAAGTTTCTTACGCTTCTACTCTAGAATGTTCTTTTTTCGCAGGCAGGTCCTGTGTCTTTCTGGTTTCTCCCTTGTCCCACAGTGAAATTTTTGGTGTGTAGTAGAAAGTTAAATATTTGTTGTGCGTATTTGTTGAACACAGCTGTTGACTATGTTCAACAAGTACTAATGTTTCATTAATTCTCTAAATGTAATCAGAAAGAAGTAAGAAATGGTCTTTCAAAAATGAAAGAAGTTGAAGGTAGAAATACTATTTGAGTATCCATGGGCACTAATTCTATCCCTGAATGCTTTTTTGACATTGAGTTTGCTTCAAGAAGCCAGAGAACCTGATGCTTGTAAACATTCTCTTAAAGGATACACATAAAATTAGCATTTCTTGCTTTTTAGATTTTACTTGAGTAGCGACATAATTTCCCAATGTAAAAGGTCAGGTGAGGGGGTGGTGGGGGAGGGCTTGATTGGGAGTTTGGGACTAGCAGATGCAAACTATTATATATAGAATGGATTAAAAAAAACGAGGTCCTATTGTATAGCACAGGGAACTATATTCAATAGCCTGTAATAAACCATAATAAAAAGAACAAAATTTTTTCGATAAAATTAAATGCTATGGAAAAAAACTGGTCAGGTGCAACAAGTTTTGAGCTTCCAGACGCAGGGGGATTCTAAGTGTCCCTGGCAGCTGTGACCACCCCCTTCAAGTAGGAACCCTTCTGAAGTATGATGTATCTACGTCTCCTCTGGATAGACACCTAAGCTCTGATAAGTTTCTGCATCCTAGGGAAAAAATTATGGATTTAAAATACCCTGATAGTAAGCCCATATGAGATCTCTTTTTTTCTAATCTGTGACCTGCCAGGAATGCGTTGAAAAATGAATTGCATTAATAAGTTACCTAATGTTAACCTATCTTTGCAGTTTTTGGTTAGAACCGCTTGGTTATTTATGTGTTATTATGATGCACCTTTGGCTTTGATTTGCTGATTTTAATTTTGGGAAGATTTTTTTATCCTTTGTCATAAGTGAATAGTGTGTAATTTTGTTTGTTTCTTTTCTATACTATTGTTATTCTAATTTGACTTCAGGATGATGTTACCTCCATATTGTGAAGCTTTCTATATTTAACATATTGTACAATAAGCCCCCATTTGGATTTCCATCAAGGTTTTTCCATAGCAATTACCTCCTTCCCCATATGCCTTTCTCTATACTTAGTAGAGTTTTTGCTACATAGGAGATACTTGAGTGCCCACTTGTTATTTATTGATTTACTAATTCATTGAACGGGCAATTCTGCAATGCTGTTGTTGAGTTGCTTGCCTTTTCTTTTATCTCTTGGAAATTAGATAATCTTAAAAAAATAAACAAAACAGTGCTTCTAGGTAACTTTAGGATGAGTATAATGTAGCTAGGGAAATAGAAGTGACCTATGGGGGAGAAGGGCTTTTCTTGACATATCAAAGAAATGCCTCAACTTTGGTCCCCCAAATCTGTAATTGTGCTTATGTTCTATGAAACCCTCCTTTCAGGATTTTCTGTATGCTGTGTGAATCCTAGCTCCTCTATAATTTTCAGAAGTCTCTATTCTAAGTCTATTCTGTCACTCATGTCGCACTTCAAGTCAGCTGATTCTGTTCAGTAATGAACTGCTGAGAAGTAGCATGGACAATAACAGAGTGTAGTAATCTTCAAAAAAGTCATGTTCTTGAATCTGGGCTTGGTCACTTATTAATTGCTTAGTTTTGAGTAGGTTATTTAATATCTAAAAGGCTCAGTTCCTCAAATATAAAAGAGCTCTGAAAATAGCTACTTCACAGTGATTAAATAAAATGGTAAATTGTAAAGCACTTAGCACATGGCCCTACTTGTAATTAGTTCTCTATAAATCAGCTGGGTATATTGTTCTGGAGGTGATGAGGGAGGTCTGGATGCGAGTTAAAGATTTGATAATCAACTTCAGTTTGCACCAAGATGGTAACTGAATTCATGAATAATGAAGGCAGTGGTTAACAACCTTGGCTGCACAAATCACCCAGAGAACTTTGCAAAAGCTAGAGTTGGTGTTTTTAAAAGCAACACAGCCCCACAAGATTCTGACTGAACTGGCATAGAGTAGTGGTTCTCCAACTTCAGCATGCATTGGAATCACCTGGAAGGCTTGGTAAACCACAGATTGTTGACCTCTATCCCAAGAGTTTCTGATTCAGAAGATTAAGAATTTGCATTTCCAATAGTCTCAGGTGATGCTGCTGGTGCAGCTGCTGCAGAGACGATTCATAAACGTGAATGTTCTCCTGGCAGCATAAGCACTCTTCTACTAATGTGTCAGAGTAAAAATAATAACTGCACTCCAGCTGTCCTCATTAGAGAGTTCACCAATTTTCCTAAGCTCAAAGCTGAGGATGAGGATGTACTGATGAGAAAAACTAAGACATGAAAAGTGGGTTTTGATATCAGGTACAGCTATCTAGAGGGAGAATGTGAGACGATGAAGTGACTGAATGGCTACTAGTCACAGTCTTGTTTTGCCCAAACCTGTTTCTGGAGGGAGACGGTTGGGCTGTAAGAAGAGACCCTAAAAAGGAGGGAGTTCGCAGTGGTTTCTGCTCACACAGAAAGTGATACGACTTGTGTCTTCTTCTGTAATAATTAAGGAAATATTTATTGTTTTTCAGGTGGAGTGGTGTAATATCACTATTTACTAAGTTTATTTTCTTTACTATCAAGTTTAAGATTCTAGCCCATTTCTGACAGTTGCAACTTTTTTTCTTGTTGAAGAGTGAATTACCATAAGTACTTACAGGTGGACATACTTTAAGGTCTCCCTCCCAATTAAAAAAAAAGTAAGCACCAGTCCTCAGCTGCCACTTTACTTCTGGTTTAACAGATTCAGGAAGCTCATTGGTTCCAGCCTGACCAATCATGTCCGCCCTCCAACTCTGACCAATTAGGTTCACTTCACTGCTGCTTAAGTGAGATTCTGCAGCTTGCCAGCTCTTTCTACTGCAGACTGGAGCGAAACGAGGGTTGATCATAAGTACTAGAGGTGAGAGCCTGGAGATTTTCAAATTTAGGTTCTATTTTCTGTTAGTGTCTGTTTTTCTTTGCTTTTCTGTTTCTACCTCCTTTGGGAGACAGTGAATTGCCTGCTGCTGGGTGGGGGTGGGGTGGAAACAAGCAAAATGAACAAGGCACCAAGATTTTAGTCCTCTTTCCTTTCATCTCGCTTACAATCCCAAACTATTTGCAAGAATTCAACACTTGGGCTTTCTTTTCACTAATGAAAAAAGAGAAACTTGGGGCTTCCCTGGTGGCACAGTGGTTGAGAGTCTGCCTGCCGATGCAGGGGACTCGGGTTTGTGCCCCGGTCCGGGAAGATCCCACATGCCGCGGAGCTGCTGGGCCCGTGAGCCATGGCCGCTGAGCCTGCGCGTACGGAGCCTGTGCTCATTAGCGGGAGAGGCCACAGCAGTGAGAAGTCCGTGTACTGCCAAAAAAAAAAAAAAAAAAAGAGAAACTTGGTACTGAGTTGAAGAAATGCTTTGGGCTGATTAGATACTGGAAACTATCTCTTCAGGTGGAATTCTTTCCTCCACCCCTGCTTCATTTAATTGGCTTGTTGTGGGGCTCTTGGAAAACCTGGAACTGGAAATAAGTCTCAAAGATGATGCTAGCTAAAGGGCCGGGCTACCAGCACTAACCCTGCTTTCATTAGGAAGGGCATTCCTAATTTTCCATATGGCATCCCTTACGATGGAGTGCTGCAAGAAGGACCTTCTTTGGTTGGCTCAACCTCTGGTTCTAACTCTAGCTTAATCTCTTAAAAGTAGCCTCACCATCCTTGACAAGGGCAGATATGGGCTACTTTCTCTCTTGACTCATAACATCAGACGGAAACTATGAATACAGCCTATTGTGTTCCTAGTGGCTTCAGTAGGCTTACTTTGTAGTTACCTTCTACTCCAAAGCCATCCAGAACTTTCAGGAAGGATTCAGTGTCTAGTCATTTTGTGTCTAGAACATTTGTCCTGTATGAGATCCAGTTTTTAACGAAGTCTTTTCAGGACACAAGGGTTGTTAGTCTAATTTAACTTTCCTGATCTCTCCATTCCTCTTAATCAGACTCTTTCTTAGGTTGAACTCTGGGAGACACTTTTTTTTTTTAATAATAATAACTTTTATTAAAGTGTTTAAAATTTTAAATTAAAGCATTATAAACATACACATATATACATATGTATATGTATACATATGTGTGTGTGTTATGGAAGTAAACCAAATTTCTGGTGAAAATTGGAAATCTACAAGATAATTTCATTCTGATCTAATGTATTTTTTCTTGATAAATTATAAGGAAGTAATTAGTTCCTTGAAATTTGCTATCCCTTAGAGAGACTAATTCCTAAGAAGCATCATAAGAAGCATCATTAAAGTTGATAGGACATCTCCTCATGAACTTCTTTTTGTTGTTCTTAATAAACTTTATTTTTTAGAGCAGTTTTAGATTCACAACAAAATTGAGCAGGAGGTATAGAGAGTTCCAAATACATACAACTTCTATGCTCTGCACATTCCTCACCAGAATCCTACACTTGTTAACAATCAATGAATCTTTGCTGACACATCATCACCCAAAATCCATAATTTACATTAGGGTTTACTCTTGTTATACATTTTATGAGTTTTGATAAATATAAACTGACATGTATCCACCATTGTAGTATAAAGAATTGTTTCACTGTCCAAAATTCCCTTGTGCTCTGCCTATTCATCTCTCCCTCTGGGAGACACTCGTGTTCATTTAGATTCTGATTCCATTTCATGGAATTTTGGAGGCAAGACCCAAGGCTAGGGAATGACTTGTACTGAGGGGATAGACTATACTATCCATGATGTCCTCATATTCGTGCTGTTTAGATGTCCCTCTTTTTCTTTCAAGCTCTTGACTTGGCGTTTATGTCTTCATAGAAACAGGTGGTTCCTCTTGTGTACTTCCTTGGCCCCTAACTGTTAAAGTCTTTGAAATTATTTAATTTTGTCAGAAGTAGTCTTTCTTTTATAACCCTAGGATTTTCAATTAGAGTTAATCATAACGGTACTGCTGAAATCACGATCTGCAGCTTTCTTATGGGACACCAGACTTGAGAGTTCCCTTCCATAATTCATGTCCAAACTACAGACCTTTAACTTCAAGAATCTGTACTTCAGAACCTATTTTCTGGTAGGGTTTGCTCATGCTCCTCAGCCTGCAGTTGAGACTCATTAACCTCATAATTGAGTTGAGAAACAAGATCCCTGTAAAGTATATGGGTTGGAGGATGGAATTGGGCCAGTAAATGGGATTATGACACTGATTCCAGAAGTTTTCCTTCCTCCCTGATACTGCTTGTGTCCTCAGAGAGTGAAAGAATCCCGTTACAGGAGAAGCCATGAAATGCACTGGGACCCTGTTGATAGGTGAAATCTAAGTGCACTTCCTAAAGGACTCATTTGTATGTTGCTTAAAGGGAATTCAAAGTTTTCCTTAGTGCATGAGTAGTTATTTCTGACTGAGGGCTGAGAGAGCATGTTAAGTCAGAAGCTCACAGATGCCGTTCATCGCTTACTAATACGACTAACCCAGCAGGATTAAATACTCTCACTTGTGGCTGGCTTCCTTTAGAAAGCTTATCTTCATCCATGTAGAATAATCTTATTCTTATTGTGAGCCATCACAACATGAAGCAGAATATCTTAGGACCCTGTTTCCTATCAACTATTACAGAATTTTTAACTTAAAGATGTCATAAGGCAGACCAACAACCCACTAACAACCCTGGTTATTTGGTGAAAGTGGCAGCTGCCATATTGTGTGGGGGAGGTGGTCAAATCCTGGATCAAATAATGAGGAAGGAGTTTTCACCGGGGAAGATGAGAGCAGGGACAATTAAGGAGACCTGCGAGTTCAGGAGAAATGCCCCTTGCAGTAGGGTACCATAGGTGTTTGTAGCCTCGAGGACTCCCTTTCAGGAGCGCAACACTGCTATAGTAGCAGGAGTTGCTGTTCAATCTAACACGTTATCTTTAGCAGCTGTTATCTAGACATAATATTAAATACCAGTGGAAAGCTTCCTAGTCCCTGTTTTGCTAACAGTATTGCCTTGTGCTTATTTTAGGACTCTTGTCCCACAGGAACTAGAGGTTGATGGTTCAGTGCTCTTCACAAGATTTGTGAGTCTGCATAACTGTTATTCTAATTGAAGACTATTCAGATCACTCGCGAGCTTTTTGTTTATGGTTACATGATGGCTCCTGAGCTGGGTTCAACTTGGGATGATGTTTTAAAGCAGTCTTAAACTTTCGCTGTCTGGTCTTGTGGAAGCTGTCCAGGTCAGAGCAGTGATAATTGCCAACCCTAAGAAAAGGACATGACAGGGTAATTGCATCTTCAGTTTCCTCATATTTCTGTGTTCTGTTGCTGAGGATTCCAAGCCCCCATGTGGGGTTTCTCCAGGGTTTGCATGTCCTATATTGGTATCAAGAATTCTTTTGAGTATATTTAGGTAGAAAGCAATCCTTTTTTGCAACAGTTGGGTCTGGACTCACTGCACATAAGTTTGGATGCACACAGTAGGGTGCAAGCTATTACCTTGCTTCCTTTTTTCCTATAAACAGACTTCTGATTGGCCGCCTTACTCCATGGTCTTTATAGAGGTTGTGGCATCAACAGCCAGAAAAAGTGGGATGTGTGTAGGTGAGGGGTTAATGCAAACTCAGTACATGCCTTTTCCTTCTGGCTGCTGCTACTTAACAGTAGTTTCTTGGACAGCAAAGTTTGCAGTATCTCTCTTCTGCAATGACCACCAGTTAATGCATGTTCTTAAAGAATCACTATTGAACTTGACTGTCAAACAACAAGCCATAAACATTCATCCCTCTGATAAAGAACCTCTTATAAACAGTCACCTTTTCCACCAATGACTGCCTAACACTCAAAAAGGTTCTTTATTCATGCCCTTAAAGACAGTTTTCAGATTTATCCAGGTTCCTCTAAAACCTTGCATTTTGATAGTGTTGGGGTGAGTTAGGGTTAGCAGCTGAGAGAATCTGAGTGAGATACCAAGAAACTTAGTTAACATTCTACAACTAGGATACTGGGGCTTTGTATTGTCTAGCTGACAACTTGACTCAGCATCCTAACTAGTTTTGAGGAAATAAAACTTTAAACACAACATCCTGCCAACAGAACCACTCCACAAATGTACAAGAGAAGTTTTCAATAAGCGTTAGCATGTGGTGCTCATGACAAGCAACTAGCTAAAGAGATTGCAAAGACAGAAATTTTGTCCATTTATATAGCAAAGTAGGTATCCCATTACATGCTTGTTGTCAAGATAGATGATAAATAAGGACTGAAGAGCACCATTGGTTGCACAGTTTTCTTAAATTCACCTGGTAATTTGGATAGTCACCTGTGTTTAATAGCCTTTATCCAGAGGAAAAATTTCTCACATTTTCATATGTGAGGTAGATTGGCAACTTGGAGCCAAGCATTGGCTGAAATAAGGCTCCTACCCTCCTGCCACAGAAACTTGGAGATAGACTAGTACAATTCAATTTTAGATGGCTTAAAAAGCCAGGGAGAGCAGTACAGATAAGATGCCTATAGAAAGAGATGTGGTACACCCAAGTTAATACTCTTTACAAGACTTGATCTATTTTTGCAGCAGCTCAAATTAATTGAGCTCTGCCTTAAATGCAGAGCACAAAATCCATGTTTCTGTTTATCTAAATGTACATATTAGAAGTTAGTCATTTTTTACTTAAGCAGTGTTCTGTGTAATCCCTTCATATAACTGATTTGAAGACTTCACATCTATGTTGCCGTCGTTCATTCTGACTTGTCTGACATTTCATTGTGTAAATACATGGTTTATGCATGCTCTTACTGAGTCTTTGGAGTTTTAGCACTATGCTATTAAGTGCATCTGTGAACACTTTTACATGTCCATTGTTGTACATGTAAGCTTCTTGGTATACTTAGAGTGAAACTCAAACTATAAGGGTATACAAATGCTCAATTGTAGGAGACAGTTCGAAACCGTCATTCAAAGTCATTGCCTTGATTTACACCATAAAAAAAACTTAACCAACACCCTCTCCAACACTAATCAGATCTTATTTTTCAAAATTAAATGGTCTTCAATGATAATATCTCAATATATATTACTGATTGCTATTTATAATTTCTTGTGTGTTTAAAGGTTTTGTTTGAAACCATTTTCTTGTCCAATTTCTCTTAACATTAGGACATTTGATAGTTATTTAGATCTTTATAAGTCCTTTGTGTATGTGAATCTTTCCATTTATAATGTCTTATAATTTAAGGCACTTTTGAAAATTTAGTCCAATTTTCTACATTTCTTGGCGGATACATATGTCTAAATCCTCATTTCTCCCAAGAACTAACTTATTCACCTATATTTCTATACCAAGAATTAAAGTTACTTTCACATTTAAATTCTTAATACATCTGGAATTCATTTTTGTTTATGGAGTAAGGTTGGGATCTAAAGAATTTCCATGTGGATAGTGATTTTTCCAGGTACACTAATTGAACAGGCCCTCCTGTCAGTAAGTTCTTACTGAGTTAAGATAAAGGTGGAATGCTGTGCACAAAGAGATGATTGTCCTGTTGACTGATCTCCTGGTCTGTGAGAAAAAGATGGACCTGTGGGTCTGTGGCATAGGTCCTGGATGTATATACTTGAAAAGGCAAAACTCCAGTGGAATATCAATGCAGGGATCTTTGTGTAAGGTGGAACGTAACTCATGTTAGCCTCATCCTTTGATCCTTTCTCATCTTCATTCACATCCCTGCAGGGATGAGAGTCCAGGAGGCTGCATAGTTATAGGACCTCCCAATGGGACTGAGGATGAAGGACTGTTCTATTTCCTTACCCATATACTTCTACAAAGCAAAGGCAATTTTGTGCCAAGTTAAATCCTGTTTGTCTTATGCACATAATACAAACACATGACCACTGCTAGTAGTCATCCATCTGTTCTAATAATTCTCCTTTAACACCTTTATTGGAGTATAGTTGCTTTACAATGTTGTGTTAGTTTCTGCTACATAACAAAGTGAATCAGTGATATGTATACATATATCCCCATATCCCCTCCCTCTTGCATCTCCCTTCCACACTCGCTGTCCCACCCCTCTAGGTGGTCACAAAGCACGTAGTTGATCTCGCTGTGCTATGCTGCTACTTCCCACTAGATATCTATTTTATTTGGTAATGTATATAAGTCAGGGCTACTCTCTCTCTACCCAGCTTACCCTTCCCCCTCCCTGTGTCCTCAAGTCTATACGTCTGTGTCTTTATTCCTGTCCTCCGAGAGGTTCATCAGAACCATTTTTTTTTAGATTCCATACATATGTGTTAGCATACGGTATTTGTTTCACTCTTTCTGACTTCACTCTGTATGAGACTCTAGGTCCATCCACCTCACTACAAATAACTCAATTTCATTTATTTTTATGGCTCAGTAATAATCCATTGTATATATGAGCTACATCATTTTTTAAACATCTTTATTGGAGTATAATTGCTTTACAATGGTGTGTTTCTGCTTTATAACAAAGTGAATCAGTTATACCTATGTTCCCATATCTCTTCCCTCTGGCATCTCCCTCTCTCCCACCCTCCCACCCTCCCACCCTCCCTATCCCACACCTCTAGGTGGTCACAAACCACCGAGCTGATCTCCCTGGGTCATGCAGCTTCTTCCCACTAGCTATCTATTTTACGTTTGGTAGTGTATATATGTCCATGCCACTCTCTCACTTTGTCACAGCTTACCCTTCCCCCTCCCCATATCCTCAAGTCCGTTCTCTAGTAGGTCTGTGTCTTTATTCCTGTCTTACCCCTAGGTTCTTCATGACTTTTCTTTTTCTTAGATTCCGTATATATATGTGTTAGCATACGGTATTTGTTTTTTTCTTTCTGACCTACTTCACTCTGTATGACAGACTCTAGGTCCATCCACCTCACTACAAATAACTCAGTTTCATTTCTTTTTATGGCTGAGTAATATTCCATTGTATATATGTGCCACGTCTTCTTTATCCATTCATCTGATGATGGACACTTAGGTAGCTTCTATCTCCTGGCTATTGTAAGTAGGGCTTCAGTGAACATTTTGGTACATGACTCTTTTTGAATTATGGTTTTCTCAGGGTAATGCCCACTAGTGGGATTGCTGGGTCATATGGTAGTTTTATTTTTAGTTTTTTAAGGAACCTCCATACTGTTCTCCATAGTGGCTGTATCAATATACATTCCCACCAACAGTGCAAGAGGGTTCCCTTTTCTCCACACCCTCTCCAGCATTTACTGTTTGTAGATTGTTTGATGGTGGCCTTTCTGACCGGTGTGAGGTGATATCTCGCTGTGGTTTTCATTTGCATTTCTCTAATGATTAGTGATGTTGAGCATCCTTTCATGTGTTTGTTGGCTATCTGTCTATCTTCTTTGGAGAAATGTCTATTTAGGTCTTCTGCCCATTATGGATTCGGTTGTTTGTTTATTTGGTATTGAGCTTCTTGAGCTTCTTGTACATTTTGGAGATTAATCCTTTGTCAGTTCCTTTGTGTGCAAATATTTTCTCCCATTCTGAGGGTTGTCTTTTGGTCTTGTTTATGGTTTCCTTTGCTGTGCAAAAGCTTTGAAGTTTCATTAGGTCCCATTTGTTTATTTTTGTTTTTATTTCCATTTCTCTAAGTGGTGGGTCAAAAAGGATCTTGCTGTGATTTATCTCATAGAGTGTTCTGCCTATGTTTTCCTCTAAGAGTTTGATAGTGTCTGGCCTTACATTTAGGTCTTTAATCCATTTTGAGTTTATTTTTGTGTATGGTGTTTGGGAATGTTCTAATTTCATTCTTTTACATGTACCTGTCCAGTTTTCCCAGCACCACTTATTGAAGAGACTGTCCTTTCTCCATTGTGTATCCTTGCCTCCTTTGTCATAGATTAATTGACCATAGGTGCATGGGTTTATCTCTGGGATTTCTATCCTGTTCCATTGATCTATATTTCTGTTTTTGTGCCAGTACCATACTGTCGTGATTACTGTAGCTTTGTAGCATAGTCTGCAGGCTGCAGGTTCATCGTTCCCGTTATTTTTGGTGTCTACCCCCAGTGTGTGAGGTTGGTTCAGTGTCTTGTGGGGGGGACTGGTGCCTGTGTTCTGGTGGATGGGGCTCGATCTTGTCTTTCTGGTGGGCTGGGCTGCATCTGGTTGTGTGTTTTGGAGTGTCTGAACTTAGTATGACTTTAGGCAGCCTCTGTGCTAATGGGTGGAGTTTGTTCCTGTCTTGCTAGTTTGGCATGGGGCTTCCAGCACTGCAGCTTGCTAGCTGTTGAGTGGGGCTTGGTCTTAGTGTTGAGACAAAGATCCCTGGGAGAGCTCTCGCTGATTGACATTACGTGGGACTGGGAGGTTTCTGGTGGTCCAGTGTCCTGGACTCAGCCCTCCCACCTCAGGGGCTCAGGTCTGACACCCAGCCAGAGCACCAAGACCTTGCCAGCCACACAGCTCAGAAGAAAAGGAAGAAAGAAAAAGAAGAAAAAAAAAAACAGACAAAATCATTGGACAAATGGTAAAAGCAAACCTAAACAATTACACAAATAAGCATACACATACACACTCAGAGAAGAAGGAAAACAATTTTTTAAAATGTTTAAAAATGTATAAAAATAAAATATATATATAAAAATTTAGAAAGAGAGCACCAAACCAATAAACAAATCCACCAATGATAATAAGCACTGAAACTAAACTAAGATAAATATAAAATCAGAAACAAATTAGACACAGAAAGCAAGCCCCAAGTCTACAGTTGCTCCCGAAGTCCACCACCTCAATTTTGGGAACATTTCTTGTCTATTCAGGTATTCCACAGATGCAGCGTTTATCAAGTTGATCGTGGGGATTTAATCAGTTGCTCCTGAGGCTGCTGGGGAGATTTCCCTTTCTCTTCTTTGTTCTCACAGCTCCTGGGGTTCAGCTTTGATTTTGGCCACCGCCTCTGTGTGTAGGCCACCCTGAGGAGTGTGTTCCCCACCCAGACAGAAAGGGGTAAAGCAGCAGCTGATTAGTGCTCTCCTGTTCACTCAAGCCCGGGAGAGGGAGGGGTACGGAATTCCATAATTGGAATGAGGAGTGATCTTGTAGCAGCAGAGGGCAGTGTGACATTGCAACAGCCTGAGGCATGCCGTGTGTTCTGCTGGGGAAGTTGTCTCTGGATTACGCGACCCTGGCAGTGGTGTGCTGCACAGGCTCCCAGGGGGATGTGCATAGTGACCTGTGCTTGCACACAGGCTTCTTGGTGGCAGTGGCTGCAGTGTTAGCAGTTCATGCACAACTCTGGGATCCGAGCTGATAGCCGTGGTTTGTGCCTGTCTCTGGAGCTCGCTTAGGTGGTGGTGCTCTGCCTTCTGTGGGCACACGGGGAAGGAATCCCCTCTTCTCACACACCCTGAAACAATGGTCTCTTGCCTCTTTGGCAGGTCCAGACTATTTCCCGGACTCCCTCCCAGCTAGCTGTGGTGCACTAGCCCCCTTCCGGCTATCTTCACACAGCCAACCCCAGTCTTCTCCCTGGGGTCTAATCTCCAAAGCCTGAGCCTCAACTCCCAGCCCTCACCCGCCCAGGTGGTTGAGCAGACAAATGTCTCAGGCTGGTGTCCTTTATGTGAGAATCTCTCTGCTTTTTCCTCTGCACCCCTGTTGCTGTGCTCTCCTCCGTGGCTCCAAAGCTTCCCCCACCTCCACCTCCCGTCCCGGCCAGTGAAGAGGCTTCCTAGTGTGTGGAAACTTTTCCTCCTTCACAGCTCCCTCCCACAGGTACAGGTCCTTTCTCTATTCTTTTGTCCTTTCTTTTTTTGCTTTTGCTCTATCCAGGTATGTGGGGATTTTCTTGCCTTTTGGGAAGTCTGAGGTCTGCCAGTGTTCATAGGTGTTCTGTAGGAGTTGTTCCACATGTAGATGTATTTCTGATGTATTTGTGGGGAGGAAGGTGATCTCCACATCTTACTCCTCTGCCATCTTGAAGGTCTTCCCAGTAACTCTCCTTCTAATGGACTCTAATTCAGTGGGGTCTTTTTTCTTAAAGAGTAGTTTCTCAGACATCTTTGTTCTGTCTTGTGAGGTCACTGCCCCTGGACGCATTGGCTACTATAGGACGATGAACATGTGCTGCAAAATCCCCAGCATCAGTGAAGGGTTGTATGAGGTCCTTGGATGAAGAGCCCAAGGCACCAAATACACATAGTAAATCTTCCCTCTCCCCACAAAATAAAATAAAAAACCTACATCTAATAGGGAAGAATCAGATTTGGGGGTAGAGATGTCCTTGTGTAACGTGTCAGTCCTCAGTATAAGAAGGCTGGGGACACTATTACCTGTAGCTCTATGTGAACCAAAATGGGCAAAGGCCATTATCTATGAGCTATGAATGTTCTAATATCAAAGCTGTAGTTTGGAGCTGAGAGAGTCCCATTAGGTAATATCTATTAAATAAGTAAGAGACACTTTCCAAGAGTGAGCTGAGTAGAGATAAGCATAGGGCAACCTCAGGGAACAGACGGAGAAAGGGACCTCCACATAGGAAGAAAGTGCAAACAACTCAGATTGGTAGTCAACACAACTAAAATTTCAGCCCAGTGGCTGAGACGCTGAGGTACCTCCAGGAGTATTTTAGTCAGCTTCCCCCAAAATCCCAGAGCTGTTCAAATTTTTGTCTCACAAGGGCCAAACAGTTGGTAATATATCCCTTATACTATTTTCCCATCTGTTCTGAGTACAACAGTTGGGAGGGGGAGAGAGGAGCAATTTGGAATGAAAACTTAAACAAAAAGAGTGGTAATTCAATGGTATTGAAACACTTGAAAAAAGTGGTAATTCAATGGTAAAAAAGTGAAAAAAGTAATTCAATGGTATTGAAACACTTCAATGGTAAAAAATTGAAAAAAGTGGTAATTCAATGGTATTGAAACACTTCAATGGTAAAAAATTGAAAAAAGTGGTAATTCAATGGTATTGAAACACTTAAACACAAGCTGCTACAGAGGAAAACTAACACTGTTGCAGCCCAGGTTCCTCAATCTGCTAGTCTAGAGCACTATCAGGCTATTCTTATAGCTGTGTCTCCCTTCCCATGAGGCATCGTGAATTGTGGGAATGCCTGTTAACTTCAAGCTAGCTGCTCTGCCTTCAGGCTACACCTTAAACTCAATTGCTTGAGGACATTACTGACACGAGGTCCTTCAGATTTATCTGCACTTAGAACTTCGCTCATGTCTTCTGTTCCAGGGTAAGGAAAAGAGAACATCGCTAAGCTATGTACTGAGAGTTGTGACAGTTACACAGCTTTCATTCTCAAAGTTCTGAGAGCAGTCTTTGAAGAGAGATCAGGGGCTGGATGACAGAAATAATCAATAAACAGCCTATAATAGGAAAGACTTTCTTGAGCCAAACAGGACTGTAGCCCAGGAGACAGCCTCTCAGCTTCGAGAAACTGCTCAGTTGATGCATATTTCTGCATAGCCTTATATTCCTTGTTCTGATAAGGCATAAACATGATAGGGGGATGTTCCTTTAAAGTTTCAAAAGAGACAAACTGAGTATCTGTACAGTGAGACAGCAGGACCCTGGTGTCTGGGAAGGGAACCTTACTTTTGATGGAGTGTTAACATGGATGCCATAGGCAAGGAGTTATTTATCCTTATCTTTAAAATGGACATTCTTTACCTTAATGGTTAAAGAGCAGGTGCTGTGTGTTTGATAGGCCATGAATGAGTCTGTCTTAGTTCACAAAAAGTCAAGTTGAACCATGTATAAGCCAAAAAGACTTCCCCACACCTCAGTATGTGAACATTTTCTCCATCAGGTTTATAATCATAACAGGTATTAGCTTTCCTTACAGGACTGACATGTGCACACGAGTTGAAGATTTTTCAGTGGGAGTTACCATAGTTGCATTAGAATGGGCCCTCTGAGAAGCAGGTGCCAACATTAAATTAGATGTGTCAGAGGTATACAGAGGGGAAATGCTCATGAAGGAAGACAAAGAGGGATCCTGAGACTGGAAGAGCCATGAAATCACAAGCAGATCTGATCCGAGAGGGAGGGAGGAAAGAAGAGGAAGGTCTTAGGCTTTTGTGTATTTCTAAGAACACTTTGGCAAGGCTGCGTGTAAGTCTTGAGCCAAGGGAACTCATGAGAAATCCGGAATCACACTCCAGTAGGTTTGCCTTATTAGCGCTGTGCTCATCTATTGGTTGGAAGCCACTAGGGCTTAGCAATGCCATGAACTTGAGAGCACAATGACTGAGACTATCAGTCAAATATGCTTCTTGCAGTCCAATCTGAAAAGCCTATTTTTTACCGTCTCCACATCCCTGCTTGCCTTGCACAGATCTCTTTCAGATTTTAGGAGCAGCTCCACCATAGTTACTGTGGGCCTGTCTTGCTAAGGGCAAAATGGAAAGGAAGGAAGGATGAGCTCTACAGCCCCAGTTTCTGAAATTTTGCTCAGATACAGCTGTTACTTCAGTTGATAGATTGCATCCTAAAGGATAGGACTCCAATTCTGTGAAGTGCTGCCTTTTGAACTGTTTTTTAGCTGTTTTTAGAAGACTGCTCTGGCATTCTGTGCGTCCAACTCCTTCTGGTTGGTGAAACTGGTAATGCTACCAGTGGATCCCATGGTTATGAGCCCTGTCCTGCATATCCTTCTCTGAAGAGTGTCTGTTCTTTCAGTACTATGTCAGATGGGATGTCCTGCCTATAATCAGGCATTCAGGAAGCCCTCTAAGAGAAGTTTTGGTCAAGGCTCTGCGGGAAAGAAAGGCAAATACATGCCCAGAATAGTATGCGTCATTGGTAGTGCAAACCACTGTACTTCCTAGGATTCAAGAGGCCCAGAGGAGTTGACTTGCCAGCAAGTGGCCTCCTTGAGGAATAACCCTATTATATCTGGGTTTCAGCATTGATGTCTATTGATGACAGGCATTCAGAGGCAGCAGTCAACCTTGATCATGGGGCACCTACATGGCTGGGTCCACACGTAGTCTCCTTTGCTGCTACTGTTGCTCGTTCATAATGTTAAGTGGCAGTGATACTTGTACCGTAGTCTGGACTTAAAACAGCCTTCTTGCTTTGGGCCCACTCCAAGCTATACTTCCATGTCTTTGGGTATATGGAGTAAAGCAAGATTCCTAAGTGAGGGATACATTCTCTTCAGAATCCAAGGTGGCAGGCATTATGCTTTCTATCTGGTAAAATATGTAAGATGAAGATCTTTTACTGATGATGATTTTTAACCATTGGCCCCCTAAAATTCACTGAAGTTCTAGGTTTTGAGTGTTAAGATTTGTCTCCTACCCTTTGGAGCATGTGTGTCTTATTAAGGCCTCTATTGTACTAAACACCTCTAGCTCATTTGGCCAGATCAACATGCCATCGATGGATGATGGTGGAGGTCCATAGGATGCCCAGTCCTATGCCCAGTCAAATTATATTATGACACAGGAAAAGAGTTAACATGCCCTTGAGGCAAACTGTATATGAGAACTATTGTCCACCCCCGTTAATGGAAATTGTTTTTGGTATTTTATCACTAAGATGGAAAACAATACATTTGCCAGATTCTCCATGTACCTCTGAAGCACTTTTGACTCTTGGTGGAGAGAAGTGTTAGAGGTTATTTGGCCTTCCCAACTCGTTGGCTCTTACCTCACAGGCCAGCAACACCACATGGAAGTTACTCAACCTACAAAGTACAGTCATTCTAATTATTCATTAAGTGACTGAGAACTGAATTTCTCCAAAACTTCAATTACTAACTAGACTCTGCTACCCAGAGTAGAACCCCAAGTCTAATAGAGAGACTACGATTATGCTTTTGATTTCTGGGTGTCAGGGTCAACTCAAACTTTAACCTTCAATGCCTTGGTATTCCCCTCTCTTTAGTATAAAATTGCCTGAGTAAATGGCCAAAGTTATCCTTTAGGAAGGTCTCAGGAAATCATCATGGTATATAATAAGCATGTTTCTTTCACAGTTCTTCCACTTAGGTATCCAGGTACCTCTTTAGTTACAGTCCTAGATCTTAACACTGGCACAGGTCTGGGAACTGAGCAAGAGACTGACTTTATTGGAGTGACCATCCTCAGCCTCCTCATCCTCCATTCTTGCCTTGTTCTATGAATGGTAAGCAGAGCCTTGCTGGATGCCCATCTATTTTGGCCCTTGGGACACATTATCCTATTAACTATCTTTAACAACACTCCCTGTGGGCCAAGCCCCTTTGATTTTCACCAGTTTTTAGAGTAATTTCAACCCTCTGGCTTGTTAAGTGCTTCCATCTGGCCTCTGCTATGGCAAGGGGACCACAGCCATGTGCTCACAGTAGGAGTGGGAGATGACACAGGCTTTGTAAAGGGGTAGCTGCAGGTGGATCATCAGAGGCAGGGGTCCAATGTGGAATACACCCCAGAAGAGGCCAGCTAGCCCCTAACATCCCACCATAGTATAAATGAGCACTGTGGTATGATAGAGTGGGTCACAGATGGCTATGTAGTGGTCAAAAGCCATGGCAAGGAAGATGCCTTACTCAACCGTGGCAAAGCAGTGGATGAGGAACATTTGAGCCAAGGAGCCATCCAAGCCAATGTCAACAGCACCAAATCAAAAGATTCCCAGCAGTCTGGGGATAGTGTAAGTGGACAGAACCAGGTCAATGATAGCCTCTAGGCACAGGAAGAAGTACATGCGCTGGTGCAGGCAGTGCTCCACCATTACCACAGCCTGAGTGGTGACATTCCCTTCCATGGCCACCAGGTATATGGAGCCAAAGGGGATGGAGAGCCAGATGTGCAGGGACTCCAATCCTGGAATGCCAGTGAGCTGGAAGGAGCTGGGTCCCGAGCAGACATTATGAAAAGTGAGCGTGACTAGTTATAAATGCACCTTCTCACTTATGCTTCAAAATGCAGTAGAACTTTTTTCTGGAAATAAAAGACAAGAATATTCTTAGGTCCTATAATAAGGAACAGGTTGTTGACTAGATAAGATTCTATAAACATTCCTCAAAGTTACAGAATAATGTCACAAGTTATTACTATGTGAAGATATCTATAGATTTTTCAAGCACAAGCCAGAATACATATTTGAATGAAATGTATGAATATCTTTTTTTGCAATAGACTCTCAAAGTAATGTTTTTGCATCAATGAAAGTGACCTAAGGTGGACAAGTAACTATTAAGTCATTTAACTCTTGTAGGTTGGCTATTAGGTATTTCTCAGAATCATATAAGCAGGATTTGGTGTGAGGGCTCCTTGATTAGAGATGCATTGATACTGAAAGATACAGTCTGGGACTCTAGATAGACCCCTGGGACTATGTAGACTCTATGTTAAGTCAAAGCTTAATCTTGGGGCCAGCATTAGCTATTGGATGAGCTGAAATATTTAATCTGCAGACCAAGATCACAAGGCAGATGCAAGCTGGTGAAGAAGACTCTCCAGGGGGTGGAACAAAAATGATTTCTGACAGGTGAGAGCTGATGATGGGAGCTCAGTTTGTGTCTGTCCAAAGGTAGATCCATGCAAGGGCTTACTGCTTTCTTGGAGGCTGAGTTGAGGATAAGATTCTAGAAGCAGAGAGGGTTCTCCCCAGGAGGGAAAAAATATAACATTAATTGTAGAATAGCATGAAGCCTAGATGACCATTTGGCCAAAGAATCGGCCTTACTCAGAGTTCAGAGCAATTGGCTAATGGGGAGATGTATATTGAGAAAGACAACATGGAAATAGTTTTATTTTTTTTAGGATCTAAAGGATCATGCCAGAATGTGTTCCTATATACAATAGAAGAATGTCAGGGGAATAAGTATGTAAGAAACTTTGTCTTCTACATCTTGAGCCTAGTTGGTTTGCATATGGCAAAGTAGCCAGTATCTGGCCTTTAGAATTTTTCAGATCTGATTTCATATCTTGGCAGTAGGAGCATGAGGCAAATTAATTTATCCCATTACTTAAATACAACTGACCTCATTCTACAACAAAATTAAGTACTGTGTCCTAGAGAAGTCATGAGGATTGAATGAGAAGGCAGTGTCTGAGGAACAGTAATCCTAAGCTTTACCTCTTTAGACAGTTGAGACTAATGTGTAAAACCAAAGATACATTCAGTAAACTTCAAGAAACGTTGGAATGTCTCTCTCCAGGTAGTCATGGTGCCAGAAGGATGCCACGAGGTGCCAGGCAACTCATGTAAGCTGTTTGTAGTGACTTTATCCCACAGAATCCCTCCGCTTGAGCTGGGATTTTCCTCCATCTCAAGATTCTCATTAGATGACTATGAATGAGAATAGAGAAAGTGTTGGCAGAAGCAGGAAAAAGGGAAGATGAAAAGGCTGAGTTACTGGGGCTGGGAAAGAAAGAGTGCACAGGAATCGGCCTGTGATTGAGGTGAGGAGGTGGGGTGAGGCAAGGCTTTAGGCTGGGGGGACCCTGTCTTTGTTTCTTACCCTTTGTGTTGCTTATTCTCCATCTGTTCTCCATCTATTCCTCCCGATCTCTGTTGTCTGTCCCCAGAAGCTGACATTTATGGAGTACTGCTTTTCTTTTTCCTCCAGTTTCTAGGTGGGCTCATCTCATATGACGCAGGAGATAAGAGGGTGAGACTAGCCATCAAGAATTTATTCCCCAGTCCCTTTCTGCCAGGTGCACTTGGCAGTGCTGTGATTTTCTACCAAAGACCACAGCTCCTGAAAAGTGACACCCCCCCCCCCCCCGCTCTTGTGTTCTGGCAACTGCATCTTGCCTTACCTGGTAGGCCTGAGTTAGGTGATGCTGCTCCCTGGGGTTAGTCCTGGGCCTCCACCATCCCTTGTCAGTTTTCTTAACCCTTCCCAGGCCTCTGTAGATGATCTCTTCAGTTGCCCCCTTGACCATGCCACTTCTTCTTTGGATATATCAGAACAGATCCCAATAGTGTACAGTCTTCACCAGTATCATCGCTTGAAAACTTGCCTGCTTCCTCAGAAGGACACATCTGAAAGTGGACAACTTCACAGAACTAGTTCCAAAGACAAAAGAGCTATAACTTCATTGTGGTCAAGTGCTAAATGATCTTGACCACGCTGTCTACATTTACATTTAAAGGGGTCTTGTCTACTTTACCCCACTAAGCAAAATTGTAATCATGCAAAGAAATGTCTTACTCCAGAAAAGGGAAAATTTTTGAATAGAAAAATCAGCGGAACTTGGCAAATGAATTTGTCTTCTGATGCTTGTCCCACTTACAGTGGTTACCTTCCTCCTATGATAGACACTGAAACATCTTGCACACTATCTTCCCTTCTGATGTTGAGTCTCATCACTACTGAGCCACACCCTGGGGCAGTGGTTCCCCTCTACATTTGGGCAGAGCAGTCATGTTATAGGAGGATCTCACAGACCAAATTACATAAGAGGCTAAATCTATACCTAGTGAATTATTGGCATAAGAAGTGATTTCTCTTGAAAGTAGGCAGACCTCTCCTACGTTCCAGACCTTATTAGATCCATGTCTAACGTGCCCCTTCCTATGAACTGGCCTCAAGCCCTGGAGTTAGGTAGATTTGATTTTTATCCCTCTTTGCTTCCTCATACCTAACAACACACAGAGCTGTTTTCATGATGGACATTCCGTCTCCATCTCATCTCTTCCTCTTCCTCTTCCTGTCCATCTCCAGGAACATATTAAACTGAAACGTGTACCCACGACTGGGGGGATGCATTTCAACTGTTGGGTCGAGGTGGCTGAGCTTTGGGACTAGATTTGGTGACCATTATTCTTTCTAAGATCCTAACACACCTTAACTTCTGCCTCCCTAGTCAGAAGCCGAGCCCTCACACCTTAAACACAACCGAAGGAGGCTACAGGACAGCTCCCACCTGAGCTGTATCCAAGTACATTTACCAAGACCAACCACTATTATTACCATTCTCACCCTGCTCACTACTTTCCTATGGGGCTGAATTTTGCCATTTCCCAACTCTGTCAAGTTATTTTGTCCCTGTTAACTACCGATGTTCTTTCCTGGTGTTTGAATAGAGTCTTCTCACCTTGCTCACCTAGATGATCTTTACAGATGCATAATTCCACAGCTTAGGTATCACCCTAAACAGGCCTGTCTTTGTACTGCACACACATAGTAATATGGATTGCCTGCTTACCTGCCTGTTTCCCTGAACAGAATATAAGTTTCATGAGAGTAGGGACCATGTTTATCTCATTCTCTGTTGTAACACTTATGCTAGCACGGTGCCTGGCTATGTTAAATAAAAATAAAATATCATGTCTTTTTAAAGCACCTGGAGGTATTTTGGAGGATCCTGTATTGGCTAGTGAACTAGAGTCCTCTTCAGCCTCCTTGTGTGTGACTCTATGTGGACTCCACCCTTTCTAAGTCACCTTCCAAGAGAATTCCTTCCTTTTGGGTCTTGGAGACTTATACAGGATCATGATCTAAAGTTGGATGCCCAGGAGTTCCAAGTCTGTTCTTCCTTACGAGTTGGGAATGCTTACTGATGACTTTTACTCCTTTTCTAGATTCTCCTTGTAAGATGCTCTTACCTGGGATGGGTAGTGTCAACAAGAACCTGGGGCTCTGCAAATGCCTCTGAGGCCTGTCACTTATAAGCATTCTGTTCAGGGGTAAAGGGACTTTCATTTTTAACCTTCCCACCATCTCCGTGGAGAAGGAAAATAGCAGGCTTTGTCCCACAGAATGGATACAGATTCTAAAACTGAACAGTTACCTGCAGCATGTCAGGGTTGGTCCATAGAGGTCTGGATCTATGTAGGGGAGACTTCTTATTTGAATCATGATCCCTTGGGTCCAAGTCCTGCTCTTCCTTGTTCTCCAACCTCCCTGTAGTCTACAGCTAGTCTAAGGACACCAAGTAGAAATCAGAAAGGCTTTCCTAGAGGAGGGATGAGGAATCTTCTTGGGATTAGAGCTCAGCCTGGCTGTCAGTCTCTAAGGAAGTTTGATATCCTTACAGCACTTGGAGATGGTGGTAGAGTCCTGAATTAACTTCAAGACAGACAAGTGGGGGCTTGCCTGGTGGCGCAGTGGTTGAGAATCTGCCTGCCGATGCAGGGGACACGGGTTCGTGCCCCGGTCCGGGAAGATCCCACATGCCGTGGAGCAGCTGGGCCGGTGAGCCATGGCTGCTGGGCCAGCGCGTTCGGAGCCTGTGCTCCGCAACGGGAGAGGCCACAACAGTGAGAGGCCTGCGTCACGCAAAAAAAAAAAAAAAAAAAAAAGACAAGTGGCTATTACCTACAAATGAGATAGTGCAGGTTTTCCCCTCATTCTGCTTTACATTGTAAGAGAAGGACCCCAGAGACTTGAGTAGAGCCGTGCATCTCCTTTAAATCTTTCTGAACCTAAACTTCCCAACCTAAAATCCCATTTCTTAGAAAGGAGGAAAACTTTTCTGTTTGGCTTATCCCCTGGTGTGTCCTAATGGGCTTCTCATGGGTTGTGGGGCAACACACTTTAGGACATGTGACAAGACATGGCCTTTGAAGCTGAAAAGGCTTGAGTTTGCAAGCCAGCTTGGTTACATACTCACTATGTAAACTTGAACAAGTTGTTTCATACTCAATTTTTCAAGCGTAAAATAGGAATAATACCTATCTCTGGGTAGCTCTCATAATTGAGATACTGTTTAAAAACGGACTAGTAAGGAAACATACCAGGTGCTGAAACAGCATTGTTATTACCATCACTGCTGTTTTTGCTTCTGGGAGGGGTTAAGACTGAGACAGACATCTTTAATCGTTCCCTCAGACCAGGAGCCAATGTCAGGGCAGGGGTTAATGAACTAGAATCAATACAGAAATAACCTAATTTTTACTTCTACGCCCTTTCCAGAGGATTCTACTTCTCTCGCACCTCTGGAGAAGCTAGGAACTTCTAAAAGCTTGCTACCTGCTCCCCAATCTTAAATGATATATTCTATGTAAAACTGCTTGTGGTTGCTGAAATATACAGGGTAATTTCTTGCTCCAATGCCTGTGAACATGTTATACCCTCAGCCCAGTGAAAGGAGGAATTTCATTCCATACAGATTCATATCTAGCTTTCGAAATTTGGGTCAGTAATCACCTTGTCCAAATGATGACCTCTGCCTTTTAGATTTTAATATATGAGCTATGTTTCCCTGTACTGGATCACTTCCATGTTATTTATTTATTTGATATTTACTATTTATTTTTACATCTTTATTGGAGAATAATTGCTTTACAATGCTGTGTTAGTTTCTGCTTTATAACAAAGTGAATCAGTTATACCTATACATATGTTCCCATATCTCTTCCCTCTTGCGTCTCCTTCCCTCCCACCCTCCCTATGGCACCCCTCCCGGCAGGCAAAAATCACCCAGCTGATCTCCCTGTGCTATGTGGCTGCTTCCCGCTAGCTATCTACCTTAAGTTTGGTAGTGTATATATGTCCATGCCTCTCTCTCACTTTGTCACAGCTTACCCTTCCCCCTCCACATATCCTCAAGTCGGTTCTCTAGTAGGTCTGTGTCTTTATTCCTGTCTTAATCCTAGGTTCTCCATGATATTTTTTCTTAAATTCCATATATATGTTAGCATACGGTATTTGTCTTTCTCTTTCTGACATACTTCACTCTGTATGGCAGACTCTAGGTCTACCCACCTCATTACAAATAGCTCAATTTTGTTTCTTTTTATGGCTGAGTAGTATTCCATTGTATATATGTGCCACATCTTCTTTAGCCATTCATCCGATGATGGACACTTAGGTTTTTTCCATCTCCGGGCTATTGTAAATAGAGCTGCAATGAACATTTTGGTACATGACTCTTTTTGAGTTATGGTTTTCTCAGGGTATATGCCCACTAGTGGGACTGCTGGCTCATATGGTAGTTCTATTTGTAGTTTTTTAAGGAACCTCCATACTGTTCTCCATAGTAGCTGTACCAATTCACATTCCCACCAGCAGTGCCAGTGTGTTCCCTTGTCTCCGCACCCTCTCCAGCATTTATTGTTTCTAGATATTTTGATGATGGCCATTCTGACTGGTGTGAGATGATATCTCATTGTAGTTTTGATTTGCATTTCTCTAATGATTAATGATGTTGAGCATTCTTTCATGTGTTTGTTGGCAGTCTGTGTATCTTCTTTGGAGAAGTGTCTATTTAGGTCTTCTGCCCATTTTTGGATTGGGTTGTTTGGTTTTTTGCTATTGAGCTGTATGGGCTGCTTGTAAATTTTGCAGATTAATCCTTTGTCAGTTGCTTCACTTGCAACTATTTTCTCCCATTCTGAGGGTTGTCTCTTGGTCTTGTTTCTGGTTTCCTTTGCTGTGCAGAAGCTTTGACGTTTCATCAGGTCCCATTTGTTTATTTTTGTTTTTATTTCCATTTCTCTAGGAGGTGGGTCAAAAAGGATGTTGCTGTGATTTATCTCATAGAGTGTTCTGCCTATGTTTTCTTCTAAGAGTTTGATAGTTTCTGGCCTCACATTTAGGTCTCTAATCCATTTTGAGTTTGTTTTTGTGTATGGTGTCAGGGAGTGTTCTAATTTCATTCTCTTATATGTACCTGTCCAGTTTTCCCAGCACCACTTATTGAAGAGTCTGTCCTTTCTCCACTGTACATTCCTGCCTCGTTTATCAAAGATAAGGTGACCGTGTGTGCACAGGTTTATCTCTGGGCTTTCAATCCTGTTCCATTGATCTATATCTCTGTTTTTGTGCCAGTACCATACTGTCGTGATTACTGTAACTTTGTAGTATAGTCTGAAGTCAGGGAGCCTGATTGCTCCAGCTCCGTTTTTCGTTCTCAAGATTGCTTTGCCTATTCGGGGTCTTTTGTGTTTCCATACAAATTGTGAAATTTTTTGTTCTAGTTCTGTGAAAAATGCCATTGGTAGTTTGATAGGGATTGCATTGACTCTGTAGATTGCTTTGGGTATTAGAGTCATTTTCACAATGTTGATTCTTCCAATCCAAGAATATGGTATATCTCTCCATCTATTTGTATCATCTTTAATTTCTTTCATCAGTGTCTTATAATTTTCTGCGTACAGGTCTTTTATCTCCATAGGTAGGTTTATTCCTAGATATTTTATTCTTTTTGTTGCAGTGCTAAATGCTAGTGTTTTCTTGATTTCACTCTCAGATTTTTCATCATTTGTGTATAGGAATGCCAGAGATTTCTGTGCATTAATTTTATATCCTGCTACTTTGCCAAATTCCGTGATTAGCTCCAGTAGTTTTCTGGTAGCATGTTTAGCATTCTCTATGTATAGTGTCATGTCATCTGCAAACAGTGACAGCTTTACTTCTCCTTTTCCGATTTGGTTTCCTTTTCTTTTCTGATTGCAGTGGCTAAAACTTCCAAAACTATGTTGAATTAGAGGGGTGACAGTGGGCAACCTTGTCTTGTTCTTAAACTTAGTGGAAATGCTTTCAGCTTTTCACCATTGAGGATGATGTTGGCTGTGGTTTTGTCATATATGGCCTTTTTATGTTGAGGTAAGTTCCCTCTATGCCTGCTTTCTGGAGGGTTTTTATCATAAATGGGTGTTGAATTTTGTCAAACTTTCTCTGCATCTATTGAGATTACCATATGGTTTTTCTCCTTCAATTTGTTAATATGGTGTATCACATTGATTGATTTGCGTATACTGAAGAATCCTTGCATTCCTGGAATAAACCACCCTTGATAACGGTGTATGATCCTTTCAATATGCTGTTGGATTCTCTTTGCTAGTATTTTGTTGAGGATTTTTGCATGTATGTTCATCAGTGATATTGGCCTGTAGTTTTCTTTCTTTGTGACACCCTTGTCTGGTTTTGGTATCAGGGTGATGGTTGCCTCGTAGAATGAGTTTGGGAGTGTTCCTCCCTGTGCTATATTTTGGAAGAGTTTGAGAAGGGTAGGTGTTAGCTCTTCTCTAAATGTTTGATAGAATTCGCCTGTGAAGTCATCTGGTCCTGGGCTTTAGTTTGTTGGAAGATTTTTAATCACAGTTTCAATTTCAGTGCTTGTGATTGGTCTGTTCATATTTTCTATTCCTGATTCAGTCTTGGCAGGTTGTGCATTTCTAAGAATTTGTCCATTTCTTCCAAGTTGTACATTTTATAGGCATAGAGTTGCTTGTAGTAACTCATGATCCTTTGTATTTCTGAAATGTTGGTTGTTACTTCTCCTTTTTCATTTCTAATTCTATTGATTTGAGTCTTCTCCCTTTTTTTCTTGATGAGTCTGGCTAATGGTTTATCAATTTTGTTTATCTTCTCAAAGAACAAGCTTTTAGTTTTATTGATCTTTGCTATCATTTCTTTCATTTCTTTTTCATTTATTTCTGATCTGATCTTTATGATTTCTTTCCTTCTGCTAACTTTGGGGTTTCTTGGTTCTTCTTTCTCTAATTGCTTTAGGTGCAAGGTTAGGTTGTTTATTTGAGATGTTTCCTGTTTCTTAAGGTAGGAAGGTATTGCTATAACCTTCCCACTTAGAACTGCTTTTGATGCATCCCATAGGTTTTGGGTCGTCGTGTCTCCATTGTCATTTGTTTCTAGGTATTTTTTGATTTCTTCAGTGATCACTTCGTTATAAAGTAGTGTATTGTTTAGCCTCCATGTATTTGTATTTTTTACAGATCTTTTCCTATAATTGATATCTAGACTCATAACATTGTGGTCGGAAAAGATACTTGATACAATTTCAATTTTCTTAAATTTACCAAGGCTTGATATGTGACCCAAGATATGATCTATCCTGGAGAATGTTCCATGAGCAGTTGAGAAAAATGTTTATTCTGTTGTTTTTGAATGGAATGTCCTATAAATATCAATTAAGTCCATCTTGTTTAATGTATCATTTAAAACTTGTGTTTCCTTATTTATTTTCATTTTGGATGATCTGTCCATTGGTGAAAGTGGGGCGTTAAAGTCCCCTACTATGAATGTGTTACTGTCGATTTCCCCTTTTATGGCTGTTAGTATTTGCCTTATGTATTGAGGTGCTATGTTGGGTGCATAAATATTTACAGTTGTTATATCTTCTTGGATCAATCCCTTGATCATTATGTAATGTCCTTCTTTGTCTCTTCAATAGTGTTTATTATAAAGTCTACTTTGTCTAATATGAGAATTGCTACTCCAGCTTTCTTTTGGTTTCCATTTACATGGAATATCTTTTTCCATCCCCTCACATTCAGTCTGTATGTGTCTCTAGGTGTGAAGTGGGTCTCTTGTAGACAGCATATATGTGGGTCTTGTTTTAGTATCCATTCAGCCAGTCTGTGTCTTTTGGTGGGAGCATTTAATCCATTTACATTTAAGGTAATTATTGATATGTATGTTCCTATTCCCATTTTCTTAATTGTTTTGGGTTGGTTATTGTAGGTCTTCACCTTCTCTTGTGTTTCTTGCCTAGAGAAGATCCTTTAGCATTTGTTGTAAAGCTGGTTTGGTGGTGCTGAACTCTCTCAGCTTTTGCTTGTCTGTAAAGGTTTTAATTTCTCCATCAAATCTGAATGAGATCCTTGCTGGGTAGACTAATCTTGGTTGTAGGTTTCTCTCCGTCATCACTTTAAATATATGTCCTGCCAGTGCCTTCTGGCTTGCAGAGTTTCTACTGAAAGGTCAGCTCTTAACCTTATGGGGATTCCCTTGCGTGTTATTTGTAGTTTTTCCCTTGCTGCTTTTAATATGTTTTCTTTGTATTTAATTTTTGACAGTTTGATTAATATGTGTCTTGGAGTGTTTCTCCTTGGATTTATCCTGTAGGAGACTCTCTGTGCTTCCTGGACTTGATTAACTATTTTCTTTCCCATATTACGGAAGTTTTCAACTATAATCTCTACAAATATTTTCTCAGTCCCTTTCTTTTTCTCCTCTTCTTCTGGAACCCCTATAATTCGAATGTTGGTGCATTTAATGTTGTCCCAGAGGTCTCTGAAACTGTCCTCAGTTTTTTTTCATTCTTTTTTCTTTATTCTGCTCTGCAGTAGTTATTTCCACTATTTTATCTTCCAGGTCACTTATCCATTCTTCTGCCTCCGTTATTCTGCTATTGATCCCTTCTAGAGTATTTTTAATTTCATTTATTGTGTTGTTCATCGTTGCTTGTTTCATCTTCAGTTCTTATAGGTCCTTGTTATATGTTTCTTGCATTTTCTCTATTCTATTTCCAAGATTTTGGATCATCTTTACTATCATTATTCTGAATTCTTTTTCAGGTAGACTGCCTATTTCCTCTTCATTTGTTAGGTCTGGTGGGTTTTTATCTTGCCCCTTCATCTGCTGTGTGATTTTCTGTCTTCTCATTTTGCTTATCTTACTGTGTTTGGGGTCTCCATTTTGCAGGCTGCCGGTTTGTAGTTCCCGTTGTTTTTGGTGTCTGTCCCCAGTGGCTACAGTTGGTTTAGTCGCTTGCGTTGGCTTCCTGGTGGAGGGGACTAGTGCCTGTGTTCTGGTGGTTGAGGCTGGATCTTGTCTTTCTGGTGGGCAGGTCCACGTCTGGTGGTGTGTTTTGGGCTGTCTCTGGACTTATTATGATTTTCGGCAGCCTCTCTGCTAATGGGTGGGATTGTGTTCCTATCTTGCTAGTTGTTTGGCATAGGATGTCCAGCACTGTAGCTTGCTGGTTGTTGAGTGAAGCTGGGTGTTGGTGTTGAGATGGAGATCTCTGGGAGATTTTCGCTGTTTGATATTACGTGGAGCTGGGAGGTCTCTTGTGGACCAGTGTCCTGAAGTTGGCTCTCCCACCTCAGAGGCACAACAGTGACTCCTGGCTGCAGCACCAAGCGCCTTTCATCCGCACGGCTCAGAATAAAAGGGAGAAAAAGTAGAAAGTAAGAAAGAAAAGAAAAGAAAGTTACTAACATAAAAATAATAATTAACAAAAATATATTTTTAAAGACAAAAAAAAACGGATGGATAGAACCCTAGGACAAATGGTGAAAGCAAAGCTATACAGACAAAATCTCACCCAGGAGCATACACACACACTGAGAAAAAGAAGAAAAGGTGAAAAACTAATAAATCTTGCTCTCAAAGTCCACCTCCTCTATTTGGGATGATTCGTTGTCTACTCATGTATTCCACAGATGCAGGGTACGTCAAGTTGACGGTGGAGATTTAATGCACTGCTCCTGAGGTTCCTGGGAGAGATTTCCCTTTCTCTTCTTAGTTCGCTCAGCTCCCGGGGCTCAGTTTTGGATTTGGCCCCACCTCTGCGTGTAGGTTGCCGGAGGACGTCTGTTCTTCGCTCAGACAAGACGGCGTTAAAGGAGCAGCTGCTTCAGGGGCTCTGGCTCACTCAGGCCGTGGGAAGGGAGGGGTACGGATGCGGGAAGAGCCTGCGGTGGCAGAGGCCGGTGTTAGGTTGCACCAGCCTGAGGCGTGCCGTGCGTTCTCCTGGGGAAGTTGTCCCTGGATCCTGGGACCCTGGCAATGGCGGGCTACACAGGCTCCCGGGAGGGGAAGTGTGGAGGGTGATCTGTGCTCGAACCCAGGCTTCTTGGTGACTCTAGCAGCAGCCTTAGCGTCTAACGCCCATCTCTGGAGCTCCTTTAAGCAGTGCTCTTAATCCCCTCTCCATGGGCACCAGGAAACAAAGAGGGAAGAAAAAGTCTCTTGCCTCTTCCCTGGACTCCCTCCCGGTTAGCTGTGGTGCACTAAACCCCTGCAGGCTGTATTCACGCCGCCAACCCCAGTCCTCTCTCTGCGCTCCACTGGAAGCCCAAGCCACAGCTCTCAGCCATGCCCACCACATGGGTTAGCAGACAAGCCTCTCTGGCTGGTGAGTGCCGGTCGGCACTGATCCTCTGTGTGGGAATCTCTCTGCTTTGCCCTCCGCACCCCTGTTACTGTGCTCTCCAAAGCTTTCCCCGCTCTGCCACCTGCAGTCTCCGCCCAGGAAGGGGCTTCCTAGTGTGTGGAAACCTTTCCTCCTTCACAGCTCCCTCCCACTAGTGCAGGTCCTGTCCCTATCCTTTTGTCTCTGTTTATTCGTTTTTCTTTTGCCCTACCCAGGCACGTGGGAAGTTTCTTGCCTTTTGGAAGGTCTGAAGTCTTCTGCCAGCGTTCAGTAGGTGTTCAGTAGGAGTTGTTCCACGTGTAGATGTATTTCTGATGTATTTGTGGGGAGGAAGGTGATCTTCGTGTCTTACTCTTCCGCCATCTTCCCCCTCTCCCCCTCTTGCATGTTATTTAGAAATAAGTATTCAATAAATCAGTGCATTTAAATTGAAGGCTAAAATAAGGCTTCTCTCTTTAACTTGATTTTATGGACCAACTCAAAACAACCTCGCAATTGATGCAGAGGTATGAGATGTGCAGAAGAGCATTAGAAATTAACTTTCTTCACCTTAAATATATATTAAATCAGATATGTATTCAGCCTTGGAAGCAGCAGTGAATCAGAAGCAAACATTATCTGTGCTCATTCTAACACTGTCCAAGAGAGGGCATCCTGGCACAAGCATGAGATACCAATGGATGACTGAGCTCTACAGAACAGAGGAAAGCATCAAGCTTGGTGTCAATAAATATCTTAATCCTTCCTTTGTGCCAATTCAGGGTTAATTAGATAAGACAAACCTAGCTTCCGATGTAGGTCAGTCAAAGCTAAAGAGAATGTGCTGCCTCAGGAAAACATGATACCAGCAACCCCAAATATTTCTGTTTATAAATTGAATACTGCATTTCTGGTTTATAACCTTACTGGTGAGTTGTTACTCTTGCTCTGAAATAAGCCAGTGTTCATGCAGAACTCTGGTGTATGAACAGAACCCTGAGCTTGTTAGACCAGGGAATGAAATGATTATGAGGGAAAAAATACTTGAGTGAAATGAAAATTCATCTTCTCTGAAGCTAGAAGATTAATTCTCATTCAAAATAGGAATACTGATGCTCAGTATAGGTAAAGCATTTTTTCAAATTCATGGCTTACAAGTGTTAGAGCTAGGGTATTGAATCAAACCTGAACTCATCCTTTGTTTGAGGGAAGTGGTACACCACAGTGGTTAAGAGCATAGACATGAGCCCACATCTGTCTGCTTCTAACTGCTAGTACTGACACTAGACATGTGTCCTGGACCAAGTTATTCCTATACCTGAATTCTTTATCTCCATCTCTTCTTGATACCCACCCCTGAGTTTCACCTCTTTTGTGAGCTTTCCCACATTCTTTAGCCCTGTATCCGGCTCCCTGTATTTATAATGAATTCCCTGTACCTCCTTCATCCCACCCATAAATTTTCTCTGAGCCGGAACCCATCCCATCCCTAGCCTCCCCATATCGACACTTATGTAGGGTATTGACAGTCTACTCTGTTCTGTGTTTTCCACACATGGGAGGATTTTGTTAGAACCTAAAACAACCATGGATATACAATTAGATGGGAATCCCCTTGTGATATACATCCTCATAGAGATTCGTATTTGGCTAGATACCACTTGGAAATGTCAGTTAATTTGTGTGTCAGAATAACCTGGCAAGTGTTAGGCTGTATTATCCTAATTTGAAAATACCTTCTGTTCTTAGCCATTGAATGAAATCCCTATCCCAGCATCACCAAGTACTCCTCTTGTCTTATGTTCTCATCCCCTTGTTGCCTTGTGCTGCTATGCTTAGGTTCCTCTGCTATCATCTCCTGAAGCTTTTTCCTTTTTACTAAAAGGAAATATATAGCAATACAATAGGTAGCTAATGCTCAGTGGACCCAAACTCCCAAGTGGCTTTCAGGTAAGTTTTTATTTTTCTTCTTTTTTAAAACATCTTTATTAGAGTATACTTGTTTTAAAATGGTGTGTCAGTTTCTGCTTTATAACAAAGTGAATCAGTTATACATATACATATGTCCCCATATATCTTCCCTCTTACATCTCCCTCCCTCCCACCCTCCCTAACCCACCCCTCTAGGTGGTCACAAAACACTGAGCTGATCTCCCTGTGCTATGCAGCTGCTTCCCACTAGCTATCTGTTTTACATTTGGTAGTGTATATATGTCCATGCCACTCGCTCACTTTGTCCCAGCTTACCCTTCCCACTTCCCATATCCTCAAGTCCGTTCTCTAGTAGGTCTGTGTCATTATTCATGTCTTACCCCTAGGTTCTTCATGACATTTTTTTTCTTAAATTCCATATATATGTGTTAGCGTACGGTATTTGTCTTTCTCTTTCTCACTTCACTCTGCATGACAGACTCTAGGTCTATCGACCTCATTACAAATAGCTCAATATCGTTTCTTTTTATGGCTGAGTAATATTCCATTGTATATATGTGCCACATCTTCTTCATCCATTCATCTGATGATGGACGCTTAGGTTGTTTCCATCTCCGGGCTATTGTAAATAGAGCTGCAGTGAACATTTTGGTACATGACTCTTTTTGAATTATGGTTTTCTCAAGGTATATGCCCACTAGTGGGACTGCTGGCTCATATGGTAGTTCAATTTGCAGTTTTTTAAGGAACCTCCATGCTGTTCTCCATAGTGGCTGTAGCAATTCACATTCCCACCAGCAGTGCAAGAGTATTCCCTTTTCTCCACACCCTCTCCAGCATTTATTGTTTCTAGATTTTTTGATGATGGCCATTCTGACTGGTGTGAGATGATATCTCATTGTAGTTTTGATTTGCATTTCTCTAATGATTAATGATGTTGAGCATTCTTTCATGTGTTTGTTGGCAGTCTGTATATCTTCTTTGGAGAAATGTCTATTTAGGTCTTCTGCCCATTTTTGAATTGGGTTGTTTTTCTCTTATTGAGCTGCATGAGCTGCTTGTAAATTTTGCAGATTAATCCTATGTCAGTTGCTTCATTTGAAACTATTTTCTTCCATTCTGAGGGTTGTCTTTTGGTCCTGTTTATGGTTTCCTTTGCTGTGCAAAAGCTTTGAAGTTTCATTAGGTCCCATTTGTTTGTTTTTATTTCCATTTCTCTAGGAGGTGGGTCAAAAAGGATGTTGCTGTGATTTATCTCATAGAGTGTTCTTCCTATGTTTTCCTCTAAAAGTTTGATAGCTTCTGGCCTTACATTTAGGTCTTTAATCCATTTTGAGTTTATTTGTGTGTATGGTGTTAAGGAGTGTTCTAATTTCATTCTTTTACATGTACCTCTCCAGTTTTCCCAGCACTACTTATTGAAGAGGCTGTCCTTTCTCTGCTGTACATTCCTGCCACCTTTATCAAAGATAAGCTGACCATATGTTTGTGAGTTTATCTCTGGGCTTTCTATCCTGTTCCATTGATCTATATTACTGTTTTTGTGCCAGTACCATACTGTCTTGATTACTGTAACTTTGTAGTATAGTCTGAAGTCAGGGAGCCTGAGTGCTCCAGCTCCGTTTTTCGTTCTCAAGATTGCTTTGGCTATTTGGGGTCTTTTGTATTTCCATACAAATTGTGAAATTCTTTGTTCTAGTTCTGTGAAAAATGCCATTGGTAGTTTGATAGGGATTGCATTGACTCTGTAGATTGCTTTGGATAGTAGAGTCATTTTCACAATGTTGATTCTTCCAATCCGAGAATATGGTATATCTCTCCATCTATTTGTATCGTCTTTAATTTCTTTCATCAGTGTCTTATAATTTTCTGCATACAGGTCTTTTGTCTCCATAGGTAGGCTTATTCCTAGATATTTTATTCTTTTTGTTGCAGTGCTAAATGCTAGTGTTTTCTTGATTTCACTTTCAGACTTTTCATCATTTGTGTATAGGAATGCCAGAGATTTCTGTGCATTTATTTTGTATCCTGGTACTTTGCCAAATTCAGTGATTAGCTCTAGTAGTTTTCTGGTAGCATCTTTAGGATTCTCTATGTATAGTATCATGTCATCTACAAACAGTGACAGCTTTACTTCTCCTTTTCCGATTTGGTTTCCTTTTCTTCTCTGATTGCTGTGGCTAAAGCTTCCAAAACCATGTTGAATAAGACAGGTGAGAGTGGGCAACCTTGTCTTGTTCTTGAACTTAGTGGAAATGCTTTCAGCTCTTCACCATTGAGGATGATGTTGGCTGTGGTTTTGTCATATATGGCCTTTATTATGTTGAGGTAAGTTCCCTCTATGCCTACTTTCTGGAGGGTTTTTATCATAAATGGGTGTTGAAATTTGTCGAAAACTTTCTCTGCATCTATTGAGATGACCATATGGATTTTCTTGTTCAGTTTGTTAATATGGTGTATCACATTGATTGATTCGCGTATATTGAAGAATCCTTGCATTCCTGGAATAAACCACCCTTGATAACGGTGTGTGATCCTTTTAATGTGCTGTTGGATTCTCTTTGCTAGTATTTTTTGAGGATTTTTGCATGTATGTTCATCAGTGATATTGGCCTGTAGTTTTCTTTCTTTGTGACATCCTTGTCTGGTTTTGGTATCAGGGTGATGGTGGCCTCGTAGAATGAGTTTGGGAGTGTTCCTCCCTCTGCTATATTTTGGAAGTCTTTGAGAAGGATAGGTGTTAGCTCTTCTCTAAATGTTTGATAGAATTCGCCTGTGAAGTCATCTGGTCCTGGGCTTTGTTTGTTGGAAGATTTTTAATCACAGTTTCAATTTCAGTGCTTGTGATTGGTCTGTTCATATTTTCTATTCCTGATTCAGTCTTGGCAGGTTGTGCATTTCTAAGAATTTGTCCATTTCTTCCAAGTTGTACATTTTATAGGCATAGAGTTGCTTGTAGTAACTCATGATCCTTTGTATTTCTGAAATGTTGGTTGTTACTTCTCCTTTTTCATTTCTAATTCTATTGATTTGAGTCTTCTCCCTTTTTTTCTTGATGAGTCTGGCTAATGGTTTATCAATTTTTTTATCTTCTCAAAGAACAAGCTTTTAGTTTTATTGATCTTTGCTATCATTTCCTTCATTTCTTTTTCATTTATTTCTGATCTGATCTTTATGATTTCTTTCCTTCTGCTAACTTTGGGGTTTCTTGGTTCTTCTTTCTCTAATTGCTTTAGGTGCAAGGTTAGGTTGTTTATTTGAGATGTTTCCTGTTTCTTAAGGTAGGATTGTATTGCTATAACCTTCCCACTTAGAACTGCTTTTGATGCATCCCATAGGTTTTGGGTCGTCGTGTCTCCGTTGTCATTTGTTTCTAGGTATTTTTTGATTTCTTCAGTGATCACTTCGTTATAAAGTAGTGTATTGTTTAGCCTCCATGTATTTGTATTTTTTACAGATCTTTTCCTATAATTGATATCTAGCCTCATAGTGTTGTGGTCGGAAAAGATACTTGATACAATTTTCTTAAATTTACCAAGGCTTGATTTGTGACCCAATATATGATCTATCCTGGAGAATGTTCCATGAGCAGTTGAGAAAAATGTGTATTCTGTTGTTTTTGGATGGAATGTCCTATAAATATCAATTAAGTCCATCTTGCTTAATGTATCATTTAAAACTTGTGTTTCCTTATTTATTTTCATTTTGGATGATCTGTCCATTGGTGAAAGTGGGGTGTTAAAATCCCTTACTATGAATGTGTTACTGTCGATTTCCCCTTTTATGGCTATTAGTATTTGCCTTATGTATTGAGGTGCTATATTGGGTGCATAAATATTTACAATTGTTATATCATCTTGGATCGATCCCTTGATCATTATGTAGTGTCCTTTTTTGTCTCTTCTAATAGTCTTTGTTATAAAGTCTATTTTGTCTGATATGAGAATTGCTACTCCAGACTCCTTTTGGTTTCCATTTACATGGAATATCTTTTTCCATCCCCTCACATTCAGTCTGTATGTGTCTCTAGGTCTGAAGTGGGTCTCTTCTAGACAGCATATATATGGGTCTTGTTTTAGTATCCATTCAGCCAGTCTGTGTCTTTTGGTGGGAGCATTTAATCCATTTACATTTAAGGTAATTATTGATATGTATGTTCCTATTCACATTTTCTTAATTGTTTTGGGTTGGTTATTGTAGGTCTTCACCTTCTCTCGTGTTTCTTGCCTAGGGAAGATCCTTTAGCATTTGTTGTAAAGCTGGTTTGGTGGTGCTGAACTCTCTCTCAGCTTTTGCTTGTCTGTAAAGGTTTTAATTTCTCCATCAAATCTGAATGAGATCCTTGCTGGGTAGACTAATCTTGGTTGTAGGTTTTTCTCCTTCATCACTTTAAATATGTCCTGCCAGTCCCTTCTTGCTTGTAGAGTTTCCGCTGAAAGATCAGCTGTTAATCTTATGGGGATTACCTTGCGTGTTATTTTTCCCTTGCTGCTTTTAATATGTTTTCTTTGTATTTAATTTTTGACAGTTTGATTAATATGTGTCTTGGCGTGTTTCTCCTTGGATTTATCCTGTAGGAGACTCTCTGTGCTTCCTGGACTTGATTAACTATTTTCTTTCCCATATTACGGAAGTTTTCAACTACAATCTCTTCAAATATTTTCTCAGTCCCTTTCTTTTTCTCTTCTTCGGGAACCCCAATAATTCGAATGTTGGTGCATTTAATGTTGTCCCAGAGGTCTCCGAGAATGTCCTCAGTTCTTTTCATTCTTTTTTCTTTATTCTGCTCTGCAGTAGTTATTTCCACTATTTTATCTTCCAGGTCACTTATCCATTCTTCTGCCTCCGTTATTCTGCTATTGACCCCTTCTAGAGTATTTTTAATTTCATTTATTGTGTTGTTCATCGTTGCTTGTTTCATCTTTAGTTCTTATAGGTCCTTTTTGAATGTTCCTTGCATTTTCTCTATTCTATTTCCAAGATTTTGGATCATCTTTACTATCATTATTCTGAATTCTTTTTCAGGTAGACTGTCTATTTCCTCTTCATTTGTTAGGTCTGGTGGGTGTTTATCTTGCTCCTTCATCTGCTGTGTGATTTTCTGTCTTCTCATTTTGCTTATCTTACTGTGTTTGGTGTCTCCTTTTTGCAGGCTGCAAGTTTGTAGTTCCCGTTTTTTTTGGTGTCTGTCCCCAGTGGCTAAAGTTGGTTCAGTGGGGTGTGTAGGCTTCCTGGTGGAGGGGACTAGTGCCTGTGTTCTGGTGGATGAGGCTGGATCTTGTCTTTCTGGTGGGCAGGTCCACGTCTGGTGGTGTGTTTTGGGCTGTCTCTGGACTTATTATGATCTTCGGCAGCCTCTCTGCTAATGGGTGGGATTGTGTTCCTATCTTGCTAGTTGTTTGGCATAGGGTGTCCAGCACTGTAGCTTGCTGGTCGTTGAGTGAAGCTGGGTGTTGGTGTTGAGATGGAGATCTCTGAGAGATTTTCACCATTTGATGTTATGTGGAGCTGGCAGGTCTCTTGTGGACCAGTGTCCTGAAGTTGGCTCTCCCACCTCAGAGGCACAGCACTGACTCCTGGCTGCAGCACCAAGAGACTTTCATCCACATGGCTCAGAATAAAAGGGAGAAAATGTAGAAAGTAAGAAAGAAAAGAAAAGAAAGTTATTAAAGTAGAAAATAATTATTAAGAAAAATGTTTTTTAAAGAATAAAAAAAGACGGACTGAGAGAACCCTAGGACAAATGGTGAAAGCAAAGCAATACAGACAAAATCTCACCTAGAAGCATACACATACACACGCACAAAGAGGAAAAGGGGAAAAACTAATAAATCTTGCTCTCAAAGTCCACCTCCTCAATTTGGGATGATTCGTTGTCTATTCAGGTATTCAACAGATTCAGGGTACATCAAGTTGATGGTGGAGATTTAATCCGCTGCTCCTGAGTCTGCTGGGAGAGATTTCCCTTTCTCTTCTTTGTTCGCGCAGCTCCCAGGGTTCAGCTTTGGATTTGGCCCCGCCTCTGTGTGTATCTTCGCTCAGACAGGACGGGGTTAAAGGAGCAGCTGCTTCGGGGTCTCTGGCTCACTCAGGCCGTGGGGAGGGAGGGGTACGGATGCGGGCCGACCCTGCGGCAGCAGAGGACGGCATGACATTGCACCAGCTGGCGGCGCACGGTCGTTCTCCCAGGAAAGTTGTCTCTGGATCTCGGGACGCTGGCAATGGCGGGCTGCACAGGCTCCCGGGAGGGGAGGTGTGGAGAGTGACCTGTGCTCCAACACAGGCTTCTTGGTGGTGCCAGCAGCAGCCTTACTGCCTCACGACCGTCTCTGGAGCTCCTTTAAGCATCTCTCTTAATCCCGTCTCCTCGCACACCAGAAAACAAAGTGGGAAGAAAAAGTCTCTTGCCTCTTCGGCAGCTCCAGACTTTTCCCTGGACTCCCTCCCGGCTAGCCGTGGTGCACTAACCCACTGCAGGCTGTGTTCACGCCGCCGACCCCAGTCCTCTCCCTGCGCTCCAGCCGAAGCCCGCCCGAGCCTTGGCTCCCAGCCCCGCCTGCCCCGGCGGGTGAGCAGACAAGCCTCTCTGGCTGGTGAGTGCCGGTCGGCATCGATCCTCTGTGTGGGAATCTCTCTGCTTTGCCCTCCGCACCCCTGTTACTGTGCTCTCCTCCGCGGCTCCGAAGCTTTCCCCGCTCCGCCGCCTGCAGTCTCCGCCCATGAAGGGGCTTCCTAGTGTGTGGAAACCTTTCCTCCTTCACAGCTCCCTCCCACTAGTGCAGGTCCTGTCCCTATCCTTTTGTCTCTGTTTATTCGTTTTTCTTTTGCCCTACCCAGGCACGTGGGAAGTTTTTTGCCTTTTGGGAGGTCTGAGGTCTTCTGCCAGCGTTCAGTAGGTGTTGTGTAGGAGTTGTTCCACGTGTAGATGTATTTCTGATGTATTTGTGGGGAGGAAGGTGATCTCTGCGTCTTACTCTTCCGCCATCTTCCCCCTCTCCCCCTCTTGCATGTTATTTAGAAATAAGTATTCAATAAATCAGTGCATTTAAATTGAAGGCTAAAATAAGGCTTCTCTCTTTAACTTGATTTTATGGACCAACTCAAAACAACCTCGCAATTGATGCAGAGGTATGAGATGTGCAGAAGAGCATTAGAAATTAACTTTCTTCACCTTAAATATATATTAAATCAGATATGTATTCAGCCTTGGAAGCAGAAGTGAATCAGAAGCAAACATTATCTGTGCTCATTCTAACACTGTCCAGGAGAGGGCATCCTGGCACAAGCATGAGATATACCAATGGCTGACTGGACTCTACAGAACAAAGGAAAGCATCAAGCTTGGTGTCAATAAATATCTTAATCCTTCATTTGACTGCGCCAATTCAGGGTTAATTAGATAAGACAAACGTATCTTGCAACCTAGCTTCCGATGTAGGTCAGTCAAAGCTGAAGAGAATGTGCTGCTTCAGGCCAACATAATGATACCAGCAACCCCAAATATGTCGCCCCATTTCTGTTTATAAATTGAATACTGCATTTCTGGTTTATAACTTTACCAATGAGTTGTTACTCTTGCTCTGAAATAAGCCAGTGTTCATGCACAACTCTGGTGTATGAACAGAACCCTGAGCTTGTTAGACCAGGGAATGAAATGATTATAATGGAAAAAATACTTGAGTGAAACGAAAATTCATCTTCTCTGAAGCTAGAAGATTAATTCTCATTCAAAATAGGAATACTGATGCTCAGTATAGGTAAAGCGTTTTTTCAAATTCATGGCTTACAAGTGTTAGAGCTAGGGTATTGAATCAAACCTGAACTCATCCTTTGTTTGAGGGAAGTGGTACACCACAGTGGTTAAGAGCATAGACATGAGCCCACATCTGTCTGCTTCTAACTGCTAGTACTGACACTAGACATGTGTCCTGGACCAAGTTATTCCTATACCTGAATTCTTTATCTCCATCTCTTCTTGATACCCACCCCTGAGTTTCATCTCTTTTGTGAGCTTTCCCACATTCTTTAGCCCTGTATCCGGCTCCCTGTATTTATAATGAATTCCCTGTACCTCCTTCATCCCACCCATAAATTTTCTCTGAGCCGGAACCCATCCCATCCCTAGCCTCCCCATATCGACACTTATGTAGGGTATTGACAGTCTACTCTGTTCTGTGTTTTCCACACATGGGAGGATTTTGTTAGAACCTAAAACAACCATGGATATACAATTAGATGGGAATCCCCTTGTGATATACATCCTCATAGAGATTCATATTTGGCTAGATACCACTTGGAAATGTCAGTTAATTTGTGTGTCAGAATAACCTGGCAAGTGTTAGGCTGTATTATCCTAATTTGAAAATACCTTCTGTTCTTAACCATTGAATGAAATCCCTATCCCAGCATCACCAAGTACTCCTCTTGTCTTATGTTCTCATCCCCTTGTTGCCTTGTGCTGCTATACTTTGGTTCCTTGGCTATCATCTCCTGAATCTTTTTCCTTTTTACTAAAAGGAAATGTATAACAATACAATAGGTAGCTAATGCTCAAAGGACCCAAACTCCCCAGTTGCTTTCAGGCAAGTTTTTATTTTTCTTCTTTTTTTAAACATCTTTATTAGAGTATACTTGCTTTAAAATGGTGTGTCAGTTTCTGCTTTATAACAAAGTGAATCAGTTATACATATACATATGTCTCCATATCTCTTCCCTCTTGCATCCCCCTCCCTCTCACCCTCCCTATCCCACCCCACTAAGTGGTCGCAAAACACTGAGCTGATCTCCCTGTGCTATGCAGCTTCTTCCCACTAGCTGTTTTACGTTTGGTAGTGTATATATGTCCATGCCACTCTCTCACTTTATCCCAGCTTACCCTTCCCCCACCACATATCCTCAAGTCCATTCTCTAGTAGGTCTGCATCTTTATTCCCTTTATTCCCTAGGTTCTTCTGACCATTTTCTTTTTTTTTCTTTTAAATTCCATATATATGTGTTAGCATACAGTATTTGTTTTTCTCTTTCTAACTTACTTCCCTCTGTATGACAGTCTCTGGGTCCATCCACCTCACTAAGAATAACTCAAGTTTCGTTCCTTTTTATGGCTGAGTAATATTCCATTATATATATTTGCCACATCTTCTTTATGCATTCATCTGTTAATGGACACTTAGGTTGCTTCCATGTCCTGGCTATTGTAAATAGAGCTGCAATGGACGTTTTGGTACATGACTTTTTTTTTTTTAACATCTTTATTGGAGTATAATTGCTTTACAATGGTGTGTTAGTTTCTGCTTTATAACCAAGTGAATCAGTTATACCTATACATATGTTCCCGTATCTCTTCCCTCCTGCGTCTCCCTCCCTCCCACCCTCCATATCCCACCCCTGCAGCTGGTCAAAAAGCACAGGCGGTCTAAAAGCACCGAGCTGATCTCCCTGGGCCATGCAGCTGCATCCCATTAGCTATCTACCTTACGTTTGGTAGTGTATATATGTCCATGCCTCTCTCTCGCTTTGTCACAGCTTACCCTTCCTCCTCCCTATATCCTCAAGTCCGTATTCTAGTAGGTCTGTGTCTTTATTCCTGTCTTACCCCTAGGTTCTTCATAACATTTTTCCCCCTTAAATTCCATATATATGTGTTAGCATATGGTATTTGTCTTTCTGACTTACTTCACCCTGTCTGACAGACTCTAGTTCTTTCCACCTCATTACAAATAGCTCAATTTCGTTTCTATTTATGGCTGAGTAATATTCCATTGTATATATGTGTCACATCTTTTTCATCCATTCATCCGATGTTGGACGCCTAGGTTGTTTACATATCCGGGCTATTGTAAATAGAACTGCAATGAACATTTTGGTACATGACTCTTTTTGAATTATGGTTTTCTCACTGTATATGCCCACTAGTGGGATTGCTGGCTCATATGGTAGTTCTATTTGTAGTTTTTTAAGGAACCTCCATACTGTTCTCCATAGCGGCTGTACCAATTCACATTCCTACCAGCAGTGCAAGAGGGTTCCCTTTTCTCTACACCCTCTCCAGCATTTATTGTTTCTAGATTTTTTGATGATGGCCATTCTGACTGGTTTGTGGTGGTACCTCATTTTAGTTTTGATTTGCATTTCTCTAATAATTAGTGATGTTGAGCATTCTTTCATGTGTCTGTTGGCAGTCTGTATATCTTCTTTGGATAAATGTCTATTTAGGTCTTCTGCCCATTTTTGGATTGGGTTGTTTGTTTTTTGTTATTGAGCTCCATGAGCTCTTTATATATTTTGGAGCTTAATCCTTTGTCTGTTGATTCGTTTGCAACTATTTTCTCCCATTCTGAGCATTGTCCTCTGGTCTTGTTTATGGTTTCCTTTGCTGTGCAAAAGCTTTGAAGTTTCATTAGGTCCCATTTGTTTATTTTTGGTTTTATTTCCATTTCTCTAGGAGGTGGGTCAAAAAGGATCTTGCTGTGATTTATCTCATAGAGTGTTCTGCCTATGTTTTCCTCTAAGAATTTGATGGTGTCTGGCCTTACATTTAGGTCTTTAATCCATTTTGAGTTTATTTTTGTGTATGGTGTTTGGGAGTGTTCTAATTTCATTTTTTTACATGTAGCTGTCCAGTTTTCCCAGCCAGGTAAGGATTTTCAACGATTAAAATTAAGGGTAAAGTTCTTAAATGCATGATCAGCTCAGGGGTTCTTCTGATTGGTTGGGTCTTAAGCAACAAAGAGAGATTTCTGGCATCTTGGTCATCACTCTTCTGGTTTCAACTGTCTGGGTCTCCCTGACTGTGGTCAGCACTGTCCATCCCTTGGGGTCCTGGTTTCTGTAAAAACACCTCAAGGATATGCACCACATTGTTATCTATATCCGCTGGGGAGAAACTAGGAGTCCTGTGACTGTTTTATGGCTGAACTGTTGTTCAAGCTATTATTACTTCTCTGGCTTGACTTCTTTTTCTTTGTTTCTGCATTTTCTCACTTGTCCAATTTTTAACTGCTCAAGTCTGCTTTTTGAAGCTTGGAAGGCCTAGGAGTCCAAAGATTTTTCTACAAACGAGAAGCAGGGGATGCAGAGGGCCTTATACCCAGGAAGACCCCATAGGGATCTGCTTGGTTTCATTCCCCTCCTTTCTTCCATATTCCTCAATCATGAGGGGAACAGGGGTGATGACAGCTCTGGCTAATTCCTGCTGAGTGTGGTTGATGATGTTAGCCTTTCAGGATTAGAGGAGAGAAAGACTATCATTTCAAAGAATTCCTGAGTCCCAGACCTAATATCAGTATTTTGTATTATGAACACATGACATCCCTCTTTGCTTTGTCACAGCACGTAGACAAACATTTGAGAATTAACAGATTACAATAAGAATGATGATCAAAATGCAATCTTGTAGCAATCTCCGAAAGAGTCCTTTTTTTCCCAGATCGCAACCAGGAAAATAAGTCCTGGATCAGGTCCTCTTTACCTGCATCCTGCAACCAAGTAGCCTTTTGACATATGTTTCAGTTTCTCTAGAGGTATTTATATCATTCAGCACATGGTATAAGCCCCTACACATACTCTCATTTTGCCACTAAGAAATCAAGGGCTACTCTATAATTGAGGACCACTCAAGTCATTGAATCCAAAGATGTTTATTGGACCACAGTACTTTTAGCCATGTCCTCGGCAGTTTGTCCACTTGTGGCAACGTTATGAATCATATCTATATTGACACACTCTAACCTTGGTATGAAGATGCCAAGAATACTTTATCTTATATTGTCCTCATACCCTGCCAACATCTCTTTAAAGGTTAGGGTTTGATTTAGGGAGGGAAGTGATGTTCTCTGGGTTGTGCATGGAAAGAGGGGTTATAAAGTGTCCCAGCAGGTATGACCCTTCAATTTGCTAGCTATCTAAGCAATGTGCCCATCCTCATAGTGGTGAGTCACTCGCTATACAACAAATATATCCTGGAATAGCACTAGCTTTACCTCCCAGGTAGTCATTGATGCTTTCACTTTTGGGGAGTTCAGAAATTACATTATCAAGCCAGAGGTGAGAGCCATTGCAAGACTTCCATAGTTTGTTTACATGATATCTAACTTGTGTGGCTCTCCAGAATGGATGTTATTTTTAGCCCTTACACATTTGTCAATTGTACATTTCAGGTGATTTGGGGGCATCACATTTTCTCATGAGAAATGCAAGGGACTGCAATGGACCAATAGTAACTTTCCCTGAAATGGAAGCCACCTCAAACAGAATGAAGCAAGGGATTGGAATATTTTGAGGTCCCCTAAATCTCTGGATTTGGAATGTGATGTTTGAAGGCAAAAGATTATAGGCGGTCATGGGGTCCAGTACAATATCAAAATCAATTATCAGGACCATTGAAGGGAGATTTTGTTCATGAATAGTTTGAGAGATGATATATATCCAACAACCACTTAAATTTTCACCTCTGGCTATACTCTGAGACAACATAATTATTTTCTTTCTAGGAGGCAGCAGACACCAGTGAGATGATAATTACAAGAGCCGTCAGTATACTCAGGGCCAACAGCTTATGGGAAAACACTGGTGACCCTAACCTTTGGTACTAACCCCATTATTACAAGGATTAAGTTAGAACAGGGTTAAGTATCTCTTATTAATATCATGACAACAAGTTTGCCTACCATACACTCAGATAAATGGTTAAATCAGGAAGCAAGCAAAGGGACATAAGCAAATAATCAGAAAAATACTCCAACCAATTACAAATATTACTATGAATTGGTATGAGTCATTCATTACTTATCTAAGATACTTTCTTTGATTTTTAACCAGAGCCACCAGTTCAGACTTGCAGAAGAATTGACTTTCTGCTAGGGCTGTAGATGTCTTTTTTTTTTTTTTTGTAAATGGGGATGATTGTAGATTTATAGTCAAGTCAGGAGGCAGCTTCACTCATGTGATGGATCCACAGCTTGATTCCTGTCAATTTAACAGAAGTGAACCAGGTTATTTGCAGAACCTGGTAAGGCCCCACCCACCGGGTCTGGAGTTGGTTCTCCAGGTGTGCATCCTTCCAGGTTTTTTGGAATACCCAGTCTCCAGGTCTGAAACGGTGGAGAGTAACGTTTGTCAAAAAATAGATTAGTAGCAAATTTATTAATAACACTTAAAAATAATAAGAATGTTTGTACATAACATAGTGTCTAGTTATTTTACCTTTTGATCAGGTATCTGTCTACCCACCCACTCAGAATAGAGGATAGGCCTCCTACACAGTACTTCACAAGTACTCAATTGGAGCCTGCTTCTAGGGGCCACTCTAATTCTAAGCAGTGCAAACAAGAATACTCTATCCCATATTAAGTTAGGTTCGCAACAGATTTTAGCTGTAGTTCTCTTTAAAGTATCATTCATCTTTTCCATCTTTCCAGTTGATTGAAGCCTCCATGATTCATGCAAATCCCATTTTATTCCAAGTTGTTTAGATACCTCCTGAGTAACATTAGCAATAAAGGTGCCTCTGCTGGCACTCTGAATTTAGCTGGGTAGCCCAAATCTAGGAATTATCTCCTTAAGCAAACCTTTACTACATCTGAAACTTTTTCAGTCTGGCAAGGGCATGTTTCTACCCAACCTGTAAAGGTGTCTGCCATCACCAGTAGGTAGCAAAACTTACCTTTTGCTTCGGGCAGGACTGTAAAGTCTATTTGCCGGTCTTCTCCCAGGCTTTCCCCTCTGGCTTGGACTTCAATGTGGGCCAGGGGAGGCCCAGTGTTGGAATTATTTTTAACACAAATCATACATTTTCATATGATTCTTTGAATTGTCCTCTGCATGTTTAGTCCTTTGAGGTGGTCCTGTATCCACTGGAGGGTGGCATCACGCCCATACTGGGTGCCCTGGTGTATTGATCCTATTATTTCCTCCATTAGATGTTCAGGAATTAAAACCATTCCTTAGTCATTCACCAGCCAAGCCCCAGATTCTAGATGAGTAGCATCAAACCCCCATTCTTGTGAAATTTTAAGGTCCTCAGGTGCATTTAGCATTTCAGGCTAAATTGGGTCAGATGTATACTTGGGATCAGAGCCATAACTGGAGGAGTTTTTGTCCTGGAAGTTGCTTTAGCAGCTTGGTCAGCTTTTTTTCTTTTTGAAACTACTCAGATCTCTGATGTCTCAGGCAATGCATAATTGCCACCTCCTTTGGCTTGAGCACTTCATCTAGCAGTTTCAAAACATCTGGCCCATGTTGGATTTCTTTTCAGAGGTGAGCAGTCCTCTCTTTCCAAATTGCCCCATGTGATGCACAACCAAAAAGGAGTATTTTGAGTCCGTGTAGATGTTAACCTTCTTACTTTCGCCGAGATGTAAAAAATAGAGTGAGGGTGATCACTTCAGCCTTCTGAGCCAAGGTACCTGCTAGCAAAGCTGCTGCTTCTAGGATCTCTTGCAAGCTTACCACCACATATCTAGCCATCTTGTTTCCATGGTCCTTGAATACTTCCATCATAGTCTATCTCCAAGTCCAGATCTCCAAAGGGAACATCGGCCAGGTCCAGGTGGCTAGAGTATACCTGCTCAGTGATCTGCAAACAATCATGCATGGCCCCTCCAAAGGAGTGGGGAACAACATGGCTGGGTTGAAAGAGGGCACAGTCTTTAGAGTCACATTTGGACTATCAAGCAAAATTGCCATATATCTTCCTAAGCAGCCAGAGTAAGCCAGTATCCACACTTTTGTTCCCAAAGTGGCAATACACAGTGGGATGTATGCACCATGGTTGACTTTCCGAGAATGAATTTCTCTGCCTTTGCAACAAATCACAAGTAGCAGCTATGGCTCTCAAACATGTTGGCCATCCTGAGTTACGATGCCCAAAGTCTTTGAGAAATAGTCTCCTGGGTGCTTTGTATTCCCCAGATTCTGGGTCAGTGCCCCCAGCCCCACTCCTTGCCTCTCAAGGACCAAGAGATCAAATGGCTCTTTCAAATCTGTCAACCCTATAAAAGGAGCAGTCAGTAGTTTTTTCCTTAATTGTCTGGAAGGCCTTTTGACATTCTCTCTCTTCTAAGGGATCACAGTCAGCCTCTTTTAGGGCCTCATACAGTTAGCTCTTAGCCCAAAGTTTGCAACCCAAATGTGGAAGAATCCTGCCATTCCCAGAAACCCACAAAACTGTCTTTTGGTGGTGGGCAGTGCCACTCTGGCTACTGTCTCACTGTGATCTGGAAGCAAATTCCTTTGGCCCCTTTTCAGGTCAAATCCAAGGTATTTCAGCACAGTTTGGGACATCTGGGCCTTTTTTTGAGACTTTATAACCTCATTCAGCCAGAAAGTTCAAAGTAGTCACAGTGTTTTTGAGTTTTCCTTCATCTTCCTAGCGATGAAGGAAGCAGCACTTGCTCCTATAGCTGGAGCTCTTAAATCCTTAGCCAGCAGGTCCTCAAATATTGTGGGGGAGTTTTTAAATCCTTAAGGATGCAATACTGTCAAACTGGATTCAAAAACATAATTCTTGAGACTCAGGATTCAAATGAATACAGAAAAATGTTTCTTAAGTCTAGCACCGTGAACTGATGGAAGTCTCTAGATAAGGTAGTCTGCAGGGTAAACATCTTCCACTATCTAATGTATGGCTCTTAGGTCCTGAGCAAACCAGTACTCCTCAGTGTAGAGCTTTTTAACAGGCAGGATGGGAGTATTATATGGTGACTGACAAGGGAGAATAAGCTGGTATTCGAAAAAAGCAGTTATCAAAGGCTGGATACCTGTTTTGCTTGCACCTTTCAGGCATATCGCCTTAAGCTCGGAGTTTTGAGTATCCAGCTTCGGCATCATCTTTACTGGTCCAGTAGTCCTGGCTCTTCCTGAGCCTCCATCAGCCCATGATCCCAAAGAAAGATGTCTTCAGGAATGCTGTTGGTGGACTCCTCCATTCCTTGACAGAGGGCCACCTGCAAGGCACAGGATACCATGATTTCCAGTCATCCAGGTGTGAAAGCCACTGTAGCATCCAATTTAGTTAATAAATCTCACCCCAGCCATGGGACCGGGCACTCTGCCATGCAAACAAACTGTGTTTTAAGTTGGTGGCCCCAATCTGACAGGCTAGAGACTGCAAAAAGGTTTTGGAGAAGCTTTTTGGAGACTCTCTACACCATTTTGCCTTTTGGGGTTAACTAAATCGAGTGTTCAAAAAATGAGTGGCTCCAGGATCAATCAGAAAGTCTGTTTCCCACCAAAAGGTTTACCTGGGGCTCCTGGTGGGAAAGGGAGATGGAGCCTGTTTCCCTTGAAAGACTCCCCAGGCTCCCTCAATTCTTCATCTCCTTCGGTTATCTCTGGCATGAACAATGCTTTCTCATCCTCTTCCAGTTTCTTTTCTAGGCCAATGGGAGAAAAATTGCCCTAGCTTTCTTGCTTACAATAGGCATTATTGGGGACTCATCTTAACATGTCCCTTTTTGGGGTCTCCCTTCTGTGGGCCATCCTTCACTCCCTTGGGCCCTGGGAATCTTACCCTCTCCTCAGATTTCTTGTTCCCTTTTTCTTCAGAATGCCACCACCAAAAGGGCCACCTGCTGCCTCATTTTTCAGGTCTTTTTGGTCTTGTGTTTTTTTCAAAAACCTTGAAACCAAGTCCTACCAAATGAGAGATTCGGAGATCCAAAACAACTTCTCTCTTCAACTCTTCCTGGGTATCTGGGACTCTCTGAGACACAAAAGGTCTGATTACTTGAAATTCTTCAGATTATGTTGATCCACATTTGTATATTGCAATATGCCTTGTATTCTCTCAAATCCGAGGGATTTTTCTGGTGGCCATGGGCACACTCCTTACACCTTATTAAAACTTCTGCTTCAGCACTCCCTTTCAGAGCCCTACCAGGATGCACTCTCCATAATGCTCAATTCAAGCTTTATCTTCTAGGTCATTCATGTTCCACCCTGGATCTGTGATGGGGATTGCATTTGCTGCTGGTGCTTGGGTAGGATGGCCAGGACAGCAACATGCAGTGTATCTGCCTCTTCTCTAGCTTTTTCTGGCACCATCCTCCTCTCTTCCTCAATGAACAGGGTAGTTAGTACACTTCGAACATCGACCCAACTTGAGTTGTGGGTAGTAGAGATGGAGAATAAATTTTCCAGCCTTGACCACTGGTCATCCCAATAGATTGGCATATTTTTCCAACTGAGTAAGTCTGTGGTGAAAAGGGAGAGTGAAAAATAAAGGGGAGGGTTAGAAGGGTACATCCACACAAATCCTGCTGCCTGATCTTGGGCATTTATTCTTCCAGTGGGAATTGCCCTGCCTGAACAAGAGTGGCTCCCTGGCCAAATTGGGTGCCCTGTTGTCAGGTACAGGAGGGAGAGATCATCCCTGTTTCCTGCAGGTTGTTTCCTCCTCCTTCGGCTCCCACCAGAGTTGGTAGGAGTGTGTCAGCTGCTATGGGATCAAGGTCCCTAGCCCCTGCTTCACTATTCTGCCCTCCATGCAACAGTGGCAGTGCTGTAGGAGCATTTATTTGTTGAATTTATTCATCTCTCAATTCCTGAGTCTTGGGTAAAACTTTTAATATCTCCTTATTGGAGGGAACTTTTTGTATCATAATTGTATGCATGTTACATTTTCTCTGAATAGTCTCACTTTGATACAACATCATAAAAGTCTCTACAAAAGGAACTTCACCCCATTTTCCTTCCCTCTCACAAAACAGTTCTACTTGAACGATGGTATTACAATTTAGAGAGCCATTAGGGAGGCACTGTTCTCCAGATCCTAAGGAACACTGAGGCCAAGCAATGTTTGAAGAGAACATCGTTTTATTTCTTTTCACAGGTGCATAACTAAAATTCTCAATTCTTCAAAATATACCCTGGGGAGCTACAAGATGGAACAGAGGTCTGAGTACCCATTTTTAGTTGTTCACGGCTGGTGCTGTCAAATATCAAGCAAGCAAGCAAATACAGCAAGGTCTCTCAGGGTTACAGATTGCTTAGTGCAGTAGGGAATAATCCCAGCAAAATCAGTGTCCCATCACAGACACAGCCAAGTGACTAAGAGAAAAATACCCTAGTGCCAGTGCCTGTGAGCTCTACTACTTACCAGAGGCATGTCAACCAGCAAGTGCTTTGTTTCCTTCACCACAAAATCAAAAGCATCATGGGCCAATGATGTCTGGTGGCAGCAAGCACTTGGAAATGTCCATGAGACAAAGATGCTTGTACATCTTCTGGACAGAACCTGAGAACCACCACTAGCCAGGGGCCAATTGCCATAAGCAAGATCCCTACTCAGGACTGTAGTCCTTTTGTGGTCCCTGAAGTTGTTACCAAACCAAATTTGGTTTCACTCACCTGACACACAGCAAAGCCAATCTACTGACACTGGGTTGTGATAAAGGAAACTACAGTGTTTATTTGTGGAGCACCAAGCAAGAATAAGCAGCTAATGCTTAAAGGCCCCAGTCTCTCCAATGACTTTCAGGCACGGGTTTTTAAAGAACAAAATTAAGGGTAAGGGTCTTAAGTGCATGATCAACTCATGGGTTCTTCTGATTAGTTGGGTCTTAAGCAACAAAGATATTTATGGGTCTTGAGCATCACTCTTCTTGCTCCAAATTGATGGGGTCTCCATGGCTGTGGTCAGCATTTTCCATCTGGTGGGGTCCTGGTTTCTTCAAAATGACTGAAGCATATGCATCATATTGTTAGCTATATCCCTTGGGGAGAAGCTAGGAGTCCTGTGACTGACTGCTTTATGGTTGACTGGTTGTTCAAATTATTACTTTTCTTGCTTGACTTTTCGTTTTTCGTTTTTCTGCATTTTCTCACTTCTCTACTTACTAACTGCTCAAGGCTGCTCTTTGGAATTCAGAAGGTCTAGGAAGGTTTTTTTTTGTTGTTTGTTTGTTTTTCAAACAAGCAGGGGGCATTGAAGAACTTGTATCTGGAAGTCCCAGTGGGTCCTGCTCAGTTTCAAATCTATAAATCTATGCCTTGATTAATCTGGCAAATCATTGCCCCTTGCATTTCCTGGTTAGAGTTTTCATTATAATCTTTGCCTTCCAGCTCTTTAAATTCTTCCAAACTGGGGTAAATAGAAGAGACGTGCTTGGGGCCCTTTAGGTCTATCCAATCTCTGGTAGTGCTGCATTAACACCTTTGTTTTACTCCATCATTGTCCACTTTATTTATTCTGTTTCTCAGTCACCTAAAGTTTCACTCTGCTAGAGTTCCTTGACACTCCCCTTTGTCTCTCCCCATTTTCTTAATTACTCTAACGTTCTTGGTATTAGTCAGATCCATACAAGGAAGCTGAGAGAGCAAACCATTGTTTAATTTTGTAGGACTAAAGCTACACGAGATATGTATGCAAGAGGGGCCCCCTTAATTACAGCATTTACCATACCTGGCTAATGGACATATTCAGGAGGTGAATATCCTGGTCATCATAAAGCCAATCCCACATGGTTTGCATGCAAAGCATATCAGGTGCTTCATCTGGCGTGTTCCATTTTGGCATTTGTAGGGGGAGTTGGGAAGTTCCCCTCCTCAGGGTAAACACTCTTTATAGTAGTGGCTTTATCCAGTCCACCAAGCTGGCTGGTCCCTCAGAAATAACCTCCCATGTGTCTGGATCACAAACAGCTGTCTCATTGTTCAATAGTGAATTGCAGGTGCTGTATCAACACAAACATATGCTTCCATTCTGTAGCATGCAAATCCAAAGACACAGCCCCCTAACTGGTTGTTCTCACAATGCATTTTATTTTATTTATTTATTTTTTTGCGGTACGCGGGCCTCTCACTGTTGCAGCCTCTCCCTCTGCAGTGCACAGGCTCCGGACGTGCAGGCTTAGCGGCCATGGCTCACGGGTCCAGCCACTCCGCGGCATGTGGGATCTTCCCGGACCAGGGCACGAACCCGTGTCCCCTGCATCAGCAGGCGGACCCCCAACCACTACACCACTAGGGAAGCCCTCACAATGCATTTTAGTAAAGATTCTTTAGTAAGCTGGTTCTGATCCACAAAGTAACAGTTCTTTGACACTATACCTTCTGTTTCAGTAGTTCCTCAGTTTCGTCCTTCTAAATTGACTAGCATCGTGGTGTGGTTATAGCTGGTATTTCTAACTACCTTCTTCCACTGTTCATTCTGTATTACCTTTACCTTCAGCAAGCATCTCTGCTTGTCATGGTTCCTTACTTGGTAGAGTGACCCAAATCTTTATTGCTGAAGAATATGGTCGATTAGTAGTCCTGCCTGAATTGGGTGGTTGTTTTCCATGGACCTTAATCACATGGCATGGTAATACCAAGAGACAGCCTAAGGAATCTCCTGTATATCCAGATAACTTCTTCCTTACTTCCATCGTGAAGTAGTAGACCAATTTCCCCTCGGTAGTAAAGATCAATCTTACCAGCCCACAGAGTGATTCCCTACTTTACCTTTTGATTCAGACATGAGCTCAAAGTGACTGGGTGGCAATCTTAACTTTCAGTTCAGTGGAATCATTGTGTCTCCTGGTAGAAGCTTTGAAACTAAGACCTCTAGGTCAACAAGGCCTAAGGTTGTGGAAACAGCAAAACTTTTGCTAGTAGCTCACTAGGGGAAATAGTGGTATCACTCCCATTTTATTCCTTCATTCCTAGACCTGTGAATCCTGGCTATGGGAGAAATAGTACCATATATTGGATGCTGATTCAGAGAATACGCAGCCTTCTGGAGAACCTTCTGCAGGCTTGCAAGGTATTGCTAACTAGCTGGTATTGTAACTGAGCCTTCCAAAGGCCATTCCACTGTCCTATAAATCCAGCTGCTTCAGGGTGGTGGGAAACATGGTAACACTAGTGAATTCCATGAGCAGGGACCCATTACTGTACTTCATTTGCTGTGAACTGAGTTTCTGTCAGAAACCATGGAATAACATGATGGTGGATAAGGCATTCTATATGTCCACAGATAAGTTTGGAAGAAGCATTGCATGCAGGGAAGGGAATACCATATCCAGAATGTCTATTCCAATAAGAACAAAACACTGCCCCTTCCATGATGGAAGCAGTCTAGTGTAATCAACCTGTCACACAGTAGCTGGCTCATTACCTTGGGGAATGGTGCCATATTGGAGACTTGGTGTTCATCTCTGCTACTGCCAGATTGGGCAGTCAGCAGTGACCATAGCCAGTTTGGCCTTGGTGAGTCCATATTACTGAGGTCATACATAACCTCCATCCCTGGCACCATGGCCACTTAGTTCATGACTCCATTGGGCAATGACAGGGGTGGCTAGGAAAAGAGACTGATTAATATCTATAGGACAGGTCATCCTATCCACCTGACTTTTAAATCCTCCTCTGCTGCGGTCATTCTTTGATGAGCATTCACATGGGGCACATCTTCATTTTTTTGCCCTTCCTGAGAAGTCTCTCATTTTCCCTAAATTTTCTTGTTACCAATTTTCTAATCATGTTCATTCCAAGTCCCTGAACATCCAGCTGAACCATTGGCCACAGTCCATAAGTCAGTATATAATTGTGCCTCTGGCCATCTCTCCTCCCAAGAAAAGTAAACAACCAGCTGTGCTGATCAAAATTCTGCCCAGAGGGGGATTTTGCTTCAGCACTTTCCTTTAGGGATGTCCCAGAAAGGGATTATAGTATGCAGCTGTCCATTTTCAGGTGGCACCTGTATACTGTACACAACCTCCTATAAACCAGACCCAATTCTTAGGTTCCTCTGTGAACTGATCCTAGGGAACTTCTCATGAGGTCATAGCGCAGGCATGGAGAAAGTGTAGCGGGTGTGCAGACAGTGGGCCTTGGGGCCACTTCATGTAACTTGTGCCTTCAGGACCTGCTTGGGTCTGATCACATGTGTACCACTTCTCTTTGATGGAGTCCTGCTGTTCAAACTCCACTTAAAGGCTTGGTGGGTCAGATAAAACCCAGTTTAGGAAGGGAAGCTCCAATCACATGGTCACTTGATGGCCCATGCTCAAGCATTCAGCCTCTACTAAGGCCCAGTAGTAGGCCAAGAGCTATTTCTTAAGTGGAGAGTAGTAATCCACAAAAGATGTCAGGGCTTTACTCCAAAATCCTAAGTCCCTCTACTGCAATTCATCTATAGGTGCCTGCCAAAGGCTCCAATCAGCATGCCTATCTGCCACTGATACTTCAAGCATCATTGGATCCTATGGCCCAGGTGGCGAGGGAGCTTGTTCAGCAGCCTGAGACTGCTGCAGATTCTATTGCCAGGCCCCACTCAAAACTAGAAGCTTTGAGCGTCACTCAGTAAGTGGGCTGGAGTAACACACCCAAATGAGGAATATGTTGCCTCTTAAACACCCCCAAAGATGGCCACTAGGCATTGTGGTTTTTTTTTTTTTTGGTTTTATAAGAGGCCAGATGCACCAACTTATCCTTCACCTTAGAAGGGATATCTCAACATGCTTCACACCACTGGACCCATAGAAGATTTTTTAAAATTCATTTTATTCAAGTGTAGTTGATTTACAATGTTGTGTTAATTTCTGCTGTACAGCAAAGTGATCCAGGTACATACATATATATGTGTATATATATACATATGTATACATGTATATATATATTATTTTTCATGTTCTTTTCCATTATGTTTTATTATAGGATATTGAGTATAGTTCCCTGTGCTATACAGTAGGACCTCCTTGTTTATCCATCTGTGTATAATATTGTGCATCACCTAACCCCAGACTCCCACTCAATCCCTCCTCAATTTACCCTTCCTCTTGACAACCTCAAGTCTGTTCTCTATATCTGTGAGTCTGTTTCTGTTGTATAGATAAGTTCATTTGTGCCATATTTTAGATACCACATATAAGTGATATCATATGGTATTTATCTTTCTCTTTGTGACTTACCTCAGTATGATAATCTCTAGGTTCATCCATGTTGCTGCAAATGACATTATTTCAGTCTTTTTTATGGCTGAGTAGTATTCCATTATATATGTATATGTGTGTATATGTATGTATATATATATACATATATGAACGTTTAGATTGTTTCCATGTCTTGGCTATTGTGAATAGTGCTGCTATGAACATTGTGGTGCACATGTTTCTTTTTGAATAGAGTACTGTCCAGATAGGTGTCCAGGAGTGGGAGTGCTAGATCATATGGCAACTCTACTTTTAGTTTTTTGAGGAACCTCCATACAATTTTCCATAGTGGCTGCACCAATTTATAGTCCCACCAATAGTGTAGGAGGGTTCCCTACTCTCCACACCCTCTCCAGTGTTTGCTATTTGTACTTTTTAATGACAGCCATTCTGACTGGTGGTACCTCACTGCAGTTTTGATTTGCATTTCTCTCTAGTGATTAGTGATGGTGAGCATATTTTCATGTGCTTATTGGCCATGGCTGTGTCTTCTTTGGAGGATGTCTATTTTTTGACTGGGTTGGTATTTTTTTGTTGTTGAGTTGTATGATCTGTTTGTATATTTTGGAAATTGAGCCCTCGTTGATTGCCTTATTTGCAAATATTTTCTCCCAGTCTGTAGGTTATCTTTTCATTTTGTTTATGGTTTCCTTTGCTTGCAAAAGCTTATAAGTTTGATTAGGTCCCATTTGTTTATTTTTGCTTTTATTTTTATTGCCTTGGGAGACTAACTTAAGAAAATATTGCTATGATTTGTGTCAGAGAATGTTTTCCGTATGTTCTCTTCTAGGAGTTTTATGGTGTCGTGTCTTATATTTAAGTCTTGAAGCCATTTTGAGTTTATATTTGGGTGACATGATGGAGTGTTCTAACTTGATTGATTTACATGTGGCTGTGCAGCTTTCCCAGCACCACTTATTGAAGAGACTGTCTTTTCCCCATTGTATATCCTTGCCTCCTTTTTTGAAGATTAATTGACCTTTGGGGTGTGGGTTTATTTCTGGGCTGTCTATACTGTTCCATTGATCCATATGTCTGTTTTGGTGCCATTGCCACACTGTTTTGATTACTCTAGCTTGTAATATTGTCTGAAGTCTGGGAGGGTTATGCCTCCTGCTTTGTTCTTTTTCCTCAGGATTGCTTTGGCAATTCTGGGTCTTTTATGGTTCCATATATATATTTTAAGATTACTAGTTGTAGTTCTGTGAAAAATGTCATGGGTAATTTGATAAGGATCAGATTAAATCTGTAGATTGCTTTGTGGACTCATAGAAGTTTTATTGAAGTAGAAGGCCCTTGAATGTAATACATACTTTATATTTTAGAGCAGTTTTAGGTTCAGAGCAAAAATGAGCAGAGGGTACAAACTTCCTATATATTCCCTATGCCCACACATGCATAGTTGCCTTCATCACTAATATCTCCCAGGAGAGCAGTACATTTGTTACAAGTGAACCACATGGATGCAAACTACACCCAAAGTCCATGGTTTACATCAGGGTTCTCTTGGTATTGTATGGGTTTGGACAAATATATAATGACATGCATCCACTGTTGGTATCATACAGGATATTTTCACTGCCCTAACATCACTTTCTGCTACCTACTCATCTTTCCCTATGCTAACCCCTGCAACCACTGATCTTTTAATTGTCTCGATAGTTTGGAGATTACTTTAAAGGGCGGAGATGGATCTGAACCAGTAACTTTCAGACTGTGCATGTGTTGCACAATCTAAGCTTCAGTATCCTCTTTTTGAAAATGGAAGTAATGATAGTAACTCCTCATGGGTTAGTTATAAGGATATAATGAGATAATGAATCTAAAATTCCTGCATACTCACTGGCACATAAAAAAACAATTTGCCTTTTAATAACCATATTTTATCATTCACTGAAAGGCCTATGGGAGGATCAGGCATAAAGAATAACTGCAGAAAGTTCCTTGGGAAAGCCAAAGAATGTCTGCAATTGTGCCTCACTCATAAATGTACCAGCCTCAGCTTTAGAAAACACTCTCTGTCCTCTGCTTCTCTGTAGAAAATCATATCAACAGAGCCAGCTTTCCTCTGTTCTCCTTGGCTGCCCAGTACCCACCCCTGTAAATCTGAGGCTTTTTAACCAGTGACACCCACCTAATTATAGTCTTGTGATGGTAAAAGTCTAAATACCTCTAAATATTTCCTTGTATAACAAGTAAAAAATTATAATCATAGACTCAGTTGTGCAAAATGTCATTTACTTCATTCTTTCTCTTTCTGCATTATTTATGCACAATGGGGGTTAGAATAATAATAAAATCAAATTGAGTTGTAGAAGATAACACTTCCAACCAAATCCAATCAACTTTGGATTTCTTAGTCAATTCCAATTTATAATTTAGTCTGATACAGGATTAACTCCCCCCACTCCTGCCCCCCTGCCACCACCGCAGGAGTTTTTATATCACCGTCTTCCTTGTGCTAGATTTAAAACTGCAGTAGGGGATGGGTGGGTTCTTACATGATTCCTACCTTGGTACTCATATGGGAGAGGACTGTCTCCTGCTTCCTTGTTTCTCGGCTGGCCTCAACCCCAGATACATCTTATGCTGTAATTATGGTATTTCTTCACACTGTGGCCTCTGGGACATGACCTCCTTCTACTAGAATCTCTAATACTGTTGATCCACTGAGATTGCAGTCACAGCCCCACAGGACCCTGGCAGAGACTATCTACTCTATCTTCCTACTCATCCCTTTGTCCCAGCTGCTGAACCCTCTGCGAACTGACCTGACTGATCACTCTTACTCTCTCTCAGCCAACTTATTTATTTTACTTATGCCCCAGGAATGCTTAGGATCCACTTCCACACCACTTGGAGCCTTGGGAGCCTAAGTTTAAGGAGTGGGAGTCATGGTCCCAACTAATGTTCTTCCTTCTGCCAGGCACAGAGGATCTTTGTGCCTAACCTAATATGAAACCAGGAAAATAAACCAATTCTGCCATATCAGATGCCCTTATACATCTTTTGTCATCTTTCTGGATCAAAAGCTTTGAATTGGGCTTCCCTGGTGGCGCAGTGGTTGAGAGTCCGCCTGCCGATGCAGGGGACACGGGTTCGTGCCCCGGTCCGGGAAGATCCCACATGCCGCGGAGCGGCTGGGCCCGTGAGCCATGGCCGCTGAGCCTGTGCGTCTGGAGCCTGTGCTCCGCAACGGGAGAGGCCACAACAGTGAGAGGCCCACGTACCGCAAAAAACAAAAAACAAAAACAAAACAAACAAAAGAACACAAAAAACTTTTGAATTTAAAAGCCAAGAATTTTGTGTCCTGCTAAAGGGGCACCATAGGAGGCCCTGGCTGCTGTGATATCCTTCTATGACTGGATTCTAGAATTGAGAATTCTAAAATTGTTTTTAGATATTCTGCAGAGTTATTTCTCAAACTCAAAATATAAGATATGAGGGATCTGTGTATCTGGCAATATTGCCTATGAGCACAAATTTCCTTCAGGGAATAATATGGTTGATTGTTCCATTTGGATCAAGTGAGTCAGTTTTCCTTGTTGAAGAAGTAAACATCAGCTAAATATAAAATTAAAGATGCAAATGACTGCCATTTATACTAGCTGCATGACCGTGCACATATCACTTATCTCCAAGCCTGTTTCTTTCTCTGTAAATGGGGAATTGCAATGCTCTACCTCACTTAGTGAAGGCTGTAGGGAGTGTAAGTGGGATTATGTATAAGATCTTTTTGTATAATTCTTTAGTGTTTGCAGAGCTTTATTTGCCATTTACATCTCTCCTCCTCCATAGAACTACACTTTTCTTTAAAAAAATTATATTGATTAATATTCTCCCTCTCTTGTTTTTATGTTCCCCTCCTTCTATTACCTCAAATCTCTGCTGCTTTTCACAGAAAACATCTAGAAATGCTTATATTCAGTCTCAACTGATTCAAATAGCATTTGGTAATAAAACATTTCATTCCCATTACTTCCCTGAAACTGCTCTCACTCACCACCAATGACCTCCATGATGATGGTGCCATTGTAACTTACCTTCTTTCATGCAACTCAGCCTCTCAGCAACTTTTATCTGAATTATAACTCTCTCCTTTTTAAAACCCTCTTTTCTCTTTGGTACAATGATATTACCATTTCTTACCTTCTTAGATTCTCATTTCACTCTCCTTTTTCTGCCTTACCTCTAAATATTGAATTCCTGAAGGGCTCAGTATTGAGCTGTGCTCAATTTTATATTCACAGAACATTCAGTAAATATATTCAGTAAATTTCTGGAAAAATATTTTTACTGAATAGGTTAGGGATAAATCCAAGAACAAAGCAGACTAATACCTTTAGTAGAATGTTTGTTCTAATAAAAGAACATAATAATTGAATTACATAGTATGATTGAAGGTATTATTATAGTGAAAAAAACAGGGTGATGAGGATAGTAAATCCTGAAGTTGGAGGAGTGGTAACATAGAAATTTTAAATAAAGAGATCAGGAAGGGAACTTACGCAAAGATTGATGTGAGAAAATAAATTAGCTTGGTTTCTGGCTTCTTTAAAAGAACTTGGGGTTCCATGCAGGTGGTTTATGTGGAGAAAATAATAGGAAGCAAGAGTGGGATGAAATGGTAAAATGGGAAAGCAGAGAAGCATATCCAAAAGTGCAGTACTGAGCTGGATAATGCTATCAACTCCATGAAGTTGGAGTTGAAGAACCCATGAAGAAGGCACCATGAAGAATCATGTAGAAGGCACCTCAGAATTATCTACTCAAGACACAAAAGAGGGGTATATTTATCCACTGGTTTCCACCCCACCACCAGGTCAAGGGTTAATTTCTTCACACTTCCAGGTTCACATAGGCTCCAGAACAGCTGAGCAGTCTCCTTCAGGTACACCATGCCATGGAGCAGAGAAACACAGGGGCAGGCAACAGCTGAGTAAGGTGCAGTCAGGTTCTAACTGCACTCAAGTGGTTGCCACAGCAATGGCTTGAGCAAAAAGGTGGATGAGAGGACGTGAGACAGGCATAAAAGATGGAGAATATAGGGAATTACCCTTGTGTGAAGAACTCTAAGCAAAGGGAACAGTCAGAACAAATGCTCTAAGAATACACTGAGGGCTCAAAGATCAGCTAGAGGTCCATGTAATTAGATGATGTGAATGAGTGGGAGATTTCTAGAGGTCATATATTTAGATCCAGATCACACAGGGCCCTATAGGTCTTCATAGAACTTTGCAAATGCTGCTTATTTCTCTCACTGACACTTTTTTTTGAGAAGAAAAGTGATAGACTTGAAAAATATATTTTTAAAGTTTTTTTGCATCTTCTGTAATGAGAATAGCATGAAATGGTAAGGGCAAAAACAGAAGAAAAAAAGACTCTAGAGGCTGGCTGTAATCAGGGAAGGAGAATGTTGGCTAAGAACCAAGGTGGCAGCATATGTGGTAAGAAGCGATTCAGATTTTGGATATATTTGAGAAAAGAGCCATGGGATTTTTTGACAGATTAAATACAGGTCATGAGAGAAAAGGGAGTCAAAGATGACACCAAGATATTTGGCTTGAGCAACTGAAAAAAGAAGTTGCTCTCAATGGAGTTGGGGGAGGCTATGAAGGGGAAGATCAACATTTTAATTTTGGATATGTTTTATTTAGGAAGTCAATCAGAAATCCAAGTGAACCTGTTGATATATTTAGATATACAAGTCTGGAGTTCAAGACAGATCTTAGCTGCTGATATAAACTTATGATCACTGGAAATAGATAATATTAATAGCTATGAAGCTGAGATCACCAAGGCACTGAGTGTTCATAAAGAGCAGAGAACCAAGAACTGAATCCCAATATTAAGAACTGGAGTAAAGTAGAAATTGAGGCGAATGGAGGAAGAGTCAGCAAAAGAGACTGAGAATGGGCAACCTATCAGAGACTTTCAAAGATGATGTACTGTCTTGATAGGCTGTTGAATGTAGTGTATTAAGGAGGAGGGAGCTATTACCATACTAAGTGCTACTGATGAGTCAAATAATTCCAGTACAGAGAATTGGCCTTGTGTTTAAAAATGAGGTAAACTGGATACCTTGGTAAGAAAAATTTTGAATAGAGGGAGGAAACGCCTGGTTTGACTGAGTTAGATAAGAAAAATAGGAGGAATTGAAATTGGTTCACATGGCTCACTCTTTTGAGGAGGTTTGCTGCAAAGACCATCAGTAAAAGGGGCACTGGCTGCAAAGAAAAGTGGAGTAAAGGCAAGGTTGTGTGTGTGTGTGTGTGTGCGCGCATGCGTGCGTGCATGGATGTGTGTGTGTGTGGAAGTGTGGGGGTGTTCATTTGTTTTTAAGAAGGAAGAGAAAATGGCATGTTTTTAAGCTGAGGAGAATTATCCAGTAGCAAGGGAAAACTTAAAACACAGGAGAGGAAGGAGAATATTGCTTCTGAAAAGTCTTTGAACATTGCTGTCTTTCTAGGTGTTGTACTTGTTTACCATGGATTTTGTTCTCAGATGCTAAAACTTCACAAATAAATTTCCATGTCTTACCTTCCCTCTGAGCCACAGACTAGTAGTATATCCAATTGTCTATTTAATAACCCCATGTAGCAGTCTTGCAGATATCTCAACCTATAATGCTTAAGGCAGAAATACTGATTTCTGCCCTCTGTGTGAATTTCATACATCAACATGTAATATCCTCTTCAATCAGCTGCTCCACCTAAAATCAAGTCAACCTTTGTTCCACCCTTTACTTTCTGCACCACATCAGCAGGTCCAGTTGGGTCCACCTCCACAGTAAGTCACAAAGTTGCCTACTCTGATTTAATTACCTCCACTCTATTCAAACCACCATCATCTGTCAATTACTTAAAGTAGATAGCTAGTGGGGGGAAGCAGCCACATAGCACAGGGAGATCAGCTCAGTTCTTGTGACCACCTAGAGGGGTGGGATAGGGAGGGTGGGAGGGAGATGCAAGAGGGAGGGGATATGGGGATATATGTATATGTATAGCTAATTCACTGTTATACAGCAGAAACTAACACACCATTGTAAAGCAATTATACTCCAGTAAAGATGTTAAAATAAAATAGAGAAAAGAAAAGACTCCTAAAAATTTTTAAACATTTCTGCTTTTGTTCTCCAATTTCTATCCTTCCACAGTTACCTGCCATATTCTAAAGTGAAGGATAGAGCAAAGGGACTGTACCTTAATTCACTTCTATGACCTCCAACCTCTGGCATACACACTGTGTTGAATATTTCACCAAATGAAGCATGAACAACCAGACTAATGGAAAATGTCTCCTCACTTTGTTAGAAGACCTCCCTATCTGATCCAGTCCTAGAATAGTTGCTGCTCATCTAATTTTTCATCCATGATAGAAGTTCTAAGGAACCCCCCACTAGCCTTGGTTGCATGTATCAGCTTAACATCCTCTTCTCATTGGAAATTATTTTTGCATGTCTTACTAATATTCTCTGGAACAAGGACTTAGCTTTGTAGGAGACAAAATTATGACAGCAGGAACTTCTTTTGTCTTTCACTGGTTTATCTTCAGTGCCCCAAACCGTGCCAGGTACATATCAAGCACTCTATAAATGACTGTTAATGATCCCATATACCTGTTGCAACTTTACCTTTTGTGCATTTTCCACAAAACCAAACATATTTAACTTTACCTCTGAGTCTCTACATTTCCCTGGCTTACTCTGTAAATTTTCAGAACATAACTGACTACTCTGTGACTTGTCCACCCTTTCTTACACAAAGAAAAATGTAATCCTGGTAAAGAAATGGGATTGCTCAGATACATTTTTCTAATCTCTTCTCTGAGGGTTGACACTAGTGTTCCTCTATCCCAAGGCTCCACCCCTGGGGTTTTCTGCAGCCCATGCCCTGTCCATATTTAGTGGTGCCAATTCATGCCTCCCAAAGGTCATTTCTTGCTCTCCAGAGGCTGTGAGCACTTCAGGTACAGCCCGCTTGTACCTTGGTCTTTCATGTGCCTCTCCTTATTCCTACCCTACATATACAGTGTCTTCTAAGAAAGAGAGCCCCATTAGAACATGTAAACTGCAACCAAGTCCTATCTGATAGGACCTGTAAGGGCAGGAGTTCTAGCTGAACCAGGCTAAGGCCAAGATCATCTCTTAGGTATTTGTTTTGCATACATGTTACATATTGGCACTGATTTCCAGCTTATAACTTTGGAATGGCACTTTCTCTGGTTTTACTCTGTTTCTTATATCTAAAAGGGAGATAATATTCTCAATTTTTCCTAATTCACAGGATGAAGGGAGGATATAAGTATATATTTGAGAAGCTACTATTATTATAATTATCAATAAATAATTACCAACCATCTATAAATAATAAAGGTCGATCTTTCTACCTACAACTGACTTTAATATCTGCTATTTTGCAAAGTCCAGAGTCAGAAGCCAGTTTTTATCAGGGTCCCCCATGAACTTTACCTGCCCTAATTCCCCATGATACTTTAAGAAAAGTAATTTCAGATCTATGTACCTCAATCACACCCACTCCCTTCCTACAGAGATACCTGGACCTAACTTTATCTTCCCTTATTGTTAGCCTCCAGGGGTAGTTGATTCAGTGAACCCAATCCCCCAGAGCCCACAAGCCCCAGCTCCAAAGATAGGTCTGATACCCTGAGATGTTAAGATAAAGTGGAATTCCTGCATAATACCTTTAAAGTTGGAGCCTAAATTAACCAAGCATAGATAGTCCAAAAGTTGGCATCAGGACCAAAGCAAGCAAGATGGAGAAAAAACAGGCTTGCGTTGAGAGGAAGCTAATCATGGAACAGAGGACACACTGTTAAGTTAGAAATAGCACACTCATAGGAAATGGGGATCTAGGCCATGGCCAGGAAGGCTGAGGTGATACAGACTTAATTGAGCGACTATAGCTTATAGTCGGAAAGTCCAGACAAGAGCCAGATAAAGCAGGCAGGGCTTGAGGGGACAAAATACCTTATTTTGCCCCCTGACTCCATTCTGGGGGCCTAAAGCCTGATGTCATGGGGAAAGGATGAAAAAGACATGGAGTGGGGAGTGACCATAGGCTAGATAACTGTGTTGGAGATAACAGATAGAATACTGGAACATCTCTGCTCAATTCCATGTGTGTTTTCCTGACTTTTGTGCATCAATATTAATTTACATTTATCCACATATTTAACTTTTCTGGTATTCTTCATTCTCTCTGCATTTCTATGTGTCTATCTGATTCACTTTTCTTCTGCCTGAAGAACTTCTAGTTTTGCTTTTAGTGCAGGCCTAGTAGTGATGCTCTCCATCAATAATTGTTTATAAAACTCAGTCATCTTGAATCTCAAAAGATATTTTCACTGGGAATAGAATTCTAGATAAGCCATTCTCTTCTTTTACCCATTTAAAGCTATTATTCAATTTTATTCCGCTTTCTCTTTCTTAATTTTTGGTCCCATGAATTTAATTTTAATGTGTCTTTCACACCCACTCTGGCACTTTTTTTTTAGCTTGTTTGTTCCTTTGTTTGTTTGTTTCTCTTTGGCTAGCTGAGTTTTGTGATCACACAGAAACTTAGACCAGGTAAGGACTTAGCAAAGGTTTTTAATTTTTCTCAGGGTAAAAGCCAGAGTTTTGAGCAGAGAATTGGCATGACTTGACATATGTTTTTAAAAGCTTGCTTCTGAATTCTATGATAAGAACAGAGGAAGGAGGTGAGGGTAGAAGCAGGGAGAGGTCCTACAGTAATCCAGGGAAGATGATGTTTCATAACCAAAGTGGTAACAATGCATGAGGTGAGAAGTCATCAGACTTCGTATTATTTCTAAAATGTGCCAATGGGATTTCTTAAAAGATTAGATATAGGATTTAAGAGAAAAGAGATTTAAAGATAACAGCAAGACTTTTGACTCAAGTAACAGAAGGAAGGAGTTGTGTGATTGCTGAGCAGAACTAAGTCCTACCCTCAAGCACTGTTCCTGCTACTTCATAGGTGATATGCAGCTCTGCACCCTAATTTGGGATGTTGGGAAGTCTAGTTATTAGGTGATTAGAAATATCGTCACTAGGCCCAAACTAATGCATCAGGCTTCTTTTTCATAATCTCATATTCCTGTGTGACAGTAAAATTTTATGTACCTATAGGCTGCTCCTATTTCTTGTTCATGCTTTGTTTGTATGCCAAACTCAGATGAGCAAATACAGAAGGTAATTTCCTTTTACTGTTTGTGACTAATCACAGTTGCTCTGGTGTTAGAGGTATCACCTGACTATGGGAGCCTTGTGATATTGAACTTGTACTGGAAACAAAGCCATTCTTTCTTCATTGGGAATGGATATGACCTACAGGCTGGTGATATTCCTTGCATAAGTCCTCGAGGGGATAAGCAGACCTCTGTTTTGAAAATTGTTTCTTTTAAGGCATGTTACTCTCTATGTGTTGTTAGAATTTACTGTCATTTTTAAGCTTTCCAACTGTCCCCACTATGCTAAAAAACAAACAAACAACAAGAAAGAAGTTTTGACCACATAGGAACTAAAGGTAGAATCTTATTTTCTTGGGGATTTACGTGTGTGTGTGTGTGTGTGTGTGTGTGTGTGTGTGTGTGTGTCAGAGGGAATTATGAGAGTAAAGATAGAAACAGCATAAGTAGGTCTCTGGGTTCTTTCTATACCCTTCCCTCTTTGACAACTTCCAACCTTTCATATCCCATTTGACACAGGCTTGGAGATTCTCTGTCAAAGATAAAAAATAAAGATAGAATTATGTAGAGATAGATGTACATAATTCATAAACAGTAGTCTCTGAAGAAACAAAGGGATCATTGGATAAAAGTGCAAAAATACATCTGTGAAAGATGTTGTATGATGGTGTACTAGTTTGCTGAGCTCTTGTAATAAAGTACCATATACTGGGTGGCTTAAATAAGAGAAATTTATTTTTTCACAATCTTGGAGGCTAGAAGTCCAAGTTAAGGTGCTGGCAGGGTTGGTTTCTTCTAAGGCTTTTCTCCTTAGCTTGTACCTGGCATTTTTCTCCCTGTACCTTCACAGGGTCTTCCCTCTGTGTGTGTCCATATCCAAATTTCCTCTTCTTATAAGGACATATATTAGAACTCCTTTATGTTTTTTTTTTAATTGTGGCAAAACATGCATCACCAAAAATTTAGCATCTTAACCATTTTGAAGTGTATAGTTAAGTAGTATTACATACATTCATACTGTTGTGCAATCATCACCATCCATCTCCAGAACTCTTTTCATCTTGAAAAATTGAAACTCTGTACACACTAAAAGTAAAAGCTTATTCCTCCTTCCCCTCTGTCCTGGGATACCACCATTCTATTTTCTATCTCTATGAATTTGACAATTTAGGTACCTCATATAAGTGGAGTCACATAGTATATGTCTTTTGTGACCAGCTTATTTCTTTTAGCATAATGTCCTCGAGGTCCATCCATGTGGCAGCATGTGTCAGAATATCCATTCCTTTTAAGGTTAAATAATATTCTATTATTTGTATACATCACATTTTGTTTATCCTTTTATCCATACTTTGACACTTGGGTTGCTTCCACCTTATACATATTATGAATAACATTACTAAAGGAATGGGTGTACAAACATCCCTTTGAAATCCTGCTTTCAGTTCTTTTGGATATATATACAGATTTGGAATTGCTGGATCATATGAGGATTCTATTTTTAATTTTTTGAGAAACTGCCATACTGTTTACCATTTTATATTCCCATCAACAGTGTATAAGGGGTTCCAATTGCCCCACATCCTCATCAGCAATTTTCTGGGTTTTTTTGAAGTATAGTTGATTTACAATATTATATTAGTTTCAGGTGTACAACATAGTGAATGAATATTTTTATAGATTATTTCACATCCCAAATATGAATGAAAACATATAGTATTTATGTCTATCTGATTTCCTTCACTAAGTATAATATCCTCCAGGTCCATCTGTGTTGTTGCAAATGGCAAAATTTCATTCTTATTTATGGCATTCTTATTCGGGCTGATTTATATATATAATAGGTATATTATATATATAATATGTGTACTATTAAACACCATCACATCTTCTTTATCCATTAACCTGTAGTTGGATACCTAGCTTGTTTCCATATCTTGGCTGTTGTAAATAATGCAGCTATGAACATTAGAGTACATGTTTTTTTGAATTATTGTTTACATTTTCTTCATATATATACCCAGAATTGGAATTGCTGGATCATATTGTATTTCTACTTTTAATTTTTTGAGTAATCTCCATACTGTTTTCCATAATGGCTTTCCCAATTTACATTCCCACCAATAGTGACTAGGGTTCCCTTTTCTCCACATCCTCACCAACAGTTATTTGTTGTCTTTTTTGCTGACAGTCATTCTAACAGTTGTGAGGTGATATCTCATTGTGGTTTTGATTTGCATCTCCCTGATAATTAGTGATGTTGATCATATTTTCATGTGCTTCTTGGCCATCTGTATGCCTTCTTTGAAAAAAAAGTCTATTCAGGTCTTCTGCCCATTTTTAAATTGGATTGTTGCTTTTTTTGATATTGAGTTGTATGAGCTCTTTATATATTTTGGACATTAACCCCTTATTTGTCATATCACTTGCAAATATCTTCTCCCATTCAGTAGGTTGTCTTTTTGTTTTGTTGATGGTTTCCTTCACTGTGCAAAAGCCTTTACATTTAATTAGATCCTATTTGTTTATTTTTACTTTGCTTTTACTTACCTAAGGCTACAGATTGAAAAGAATAATATTGCTAAGTCTTATGTCAAAAAGTGTACTGCCTATGTTTTCTTCTAGGAGTTTTGGGATTTACAGTCTTACATTTAAGTCTTTAATCCCTTTTGAGTTTATTTTTGTATATGGTGTGAAGAATGTTCTAATTTCATTCATCTACATGTAGCTCTCTAGTTTTCTAATAATTGTTTATTAAAAAGACTGTCTCTTCTCTATTGTATATTTTTACCACCCTTGTCATAAATTAATTGACCATATGTGTGTGGGTTTATTTGTGGCTCTCTATTCTGTTGCATTGATCTATGTGTCTATTTTTGTACCAGTACCATAGTGTTCTGATTATTGTAGCTTTGTAGTATAGTCTTAAGACAGGGAGGGTAATACTTGCACTTTGTTCATTTTTCTCAAGTTTGCTTTGGCAATTTGGGGTCTCTTGTTTCATAAAAATTTTAGGATTATTTAAGTTCTATGAAAAATATGGGTATTTTGAGAGGGATTATTAAATCTGTAGATTGCTTTAAGTAGTATGGACATTTTAACAATATTCTTCCAATCCATGAAAATAAGATATCTTTCCCTTTACTTGTATCATCTTCAGTTTCCTTCATCAATGTCTTATAATTTTTAGAGTATAGGTCTTTCACCTCCTTGAAGTTTATTCCTAGATACTTTGTATTTCTTGATGCAATTGTAAATGAGATTGTTTTCTTGATTTCTATTTCTGATAGTTTATTACTAGTGTATAGAAAAGCAACAGATTTCTGTATATTATCTTGTATCCTGCAACTTTACTGAGTTCATTTATTCTAATAGTTTTTTGGTAGAGACTTAAGCGTTTTTTATATATACTATCATGTTATCTACAAACAGTGACAGTTTTCTCTACCAATTTGGATGCCTTTTACTTCTTGTCTGATTGCTGAAGCTAGGACTTCCAATACTATGTTAAATAGAAATGGTGAGAGTGGCCATCCTTGTCTTCCTGATTTTAGATGAAAACTTATCAGTTTTTCACCATTGAGTATGATGTTAGCTGTGCGTTTGCATAAATGGTCTTTATTATGTTGAAATATGGTCTCTCTATACCCACTTTGTTGAGAGAGTTTTTATCATGAATCGGTGTTGAATTTTGTCAAATGCTTTTCCTGCATCTATTGAGATGATCATGTGATTTATATGTGTTTTGTTAATGTGTATTACATTGATTTTTTGTGGATATTGAACCATCCTCGCATCCCTGGAATAAATTCCACTTGATCATGGTGTATGATCCTTTTTATATATTGTTGAATTTGGCTTGCTAATATTTTCTTAAGAATATTTGCATCTATATTCATCAGAGATAGTACCCTATAATTTTCTTTCTCCCCTCCTCCCCCTCCTTCTCCTCTCCCTCCTCCACCTCCTCCTCCTCCTCCTTCTTCTTTTTTGGTAGTGTCTTTGTGTGGTTTGGTATCAGGGTAATGGTGACCTGATATAGTGGATTTGGGAGTGATCCCTCCTCTTCAAATTTTTTGAATAGTTTGAGAAGGATAGGTATTAAAAACTCTTCTTTATATGTTTGGCAGAATTCCCCTGTAAAGATGTCTGGTCCTGGACTTTTTTGGGGGGGAGGTTTTTGACTACTGATCCAATTTCAATACTAGTAATTGGTCTGTTCACATTATATATTTTTTTCCTAATTCAGTCTTAAAAGATTGTATGTTTGTAGCAATGCATCCATTTCTTCTAAGTTGTCCATTTTGGGGGACTATAACTGTTCATAGTATTCTTATGATTATATTTCTGTGATATTGGTTGTAATTTCTCCTCTTTCATTTCTTATTTGTTTATTTGGGTACTCTTTTTTCTTAATGAGGCAGGCTAAAGGCTTATCAATTTCATCTTTTAAAAAAACAGCTCTTGGTTTCATTGATATTTTTTATTGATTTTTGGTTTCTATTTTACTATTTCCTCTCTGATCTTATTTCCTTCCTTATGGCATTCATCTTTGTTCTTCTTTCTATAAATCTTTTAGATAGTAGGTTAGGTTGTTTAAGATGTTTCTTTGGTAGGCCTGTATTATTAGAAAATTCTATCTTAGAACTGCTTTTGCTGCATCCCATGGGAAAAGGGTGTTTTTATTTTCATTGGTCTCAAGGTATTTACTGATTTCCTCCTTGATTTCTTCATTGATGGATTGGTTTTTTAGTAGCATGTTATTAGGCTCCACAAAAGGGTCCTCCACAGGTCTTTGCACATAAATCTACTTCTATCCCTGGTTTCTGCTGAAATGGCTATTTGGATCAACAAGTCACAAACCTAATCTTTTTTAGAAAATGGTTTCCCAAGCATGCCCTAGATGTTTTCCCCTCAATACATTCTAATTTTTTGCATATAAATAGGCTGAGAATTTTCCAGATATTCAAGTTCTGGTTCCTTTTTGCTTAACAAATCTTTCTTCAATTTATCTCTTTCCACTCTCATTTTACTGTAAGAAGAAAGATAAAACCAGGACATATCTTCATGACTTTGTTTAGAAATATCAGCTAAATATCGAAGTTCATCACTTACAAGTTCTGTATTGCACAAAATTTGAAAACAATAAAGTGGCAAAAAACATGACCAAACTGTAATTAGGATCACCTTTCCTCCAGTTTCCAATAACACATCCCATCTTTCTGTCTGAGACAGTACCAGAAGCACTTTATTGTTCATATTCTACCAAAGTTCTGTTCATGATCATGTATGATATCTGTTCTGTCTTCTAAGTATATAGAAATTTTCTCTGCAGTTCTTTTTCTGAGCCCTAACCAGAATTGCCTTTATTTGTTTTAAGTGTCATAACTTTCTTTCAAGTTGTTATAACAATAACACACAAATTGCAAAGATAAATTTTTAAAAGAGACTATATGTCAGTCCTAATCTCCCAATTCGTCCCACCCTCCATGCATTAGATAGATAACTGGCAGGAACATGCTATAAAGCACAGGAAGCTCAGCTCGGTGCTCTGTGATGACCTAGATGGGTGGGATGTGGGAGGTGGGAGGGAGGTCCAAGAGGGAGGGGATATAGGTATACATATAGCTGATTCATTTCATTGTACAGCAGAAACTAACATAACATTGTAAAGCAATTATACGCCAATAAAAAATTTTTTTAAAAGGGACTATAAACCTAACAAGATTATAACTAGAGGCCTTAGCAATGATAATAAAAAAAGCTCCCATTGTATATATGTACCACCTCTTCTTTATCCATTCCTCTGTTAATGGACATTTAGGTTGCTTCCATGTCCTGGCTATTGTAAATAGTGCTACAGTGAATATTGAGGTGCATGTATCTTTTGGAATTATGGTTTTCTCTGGGTATATGCCCATGAGTGGGATTGCTGGGTCATATGGTAGTTCTATTTTTAGATTTTTAAGGCACCTCCATACTGTTCTCCATAGTGGCTGTATCAATTTACATTCCCACCAACAGTGTAAGAGGGTTCCATTTTCCCCACACCCTCTCGAGCATTTATTGTTTGTAGATTTTTTGGTGATGGCCATTCTGACCAGTGTGAGGTGATACCTCATTGTAGTTTTGATTTGTATTTCTCTAATAATTAGTGATGTTGAGCTTTTTTTTCCATGTGCCTCTTGGCCATCTGTATGTCTTCTTTGGAGAAATGTCTGTTTAGGTCTTCTGCCCATTTTTTGATTGGGCTGTTTGTTTTTTGATATTGAGCTGCATGAGCTGTTTATATATTTTGGAGATTAATCCCTTGTCAGTCGCTTCATCATATTTTCTCCCATTCTATGTGTTGTGTTTTTGCTTTGTTTATGGTTTTCTTTACTATGCAAAAGTTTTTAAGTTTAATTAGGTCTATTTGTTTATGTTTGGTTTTATTTTCATTACTTTGGGAGGTGGATCAAAAAAGATATTTCTGAAATTTATGTCAGACAATGTTCTGCTTATGTTTTTTCTAAGAGTTTTACAGTATCTGATCTTACATCTAGATCTTTAATCCATTTTGAGTTTATTTTTGTGTATGGTATTAGAGAATATTCTAATTTCATTGCTTTACATGTAGCTGTCCAGTTTTCCCAGCAACGCTTATTGAAGAGACTGCCTTTTCTCCACTGTATAGTCTTGCCTCCTTTGTCATAGATTAATTGACCACAAGTGCATGGGTTTATTTCTGGGCTTTGTATTCTGTTCCATTGATCTATATTTCTGTTTTTGTGCCAGTACCATACTGTCTTGATTACTGTAGCTTTGTCGTATAGTCTGAAGTCAGGGAGCCTGATTGCTCCAGCTCTGTTTTTCATTCTCAAGATTGCTTTGGCTATTTGGGGTCTTTTGTGTTTCCATACAAATTGTAAAACTTTTTGTTCTAATTCTGTGAAAAATGTCATTGGTAATTTGATAGGGATTGCATTGAATCTGTAGATTGCTTTGGGTAGTATAGTCATTTTCACAATATTGATTCTTCCAATCCAAGGACATGATATCTCTTTCCATCTCTTTGTGTCATTTTTGATTTCTTTCATCAGTATCTTAAACTTTTCTTTTGCCTCCTTAGGTAAGTTTATTCCCAGGTATTTTATTCTTTTTGTTGCAATGGTAAATGTGATTATTTCCTTAATTTGTCTTTCTGATTTTGTGTTGTTAGTTTACAGGAATGGAAGAGATTTCTGTGAATTAATTTTGTATCCTGCAACTTTACCAAATTCATTGATTAGCTCTAGTAGCTTTCTGGTGGCATCTGTAGGATTTTCTGTGTATAGTATCTTGCCGTCTGCAAACAGTGACAGTTTTGCTTCTTTTCCAATTTGGATTCCTTTTATTTCTTTTTCTTCTCTGATTGCCATGACTAGGACTTCCAAAACTATGTTGAATAACAGTGCCAAGAGTGGACACCATTGTCTTGTTCCTGGTCTTCATTTTTTCACCATTGAGAATGAAGTTTGCTGTGGGTTTGTTGAATATGGCCTTTATTATGTTGAGGTAGTTTCCTTCTATTCCCATTTTCTGGAGAGTTTTTTTTTTTTTTTTTTTTTTTTTGCGTTACGCAGACCTCTCACTGTTGTGGCCTCTCCCGTTGTGGAGCACAGGCTCCTGACGCGCAGGCTCAGTGGCCATGGCTCACGGGCCCTGCCGCTCCGCAGCATGTGAGATCTTCCCAGACCGGGGCACGAACCCGCATCCCCTGCATCAGCAGGCGGACTCTCGACCACTGTGCCACCAGGGAAGCCCCTTCTGGAGAGTTTTTATCATAAATGGGTATTGAATTTTGTTAAAAGTTTTCTGTGTCTATTGAGATTATCATATGGTTTTTATTCAGTTTGTTAATATGGTGTATCACATTGATTGATTTGTGTATATTGAAGAATCCTTGCATCCCTTGAATAAATCCCACTTGATCACAGACTGTGATCTTTTTAATCTGTTTTTGGATTCTGTTTGCTAGTATTTTGTTGAGGATTTTTACCTCTGTTCATTAGTGATATTGGTCTGTAATTTTCTTTTTCTGTGATATCTTTGGTTTTGGTATCAGGGTGACGGTGGCCTCATAGAATGAGCTTGAGTGTGCTCCTCTGCAATTTTGGGGGAGAGTTTGACAAGGATAGGTGTTAGCTCTTCTCTAAATGTTTGATAGAATTCTCCTGTGAAGCCATCTGGTTCTGGACTTTTGTTTGGAAGTTTTTTAATCAAAGTTTCAATTTCATTACTTGTGATTGGTCTGTTCATATTTTTAATTTTTTCCTGGTTCAGTCTTGGAAGGTTGTACCTTTCTAAGAATTTGTCCATTTCTTCCAGGTTGTCCATTTTATTGGCATATAGTTGCTTGTAGTAGAGCACAGAATTTGAGAGAGTGTCCTAGATTATCCTGGTGGGCCAATCTAAATCCTGAAAAACAGAGAACCTTTCCTGGTTGGGTCAGAGAAATGAGACATTGCTGAAGTTGAACATGGAAGAAGAGGACTACAAGCCAAGGAAAGCAGGTGGTCTCTAGAAACTGCAAAAAGCAAGGAAATGAATTCTCCGCCAGAGCCTCCAGAAGGAAAGCAGCCCTACCCATGCCTTGATTTTTACCTCAGTGAAACTCATGTTGGATTTCTAACCTAACTGAAGAACTGTAAGAAAATTAATTAGTGCTGTTTTAAGCCACTCCCTAAGTTTGTGCTAACTTGTTATAGCAGTAATAGAAAAATAGTGCAGAGTGTTACAAGAAAAGACTTCTGAGTTCACAGCATTGTTAGCGGTAATCATAGGGAGAAAAATCTTCATATTTTTTATCTTTAAAGAAGGTAAAATCTTACCACGTGAGAATGTATGTTAGGTGCATCCATTTATACCTCTGCATTTACTGCTCCTTAATTCAGTTGTGGAGAAGAATAAATTTCATACTGTAGATTTTTTGCTTACCTTGCATGGAAGAAAATTGTCCAGCTATTATTACCTTTTAAATTTGTCAAAGTTTGGACATATAAAAACCAGAATTGCCTTTAATGTCCATATTACTACCAACAATATCTTTGAGGCAATATAGGCTTTTTCTAACATGTATCTCAAATTTTCTAACCTCTACGCCTTTCCCTGTTCCAAATCCACTTATATATTTTAGGTATTTGTTACACCAGCACCTCACTTAGCACTGAGAACCTTTATCCCTGGAAGGTCACAAGCTCTCCAAAATTCTAAGCATTTAGTCAGAGGCTGGACACCACCTGTCAGAGTGACTAAGGAAGGATTCTCATATCAGATGGAATGTTAAGACCTGAGAGAGTACTGAGTAGATAATTAACCAAATTCTCATGGACTCAGGGTAGAAACAAAGATTCTCTGTCTTCTCTTAAGTAATCGAACTTGGAAACATCTTTGTTTTTAGGTCATGTCACCAAGAGGAGAGTTGGTTAAGCCTTTATGAAACCCATATCATTAATGAGGACTCTGTGAAGAAAGAGCCAAGTCAGCCGTTTGAGTCCAAGGACTCAGGCCCTTGAGTCCTAATCAGACTGGAGACCCTTGAGCATTTTGGGACATTATTTAGTTTTTTTCATTTTAGGGCCTAAACAGGAAGGGCCTAAACAAGGAGACTCTGGCAGCCCTCTACTTCTTATTATATCACCATCCCCACTCCAGCAGTCAACATGTCCCTCTCTTTCTCCACCTGTCCCTCACTTTCCATTTACACATCTTTTCTCAGGAATAATCCTAAGACTCGTTCACAAATCTGCTTGGTCTTGACCCCATAGATGATGGGATTGACCATGCGTGTGAAGAGCAGATTGAAATTGGCAAGGAATATGTGCATAGGTGAGGCAGCCCGGCAAGCCACACGGTGCATCACTGAGGAGATGACCACAGGTGTGTAAAAGGCTAAAATGGCACCTATATGGGACATATATGTCCCAAAAACCTTGTAACGGGCCTCCTGAGAGGCAAGCTATAGAACTGCCTGAAGGATGAAGATATAAGACAGGATAATAAAGAGCAGGTCCAATACCACTATGAACATGGCCACAGCAACGCCATAGATATTGTTGAAGTGAGTGTCCCCACAGGCCAGCCTTACCACATCCATGTGCTCACAGTAGCAGTGGGCAATCACTGGACTTCAGCAGTGGTGGAAGCGTCTGAGCAGAAAGGGGAGTAGAGTCATTAGTGTCACAGCCCGAGTCACAGCAGCCATGCCAATCTTGGTGATAAGTGGTCTAGTAAGGTGTAGTGCAGTGGCTTGCAGATGGCCACGTAGTGATCAAAGGCCCTTGCCAGCAGCACTGCCGACTCTATGACAGTGAAGGAGTGGAGAAAGAACATCTGGACCAGGCAGGCATAGAAGTTGATCTCTCAGTCTCTGAACCAGAATATGGCAAGCATTTTAGGCAGTGCTGAAGAAGGACCAGATCAATGGTTGCCAACACGGCCAGGAAGAGGTACATGGCTTCATGAAGGGCTACATTAACCAGGATAATAAAAAAAAAAAAGTGTGTAGTTTCCCAGCAGGACCAGAGTATAGGCAAAGCAGAAGGGAATAGAGATCCAGATCTGCAAGTGCTCCAAACCTGGAATTCCTACCAACAGGAAGGAGCTTGGATGGGTTGAGGTAATATTGGCTCCTGGAAATTCTTCTTGTTGATTTTCTTAGGCTCCTTCACCTTGGGAGAGTATTCAGGGCATATAGGATTAGAGAGATCAAGCTATGACATCCCACCTTGGAGGATTAATTCTTGATCCTGGTCCTAGTCTTTAAATAAAATCAGCTAGTCTTGAAAGATGTGAAGAAACATAATTCAGATTTCCTGCCCACACAGAACTTTGTGTTTTATTGAGTAATATTTTAAATATCAATAGAACTGATACCACACAACAGCTTTCATAAAAGAATGCAGAGAAGGTAGTGTTTTGTGTTCTTAATGATGACAGGATTGTACTGATAAAAGAAGTGAAGTGTATTTAACTTAACTGCTTTAGAAGACATATTTTTACCATACTACCTGCCAAACAAAATTCCCAACCACATAAGTAAATATTCTGTCTTAATCTCTGGCTTGGGTGCCTATATAAATCAAATAAACTGCAACTTCTAGTGCCCCAATTAATCATACAATGTTTATTTTCTCTAGAACTGTGCAATTGGATATGGTTGCCACTGGTCACATGTGTCTATTTCTGTTAATTAAAATTAAATTAAAAATTCAATACCCCAGTCACACAAAGTGCTTTAAGTGTTCAATAGCCACATGTGACTAGTGGCTACCAAATTGTACGTTTCAGATACAGAAAATTTCCGTCCTTGCAGAAAGTTCATTGGAGGGAACTGTTCTGGTATGTATGTTCCAGGTGTTCTCAACACCCAGAAACCTCTAAATACAGCCCTGCCTGCCCCTTACTGAGAAAATCAGGAGCCTCATCTTTTGTCTCTCCTTCATCTAAATTCATGGTAACCTCTCTATTCATGGAGCTCTACCTCCACCCATCTTCTAGCACCTTCTTTTTCATCAAGAAGAACTCTCATATTTAGCAAGACTGACCTCTTAATTCCACGCAAAATATGCTTATTCTTAACAATCTTTAATCTCCCCCCCCCCCGCCCTCATTTTTCTCCTTTCTTCTGTTAAATTACTAAACACTGAAGTTGCCCTGTTTTTATCCAGGTACTCTTCTCTACTTTTACAGGATCAACTTAATGAAGCTCTTCTGAGTATTAAATGAAATAATGTATTCAAACACCAAGGTCCATGATCAAAATAAGCACTAAAAAATTTATTAGTGGGCTTCCCTGGTGGCGCAGTGGTTGGGAGTCCGCCTGCCGATGCAGGGGACACGGGTTCGTGCCCCGGTCTGGGAGGATCCCACATGCCGCGGGGCGGCTGGGCCCGTGAGCCATGGCCGCTGGGCCTGCGCGTCCGGAGCCTGTCCTCCGCAACGGGAGAGGCCACAGCGGTGAGAGGTCCGCGTAACGCATAAAAAAAAAAAAAAAAATTTATTAGTCTCTTTTCTCAATAGGAGAAAATTGAGTTTGGAAAATTAAGTAATATCTCTAAAATACCATAACTAGTAGTATCAAGCAGACAATTTTGTGTTTTAGGACTTTCCAAATCCAGTGTCCTAAAAATTGTGCCTTACTGTTTTCACCTAAACACCCAGAGGCAACATACATCAGGATATCCAGATTGGAAATAGACTAACTTATTTCCATGTGGTATGGGAAAATTTTAGAATCTGAGTTCTTGGCTCAAGTCATGACCACCACTTATTCTAGATGCATGACCTTGTATAATACAAATCTATCTCTGTAAATAGTGAATTACACTGCCCTACCTTTATCTGAGAGTTGTAGGGAGAGTAAGTTCAATTACGTATAAAATCTTTGTATAATTATTTACTGTTTACACAGCCTTAATTTTCATTTATGTTACTATATCTTAATAGAATTCTGATGTTTTTTTAAAAAGTCATTGTTGATTAATACCTACATAATCCTTCCTTCCATGATCTTATATCCTCCTCCAAATTTCTGCTCCTCTTCACATCAAAATATCAAGAAGTACTTCTGTATTCAGTCAACTCTCTCAAATCTCATTTGGAAATGATACATTGCAAATTGTACTGAAATTGCTCTCACTGGGGTCAGAAATGACCTTCATATGGTGGTACCATGGGCACTTACCTGCATTCATTTACCTCTACTTTATAGCAGATTTTATTTGAATTGACCACTGTCCTCTTAAAATACTTTCTTAGCTCCCATATTATATCCACTCCTCACCTCCCTGACTTCTCTTTTTAGTTTCCTACTTCTGACCTTCCTCTAAATGTGCAATTTGTTCAGGTATTAAGCTTGAACTCTGTTCAATTTTTTTTAAACACCTTTATTGGAGTATAATTGCTTTAAAATTGTGTGTTAGTTTCTGCTATATAACAAAGTGAATAAGCTATACATACACATTTAACCCCATTTCTCATCCCTCTTGTATCTCCCTCACACCCTCCCTATCCCACCCCTCTGGATGGACACAAAGCACCAAGCTGATCTCCCTGTGCCATGCAACTGCTTCTCACTAGCTATCTATTTTACGTTTGGTAGTGTATATATATGTTCATGCCACTCTCTCACTTCGTCCCAGCTTACCCTTCCCGCTCCCCATGTCTTTAAGTCCATTCTCTACATCTGTGTCTTTATTCCTGTCCTGTCCCTAGGTTCATCAGAACTTTTTAAAAGATTTCATATATATATATATATATATATAAGCATACAGTATTTATTTTTCTCTTTCTGACTTACTTCACTCTGTATGACAGACTCTAGGTCCATCCACCTCACTACAAATAACTCAATTTTGTTTTTTATGGCTGAGTAATATTCCATTGTATATATGTGCCACATCTTCTTTATCCATTCATCTGTCAGTGGACACTTAGGTTGCTTCCATGTCCTGGCTATTGTAAATAGTGCTGCAATGAACACTGTAGTACATGACTTTTTAAATTATGGTTTTCTCTGGGTATATGCCCAGTAGTGGGATTGCTAGGTCATATGGTAGTTCCATTTTTAGTTTTTTAAGGAACCTCCATATTGTTCTCCATAGTGGCTGTATCTGTTTACATTCCCACCAACAGTGCAAGAGGGTTCCCTTTTCTCTACACCTTGTCCAGCATTTATTGTTTGTAGAATTTTTGATGATGGCCATTCTCACCAGTGTGAGGTGATAGCTCATTGTAGTTTTGACTTGCATTTCTCTAATTATTAGGGATGTTGAGCATCATTACATGTGTTTGCTGGCAATCTGTATATCTTCTTTGGAGAAATATCTATTTAGCTCTTCTGCCCATTTCTGGATTGGGTTGTTTGTTTTTTAATATTGAGCTGCTTGTATATTTTGGAGATTAATCCTTTGTCAGTTGCTTCATTTGCAAATATTTTCTCCCATTTTTTAAAATGATATTTTAAACATTTTATCATGAAGGCACTTATTTTTATACAGCAGGTTCTTATTAGTTATCCATTTTATACATATTACTGTACATATGTCAATCCCAATCGCCCAATTCATCAGACCACCATCCCCACTTCCCTTCACTTTCCCCTTTGTTGTCCATACATTTGTTCTCTACATCTGTGTCTCAGTTTCTGCCATGCAAACCAGTTCATCTGTACTCTTTTTCTAGGTTCCACATATATGCGTTGATGTACGATATTTGTTTTTCCCTTTCTGACTTACTTCACTCTCTATGACAGTCTCTGGATCCATCCACGTCTCAACAAATGACCCAATTTCGTTCCTTTTAATGACTGAGTAATATTCCATTGTATATATGTACCACATCTTCTTTATCCATTCATCTGTCGATGGGCATTTAGGTTGCTTCCATGACCTTGCTATTGTAAATAGTGCTGCAATGAACATTGGGGTGCATGTGTCTTTTTGAATTATGGTTTTCTCTGGGTATATGCCCAGTAGTGGGATTGCTAGATCATATGGTAATTCCATTTTTAGTTTTTTAAGGAAGCTCCATACTGTTCTCCATAGTGGCTGTATCAATTTACATTCCTACCAACAGTGCAAGAGGGTTCCCTTTCCTCCACACCCTCTCCAGCATTTGTTGTTTGTAGATTTTCTGATGCTGCCCATTCTCACTGGTGTGAGGTGATACTTAATTGTAGTTTTGATTTGCATTTCTCTAATAATTAGTGATTTTGAGCATCCTTTCATGTGTTTGTTGGCAACCTGTATATCTTCTTTGGAGAAATGTCTATTTAGCTCTTCTGCCCATTTTTAGATTGGGTGGTTGTTTTTTAATATTGAGGTGCATGAGCTGCTTGTATACTTTGGAGATAAATACTTTGTCAGTTGTTTCATATGCAAATATTTTCTCCCATTCTGAGGGTTGTCTTTTTGTCTTATTTAGAGTTTCCTTTGCTGTGTAAAAGCTTTTAAATTTCATTAGGTCCCATTTGTATACTTTTGTTTTTATTTCCATTTCTCTATGAGGTGGGTCAAAAAGGATCTTGCTGTGATTTATGTCATGGAGTGTTCTGCCTACGTTTTCCTCTAAGAGTTCGGTAGTGTCTGGCCTTACATTTAGGTGTTTAATGCATTTTGAGTTTACTTTTGTGTATAGTGTTAGGAAGTGTTCTAATTTCATTCTTTTACATGTACCTGTCCAGTTTTCCTAGCACCGCTTATTGAAGAGGCTGTCTTTTCTCCATTGTATATTCTTGCCTCATTTATCAAAGATAAGGTGACCATATGTGCACAGGTTTATATCTGGGATTTCTATCCTGTTCCATTGATCTGTTTTTCTGTTTTTGTGCCAGTACCATACTATCTTGATTACTGTTGCTTTGTAGTGTAGTCTGAAGTCAGGGAACCTGATTCCTCCAGCTCCATTTTTCTTTTTTTTTAACATCTTTATTGGAGTATTGCCTTACAATGCTGTGTTAGTTTCTGCATTATAACAAAGTGAATCAGTTATACATACACATATATTCCCGTATCTCTTCCCTCTTGCGTCTCACTCCCACCCACCCTCCCTATCCCACCCACCCTCCCTATCCCACCCCTCTAGGTGGTCATAGAGCACCAAGCTGATGTCACTGTGCTATGCGGCTGCTTCCCACTAGATATCTATTTTACGTTTGGTAGTGTATATATGTCCATGACACTCTCACTTTGGCACAGCTTACCCTTCCCCTTCCCCATATCCTCAAGTCCATTCTCTAGTAGGTCTGTGTCTTTATTCCCGTCTTACCCCTAGGTTTTCATAATGTTTTTTTCTTAAATTCCATGTATATGTGTTAGCATATGGAATTTGTTTTTCTCTTTCTGACTTACTTCACTCTGTATGACAGACTCTAGGTCCATCCATCTCACTACAAATAACTCAATTTTGTTTCTTTTTATGACTGAGTAATATTCCATTGTATATATGTGCCATATCTTCTTTATGCATTGATCCAATAATGGACACTTAGGTTGCTTCCATCTCCTGGCTATTGTAAACAGAGCTACAATGAACATTTTGGTACATGACTCTTTTTGAATTATGGTTTTCTCAGGGTATATGCCCAGTAGTGGGATTGCTGGGTCATATGGTAGTTCTGTTTGTAGGTTTTTAAGGAACCTCCATACTGTTCTCCATAGTGGCTGTACCAATTCACATTCCCACCAGCAGTCCCAGAGTGTTCCCTTTTCTCCCCACCCTCTCCAGCATTTATTGTTTCTAGATTTTTTGATGATGGCCATTCTGATTGGTGTGAGATGATATCTCATTTTAGTTTTGATTTGCATTTCTCTAATGATTAATGATGTTGAGTATTCTTTCATTTGTTTGTTGGCAATCTGCATATCTTCTTTGGAGAAATGTCTATTTAGGTCTTCTGCCCATTTTTGGATTAGGTTGTTTGTTTTTTGTTATCGAGCTGCATGAGCTGCTTGTAGTCAGTTGTTTCATTTGCAATTATTTTCTCCCATTCTGAGGGTTGTCTTTTGGCCTTGTTTATGGTTTCCTTTGCTGTGCAAAAGCTTTGAAGTTTCATTAGGTCCCATTTGTTTATTTCCATTTCTCTAGGAGGTGGGTCAAAAAGTATCTTGCTGTGATTTATGTCACAGAGTGTTCTGCATATGTTTTCCTCTAAGTGTTTGATAGTTTCTGGCCTTACATTTAGGTCTTTAATCCATTTTGAGCTTATTTTTGTGTATGGTGTTAGGGAGTGTTCTAATCTCATACTTTTAAATGTACCTGTCCAGTTTTCCCAGCACCACTTATTGAAGAGGCTGTCCTTTCTCCACTGTTCATTCCTGCTTCCTTTATCAAAGATAAGGTGACCATATGTGCGTGGGTTTATCTCTGGGCTTTCTATCCTGTTTCACTGATCTATATTTCTGTTTTTGTGCCAATACTGTCTTGATTACTGTAGCTTTGTAGTATAGACGGAAGTCAGGGAGCCTGATTCCTCCAGCTCCGTATTTCTTTCTCAAGATTGCTTTGGCTCTTCGGGGTCTTTTGTGTTTCCATACAAATTGTGAATTTTTTTGTTCTAGTTCTGTGAAAAATGCCATTGGTAGTTTGGTAAGGATTGCATTGAATCTGTAGATTGCTTTGGGTAGTAGAGGCATTTTCACAATGTTGATTCTTCCAATCCAAGAACATGGTATAGCTCTCCATCTGTTTGTATTATCTTTAATTTCTTTCATCACTGTCTTCTAGTTTTCTGCATAGAGGTATTTTGTCTACTTAGGTAAGTTTATTTCTAGGTATTTTATTCCTTTTATTGCAATGGTAAATGGGAGTGTTTCCCAAATTTTTTTTCAGATTTTTCACCATTAGTGTATAGGAATGCAAGAGATTTCTGTGCATTAATTTTGTATCCCATTCCTTTACCAAATTCATTGATTAGCCCTAGTAGTTTTCTGGTAGCGTCTTTAGGATTCTCTCTATATAGTATCATGTCATCTGCAAACAGTGACAGCTTTATTTCTTCTTTTCCGATTTGGATTCCTTTTATTTCTTTTTCTTCTCTGATTGCTGTGGCTATAACTTCCAAAACTATGTTGAATAGTAATGGTGAGAGTGGGCAACCTTGTCTTGTTCCTGATCTTAGTGGAAATGGTTTCAGTTCTTCACCATTGAGAATGATACTGGCTATGGTTTTGTCATATATAGCCTTTATTATGCTGAGATAATTTCCCTCTATGCCTACTTTCTGGAGAGTTTTTATCATAAATGGGTGTTGAATTTTGTAGAAAGCTTTTACTGCATCTATTAAGATGATCATATGGTTTTTATCCTTCAGTTTGTTAATATGGTGTATCACATTGATTTATTTGTTTATACTGAAGAATCCTTGGGATAAACCCCACTTGATCATGGTGCATGATCCTTTTAATGTGCTGTTGGATTCCGTTTGCTAGTATTTTGTTGAGGACCTTTGCACTTATGTTCATCAGTGATTTTGGCCTGTAGTTTTCTTTCTTTGTGACATCTTTTTCTGGTTTTGGCATCAGTGTGATTGTGGCCTCATAGAATGAGTTTGGGAGTGTTCCCCCCTCTGCTATATTTGGAAGAGTTTGAGAAGGATAGGTGTTGACTCTTCTCTAGAATTCACCTGTGAATCTGTCTGGTCCTGGGTTTTTGTTTGTTGGAAGATTTTTAATCACAGTTTCAATTTCAGTGCTTGTGATTGGTCTGGTTATATTTTCTATTTCTTCCTGGTTCCCTCTCGTAAGGTTGTGTTTTTCTAAGAATTTATCAATTTCTTCCAGGATGTCAATTTTATTGGCATATAGTTGCTTGTAGTAATCTCTCATGATCTTTTGTATTTCTGCAGTGTCAGTTGTTACTTCTCCTTTTTCATTTTTAATTCTATTGATTTGAGTCTTCTCCCTTTTTTCTTGATGAGTCTGGCTAATGGTTTATCAATTTTGTTTATCCTCTCAAAGAACCAGCTTTTAGTTTTATTGATCTTTGGTATCATTTCCTTTTTTTCTTTTTCAGTTATTTCTGATCTGATCATTATGATTTCTTTCCTTCTGCTAACTTTGGGGTTTTTTTGTTCTTCTTTCTTTAATTGCTTTAGGTGTAAGGATAGGTTGTTTATTTGAGATGTTTCTTGTTTCTTGAGGTAGGATTATATTGCTATAAACTTCCCTCTCAGAACTGCTTTTGCTGCATCCCATAGGATTTGGATCATTGTGTTTTCATTGTCTTTTGTCTCTAGGTTTTTTTTGTGTGTGTGTGTGGTACTCGGGCCCCGCAGTGCCGCGGCCCCCCCCCACTGCAGAGCACAGGCTCCGGCCGCACAGGCCCAGTGGCCACGGCCCACGGGCCCAGCTGCTCTGTAGCATGTGGAATCCTCCCAGACCGGGGCATAAACCCGTGTCCCCCGAACCAGCAGGTGGACCTCCAACCACTGCACCACCAGGGAAGCCCTCTCAGTATTTTTTGATTTCCCCCTTTGATTTCTTCAGTGATCTCTTGTTTAGCCTCCATGTGTTTGTATTTTTTACAGATTATTTCCTGTAATTGATACCTAGTCTCATAGCATTGTCATTGGAAAAGTTACTTGATACAATTTCAATTTTTGAAAATTCGCCAAGGCTTGATTTGTGACCCAAGATATGATCTGTCCTGCATAATGTTCCATGAGCACTTGAGAAGAAAGTGTATCCTGTTGTTTTTAGATGGGTTGTCCTATAAATATCAATTAAATCCGTCTTGTTTAATGTATCATTTAAAGCTCGTGTTTCCTTATTTATTTTAATTTTGGATGATTTCTCCATTGGTGAAAGTGGGCTTTTAAAGTCCCTTACTATGATTGTGTTACTGTTGATTTCCCCTTTTATGGCTGTTAGCATTTGCCTTATATATTGAGGTGCTCCTATGTTGGGTGCATAAATATTTACAAATGTTATATCTTTTTCTTGGATTGATCCCTTGATCATTATGTAGTGTCCTTCTTTGTCTCTTGTAATAGTGTTTATTTTAAAGTCTGTTTTGTCCGATAGGAGAATTGCTATGCCAGCTTTCTTTTGGTTTCTATTTGCATGGAATATCTTTTTCCATTCCCTCACTTTCAGTCTGCATGTGTCCCCAGGTCTGAAATGGGTCTCTTGTAAGCAGCATATGTATGGTTCTTGTTTTTGTATCCATTCAGGCAGTCTATGTGTTCTAGTTGGAGCATTTAATCCATTTACATTTAAGGTAGTTATTGATATGTATGTTCCTATTACCATTTTCTTAATTGTTTTGCATTTGTGATTGTAGGTCTTTTCCTTCTCTTGTGTTTCCTGCTTAGAGAAGTTCCTTTAGCATTCATTTTAAACCTGGTTTGGTGGTGCTGAAGTCTCTTAGCTTTTGCTTGTCTGTAAAGGTTTTAAATTCTCTGTCAAATCTGAATGAGATCCTTGCTGGGTAGGGTAATCTTGGTTGTAGGTTTTTCCCTTTCATCACTTTAAATATGTGTTGCCACACCCTTCTGGCTTGCAGAGTTTCTGCTGACAGATTACCTGTTGACATTATGGGGATTCCCTTGTATGTTATTTGTTGCTTTTCCCTTGCTGCTTTTAATATTTTTCCTTTGTATGTAATTTTTGATAGTTTGATTAATATGTGTCTTGGCATGTTTCTCCTTGGATTTATCCTGTATGAGACTCTGTGTTTCCTGGACTTGTTTGACTATTTCCTTTCCCATATTAGGGAAGCTTTCAACTATAATCTCTTCAAATATTTTCTCAGTCTCTTTTTTTTTCTCCTTGTGGGACCCCCTATAATTCGAATGTTGGTGCATTTATTGCTGTCCCAGAGGTCTCTGAGACTGTCCTCAATTCTTTTCATTCTTTTTTCTTTATTCTGCTATGTGGTAGTTATTTCCACTATTTTATCTTCCAGGTCACTTATCCGTTTTTCTGCCTCAATTATTCTGATATTATTTCTGGAGAATTTTAAATTTCATTTACTGTGTTGTTCATCACTGTTTGTTTGCTTTTTATTTCTTCTAGGTCCTTGTTATACATTTCTTGTATTTTCTCCACTCTGTTTCCAAGATTTTGGATCATCTTTACTATCATTACTCTGAATTCTTTTTCAGGTAGGCTGCTTACTTCCTCTTCATTTGTTTGGTCTGGTGAGTTTTTACCTTGCTCCTTCATCTGCTGCATATTTCTCTGTCTACTAATTTTGCTTAACTTACTGTGTTTGGTGTCTGCTTTTCGCTGGCTGCAGGTTTGTAGTTCCTGTTTTTTTGGGCGTTTGTCCCCAGTGGTTAAGGTTGGTTCAGTGGGTTGTGTAGGCTTCCTGGTGGAGGGGACTAGTGCCTGTGTTCTGGTGGATGAGGCTGGATCTTTTCTTTCTGGTGGGCAGGTCCACATCTGGTGGTGTGTTTTGGGGTGTCTCTGGACTTATTATGATTTTTGGCAGCCTCTCTGCTGATGGGTGGGACTGTGTTCCTGTCTTGCTAGTTGTTTGGCATAGGGTGTCCAGCACTGTAGCTTGCTGGTCATTGAGTGAAGCTGGGTGTTGGTGTTGAGATGGAGATCTCTGGGAGATTTTTGCCATTTGATATTATGTGGAGCTGGGAGGTCTCTTGTGGACCTGCGTCCTGAACTTGCCTCTCCCATCTCAGAGGCACAGCCCTGATGCCTGGCTGGAGCACATAGAGCCTGTCATCCACACGGCTCAGAATAAAAGGGAGAAAAAGTAGAAAGAAGGAATTAGTAGAAGTAGAAAGAAGGAAGGAAGGAAAGAAAGAAAGAAAGAAGGGAGGAAGGAAGGAGGGAAGGAGGGAAGCAAGGAAAAAAAGAAAAGAAAGAAGGTAAAGTAAAATAAAGTAAGATAAAATATAATAAAGTTATTAAAATATAATTAAGAAAAAAATTTTTTAAAAAAAGGACGGATAGAACCCTAGGACAAATGGTGGAAGCAAAGCTATACAGACAGGAGCTCACACAGAAGCATACACATACACATTCAGAAAAAGAGGAAAAGGGAAGAACATCATAAATCTTGCTCTCAAAGTCCACCTCCTCAATTTGGGATGATTCTTTGTCTATTCATATACTCCACAGGTGCAGGGTACATCAAGTTGATTGTGGAGCTTTAATCCGCTGCTTCTGAGGCTGCTGGGAGAGATTTCCCTTTCTCTTCTATGTTCTCACAGCTTCCAGGGGCTCAGCTTTGGATTTGGCCCCGCCTCTGCGTGTAGGTCGCTGGAGGGCGTCTGTTCTTCGCTCAGACAAGACAGGGTTAAAGGAGCAGCTGATTCGGGGGCTCTGGCTCACTCAGGCCGGGGGGGAGGGAGGAGCATGATGCGGGGCGAGCCTGCGGCAGCAGAGGCCAGCATGACATTACACCAGCATGAGGAGCGTCGCGCGTTCTCCCGGGGGAGTTGTCCCTGGATCCCAGGACACAGGCAGTGGCGGGCTGCACAGGCTCCCTGGAAGGGAGGTGTGGCGAGTGACCTGTGCTTGCACACAGGCTTCTTGGTGGCAGCAGCAGCACCCTTAGCGTCTCATGCCCATCTCTGGGGTCTGCGCTTTTAGCCGCGGCTCGCACCCATCTCTGGAGCTCCTTTATGCAGTGCTCTTAATCCCCTCTCCTCGTGCACCAGGAAACAAAGAGGGAAGAAAACGTCTCTTGCCTCTTCAGCAGGTCCAGGCTTTTCCCCGGCCTCCCTCCCGGCTAGCTGTGGTGCACTAACACCCTGCAGGCTGTGTTCACGCTGCCAACCCCAGTCCTCTGCCTGTGCTCAGACTGAAGCCCAAGCCTTAGTTCCCAGCCCCCGCCCACCCCGGCGGGTGAGCAGACAAGCCTCTTGGGCTGGTGAGTGCCAGTCGGCACCTATCCTCTGTGTGGGAATCTCTCTGCTTCGCCCTCCGCACCCCTGTTGCTGCAGTCTCCTCCGTGGCTCCGAAGCTTCCCCCTCCGCCACACGCAGTCTCTGCCCGCGAAGGGGCTTCCTAGTGTGTGGAAACCTTTCCTCCTTCACAGCTCCCTCCCACTGGTGCAGGTCCTGTCCCTATCCTTTTGTCTCTGTTTATTCTTTTTTCTTTTGCCCTACCCAGGTACGTGGGGAGTTTCTTGCCTTTTAGGAGGTCTGAGGTCTTCTGCCAGCGTTCAGTAGGTGTTCTGTAGGAGCTGTTCCACGTGTACATGTATTTCTGGTGTATCTGTGGGAAGGAAGGTGATCTCCACGTCTTACTCTTCCGCCATCTTCCCCTCGTCCCCCCGTTTTATTCTTTTTAATGCAATTGTCAATGGGATTGTTTTCTTTATTTCTCTCTTTTTAAAATTGAAGTATAGTTATGACATATTTCTTCAGATTCTTTCCCCATTATAGTTTATTACAAGATATTGAATATAGTTCCCTGTGCTATGCAGTAGGTCATTGTTTATTTTATATATAGTAGTTTGTATCTGCTACTCCTAAACTCCTAATTTATCCCTTCTCTGCCTCTTGCTCCTTTGGTACCCATGTTTGTTTTCTGTGTCTGTGATTCTGTTTCTGTTTTGTAAATACGTTCATTTGTATCGTTTTTTTAAGATTCCACGTATGAGTGATATTATATTTGTCTTTGTCTGACTGACTTCACTTAGCATGATAATCTCTAGGTTTATCCATGTTGCTGCAAATGGCAGTATTTCATTCTCTTTTGTGGCTGAGTAATACTGTATTGTTTATATATACACCACATCTTCTTTATTCATCTGCAAGTGGACACCTATGTTGCTTCCATGTCTTGGCTATTGTAAATAGTGCTGCAGTGAACAGTGGGGTGCATGTATCTTTTCGAATTATGGTTTTCTCTAGATATACACCGAGAAGTGGGATTGCTGGATTATATGGTAGTTGTATATTTAGTTTATAAAGGAACCTTCATACTGTTCTCCATAGTGGCTGCACCAATTTACATTCCAGCCAACAGTATAGGAGGGTTCCCTTTTCTCCACACCCTCTCCAGCATTTATTATTTGTAAACTCTTTGATGATAGCCATTCTGACTGGTGTGAGTTGATACCTCATTGTAGTTTTGATTTGCATTTGTCTAATAATTAGTGTAGTTGAGCATCTTTTCATATGCCTACTGGCCATGTGTATGTCTTTGGAGAAATGTCTATTTACGTCTTCTGCCCATTTTTTGATTGGATTGTTTTTATCTTGTTGAGTTGTGTGAGCTGTTTGTATATTGTGGAAATTAATCCCTTATCAGTTGCATCATTTGCAAATATTTTCTCCCAGGCAGTACATTGCTTTTGGTTTTGTTTACAATTTCCTTTGCTGTGGAAAAGCTTATAAATTTGATTAGGCCCCATTTGTTTATTTTTGCTTGTATTTCTATTGCCTTGGGAGACTGACCTAAGGAAACTCTGGTACAGTAAGTCCCCTACATATGAACAAGTTCCATCCTGAGAGCACATTCTTAAGTCCAATTTGTTTGTAAGTCCAACAAAGTTAGCCTAGGTACCCAACTAAGACAACTGGCTATATAGTACTGTACTGTAATAGGTTTATAATACTTTCCACATAAATAATACATAAAGTACAGTAGTACCAGCTGCATTACCACTGCTTTTACTCTTGCTTCCAGACATCCTGGGCTTTAAATAAAGATACTGTACTACTGTACTCTATACAGTACTGTAAAGTACGTAAAAACACAACCACTTGTACAGGATGCATGAACATGACAATGTACACCAGACAAGTGAACTTATGTGATTGGACATTTGAATGCATGTTCACTTCTTTGAAAGTTTGGCACTTGAAGGTTTGTATGTAGGGGACTTAACGTACAATTCATGTCAGAGAATGTTTTGCCTATGTTCTCTTCTAGGAGTTTATGATGTCATGTCTTATATCTAAGTCTTTAAGCCGTTTTGAGGTTTTTTTTGTGTGTGTATGGTGTGAATTAATATGCTAAGTTCATTGATCTGTATGCGGCTGTCCAGGTTTCCCAGCACTATTTGCTGAAGAGACTGTTCTCCACTGTATATTCTTGCTTCCTTTGTTGAAGATTAATTGACTCTAGGTGTGTGGGTTTATTTCTGGGCTCTCTATTCTGTTTTATTGATCCATATGCCTGTTTTTGTGCTAATACCACACTGTTTTGATTACTGTTGCTTTGTAGTATTGTCTGAAGCCTGGGAGTGGTATGCCTCAGCTTTGTTGTTTTTCCTCAGGATTGCTTTGGCAATTCTGGGTCTTTTGTGGTTCCATATAAATCTTTTCACAAAACTAGAATAAATAATTATAAATGTCATGAGTAATTTGATAGGGATCACATTGAATCTGTGGATTGCTTTGGGTAGTATGACCATTTTAACAATGTTAATTCTTCTAATCCAACAACATGGGATATCTTTCCATTTCTTTTTAATTCTTCAGTGTTTTATGGTTCTTAGCATATAAGTCTTTCACCTCCTTGGTCAGGTTTATTTCTATGTATTTTATTTTTTTGATGCAATTTTAAAATGTATTGTTTTTCACTTTCTTTTTCTGATATTTCATTGTTAGTGTAAAGAAATGCAACAGATTTCTGTATGTTAATCTTGTATCTTGCTACCTTGCTGACCATATATGGTACCATGTCATCTGCATATAATGACAATGTTACCTCTTCCCTTCCAATTTAGATACCTTTTATTCCTTTTTCTTTACTGATTTCTGTGGCTTGGACCAATACTATGTTGAAAAGAAGTGGTGAGAGTGAGCATGCATATCTTATTTCAGATTTTAGTGGGAAGGCTTTCAGCATTTCACTGAGTATTATGTTGGCTGTGGGTTTGTCATAAATAGCTTTTATTATACTGAGATATGTTCCCTCTATGCCCACCTTGGTAAGTGTTCTTATCATGAATGGATGTTGAGTTTTATCAGATGCTTTTTATGCATCTATTGAGATGATCAGGTGGTTTTTATCTTTTCTTGATGTGATGTACCACACTGATTGATTGGCATATGTTTTTATTTTTTAATTTTTATTTTATATTGCAGTATAGTTAATTTAAAACATTGTGTTAGTTTCAGGTGTACAGAAAAGTGATTCAGTTGTACTTATACATATATCATTCTTTTTAAAATTATTTTTCCCATATAGATTATTACAGAATATTGAGTAGAGTTCCCTGTGCTATACAGTGGGTCCTCACTGATTATTTTATATATAGTAGTGTGTATATGTTCATCCTAAACTCCTAATTTATCCCTCCCCCCCAACTTTTCCTTTTGGTAACCATGTTTGTTTTCTAAGTCTGTGAGTCTGTTTTTGTTTTGTAAATAAGTTCATTTGTATAATTTTTTTCAATTCCACATATAAGTGATACCATATGATGTTTGCTTCCTTTGTCATAGATTGACCATAGGTGCATGGGTTTATTTCTGGGCTTTCTGTCCTTTTCCACTGATCTATATTTCTGTTTTTGTGCAGGTACCATAGTGTTTTGATGACTGTAGTTTTGTAGTATAGTCTGGTCAGGGAGCCTGATTCCTGCAGCTCCATTCTTCTTTCTCAAGATAGTTTTGGCTATTCAGGGTCTTCTGTGTTTCCATACAAATTTTAAAATTATTTGTTCTAGTTCTGTGAAAAAAAATGCCATTGGTAATTTGTTAGGGATTGCATTTAATCTGTAGATTACCTTGGGTAATATGGTCATTTTGACAATATTGATTCTTCCAGTACAAGAACATGGTATAATTTTCCCTGTTTGTGTCATCTTCTATTTCTTTAATCAGCATCTTATAGTTTTCAGAGTACATATAGGTCTTTTTCCTCCTTAGGTAGGTTTAATCCTAGATATGTTATTCTTTTTGATGCAATGCTAAATCAGATTGTTTCCTTAATTTATCTTTTTGGTGTTTCATTGTTAGTGTATAGAAATGCAAGTGATTTCTATGTATTAATTTTTTATACTGCAACTTTACCAAATTCATTGATGAGCTCTAGTAGTTTTCTGGTAGCATCTTTAGGATTTTTCTATGTACAGTATCATGCCATCTGCAAATAGTGACAATTTCACTTCTTCTTTTACAAGTTGTATTCTTTTAATTTCTTTTTCTTCTTTGACTGCCATGGTTGGGACTTCCAAAACTATGTTGAATAAAAGTGGTGAGTGGACATCCTTGTCTTGTTCCTGATCTTAGAGGAAATTCTTTCAGTTTTTCACCGTTGAGTATGATGTTAGCTGTAGGTTTGTCATATATGGCCTTTATTATGTTGAGGTAGGTTCCACCTATGCCCAATTTATGGAGAGTTATTATTATAAATGGGTGTTCAATTTTGTCAAATGCTTTTTCTGCATCTCATGAGATGATCATATGGTTTTTATTCTTCAGTTTGTTAATGTGGCATATCACACTGATTGATTTGTGGATTTGAAGAAGGCTTACATCCCTGGGATAAATCCCACTTGATCATGGTGTATGATCCCTTTAATGTATTGTTGGATTCTGTTTGCTCGTATTTTGTTGAGGATTTTAGCATCCTCATTAGTGATACTGGCCTGTAATTTTCTTTTTTTGTGGTATCTTTGTCTGGTTTTGGTATCAGGGTGATGATAGCTTTGTAGAATGAGTTTGGGAGTGTTCCTTCCTCTGCAATTGTTTGAAGTACCTTTAGAAGGACACCTTTAGCTCTTCTCTAGATGTTTGATAGAATTCACCTATGAAGCCATCTGGTCTTGGACTTTCATTTGTTGGGAGTTTTTAAATCAGTTTCAGTTTCAGTACTTGTGCCCAGTCTGTTCATAGTTTATATTTAATTCCTGGTTCAGTCTTGGAAGGTTGTACATTTCTAAGAATTTGTCCATTTCTTCCAGGTTGTCCATTTTATTGGCATACAGTTGCATATAGTAGTCTCTTATGATCCTTTGGATTTCTGTGCTGTCTTTTGTAACTTCTTTTTTGTTTTTAATCTTATTGATTTTAACCCTCTCCCTTTTTTTCTTCATGAGTCTGGCTAAAGGTTTATCAATGCTGTTTATCTTTTCTATTGTTTTCTTCATCTCTATTTCTGCTCTGATCTTTATGATTTCTTTCCTTCTACTCACTTTGGGTTTTCTTTGTTCTTGTTTCTCTAGTTGCTTTAGGTGTAAGGTTAGGTTGTTTGAGATTTTTCTTGTTTCCTGAGGTAAAATTGTATTGCTATGAAATTCTGTCTTAGAACTGCCTTTGCTGCATCCCATAGGTTTTGGATTGTTGTGTTTTTGTTTTCCTTTCTCTGTATTTTCTGATTTCCTCTTCGATTTCTTCAGTGATCCATTGGTTGTTTAGCAACACTGTTTAACCTCCTCCAAGTATTTGTGTTTTCTTGCAGCTTTTTCTTGTAGTTGATTTCTAATCTCATAGTGTTGTCAGAAAAGATGCTTGATATGATTTCAATTTTCTTAAATTTACTGAGGCTTGCTTTGTGGCTCAACATGTGATCTATCCTGGAGAATGTTCCATGTACACTTGAGCCCTATAAATATCAATTAAGGCCATCTTGTCTAATGTGTCATTTAAGGCCTTTGTTTCCTTATTGATTTTTCTGTCTTGATGATCTGTCCATTGATGAAAGTGGTGTGTTAAAGTCCCCACTATTATTGTGTTACTGTCAATTTCTCCTTTATGGCTGTTAGTATTTGCCTTATATATTAAGTTACTTCTATATTAGGTGCATATATATTTATAGTTGTTATGTCTTCTTCTTGGATTTATCCCATGATCATTATGCAGTGTCCTTCTTTGTCTCTTGTAACATTATTTTAAAGTTTATTTTGTCTGATGTGAGTATTGCTACTCCACCTTTCTTTTGATTTCCACTTGCATGGAATATCTTTTCCATTCCCTCACTTTCAGTCTGTATGTGTCCCTAGATCTGAAGTGGGTCTCCTGTAGACAGTATATATATGGGTCTTGTTTTGTATCCTTTCAGCCAGCCTATGTCTTTTGGTTGGAGGATTTAAGGTTTACATTTAAGGTAATTATCAATATGTATGTTGCCATGCTAATTGTTTTGGGTAGGTCTTTGGGTTTTGTTTTTGTAGGTCTTTTTCTTTTCCTCTTTTATTCTCTTGTGATTTGATACCTAACTTTAGTGTTGTGTTTGGTTTGTTTTCTCTTTTGTGTTTCTATTGTAGATTTTAAGTTTGTGGTTACCATGAGGCTCTGATATAGCAGTCTATATATAAACGAGATTGTTTTAACTTTCTAGTCTTTTAATTTCAAATGCATTTCCAATATCATGCATTTGTACTCTCCTCACAATTGCTGGTTTTGATATCATATTTGTGTGTGGATTGTTTCCTAACTTTCCTGTATGTTTGCCTTTACTGGTGAACTTTACCACTCTTAATTTCCTTGTTTCTAGTTGTGGCCTTTTCTTTTCTGCCTGGAGAAGTTCCTTCAGTATTTTTGTAAAGCTGGTATGGTGGTGCTGAATCCTCTGCTTGTCTGTAAAGCTTATGATTTCTCCATCGAGTTTGAACAAGAGCTATGCTGGGTAGAGTATTCTGGGTTGTAGGTTTTTCCTTTTCATCATTTTAAATATATCTTGCCACTCCCTTCTGCCCTGCAGAGTTTCTACTGAAAAATCAGATGATAACCTTATGGGGATTCCTTTGTATGTTATTTGTTGCTTTTCCCTTTTTGCTTTCAATATTTTGTCTTTAATTTTTGTCAGTTTGATTAATATGTGTATTGGCATATTCCTCCTTGGGTTTATCCTGTATGGGACTCTCTGTGCTTCCTGGACTTGAGTTAATGTTTCCCATGTTAGGGAAGTTTTCAGCTATTATCTCTTCAAATATTTTCTCAGGCCCTCTCTCTTTTCTCTTTCTGGGATCCCTATAATGTGAATGTTGGTGCATTTAATGTTGTCCCAGAGGTCTCTGAGACTGTCCTCATTCCTTTTTTTTTTTTTTTTGCAGTATGCGGGCCTCTCACTGTTGTGGCCTCTCCCATTGTGGAGCACAGGCTCTGGATGAGCAGGCTCAATGGCCATGGCTCATGGGTCCAGCAACTCTGCGGCATGTGGGATCCTCCCGGACCGGGGCACGAACCCGGCAGGCGGACTCTCAACCACTGAGCCACCCGGGAAACCCATCCTCATTCCATTTTATTCTTTTTTCCTTATTCTGTTCTGTGGCAGTGATTTCTACCACTCTATCTTCCAGCTCAGTTATTCATTCTTCTGCCTCAGTTATTGACCTGCCCCCATTTCTTTTTAAAAGTTTGTTATTAGTGTGTAGAAATGCAACAGATTTTTTAAAATTATAGTTGATTTATAATGTTAGTTTCAGGTGTACAGCATAGTGATTCAGTATTTTTGCAGATAATACTCCATTATAGGTTATTACAAGACAATGCCTATAATTCTCTGTGCTATACAGTATATTCTTGTTGCTTATCTATTTTATACATAGTAGTTTGTATCTATTAATCTCATACCCAGATTTGTCCCTCCACCTTCCCTTTCCCCTTTGGTTACCACAAATTTGTGTTCTATATCTATGGGTCTGTTTGTTTTGCATATATATTCATTTGTATTTTAGGTTCCATATATAAGTGATATTATACAGTATTTGTCATTCTCAGCCTGACTTACTTCACTGAGCATAATATTCTCTAGGTCCATCCACATTGCTGCAAATGGCAGTATTTTATTTATGGCTGAGTAATATATATATATATATACACATACACACAACATATGTGTGTGTGTATATATATATATATATATATATATATATGAAGTCTCACATCTATGTAATGCAGTCACCAGTCTGATGGGCACTTGGGTTGTGTCTATGTCTTGGTTTGTTGTAAACAGTGCTGCTATAAACATTGGGGTGCATATATCTTTTTGAATTAGAGGAGTTTTTTTCAGATATACGCCAAGCAGTTCAATTGCTGGATCATATGGTAGTTCTGTTTTTAGTTTTTTGAGCAAACTCCATATTGTTTTCCATAGTGGCTGCATCAACTTACATTCCCACTAACACTGTACAAGCGTTCCTTTTTCTATTTGTTATTTGTAGACTTTTTATGATAGAAACAGCCATTTCATTTCTGCCTTCCAGTATCACAGAAGTGTGTCTTCTGGCCAGCCCCAACCAGAAACCACACAGGGAAAGGAATTCTAGGAAACACAGTTCCAGTTTTGCCAAGATGATACAGTACAATACCCTTACAACACTGGATGCATCTGAGAAATCTTGGATAAACCAAATTAAGAATAACATTAGTTCCTGAGTGATCATCTACTGGTTTGTCTACTTATCTATATCATATATCTGTCCAACTAATCTGCCTATAGAACATAGTGAGATGCTTGTATCCTTTAACTATGTCTCACCTCAATTACTCTCATACCCACCCAACTTTAACAGATAAGGATTGAACCAAAAAATATTCCTTGAAAGGGAGGAGTCCTGGCCAAGATTCTCATCCAGCTCTCAATTCTGAATACCATAATCAATTTTATATTTTGTTGGTGTTTGTTCCATTTGAATCAAGTGAGTCAGTTTTCCTTGTTGAAGACAGAAGTAAACAGTCAACCATACTATTCCCTAAAAAGATTTGCACTGGTCAGGCAATATTTCTAGAACTATAGATCCTTCAGATCTTAGGTTTTTCTTTTTAGATCTTCTGCAGAGTCATTTCTCAAACTCAATTCTTGAATTCTCATTTCTAGAATCCAGTCATAGAAGGATACGAGTGCCTCCAGGACCTCGCATGTTGCCCCTTTAGCAGGACATAGAATTCTTGGCTTTTAAATTTAAAAGCTTTGAACCAAAAAGATGACAAAAATGTATAAGGGTATCTGACCTGGCAGAACAGATTTCTGTTCCTGGTTTCAGATTAGGTTAGGCACAAAGACTGTCTGTGCCTGGTGGGAGGAAGAACACTAGTTGGGACCATACTTTCTCCTTCTTAAGCTGAGGCTCCCAAGACTCCAAGTGGTGTGTAATCGGATCTGGGGGCACAGATGAAATAAATAAGTTGGCTCAGAGACAGAATAAGAGTGGTCACTTTGGCCAGTTTGCAGAGGGTGCTGCAGCTGAGACAAAGGGATGAGTATGAGAAAGAGTGGACAGTCTCTGCCAGGGTCCTGTGGGGGTGTGGCTGCAATCTCAGTGGATCAACTGTATCAGAGACTCTAGTAGGAGGAGGTCATGTACCACAGGCCACAGTGTGAAAAAAATACCATAATTATAGCACAAGATGTATATGGGGTCGAGGCCAGCCAAGAAAAGGAAGCAGGAAATAGTTGTCTCCCATATAACTGCCATGGTGGCAGTCTTGTAAGAACCCACCCACCCCCTACTGCAGTTTTAAATCTAACAAAAAGAAGAGGGTGATGTAAAAACTCCTGGGGGAGTTTTAAAAACTATGATTTCTTAATCAATTGCAATTTATAAAGTTGATTGGATTTGGTTGGAAATGCTATCTTGTATAACTTAATTTTATTTTTACTCTAAGCCCCATTGTGGATGGATGATGCCGGTGAAAAAAAGAAGGAAATGACATTTTGCACAACTGAGTTTGTGAGTATAAATGTTTTACTTGTTATACAAGGAAATATTTAGAGGTATTTAGCCTTTTACTGTCACAAGACTAATTAGGTGGGTGTCAATAGTTAAAAAGCCTGAGTGGGTACCAGGCAGCCAAAGAGAACAGAGGAAAGCTGAATCTGTTTATATAACTAATTTTCTGTAGAGAAGCAAAGAACAGAGTGTTTTCTAGAGCTGAGACTAGTACACTTATGAGTGAGGCACAATTGCAGACATTCTTTGGCTTTTCCAGTTACTCTTCCTGACTTATTACCCTTCCCATGGGCCTTTCAGTGCGTGATAAAATACTATTTTTAAAAGACAAGTTGTGTTTCGTGTGCCAGGGATTATGCAGGCATTTTAGATTCATTATCTCATTATATCCTTATAATTAACCCATGAGGAGCTACTATTGTTGCTTTCATTTTTAAGAGGAGGAGACTGGAGGAAACTTACAAAAGCCTCTTAGATAGCCTCATCCACCAGAGGGCAGACAGCAGAAGCAAGAATTACAATCCTGTGGAACAAAAGCCACATTCACAGGAAGATAGACAAGATGAAAAGGCAGAGGGCTATGTACCAGATCAAGGAACAAGATAAAACCCCAGAAAAACAACTAAATGAAGTGGAGAAAAAGAATTCAGAATAATGATAGTGAAGATGATCCAGGACCTCGGAAAAAGAATGGAGGCAAAGATTGAGAAGATGCAAGAAATGTTTAACAAAGACCTAGAAGAATTAAAGAACAAACAGAGATGAACAATAACTGAAATGAAAACTGCACTAGAAGGAATCAATAGCAGAATAACTGAGGCAGAAGAATGGATAAGTGACCTGGAAGACAGAATGGTGGAATTCACTGCCATGGAACAGAAAAAAGAATGAAAAGAAATGAAGACAGCCTAAGAGACCTCTGAGACAACATTAAACACAACAACGTTCACATTATAGGGGTCCCAGAAGGAGGAGAGAGAGAGAAAGGACCCGAGAAAATATTTGAAGAGATTATAGTCGAAAATTCCCTACCATGGGAAAGGAAATAGCCACCCAAGTACAGGATGTGCAGCGAGTCCCATACAGGATAAACCCAAGGAGAAACACACCAAGACACATAGTAATCAAATTGGCAAAAATTAAAGACAAAGAAAAATTATTGAAAGCAGCAAGGGAAAAATGACAAATTATTGAAAGCAGCAAGGGAAAAATGACAAATAACATACAAGGGAACTCCCATAAGGTTAACAGCTGATTTCCCAGCAGAAACTCTACAAGCCAGAAGGGAGTGGCATGATATACTTAAAGTGATGAAAGGGAAGAATCTACAACCAAGATTACCCTACTCGTCAAGGATTGCATTCAGATTCAATGGAGAAATCAAAAACTTTACAGACAAGCAAAAGCTAAGAGAATTCAGCACCACCAAACCAGCCCTACAACAAATGCTAAAGGAACTTCTCTAGGCAGGAGACACAAGAGAAGGAAAAGACCTACAAAAACACACCTAAAACAATTAAGAAAATGGTCATAGGAACATACATATGGATAATGACCTTAAACGTGAATGGATTAAGTGCTCCAACCAAAAGGCACAGACTGGCTGAATGGATACAAAGACAAGACCCATATATATGCTGTCTACAAGAGACCCACTTCAGACCTAGGGACACATACAGAGTGAAAGTGAGGGGATGGAAAAAGATATTCCATGCAAATGGAAATCAAAAGAAAGCTGGAGTAGCAATACTCATATCAGATAAAATAGACTTCAAAATAAAGAATGTTACAAGAGACAAGGAAGAGTACATAAGGCAACTGCTAACAGCTATAAAAGAGGAAATTGACAGTAACACAATAATAACACCTCACTTACACCAATGGACAGATCATCCAAAATGAAAATAAATGAAAATAAATAAGGAAACAGAAGCTTTAAATGACACAATAGACCAGATAGACTTAATTGATATTTATAGGACATTACATTTTCTTCTCAAGTGTGCACAGAACATTCTCCAGGATCACATCTCGGGACACAAATCAAGCGTCAGTAAATTTAAGAAAATTGAAATCATATCAAGCATCTTTTCTGACCACAACGTTATGAGATTAGAAATGAATTACAGGGAAAGAAATGTAAAGAACACAAACACATGGAGGCTAAACAATACGGTACTAAATAACCAAGAGATCACTGAAGAAATCAAAGAGGAAATCGAAAAATACCTAGAGCCAAGTGACAATGAAAACACAACGATCCAAAACCTATGGGATGCAGCAAAAGCAATTCTAAGAAGTTTACAGCTATACAAGCCTACCTCAAGAAACAAGAAAAATCTCAAATCAACAATCTAACTTTATACTTAAAGGAACTAGAGAAAGAAGAACAAACAAAACCCAAAGTAAGCAGAAGGAAAGAAATCATAGCAGAGCAGAAATAAGTAGAAAGAAAACAATAGCAAAGATGAATACAACTAAAAGCTGGTTCTTTGAGAAGATAAACAATATTGAAAAACCTTTAGCCAGACTCATCAAGAAGAGGGGGAGGACTCAAATCAATAAAATTAGAAATAAAAAAGGAGAAGTTACAACAGACACCACAGAAATACAAAGCATCCTAAGAGACTACTACAAGCAACTCTATGCCAATAAAATGGACAACCTGGAAGAAATGGACAGATTCTTAGAAAGGTATAACCTTCTAAGACTGAACCAGGAAGAAACAGAAAATATGAACAGACCAATCACAAGTAATGAAATTGAAACTGTGATTAAAAATCTTCCAACAAACAAAAGTCCAGGACCAGATGGCTTCACAGGTGAATTCTATCAAACATTTAGAGAAGACCTAACACCCATCCTTCTCAAACTCTTGCAAAAAACTGCAGAGGAAGGAACACTCCCAAACTCATTCTATGAGGCCACCATCACCCTGATACCCAAACCAGACAAAGATACTACAAGAAAAAGAAAATTACAGACCAATGTCACGGATGAATATAAATGCAAAAGTCTTCAACAAAATACTAGCAAACAGAATCCAACAACACATTAAAAGGATCATACACCATTATCAGTGGGATTTATCTCAGGGATGCAAGGATTCTTCAATATATGCAAATCAATGTGACACACCATATTAACAAATTGAAGAATAAAAACCATAAAAGAAAAATAAGAGGAGACGATTGTGCAACACGTCCAAAGTCTGAAAATTACTGGTTCAGATCCATCTCTGCCCTTTATTCTAAGTCCAAAGCCCAAGTTAACTACCTGTGCCACATGACCCTTTAATAGCTATAATGATTCCTCCTCCCTTAACTGTTCCCTAGTCTTCATTTTTTTCCATGAAGACTTGCAGACTCACAAGACGATGATGAGAACTTCCCTGGTGGTTCAGAATCTGCCTACCAGTGCAGGGGACACGGGTTCTAGCCCTGGCCCAGGAAGATCCCACATGCCTCGGAGCAACTAAGCCCACGCACCACAACTATTGAGCCTGTGCGCCACAACTATTAAGACCACACACCTAGAGCTAGAGCTCGTGGTCTGCAACAAGAGAAGCCACTGCAATGAGAAGGCCATGCACCACGATGAAGAGTAGCCTCTGCTTGTCGCAACTAGAGAAAGCCCGTGCAACGAAGACCCAATGCAGCCCAAAATAAATACATTTATTAAAAACAAAACAAAAAAAAGGCGATGATGAAAGTGTCTTTTACTTCCAGCCTGAGTATCAGTAACAGAAAAGAAAAAGGTATTTGTGTGAAGGAGAAACACGGTGTTGGCTTTGAATAAGATGGCTATTCAGTTATTGGACCTATTTGTCACATCCTCATATTGCATTCACCAGGGTATCTTCCCTCTTATCCTGTTCACCATGAAAGGGCTCAGCCATGACTATAGTTGACAACGGGATTAAATGCTCTACTATATGATCTATAATTTACCTCATATCCTGAGTCTGATAGGCCTGGGTGTTGTCATGGTTGGTTGTCCCTGGATGGAGCAGGAGCACACATACAGGTAGGATTTTTCTTCTTTTTCCTCATACAGTATTGAATGACTGACTGGAGATAAAGAAACTGCAGATTATTGGTATTTGTTCTTGATCTAAAGAAGAACTAACAGGTCATCTATAAAGGAACCCCTTACTGTGGCATTTCGGAGGATATTCGGCTAGAAAGTACTTAGTACTAATCCTCTTGAATTCAATTAAGTCCAGATTAAGAGCCATGGATCTCCATACACACACTCTGCTTTACACAGTATAAATGGACTTTCAGCTAATGCCTAAGAGCTATCCCATGACAAAGGTTCCTTGTCATTTCCCTCACAGCACTGGTGCCACTGACAGACATGAACATCATTTTTCTTCATTTTCTCCAAAGCACAAGTTATGGTCAGGAGATAACTCTGTAAAATAAGCTTCTAACTCTGGTAATTTTATGGTATCTTTTCATCAACTCCTAATAAAATCTAGCAGATACATTACATTTGGCATTTAAATTATGTTCATAGAACACAATGTTTCCCCAATAAATGACTTAGGTTTGGTACTGAAATCCAGGACCCTTGGTAAGGAGATGGGGAAATAAGTACCCTTCACCCCAAAACAATGGGAAAAAATTAATAAATGTTATCCATTCAACCTTAGGCTTAGGCATAGGGTTCTGAGGAAACAGAAATTTAGACCTGGCTTAGGGACATTAAGCCAAACTTTAGAAAAAATTTCTGATATTCTAAGTCCTTCATTTTTTTGTTGATGATATATGAGGTTTAAATTTTAGCTCTGGTTTAATCATTGGCTTCTTTAGATTATACGTTCAAATGTGAAGATGATTCCTTTTAAGCCTAAGGTAAGTCACCTTAGCTTTTAAATGTTTGTAATGGTTTGTAAATTGAGGCTAAATGAGCATTTTCAATTTAAAGTCTGAAACATTTTACAACTAAAATGGACATACTATAATTGAGTGTGATTGCTTCATTCCGTTTTTTTCATGCATTATCACGAAATTTCTATAGGTTTCTAGCCTGAAGTAGTCATCTCATTATGGAACTTCTATGATCAATAAATAATAAAAGTTCATACATTTATTTTGATAATTTGTCCCTAAGAATTCTCCAAAGAGATATAAAGTTATATAAAGGTTTGCATCTACCACTGGGAATATATTTATTCTCATCACCTTTACTCAGTTCTCTACCCAACCTCTTTCATGTCAATAATCCCACTCTTACCTTCTTGCTTCTGTCGTTTTACTTCAGTTTGACTGCTGTCCTTCATGTAGGCTATTTCAGGGTCTCCAAAATGGAATCTCCTAACGTCCTTCTGTCTCCTCCTCCCCACTCGTAGTTAATTTTATTATGAGGAGACGTGAGATACTCATCTCCTGAGAAATGTGGAGGTAAATGGAAATGCCCACATTTCCAGTTATCTATTTAAATGGGAGAATGACCTAGCTTGAGGACTTTAACTCCTGTGAGCAGTAGAGTCCCATTCCAAGGCTCATTATATTAAGGTTTCTCACATTCATATCGCCTCCATTCTCAACAAAAGACCTTTTATGGGGCAAGCGAAAAGGATTGGAAAATCTTGCCAACACAATTTTTCCAGACCTTTACGAACAGAATTTGTAAACCATTTTCAAGAAGGTGTTAAATTATAATTTTACCTTCTAGAAATTGTGCAAAACGCTCTCTCCAAAGAGAAACCAGAAATCCTTCACCAAAAAAGTCAAAGATATAAATGATCCTACTTCTGTGGTCTGTATGCTTGTGTCTATTGTGCTTAATTTTATGAAGTCAAATAGTAAAAGGAATATTGTACAAAAACTCAAGCCCTGATTTCCTCTTTCAAATATTTCAGATATTCCCCTTTCAGGAAATCCATGGTCAAGCAGAATAGACCCTTTTCTCCATAACTCAGGTAAGACTTGGTTGCATGGGTCTTATTTCATTGGTTTCCCTGGTCAGAGCCTTTTCCTGCCATCACTAAATATCTGTCTCATAGATTCAGAACAGTCACTTGGGTTGAGCCCCTGACTTAAGAATGTGGAGAAGTCTCTCTTGAATTTGTTTAGTGTGAACAGCATAGACAGTTGGGTTGAGGACGGTTGGAATGAGGAGGTAAAATTTGGCCAAGAGGATATGGATATGGGGAGGGACATGATTGCCAAAGCGGTGAGTGAGAGAGGAAACAGCAATGGGGATATAGAAGACAAGGATAGCACAAATATGAGAACTGCATGTTCCTAGGGTTTGAAGCCTCAGGGGTGGTCAACCCTATGACAGCCCTAAAAATCACCACATAGGAGGCAGTGAGGTCTAGTGAATCCAGGATCAATACCAGGAAGCCAATTCCCGTTCCATAATAAGTTGTTGTGTCACTACATGCCAAGGTGACCACGGCCATGTACTCACAGTAGGAGTGGGCAGTGATTTGGGTCCGGTAAAGGGGCAGCCTCAGGCAAAGCATCAGGGGCAGAGGTCCAATGTAGAGTACTCCATGAAGGAGGGCAGCCAGGCCCAAACGTCCTACCACTGCATGGGTGAGCACTGAGGTGTGGCATAGTGGGTCACATAGTGATCAAAAGCCATGGCAAGGAAGATGCCTGACTCTACCGTGACTAAAGAACATTTGGGTCAAGCAAGTATCTAGGTCAATGTGACAGGCACAAAAACAGAAGGTGGTTAGCAGTTTGGGCATGGTGGAGATTGACAGGACCAAGTCAATGATAGCCAACATGCACAGGAAGAAGTACATGGGCTGGTGCAGGCTGTGCTCCAACTTTACCACGGCCAGGATGGTCACATTCCCCACCACAGCCACCAGGTACATGGAGCTAAAGGGGATGGAGAGCCAGATGTGCAGGGACTCCAGCCCTGGGATGCCAGTAAGCCAGAAAGAAGTAGGCACCAAGCAGGAATTATTAGCAAGCAGACATGAACATGTTTGAGGGCTTAGAGTAGCTAGGGGACAGGAGCTCTTAGTTTTAGATTTTTACTGCCATAACATATTGCCTCTGGAAACTGTAGACTACTGGAATCTTATGTCCATCCTGGCAGAACCTATAATAAAGAAGAATTCTGAATACCTACTTGAAAATTGACATGTATTTTATAAAAGAGACTGCATGAAAACACCCACTGGTAAATGTAGAAACAGGTATGCTTAACATTTCTACTGCTGAATTGCTCTCTTCCATTTCCTTTAGGAAATATTTCCCAAAGCAAAATTACTGGATCAAAGGGGCTGAACAAGTTGGGGAACTTCTACACTGGAAAACACAAAGTTCTACGTGCAATGATTAAATGTAAGTCCATGTAATGTGTTTAGCCTAGTGCCTGCATATGCTTCTCTTTGTTGTATAAAGAGTAACATCAATAACAATGATTAGCTATTTGCAATTCATGATTTTATGGTGAAAATTTAGAATCAATGCGTTCAAAAGTAAAGCATTATTCAATGAATTTGATTTATTATAATATTTTTAAAGCTATGTATTACCTGGTAAAACGTTTATGTCATATTACAGTAAGTGAGGGAATGGCAGAAAGCAGATTAAAGTATTGATACGATATGATTTCATTAAAATATGTGTTTCTTATAGGAATATGCCTTGGATGTAAAAACACATTCTTTTAATTTTCTTTCATGTATGGGTATATTCAGGTTTTGAAGAATAGTGAAAAGCTTTAAAAGTCTTACTTTTTAAAAGTCAAAAACATAACGGGACAATTTACTAAGGAAAATATATTAGTGAGGTACAATTCCCTTTTCTTTAATGGCTTAATAATGGTTTGGTCAGACTGATGAATCTAATTGATTTCTTTATAAGATACCTGGCATAGGACCTAATTTTTCAAAGGAAAATATCTAATTTAAGGTTGCCCAGATTTCATGGTTAGAAAGATGAAGTCAACTGTCCTAAGGAACATTAAGGACAGAGTCTATTAAACTTTCTGAGAATCTGGGCATCATCTATAATTTGAGATAGGTAAAAGATGAGGTACATCTTTTTATGAGCAAATCTCACTGGACATTTGCCCATTATCTGATCACAGTGATTAAAGAAAAATACTGAAAGAAAACAGTCAACAGTACCCTTCTTACTGGCCACATTATTCTTTGAAGAGATAGGGAGATCAGCGCTAAACCACTGTCCATTACTTGTAAAAGCCTGGTCCACTTCTTGTTCTTTTGCCCTTCAGGTGCCTCTAGGAATCTAGCAATGCTACACATCCTCAGGGTTCAGAAGCTGAGGGCACAGGGTATAATTTGGGTCTTGTCCTCTCTTGGGCTTGTCCTCCTCATGTTTCCCATTAGAGTCTCAGATTCAACAAGTCAGGCTCCCCATACTCATGTCATGGTAACATGGTGACTTTCTTCACATGGCTACATTTTTGCTGAGAGATCTCACCACCTTCTTGGTTTTTTTACCCAGGCATCAAGTCCCATTCCAGACCATCTCTCCTCTACAAAGCCTTCTTTGATATCTCTATACCAGAGTGGATGGGTACATAGTCACTGAATTCCCCCCAACTAAATTCCATGCACATTTCAAATTATTCATGTCTAAAATAGAAGTTACATTTTCATAGCAAATAAGCATAAGAAATGCCCCTACGTAACCTCATGGATTTGTAATTCAGGTTCCAACACACAATGTTAGGATTTTTGAGTTTATTTACTTCTGGGTCAGGTATTGACTAGGTATTGAAAAAAAAGATTAAAGTTCTGTGAACTTTAAAATCGTTCACAGATGTTCTTTTATATTAACTCTGACTTTAGCAATTCTGTGAGTTGAGTATTTGAATATGCCAATAAGTGATACCATGTGTGAAACTACTTCCTCAGGGATCAAATGTAAAGATTCTGTGAATCTTTTGGATAAGAAAAGGAAAGGATGGGAGATAGCACCACAGTAGCAGCTTAGGGGATCAGCTTTACCATCTAACAAAACCAGATTTCCCTTCCAGACCATCTTACCCTATGTTTGGGTAAATTGCCTAAACTCTTGAAGTCTCAGTCTTTTTCTTATTAAAAATGGGGAGACTATCAACTGCAAAGGGTAAGGATAAAGAACAAATGAAGTAAGTGTGAAGCTCTTGGCATATGGCATCAGCTTCTTTTCCCCAAATTCTTACTGTTCACTATGGGGTGGGGAGTAGAGCAGAAATTTACATCCTGCAAATTGGAATCGTTTCCTTTATTTCACTGTCATGGGGGACATCTTTGAAGATTCCTCAAAAGTCCAGGAATTGTAGAGATAAGACAGGGATTTATTGGGAACACTGGTCAATATACAATTTTATCTCATAAAAGGGAGAATATCTGAAGTGTTCTCTGAAGATACTGTGATAGGTCCCTTTATGGTTTAGGATGGTGGCCTAATTACTCAAAGTCAGGGAAGGTCAAAGTATCTCATCATAAAAAAATCAATTGTTCATGCGATGGACTTAAAACCAGATTTCTAACTTTGATTTGTGCCAGACCCAGTTTAGTCAATGAAATTGTAACTGAGTTTTAGGCTGGGACAAAGAATATGAGCATATGAATAAAAATCCACCAAGTTGATAATTGGCATCTTAAGTGGTGGTTTGAATTAGGTGTGACACCTAAACTGTGTCACTTTACCTAGAACATTCTAGAGAAACATTTTCTGTATCAGTCCACATAAGGGCATCCTTACCTGAACACGGGAGACATGCCTGCAAGTCCTGGAAGAGACATCCTGATGGTGGGTCTGAAGCTCCTGAGACCGATGTTTTGCTGTGGTGAAATAAACATGGATTAGAAGCAAGACAAACAGTGCAAATACGAACTCTACTGTTTCTGGCTCTGTGACTTAGAAAACAAAGGCAGAGAGATTACATTGCCTGTTTGCCCGTCTGTGAAATGAAGGGAGTAACAGCTGCCTTAGAGTTGCGTCATGTATTAAAATGAACTGTTTATAAATGTGTGTGTTCGCACACACAGAAGGTGAAATATTAGAATGCCTGGCCTCTGGAACAGGCAGTGTATTCCCTCCTTGCCTACTCCTCTCCTCTGTTCTTTTCCCCCTTCCAGAGAACACAGACACAGTGCTATTTTCGTATGACCTTGGTAACTCCATATCCTTCTTTCCCAACTGTATGAATAGCCTTTTAAACATGGATAAAAATAATTAAAGATACCTGTTGATGGTGTAAAGATGCAGTTGGGAGAGAAGTTTGCCTGACTGTGGAGTAGAAGACAAGAGGTCCAATCAGGATGGAATAGTTCAATCTTTTCTCTCATGTTCTGATGGGGAGTACTAGGCAACAAAGCTTTCTACATTGGGGTTTTGCCTCTTCCTTGATCCATAACCCAGACCAATTTGTACTCAACTTATTTCCTCTACTTTTTAATTTTTTAAGTTTTTAAATTTTTAAAAAAATTTCCTCTACTTTTGACTAGAACTGTAAAGAAGATAAGCCCTGGATGGACCAAAGACAAATGGAGTCTGATTCCAATAACTTTGTCTCCATCTCTGGAATGTACTTACCCATTTGGGCAAATGTCCACAGAGCTCCTTACAGTAGTCATCTCTTGTCTGGATGCTTTGATGAATTTAGTTCATAGTCAAAGGGAGGCCATGGCTCTGACCTCTTCAATATTTTCTCCTGTGTCCCCTCTTTATCCAGGTACTGAAAACAGCCAGTTGCTTCCCAAGGGTTGCAACAGAGACACCTGCATTCTTCCCTCTGTATCCTGAGTTACCCCCCATGGGAGTAATCTTCATTCCTTACTCCACTCTACCTCCCAGGACTAGATTATAAGACTTATTCCTACTCTCCTCCTGGGGCCTGTTCACTAGCCCCAGGTCTCTGACTATTCTCCCCCAAGGCCTGAAGTATTCAAGGACTCTAAGAGAGTGACATTGGGAGAGAGTTCACAGGAGAAGGGTGGGGGAAAAAATAAACATCAGATACTGGTATAACCAATATGGACACTTTTTTTTTGTTAATCTTTGCTTATATTATTTAAAAAACTTAATATAGGGTCTAGGCTATACAAAAATGATGCTTAAATATAAATTTATTAATTTTAATTTTCCATTCTGCTACATTTTTTCAATTTGTGTTTGCTTAAATATTTATAATAAGTTACAGTAGTTGTGTCCTTGTCTGTGGTTATTTTAACCTATTTTTTTCTAGAATAGAAGGCTAGCTTCAGTTTTTTCCACTAAGTGGCACAGACATATTTGTCAATGTCCTTTTTTCTGCTTATCCTTAGGATAAAATACCAGAAAGAAAATTATTGACCATTGTGCAGACCTCATAAATCCTGTTGTCAAATTGTTTTCCAAAAGTGGTTGTCAAATTTGTGTTTAACCCAGCATCAAGTGAGTTCATTCCCTAAATTGCCCTAGTCATTTAAAAAATATAGTAAGTCCTGTACATATAAACAAGTTCCATTCCGAGAGCACGTTTGTTAAGTCCAGTTTGTTTGTAAGTCCTACAAAGTTAGCTTAGGTACTGAACTAACACAATCAGCTATATAGTACTGTACTGTAATAGGTTTATAATACTTTTTACACAAATAATACATAAAAAACAAAAAATGAAAACATTTTAAATCTTACAGTACAGTACCTTGAAAAGTACAGTAGTACAGCACAACAGCTGGCATACAGGGGCTGGCATCAAGTGAACAGGCAAGAAGAGTGACTGACTGGAGGAGGGAGAAGAGATGGTAGAGCTGAAGGATCGTCAGCAATAGATGACACAGCAATTGATGACACAGGTTCTGGTTCCTTGCTGGATTCAATTCTGTTTACCCTATTGAAGAAAAGATCCAGTGATGCCTGGGTAGTGGCTCTTATTTCCTCATCATAGATGACATGGTAGCACTGGATTGCATTCTGAATGGCTGCTGCAACCTTCATGTACCATACTACGTTTGGGTCCTAACAGTTCCTCCTCAAATAAAGAAAATTCCCTTGCCATTTCCTGTGTTGTGAATGTCTTCGGTTCTTCAGCAGTACCAGCTACATCACCACTGCTTTTACGCTTTCTTCCAGACATCCTGGGCTTGAAATAAAGATACTGTACTACTCTACTTTATACAGTACTATACAGTGAAGTACACAAAAGCACAATCACTTGTAGATGATGCATGCACGTGACAATGTACACCAGACATGTGAACTAACTTACGTGATTGGACATGTGAACACACGTTCGCATCTTTGAAAGTTTGCAACTTGAAGTTTCGTATGTAGGGGACTTACTGTAGTTTTATATAGATGAGAACACAAATGCAATAGTTTCATTTCTTTGATTTCTGGGTGAACACGTTAATGTTTGAAAAATTTGTGGCCAGCGTATTTTTTTAACAATTTCTCCCCAATTTTTTCTACCATATACTTAATATGCTTAAAGTGGGGAGAGTGGTTTAATAAAATCTGTGAGAATGTTTCCTATAGGAAGTTCTGACATACATACAAAAGAGCTAGTTTTACAATCACCATTAGCGATTCATGATATTCCATCTTGAATAGAGAACCCTCCTTGAGATTTCCCAATTATTCCTACAGTGGTCTCTCTCTTCTGTATCCTTATAGCTACGCCCTGAACTCTTATTTCAACCTCCTCACTGGCGTGGTTGGCTCCTGTCTTACATTTCTGTCTTCCTCCTCTCTACCACTCAGGTGCCATTTTGAAAGTGCAAAATTGATTATTTGTTCTAAATGTTTAAAAAAATGATTGTGATTGTTTTCATAAAGCTCTAGACTATCTTCCAACCGTCTCTGGGAAATATCTGCTTTACCACACGTTAAGATCCTCTGTTCTGGAAGATTATTGCTCTCTACCTGATATAGACGCAAGTTAAAGGGATTGTTAAAATCTTAGGCAAAATTGGAAGGATATAGAGATGTAGGATACAGGAGTTAGGTTTAATTTTAAAGTTCCTTTTCTCCCCCCATCAGATTTCTTGAGCTATAATTGGCACAACATTAAGTTTAAGGTCTACAATGTGATGATATGATACACATGTATCAATATTATTAAATGATTAACACAATAAGGTTAACACATCCATTACTTCATACAATTATAATACGTTTTTGTGGTGAGAACATTTAAGTCTACTCTCTTACCAACTATCAAGTACACTTAACTTTTGGGAGAATGGCAGCCTGGAAAGGGTAGGGAAGCTCCAAGCCCTGACTGTTCCTGAATTTTATCTGTCATAATGAGCCAATGATCTAAGTTATTTGAGGCTTTGGGTGGAGACAAGATGGCAGAGGAGCAGGACATGGCCTTACTCTTCTTATGAAAATGTCAAAATCACAACTAACTGCTGAACAACCATCGACAAAAAAATGCTGGAAACTACCAAAAAAGATATCCTACAATCAAAGATAAAGAAGCCACAATGAGATGGTAGGAGGGTGCAGTTGCAATAAAATCAAATCCCATACCCACCAGGTAGGTTACCCAAAAACTGAAAAAATATTATATCACAGAGGTTCTCCCACAGGAGTTAAAGTTCTGCACCCCATGTCAGGCATCCCAGCCTGGGGGTCTTGCAATGTGAGGAACAGTCACCAGAGCATCTGGCTTTGAAAGCCAGTGGGGTTTGATTGAAGGAATTCTACAGGACTGGGGGAAACAAACTCCTCTTGGAGGGTGAACACAAGGTCTCATGTGCATCAGGACCCAGGGGAAAAAGCAATGACCTCATAAAAGACTGGGTCAAACCTACCTGCTAGTATTGGATGGTATCCTGTGGAGGTAGAGGGGTTGGTTGTAGCTCATTGTGGGGATAAAGACTGGTGGCGGTAATTCTGGGGATTACTCATTGGCATGAGCCCTCCTGGAGTCTGCCATTTTCTCACCAAGACCTGGTCCCACCCAAAAGCCTGTAGGCTTCAGTGCTGGAATGCCTCAGGCTAAACACCAGCAGGACAGGAACACAGCCACACCCATCAGCAGACAGTCTGCCTAAAGTCTTTTGGAGCCCATAGCTTCCCGATAAACACACCCCTTGACATGGCCCTGTGCACCAGAGGGACAAGACCCAGCTCCACCCACCAGTGGGCAGGAACCAGTCCCTCCCAGGAAGCCTGCACAAGCCTCTTAGACTAGCCTCATCCACCAGGGGGCAGACAGCAGAAGCAAGAAAAACTACAATCCTGCAGACCACAAAATGGAGACCACAAGCACAGACAGACAACCTGAGATGGCAGAAGAATATGTTCCAGATGAAGGAACAAGATAAAACCCCGGTAAAACAACTAAGTGAAGTAGAGATAGGAAATCTACCCAAAAAAGAATTCAGAGTAATGATAGTAAAGATGATCCAAGATCTTGGAAAAAGAATGGAGGCAGAGATTGAGAATATATAAGAAATGTTTAACAAAGACCTTGAATGGATCACTGAAGAAATCAAAGAGGAAATCAAAAAACACCTAGAGAGAAACAAAAATGAAAGCACAACAATCCAAAACCTATGGGATGCAGCAAAAGCAGTTCTAAGTGGGAAGTTTATAGCAATACAAACTTACCTCAGGAAACAAGAAAAATCTCAAACAAACTAACCTTACACCAAGTAGAGAAAGAACAAAGAAAACCCAAAGTGAGTAGAAGAAATCATAAAGATCAGAGCAGAAATAAATGAAACAGAGATGAAGAAAACAATAGAAAAGATTAAATTAAAAGCTGGTTCTTTGAAAAGATAAACAAAATTGATAAACCTTTAGCCAGATTCATCAAGAAAGAGGGAGAGGACTCAAATCAATAAAATTAGAAAATGAAAAAGGAGAAGTTACAAAGGGCACAGCAGAAATACACAGGATCATAAGAGACTACTACAAGCAACTATATGGCAATAAATTGGACAACCTGCAAGAAAAGAACAAATTCTTTGAAAGGGATGATCTCCCAAGACTGAACCAGGAAGAAATAGAAAATATGAACAGACCAATCATAAGTACTGAAATTGAAACTGTGATTTAAAAACTCCCAACAAACAGAAGTCCAAGACCAGATGGCTTTACAGCTGAACTTTATCAAACATTTAGAGGAAAGTTACCACCTATCCTTCTGAAACTCTTCCAAAAATTGCAGAGTAACGAACACTCCTAAACTGATTCTATGAGGCCACCATCATCATGATACCAAAACCAGACCAAAAAAAAAAAATTACAAGCCAATTATCACTGATTGAATATAAACACTACAATCCTCAACAAGATATCAATACTAGCAAATCAAATCCAACAATACATTAAAAGGATCATACACCACAATCAAGTGAGATTTGTCCCAGGGATATAAGTATTCTTCAACATATGTAAAATCATTGTGACACACGACATTAACAAACTGAAGAATAAAAACCACATGATCATCTCAATAGATGCAGAAAAAGCTTTTGATAAAATTCGACACCCATTTATGATAAAAATTCTCCAGAAACTGGGCATAGAGGGAACATACCTCACCATAATAAAGGCTGTATATGACAAACCTACAGCTAACATCATACTCAATTGTGAAAATCTGAAAGCATTTCCTCTAAGATCAGGAACAAGACAAGGATGTCCACTGTCACCACTTTTATTCAACATAGTTTTGGAAGTCCTAGCCACGGCAATCAGAAGAAAAAGTAATACAAATTGGAAAAGAAAAAGTAAAACAGTCACTGTTTGCAGATGACGTGATACTATACATAGAAAATCCTAAAGATGCTACCAGAAAACTACTAGAGCTCATCAATGAATTCAGTAAAATTGCATTATACAAAATGAATACAAACTATTGAATTTCTATACCATGAAAGATCAGAGAGAAATTAAAGAAACCATCCTGTTTACCATCGCATTAAAATACCTAGGAATAAACCTACCTAAGGAGGCAAAAGACCTATACTCTGAAAACTATGATGTTGATGAAAGAAATCAAAGATGACACAAAGATGTCATATCTTTCCAAAGATGGAAATATATACTGTGTTCTTGGAATGGGAGAATTAATATTGTCAAAATGACTATACTACCCAAGGCAATCTACAGATTCATTGCAATCCCTATCAAATCATCAATGGCATTTTTCACAGGACTAGAACAAAAAATTTTACGTTTTGTATGGAAACACAAAAGACCCCAAATAGCCAAAGCAATCTTGAGAAACACAGAGCTGGAGGAATCAGACTACCTGAATTCAGACTATACTAAAAAACTACAGTCATCAAAACAGTATGGTACCAGCACAAAACCAGAAATATAGATCAATGGAACAGGATAGAAAGCCCAGAAATAAATGCACACAACTATAGTCACCTAATCTATGACAAAGCAGGCAAGAATATACAATGGAGAAAAGACAGTCTCTTCAATAAGTGGTGCAGGGAAAACTGTACAGCCACATGTAAAGGAATGAAATTAGAATACTCCCTAACACCATACACAAAAATAAACTCCAAATGGATTAAAGACCTAAATGTAAGACCAGACACTATAAAACTCATAGAGGAAAACATAGGAAGAACACTCTTTGACCTAAATTGCAGCAAGATATTTTCTGACCCACCTCCTAGAGTAATGAAAATAAAAACAGAAATAAACAAATGAGACCTAATTAAACTCAAAAGCTTTTGTACAGCAAAGGAAACCATAAAGAAAATGAAAAGACAACACACAGAATGGGAGAAAATACTTGCAAATGATGCAACCAACAAGGATTAATCACCCAAATTTACAAATAGCTTATGAAGCTCAATACAAAAAAAAAAAAAAAAAAAAATCAAAAAAGGGGACACTAAGGCTGCTGCTGCAGCCACCAAGAAGCCTGTGTGCAAGCACAAGTCACTATCCACACCTCCCCTCCTGGGAGCCTGTGCAGCTTGCCATTGCCAGGGTCCCGTGATCCAGGGACAACTTCCCCGGGAGAACGCACGGTGCGCCTCAGGCTGGTGCAACGTCATGCTGGCCTCTGCCACCACAGGCTCGCCCCGCACTCCGTGCCTCTCCCTCCCCCTGGCCTGAGTGAGCCAGAGCCCCTGAATCAGCTGCTCCTTTAACCCCGTCCTGTCTGAGTGAAAAACAGATGCCGTCAGAGGACGTACATGCAGAGGCGGGTCCAAATGCAAAGCTGAACCCCAGGAGCTGTGCGAACAAAGAGAAAGGGAAATTTTCCCCAGCAGCCTCAGGAGCAGCAGATTAAATCTCCACCATCAATTTGATGTACCCTGCATCTGTGGAATACCTGAATAGACAACAAATCATCCCAAATTGAGGAGGTGGACTTTGGGAGCAATGATAAATATATTTTTTCCGCTTGTTCTCTTTTTGTGAATATGTATGTGTATACTTCTGTGTGTGATTTTGTCTGTATAACTTTGCTTTTACCATCTGTCCTAGGGTTCTGTCTGTCCGGTGTTTTCTTTTTTTTGCTTAAAAAATTTTTTTCTTAAAAATGTTTTATTTTAATAACTTTATATTATTTCACTTTACCTTATTCTTTCTTTCTTTTTTCCTCCCTTTTATTCTGAGCCATGTGGAGGACAGGTTCTTCGTGCTCCAGCCAGGTGTCAGGGATGTGCCACTGAGGTGGGAGAGCCAAGTGCAGGACACTGGTACACAAGAGACTTCCCAGGACCCACGTAATATCAAAGTGAAAATCTCCCAGAGATCTCCATCTCAAAGCCAAGACCCAGGCCCACTCAAGGACCAGCAAGCTACAGTGTTGGACACCCTATGCCAAACAACTAGCAAGACAGGAACACAACACCATCCATTAGCACAGAGGCTGCCTTAAATCATAATTAGGTCACAGACATCCCAAAACACAGCACCAGACGTGGACCTGCCCACAAGACAAGATCCAGCCTCATCCACCAGAACACAGGCACTAGTCCCCTCCACCAGGAAGGCTACACAACCCACTGAACCAACCTTAGCCACTGGGGACAGACACCAAAAACAATGGAAATGACAAATCTGCAGCTTGTGAAAAGGAGACCCCAAACACAGTAAGTTAAGCAAAATGAGAAGACAGAGAAACACACAGCAGATGAAGAAGCAAGGCAAAAACCCACCAGACCTAACAAATGAAGAGGAAATAGGCAGTCTACCTGAAAAAGAATTCCGAATAATGATAGTAAATAACGAATAACGACACTAAAGATAATCCAAAATCTTGGAAATCGAATGGAGAAAATGCAAGAAACGTTTAACAAAGACGTAGAAGAACTAAAGAGAAAACAAACAATGATGAACAACACAATAAATGAAATTAAAAATTCTCTAGAAGGGATCAAGACAGAATAACAGAGGCAGAAGAACAGATAAGTGACCTGGAAGATAAAATATTGGAAATAACTACCGCAGAGGAGAATAAAGAAAAAAGAATAAAAAGAATAGAGGACAGTCTCAGAGACCTCTGGGACAATATTAAATGTGCCAACATTCGAATTACAGGGGTCCCAGAAGAGGAAGAGAAAAAGAAAGGGAGTGAGAAAATATTTGAAGAGATTATAGTTGAAAACTTCCCTAATATGGGAAAGGAAACAGTTAAGTCCAGGAAGCACAGACAGTCCCAACAGGATAAATCCAGGCAGAAACACGTCAAGACACATATTAATCAAACTATCAAAAATTAAATACAAAGAACAAATATTAAAAGCAGCAAGGGAAAAACAACAAATAACACACAAGGGAATCCCCATAAGGTTAACAGCTGATCTTTCAGCAGAAACTCTGCAAGCGAGAAGAGAGGGGCTGGACATATTTAAAGTGATGAAAGAGAAAAATGTATAACTAAGATTACTCTACCCAGCAAGGATCTCATTCAGATTTGATGGGGAAATTAAAAGCTTTACAGACAAGCAAAAGCTAAGAGAATTCAGCACCACCAAACCAGCTTTACAACAAATACTAAAGGAAGTTCTCTAGGCAGGAGACACAAGAGAAGGAAAAGATCTACAATAATAAACCCAAAACAATTAAGAAAATGGTAGTAGGAACATACATATTGATAATTACCTTAAATGTAAATGGATTAAATGCTCCAACCAAAAGACATAGACTGGCTAAATGGATACAAAAACAAGACCGTATATATGCTGTCTACAAGAGACCCACTTCAGACCTAGGATACGCACAGACTGAAAGTGAAAGGATGGAAAAAGATATTCCATGCAAATGGAAATCAAAAGAAAGCTGGAGTAGCAATTGTCATCTCAGACAAAATAGACTTGAAAGCAAAGACTATTACAAGAGACAAAGAAAGACACTAAATAATGATCAAGGGATCAATCCAAAGGAGAAGACATAACAACTGTAAATATTTATGCACCCAACATAGGAGCACCTCAATACATAAGGCAAATATTAACAGCCATAAAAGGGGAAATCGACAGTAACACAATCATAGTAGGGGACTTTAACACTCCACTTTCACCAATGGACAGTTCATCCAAAATGAAAATAAATAAGGAAACACAAGCTTTAAATGATACATTAAACAAGATGGACTTAATGGATATTTATAGGACACTCCATCCAAAAACAACAACACACATTCTTCTCAAGTGCTCATGGAACATTCTCCAGGATAGATCATATCTTGGGTCACAAATCAAGCCTTGGTAAATTTAAGGAAATTGATATCATTTCAAGTATCTTTTTCGACCACAACACTATAAGACTAGATATAAATTACACGAAAAAATCTGTAAGAGATACAAACACATGGAGGCTAAACAACACACTACTTAATAACCAAGAAATCACCAAAGAAATCAAAGAGGAAATCAAAAAATACCTAGAAACAAATGACAATGAAAACACGACAACCCAAAACCTATGGGATGCAGCAAAAGTAGTTCTAAGAGGAAAGTTTATAGCTATACAAGCCTACCTTAAGAAACAAGAAACATCTCAAATAAAGAACCTAACCATACACTTAAAGCAATTAGAGAAAGAAGAACATAAAAACCCTAAAGTTAGCAAAAGGAAAGAAATCATAAAAATCAGATCAGAAGTAAATGAAAAAGAAATGAAGGAAACAATAACAAAGATCAATAAAACTAAAAGCTGGTTCTTTGAGAAGATAAACAAAATTGTTAAAGCATTAGCCAGACTCACCCAAAAAAGGGAGGAGACGCAAATGAATAGAATTAGAAATGAAAAAGGAGAAGTAACAACTGCCACTGCAGAGATACAAAGGATCATGAGAGATTACTACAAGCAACTCTATGCCAATAAAATGGACAACCTGGAAGAAATGGACAAATTCTTAGAAATGCACAACCTTCTGAGACTGAACCAGGAAGAAATAGAAAATATGAACAGACCAATCACAAGCACCGAAATTAAAACTGTGATTAAAAATCTTCCAACAAACAAAAGCCCAGGACCAGATGGCTTCACAGGCAAATTCTATCAAACATTTAAAGAAGAGCTACACCTATCCTTCTCAAACTCTCCCAAAATATAGCAGAGGGAGGAACACTCCCAAACTCATTCTAGGAGGCTACCATCACTCTGATAGCAAAACCAGACAAAGATATCACAAAGAAAGAAAACTACAGGCCAGTATCACTGATGAACACAGGTGCAAAAATCCTCAACAAAATACTAGCAAACAGAATCCAACAGCACATTAAAAGGATCATACATTATGATCAAGTGGGGTTTATCCCAGGAATGCAAGGATTCTTCAGTATACACAAATCAGTCAACATGATACACCATATTAACAAACTGAAGGAGAAAAACCATATGATCATCTCAATACATGCAGCAAAAGCTTTCGATAAAATTCAACACCTATTTATGATAAAAACTCTCCAGAAAGTGGGCATAGAGGGAACTTACCTCAACATAATAAAGGCCATATATGACAAACCCACAGCAAACATCATTCTCAATGGTGAAAAACTGAAAGCATTTCCTCTAAGATCAGGAAGAAGACAAGGATATCCACTCTCACCACTATTATTCAACATAGTTTTGGAAGTCCTTGCCACAGCAAACAGAGAAGAAAAAGAAATAAAAGGAATACAACTTGGAAAAGAAGTAAAACTGTCATGTTTGCCAATGAAATGATACTATATATAGATAATCCTTAAAATGCCACCAGAAAACTACTAGAGCTAATCAATGAATTTGGTAAAGTTGCAGGATACAAAATTAATGCACAGAAACCTCTTGCATTCCTATACACTAATGATGAAAAATCTGAAAGAGAAATTATGGAAACACTCCCATTTACCACTGCAACAAAAAGAGTAAAATACCTAGGAATAAACCTACCTAGGGAGACAAAATATCTGTATGCAGAAAACTATAAGACACTGATGAAAGAAATTAAAGATGATACCAACAGATGGAGAGATATACCATGTTCTTGGATTGGAAGAATCAGTATTGTGAAAATGACTATACTACCCAACGCAATCTACAGATTCAATGCAATCCGTATCAAATTACCCATGGTATTTTTTACAGAACTAGAACAAATCATCTTAAAATTTGTATGGAGACACAAAAGACCCCAAATAGCCAAAGCAGTCTTGAGGGGAAAAAACGGAGCTGGAGGAATCAGACTCCCTGACTTCAGACTATACTACAAAGCTACAGTAATCAAGTCAATATGGTACTGGCACAAAAACAGAAACATGGATCAATGGAACAACACAGAAAGCCCAGAGATAAACCAACACACCTATGGTCAACTAATCTATGACAAAGGAGGCAAAGATATACAATGGAGAAAAGACAGTCTCTTCAATAAGTGGTTCTGGGCAAACTGGACAGCTACATGTAAAAGAATGAACTCAGAACACTCCCTAACACCATACACAAAAATAAACTCAAAATGGATTCAAGACCTAAACGTAAGACTGGACACTATAAAACTCTTAGAGGAAAACATAGCAAGAACACTCTTTGACATAAATCACAGCAAGATCTTTTTTGATCCACCTCCTAGAGTAATGGAAATAAAAACAAAAATAAACAAATGAGACCTAATGAAACTTCAAAGCTTTTGCACATCAAAGGAAACCATAAACAAGACCAAAAGACAAAGCTCAGAATGGGAGAAAATATTTGCAAATGAATCAACAGACAAAGGATTAAGCTCCAAAATATATAAACAGCTCATGCAGCTCAATATTAAAGAAACAACCCAATCCAAAAATGGGCAAAAGAGCTAAATAGACATTTCTCCAAAGAAGACATACAGGTGGCCAGGAAGCACATGAAAAGCTGCTCAACGTCACTAATTATTAGAGAAATGCAAATCAAAACTACAGTGAGGTATCACCTCACACCAGTTAGAATGGGCGTCATCAGAAAATCTACAAACAGGAAATAAAAAAATACCTAGAAACAAATGACAATGGAGACACAACGACCCAAAACCTATGGGATGCAGCAAAAGCAGTTCTAAGGGGGAAGTTTATAGCAATACAAGCCCACCTTAAGAAGCAGGAAACATCTCGAATAAACAACCTAACCTTGCACCTCAAGCAATTAGAGAAAGAAGAACAAAAAAGCCCCAAAGCTAGCAGAAGGAAAGAAATCATAAAAATCAGATCAGAAATAAATGAAAAAGAAATGAAGGAAACGATAGCAAAGATCAATAAAACTAAAAGCTGGTTCTTTGAGAAGATAAACAAAATAGATAAACCACTAGCTAGACTCATCAAGAAAAAAAGGGAGAAGACTCAAATCAATAGAATTAGAAATGAGAAAGGAGAAATAACAACGGACACTGCAGAAATAAAAAAAATCATGAGAGATTACTACAAGCAACTCTATGCCAATAAAATGGACAATCTGGAAGAAATGGACAAATTCTTAGAAATGCACAACCTGCCAAGACTGAATCAGGAAGAAATAGAAAATATGAACAGACCAATCACAAGCACTGAAATTGAAAGTGTGATTAAAAATCTTCCAACAAACAAAAGCCCAGGACCAGATGGCTTCACAGGTGAATTCTATCAAACGTTTAGAGAAGAGCTAACACCTATCCTTCTCAAACTCTTCCAAAATATAGCAGAGGGAGGAACACTCCCAAATTCCTTCTACGAGGCCACCATCACCTTGATACCAAAACCAGACAAGGATGTCACAAAGAAAGAAAACTACAGGCCAATATCACTGATGAACATAGATGCAAAAATCCTCAACAAAATACTAGCAAACAGAATCCAACAGCACATTAAAAGGATCATACACCATGATCAAGTGGGGTTTATTCCAGGAATGCAAGGATTCTTCAATATACGCAAATCTATCAATGTGATAAACCATATTAACAAATTGAAGGAGAAAAACCATATGATCATCTCAATAGATGCAGAGAAAGCTTTTGACAAAATTCAACACCCATTTATGATAAAAACCCTCCAGAAAGTGGGCATAGAGGGAACTTTCCTCAACATAATAAAGGCCATATATGACAAGCCCACAGCAAACATCATCCTCAATGGTGAAAAACTGAAAGCATTTCCACTAAGATCAGGAACAAGACAAGGTTGCCCACTCTCACCACTCTTATTCAACATAGTTTTGGAAGTTTTAGCCACAGCAATCAGAGAAGAAAAGGAAATAAAAGGAATCCACATCGGAAAAGAAGAAGTAAAGCTGTCACTGTTTGCAGATGACATGATACTATACATAGAGAATCCTAAAGATGCTACCAGAAAACTACTAGAGCTAATCAATGAATTTGGTAAAGTAGCAGGATACAAAATTAATGCACAGAAATCTCTGGCATTCCTATATACTAATGATGAAAAATCTGAAAGTGAAATCAAGAAAACACTCCCATTTACCATTGCAACAAAACGAATAAAATATCTAGGAATAAACCTACCTAAGGATACGAAAGACCTGTATGCAGAAAATTATAAGACACTGATGAAAGAAATTAAAGATGATACAAATAGATGGAGAGATATACCATGTTCTTGGATGGGAAGAATCAACATTGTGAAAATGACTCTACTACCCAAAGCAATCTACAGATTCAATGCAATCCCTATTAAACTACCACTGGCATTTTTCACAGAACTAGAACAAAAAATTTCGCAATTTGTATGGAAACACAAAAGACCCCGAATAGCCAAAGCAATTTTGAGAACGAAAAAAGGAGCTGGAGGAATCAGGCTCCCTGACTTCAGACTATACTACAAAGCAACAGTAATCAAGACAGTATGGTACTGGCACAAAAACAGAAAGATAGATCAGTGGAACAGGATAGAAAGCCCAGAGATAAACCCATGCACATATGGACACCTTATCTTTGATAAAGGAGGCAGGAATGTACAGTGGAGAAAGGACAGCCTCTTCAATAAATGGTGCTGGGAAAACTGGACAGGTACATGTAAAAGTATGAGATTAGATCACTCCCTAACACCATACACAAAAATAAGCTCAAAATGGATTAAAGACCTAAATGTAAGGCCAGAAACTATCAAACTCTTAGAGGAAAACATAGGAAGAACACTCTATGACATAAATCACAGCAAGATCCTTTCTGACCCACCTCCTAGAGTAATGGAAATAAAAACAAAAATAAACAAATGGGACCTAATGAAACTTCAAAGCTTTTGCACAGCAAAGGAAACCATAATCAAGACCAAAAGACAACCCTCAGAATGGGAGAAAACATTTGCAAATGAAGCAACTGACAAAGGATTAATCTCCAAAATTTACAAGCAGCTCATGCAGCTCAATAACAAAAAAACAAACAACCCCATCCAAAAATGGGCAGAAGACCTAAACAGACATTTCTCCAAAGAAGATATACAGAATGCCAACAAACACATGAAAGAATGCTCAACCTCATTAATCATTAGAGAAATGCAAATCAAAACTACAATGAGATATCATCTCACACCAGTCAGAATGGCCATCATCAAAAAATCTAGAAACAATAAATGCTGGAGAGGGTGTGGAGAAAAGGGGACACTCTTGCACTGCTGGTGGGAATGTGAATTGGTTCAGCCACTATGGAGAACAGTATGGAGGTTCCTTAAAAAACTACAAATAGAATTACCATATGACCCAGCAATCCCACTACTGGGCATATACCCTGAGAAAACCAAAATTCAAAAGGAGTCATGTACCAAAATGTTCATTGCAGCTCTATTTACAATAGCCCGGAGATGGAAAGAACCTAAGCGCCCATCATCGGACGAATGGATAAAGAAGATGTGGCACATATACACAATGGAATATTACTCAGCCTTAAAAAGAAATGAAATTGAGATATTTGTAATGAGATGGATAGACCTAGAGTCTGTCATACAGAGTGAAGTAAGTCAGAAAGACAAAGACAGATACCGTATGCTAACACATATATATGGAATTTGAGGGGAAAAAATGTCATGAAGAACCTAGGGATAAGACAGGAATGGAGGTGCAGACCTACTGGAGAGCGGACTTGGGGATATGGGGAGGGGGAAGGGTGAGTTTTGACAGGGCGAGAGAGAGTCATGGACATATACACACTAACAAACGTGGTGGGGTGGATAGCTGGGGGGAAGCAGCCGCAAGGCACAGGGATATTAGCTCGGGGCTTTGGGACAGCCTGGAGGGGTGGGAGGGGGAGAGTGGGAGGGAGGGAGATGCAGGAGGGAAGACACATGGGAGCACATGTATATGTATAGCTGATTCACTTTGTTATAAATCAGAAACTAACACACCATTGTAAAGCAATTATACCCCAATAAAGATGTTAAAAAAAAAAAAAGATTGTATAACCTAAAAAGGGAAGAAAAACTTAACTGTTTCTTCAAAAAAAAAAAAAAAAAAAAAAGAAAATCTACAAACAACAAATGCTGGAGAGGGTGCAGAGAAAAGGGAACCTTCTTGCACTGTTGGTTGGAATGTAAATTGATATAGCTCTATGGAGAACAGTATGGAGGTTCCTTAAAAAACTAAAAATAGAATTACCATATTATCGAGCAATCCCACTAGTGGGCATATACCCAGAGAAAACCATAATTCAAAAAGACACATGCACCCCAATGTTCATTGCAGCACTATTTACAATAGCCAGGTCATGGAAGCAACCTAAATGCCCATTGACAGATGGATGGTTAAAGAAGTTGTGGTATATATATACAATGGAATATTACTTAGCCATAAAAAGGAATGAAATTGAGTCATTTGTTGAGACGTGGATGGATCTAGAGACTGTCATACAGAGTGAAGTAAGTCAGAAAGAGTAAAACAAATATCTCATATTTACACATATATGTGGAACCTAGAAAAATGGTACAGATGAACCGGTTTGCAGGGCAGAATTTGAGACTGAGATGTAGAGAACAAATGTATTACCACCAAGGGGGGAAAACCGCGGTGGGGTGGGTATGGTGGTTGTGCTGAATTGGGTGATTGTGATTGACATGTATACTCTGATGTGTATAAAATTGATGACTAATAAGAAGCTTCAGTATAAAACAAACAAAAAAACCACTAATATTAAACTTTCTTGGGTTATTTGTAAGCAAATATGTTAATATAAATGTTTCAGATATTACATGAAATTTCTAAAAATCTTATATGTTCTGGTATAATGTTATGTCATAATTCTAGTTATTACTTTAAAATGTATATCTCAGAAATAACAATTTCCTTGTCAATTGCATTATTATGAACTTTCATCAGATCTTTAACTGTGGTCATTTTTAAGTCTTTTGTCATTTACAGACAATTCTGGGTGTACTCTGATGCTTTTGCAAATATGTTCCTATAAAAGGGTTTCATCTTCAAGGAATTCATGGAAAAGACTGACAAGTACAGGTTTCTGGTAACCGACTATACTGCTGAACTGAATGAATAGGCATTTTCAGAACTCTAATGGAAAACTGATGAATTCATAAAAGTGCTAACAAAAGATCGAAATGAAAAAAAATTAATTACATGGGACTGAGTGAACTGATGAGGATGTTTATAATTTTTGTGACTTTCTGTTTGAATTAAAAAAAATCCCACAAGGACTCAGAGGCAAAAAATATACAAATCAATTTTCACTGCAAAGTAAAGGAGCTGTTACAGTGGAGGATTACTGGACTGAATATCAATATTATGACATAGTATGAGTGTGTTTTGTGTTTGGTAATTGCAATCATTGTTGTTTTTGTTGTGGTCATCCATTTACAATGCTTGGTGTCAGTTTATTTGTCTCTTGTAAAAATAAAATACAGTGTGTTTGTGTGAAAAAAACGAAAAAAAATGCATATTAAGTGAAAAGTCAATCTGAGAAGGCAACATACCATATGACTCAACCTATATGATGTTCCGGAAAAGGCAAACGATGGAGACAATTAAAAGATCAGGGGTTGCAGGAGTTAGGCATAGGGAAAGATGAGTAAGTAGCACACGGGATATTAGGGTAGTGAAAATACCCTGTATAATACTATAATAGTGGATACATGTCATTATATATTTGTCCAAATCCATACAACACCAAGACAACCCTAATGTAAACCATGGACTTTGAGTGATTATGATGTGTCTATGTAGTTCAACTGTAACAAATGTGCTGCTCTGGTTGGAGACTTTGGTGGTGAAGGCAACTATGCATGTGTGGGGGCAGGGGGTATATAGGAAGTTTGTACCCTCTGCTTATTTCTGTTGTGAACCTAAAACTGCTCTAAAATATGAGGTATCTATTATATTCAGGGTCCTTTTACTTCAATAAAACTTCTTATGAGCCCAGTGGTGTGAAGCATGCTGAAATATACCTTTTAAAGTGAAGGATAAGTTGGTGCATCTGGCCCCTCCTAAAAAAAGGGGGGACAACACCTACTGGGCTTCTTTGGGTTTAAGAGGCAACATAACTCTTCATTTGGGTGTGTTACTCTGGCCCACTTACTGAGTGACCCTCAAAGCTTCTAGTTTTGACTGTGGCCCACAAATACAATCTGCAGCAGTCTCAGGCTGCTGAACAAGCTGCCTTGCCACCTGGGCCATAGGATCCAGCAAATCCAATGATGCTTGAAGTATCAGAGGCAGATAGGCATGCTAACGGGAGCATTTGGCAGGCACCTATACGTGAACTGCAGTAGAGGGACTTAGGATTTAGGAATAAATCCTTAGGATAAAGGATTTAGGAGTAAATTTAGGGACTTAGGATTTAGACACCCCTGTCATTGCCCAACAGGATTTAGGAGTAAAGCCCCGACGTCTTTTGTGGATTACTACTCTCCACTTGAGAAATACCTCTTGGCCTACTACTGGGCCTTAGTAGAGGCTGAATGCTTGAGCATGGGCCATCAAGTGACCATGTGATTGGAGCTTCCCTTCCTAAACTGGGTTTTATCTGACCCACCAAGCCTTTAAGTGGAGTTTGAACAGCAGGACTCCATCAAAGAGAAGTGGTACACATGTGATCAGACCCAAGCAGGTCCTGAAGGCACAAGTTACATGAAGTGGCCCCAAGGCCCACTGTCTGCACACCCGCTACACTTTCTCCATGCCTGTGCTATGACCTCATGAGAAGTTCCCTAGGATCAGTTCACAGAGGAACCTAAGAATTGGGTCTGGTTTATAGGAGGTTGTGTACAGTATACAGGTGCCACCTGAAAATGGACAGCTGCATACTATAATCCCTTTCTGGGACATCCCTAAAGGAAAGTGCTGAAGCAAAATCCCCCTCTGGGCAGAATTTTGATCAGCACAGCTGGTTGTTTACTTTTCTTGGGAGGAGAGATGGCCAGAGGCACAATTATATACTGACTTATGGACTGTGGCCAATGGTTCAGCTGGATGTTCAGGGACTTGGAATGAACATGATTAGAAAATTGGTAACAAGAAAATTTAGGGAAAATAAGAGACTTCCTGGGAAGGGCAAAAAATGAAGATTTCTGTCCCATGTGAATGTTCAAAGCATGACCTCAGCAGAGAAGGATTTAATAATCAAATGGTTAGGATGACCTCTTCTAGAGATATTAATCAGTCTTTTCTCTTAGACACCCCTGTCATTGCCCAATGGAATCATGAACAAAGTGGCCATGGTGACAGGGATGGAGGTTATGTACGACCCCAGCAATAGGGAGGGAATCACCAAGGCCAACTTGGCTATGGTCATTGCTGAGTGCCCAATCCGCCAGCAGCAGAGACTAACACCAAATCCACAATATGGCACCATTCCCCAAGGTGATAAGCCAGCTATCCTGTGGCACATTGATTACACTAGACTGCTTCCATCATGGAAGTGGGGGTAGTGTTTTGTTCTTATTGGAATAGACACTCTGGGTATGGTTTTGCTTTCCCTGCATGCAATGCTTCTTCCAAACTTATCTGTGGACTTACACAATGCCTTATCCACCATCTGGTATTCCATGGCTTCTGATAGGAAATCAGTTCACAGCAAATGAAGTACCTTTCTCCTTCACTAGTGTTACCATGTTTCCCAACACCCTGAAGTAGGTGGATTTACTGGACAATGGAGTGGTCTTTTGAAGAATCACTTATAGTACCAGCTAGGTAACAATATCTTGCAGGGCTGCAGAAGGTTCCCCAGAAGGCTGCGTATGCTCAGAATCAGCATACGATATTAGAACTATTTTCCCCATAGCCAGGATTCACAGGTCTAGGAATGAAGGGGTAAAATGGGAGTGACACCACTATTTCCCCTACTGAGCTACTAGCAACATTTTTGCTGTTTCCACAACCTTAGGCCTTGTTGACCTAGAGGTCTTAGTTTCAAAGGGGATAATTCTTCTACCAGGAGACACAGTGATTCCACTGAACTGAAAGTTGACTGCCACCCAGTCACTTTGAGCTTATGTCTGAATCAAAAGGTAAAGTAGGGATTTACTGTATGGGCTGGTAAGTTTGATTTTTACTACCAAGGAGAAGTTGGTCTACTACTTCACAATGGAAGTAAGGAAGAATTTATCTGGATATACAGGAGATTCCTTAGGCTGTCTCTTGGTATTACCATGCCATGTGATTAAGGTCCATGGAAAACAACCACCCAATTCAGGCAGGACTACTAATCGACCATATTCTTCAGCAATAAAGATTTGGGTCACTCTACCAAGTAAGGAACCATGACAAGCAGAGATGCTTGCTGAAGCCAAAGGTAATACAGAATGAATAGTGGAAGTAGGTAGGTAGAAATACTAGCTATAACCACATCACCATGCTAATCAATTTATGGGGAGGACAAAACTAAGGAACTACTGAAATGGAAGGTATAGTGTCAAAGAAATATCACTTTGTGCATCAGTACCAGCTTACTGAAGTACCTTTACAAAAACGCACTGTGAGAATAACCAGTTTGGGGGCTGTGTCTTTGGATTTGAATGTTACAGAGTAAAAGTGCATGTTTATGTTGATACAGCACCTGCAATTCAGTATTGAACAATAGACAGCTCTTTGTATTCCAGACACAGGAAGTTATTTCTGAGGGAACAGCCAGCTTGGTGGAGCGCATAAAAGCCACTACTATAAAGACTGTTTATCCTGAGGAGGGGGAATTCCCAACTCCCCCTATAATTGCCAAAATGGAACACCCCAGATGAAGCAGCTGATATGCTTTGTATGCAAACCATGTGGGATTGGCTTTATGGTGACCAGGATATTCAGTCGCTGAATATGTCCATTACCCAGGTATGGTAAGTGCTGTAATTAAGGGGGCCCCTCTTGCATAGGCATCTCATGTAACTTTACTGCTACAAAATTAAACAAAAGTGTGAGAAACCTTATCAGATTTGCTCTCTCTGCTTCCCTGTATCTGACTGATTCCAAGAACATTAGAGTAATTAAGAAAATGGGGAGAGACAAAGGGGAGTGTCAAGGAACTCTAGCAGAGTGAAAGTTTAGGTGGTTGAGAAACAAGATGAATAAAGTGGATGATGATGGAGTAAAACAAAGATATTGATTCAGTACTGCCAGAGATTGGATAGACCAATAGAACCCCCTGATGCTCCCCCAACAATAAAGGGCCCCCCAAATGTCTCTCCTATTTACCCCAGTTTGGAAGAATTTTAAAAGCTGGAAGGCAAAGATTATAATAAAAAATTTGACCAGGAAATGCAAGGGGCAATGATTAGGCAGAATAATTAAGGCATAGAGTTGAAACTGAGCAGAATCCTATGGGGACTCCCCAGGTACAACCTCCTCCCTGCTTGTTTGTTAAAAAAAAAAAAAAAAAAATAGCTTTAGTCTCCTAGGCCTTCTGAGTTCCAAAGAGCAGACTCAAGCAGTTAATAATTAGAGAAGTGAAAAAATACAGAAAAAGTTCAACCATAAAACAGTCCCAGGACTCCTAGTTTCTCCCCAAGGGATATAGCTAACAATCTGGTGCATATGTCAATACTTGAGTCATTTTATGGAAACCAGGATCCCACCAGATGGAAAACGCTGACTACAGCCACGGAGATCCAGTCAATTTGGAGCAAGAAGAGTGATGACCAAAATGCCACAAATATCTACTTTTTGCTTAAGACCCAACTAACCAGATGAACCCATGAGCTGATCATGCACTTGAGACCCTTACCCTTAATTTTAGTCTTTAAAAGCCCTTGCCTGAAAGCTACTGGAGAGACTGGGGCCTTTGAGCATTAGCTGCTTATTCTCCTTGCTTGGTGCTCTGCAGATAAACACTGTAGTTTCCTTCATCACCACCCAGCATCAGTAGGTTGGCTTTGCTGTGTGTCAGGTGAGTGAAACCAAATTTGGTTTGGGAACAACTTCAGGGACCACAAAAGGACTACAGTCCTGAGTAGGGATCTTGCTTATGGCAATTGGCCCCTGGCTAGTGGTGGTTCTCAGGTTCTGTCCAGAAGATGCACAAGCATCTTTGTCTCATGGACATTTCCAAGTGCTTGCTGCCACCAGACATCATTGGCCCATGATGCTTTTGATTTTGTGGTGAAGGAAACAAAGCACTTGCTGGTTGACATGCCTCTGGTAAGTAGTAGAGCTCACAGGCACTGGCACCAGTGTATTTTTCTCTTAGTCACTTGGCTGTGTCTGTGATGGGACACTGATTTTGCTGGGATTATTCCCTACTGCACTAAGCAATCTGTAACCCTGAGAGACCTCGCTGTATTTGCTTGCTTGCTTGATATTTGACAGCACCAGCCGTGAACAACTAAAAATGGGTACTCAGACCTCTGTTCCATCTTGTAGCTCCCCATGGTGTATTCTGAAGAATTGAGAATTTTAGTTATGCACCTGTGAAAAGAAATAAAATGGTGTTCTCTTCAAACATTGCTTGGCCTCAGTGTTCCTTAGGATCTGGAGAACAGTGCCTCCCTAATGGCTCTCTAAATTGTAATACCATCATCCAAGTAGAACTGTTTTGTGAGAGGGAAGGAAAATGGGGTGAAGTTCCTTTTGTAGAGACTTTTATGATGTTGTATCAAAGTGAGACTATTCAGAGAAAATGTAACATGCATACAATTATGATACAAAAAGTTCCCTCCAATAAGGAGATGTTAAAAGTTTTACCCAAGACTCAGGAATTGAGAGATGAATAAATTCAACAAATAAATGCTCCTACAGCACTGCCACTGTTGCATGGAGGGCAAATAGTGAAGCAGGGGCTAGGGACCTTGATCCCATAGCAACTGACACATTCCTACCAACTCTGGTGGGAGCCGAAGGAGGAGGAAACAACCTGCAGGAAACAGGGATGATCTCTCCCTCTTGTACCTGACAACAGGGCACCCAATTTGGCCAGGGAGCCACTCTTGTTCAGGCAGGGCAATTCCCACTGGAAGAATAAATGCCCAAGATCAGGCAGCAGGATTTGTGTGGATGTACTCTTCTAACCTGCCCCTTTATTTTTCACTCTCCCTCTACCTCAGACTTACTCAGTTGGAAAAATATGCCAATCTATTGGGATGACCAGTGGGCAAGGATGGAAAATTTATTCTCCATCTCTACTACCCACAACTCAAGTTGGGTCGATGTTCAAAGTGTACTAACTACCCTGTTCATTGAGGAAGAGAGGAGGATGGTGCCAGAAAAAGCTAGAGAAGAGGCAGATACACTGCATGTTGCTGTCCTGGCCATCCTACCCAAGCACCAGCAGCAAATGCAATCCCCATCACAGATCCAGGGTGGAACATGAATGACCTAGAAGATAAAGCTTGAATTGAGCATTATGGAGAGTGCATCCTGGTAGGGCTCTGAAAGGGAGTGCTGAAGCAGAAGTTTTAATAAGGTGTAAGGAGTGTGCCCATGGCCACCAGAAAAATCCCTCGGATTTGAGAGAATACAAGGCATATTGCAATATACAAATGTGGATCAACATAATCTGAAGAATTTCAAGTAATCAGACCTTTTGTGTCTCAGAGAGTCCCAGATACCCAGGAAGAGTTGAAGAGAGAAGTTGTTTTGGATCTCCGAATCTCTCATTTGGTAGGACTTGGTTTCAAGGTTTTTGAAAAAAACACAAGACCAAAAAGACCTGAAAAATGAGGCAGCAGGTGGCCCTTTTGGTGGTGGCATTCTGAAGAAAAAGGGAACAAGAAATCTGAGGAGAGGGTAAGATTCCCAGGGCCCAAGGGAGTGAAGGATGGCCCACAGAAGGGAGACCCCAAAAAGGGACATGTTAAGATGAGTCCCCAATAATGCCTATTGTAAGCAAGAAAGCTAGGGCAATTTTTCTCCCATTGGCCTAGAAAAGAAACTGGAAGAGGATGAGAAAGCATTGTTCATGCCAGAGATAACCGAAGGTGATGAAGAATTGAGGGAGTCTGGGGAGTCTTTCAGGGGAAACAGGCTCCATCTCCCTTTCCCACCAGGAGCCCCAGGTAAACCTTTTGGTGGGAAACAGACTTTCTGATTGATCCTGGAGCCACTCATTTTTTGAACACTCGATTTAGTTAACCCCAAAAGGCAAAATGGTGTAGAGAGTCTCCAAAAAGCTTCTCCAAAACCTTTTTGCAGTCTCTAGCCTGTCAGATTGGGGCCACCAACTTAAAACACAGTTTGTTTGCATGGCAGAGTGCCCGGTCCCACGGCTGGGGTGAGATTTATTAACTAAATTGGATGCTACAGTGGCTTTCACACCTGGATGACTGGAAATGATGGTATCCTGTGCCTTGCAGGTGGCCCTCTGTCAAGGAATGGAGGAGTCCACCAACAGCATTCCTGAAGACATCTTTCTTTGGGATCATGGGCTGATGGAGGCTCAGGAAGAGCCAGGACTACTGGACCAGTAAAGATGATGCCGAAGCTGGATACTCAAAACTCCGAGCTTAAGGCGATATGCCTGAAAGGTGCAAGCAAAACAGGTATCCAGCCTTTGATAACTGCCTTTTTCGAATACCAGCTTATTCTCCCTTGTCAGTCACCATATAATACTCCCATCCTGCCTGTTAAAAAGCTCTACACTGGGGCTTCCCTGGTGGCGCAGTAGTTGAGAATCTGCCTGCTAATGCAGGGGACACGGGTTCGAGCCCTGGTCTGGGAGGATCCCACATGCCACGGAGCAACTAGGCCCGTGAGCCACAACTACTGAGCCTGCGCATCTGGAGCCTGTGCTCCGCAACAAGAGAGGCCGCGATAGTGAGAGGCCCGCGCACCGCGATGAAGAGTGGCCCCCGCTTGCCACAACTAGAGAAAGCCCTTGCACAGAAACGAAGACGCAACACAGCAAAAATAAATAAATTAATTAATAAACTCCTACCCCCAACATCTAAAAAAAAAAAAAGCTCTACACTGAGGAGTACTGGTTTGCTCAGGACCTAAGTGCCATACATTAGATAGTGGAAGATGTTTACCCTGCAGACTACCTTATCTAGAGACTTCCATCAGTTCACGGTGCTAGACTTAAGAAACATTTTTCTGTATTCATTTGAATCCTGAGTCTCAAGAATTATGTTTTTGAATCCAGTTTGACAGTATTGCATCCTTAAGGATTTAAAAACTCCCCCACAATATTTGAGGACCTGCTGGCTAAGGATTTAAGAGCTCCAGCTATAGGAGCAAGTGCTGCTTCCTTCATCGCTAGGAAGATGAAGGAAAACTCAAAAACACTGTGACTACTTTGAACTTTCTGGCTGAATGAGGTTATAAAGTCTCAAAAAAAGGCCCAGATGTCCCAAACTGTGCTGAAATACCTTGGATTTGACCTGAAAAGGGGCCAAAGGAATTTGCTTCCAGATCACAGTGAGGCAGTAGCCAGAGTGGCACTGCCCACCACCAAAAGACAGTTTTGTGGGTTTCTGGGAATGGCAGGATTCTTCCACATTTGGGTTGCAAACTTTGGGCTAAGAGCTAACTGTATGAGGCCCTAAAAGAGGCTGACTGTGATCCCTTAGAAGAGAGAGAATGTCAAAAGGCCTTCCAGACAATTAAGGAAAAATCTACTGACTGCTCCTTTTATGGGGTTGACAGATTTGAAAGAGCCATTTGATCTCTTGGTCCTTGAGAGGCAAGGAGTGGGGCTGGGGGCACTGACCCAGAATCTGGGGAATACAAAGCACCCAGGAGACTATTTCTCAAAGACTTTGGGCATCGTAACTCAGGATGGCCAACATGTTTGAGAGCCATAGCTGCTACTTGTGATTTGTTGCAAAGGCAGAGAAATTCATTCTCGGAAAGTCAACCATGGTGCATACATCCCACTGTGTATTGCCACTTTGGGAACAAAAGTGTGGATACTGGCTTACTCTGGCTGCTTAGGAAGATATATGGCAATTTTGCTTGATAGTCCAAATGTGACTCTAAAGACTGTGCCCTCTTTCAACCCAGCCATGTTGTTCCCCACTCCTTTGGAGGGGCCATGCATGATTGTTTGCAGATCACTGAGCAGGTATACTCTAGCCACCTGGACCTGGCCGATGTTCCCTTTGGAGATCTGGACTTGGAGATAGACTATGATGGAAGTATTCAAGGACCACGGAAACAAGATGGCTAGATATGTGGTGGTAAGCTTGCAAGAGATCCTAGAAGCAGCAGCTTTGCTAGCAGGTACCTTGGCTCAGAAGGCTGAAGTGATCACCCTCACTCTATTTTTTACATCTCGGCGAAAGTAAGAAGGTTAACATCTATACGGACTCAAAATACTCCTTTTTGGTTGTGCATCACATGGGGCAATTTGGAAAGAGAGGACTGCTCACCTCTGAAAAGAAATCCAACATGGGCCAGATGTTTTGAAACTGCTAGATGAAGTGCTCAAGCCAAAGGAGGTGGCAATTATGCATTGCCTGAGACGTCAGAGATCTGAGTAGTTTCAAAAAGAAAAAAAGCTGACCAAGCTGCTAAAGCAACTTCCAGGACAAAAACTCCTCCAGTTATGGCTCTGATCCCAAGTATACATCTGACCCAATTTAGCCTGAAATGCTAAATGCACCTGAGGACCTTAAAATTTCACAAGAATGGGGGTTTGATGCTACTCATCTAGAATCTGGGGCTTGGCTGGTGAATGACTAAGGAATGGTTTTAATTCCTGAACATCTAATGGAGGAAATAATAGGATCAATACACCAGGGCACCCAGTATGGGCGTGATGCCACCCTCCAGTGGATACAGGACCACCTCAAAGGACTAAACATGCAGAGGACAATTCAAAGAATCATATGAAAATGTATGATTTGTGTTAAAAATAATTCCAACACTGGGCCTCCCCTGGCCCACATTGAAGTCCAAGCCAGAGGGGAAAGCCTGGGAGAAGACTGGCAAATAGACTTTACAGTCCTGCCCGAAGCAAAAGGTAAGTTTTGCTACCTACTGGTGATAGTAGACACCTTTACAGGTTGGGTAGAAACATGCCCTTGCCAGACTGAAAAAGTTTCAGATGTAGTAAAGGTTTGCTTAAGGAGATAATTCCTAGATTTGGGCTACCCAGCTAAATTCAGAGTGCCAGCAGAGGCACCTTTATTGCTAATGTTACTCAGGAGGTATCTAAACAACTTGGAATAAAATGGGATTTGCATGAATCTTGGAGGCTTCAATCAACTGGAAAGATGGAAAAGATGAATGATACTTTAAAGAGAACTACAGCTAAAATCTGTTGCGAACCTAACTTAATATGGGATAGAGTATTCCTGTTTGCACTGCTTAGAATTAGAGTGGTCCCTAGAAGCAGGCTCCAATTGAGTACTTGTGAAGTACTGTGTAGGAGGCCCATCCTCTATTCTGAGTGGGTAGGTAGATACCTGATCAAAAGGTAAAATAACTAGACACTATGTTATGTACAAACATTCTTATTATTTTTAAGTGTTATTAATAAATTTGCTACTAATCTCTTTTTTGACAAACGTTACCCTCCACCGTATCAGACCTGGAGACTGGGTATTCCTAAAAACTTGGAAGGATGCACACCTGGAGAACCAACTCCAGACCTGGTGGGTGGGGCCTTACCAGGTTCTGCAAATAACCTGGTTCACTTCTGTTAAATTAACAGGAGTCAAGCTGTGGATCCATCACATGAGTGAAGCTGCCTCCTGACTCGACTATAAATCTACAGTCATCCCCATTTACAAAAAAAAAAAAAAAAGACATCTACAGCCCTAGCAGAAAGTCAGTTCTTCTGCAAGTCTGAACTGGTGGCTCTGGTTAAAATCAAAGAAAGTATCTTAGATAAGTAATGAATGACTCATACCAATTCATAATAATATTTGTAATTGGTTGGAGTATTTTTCTGATTATTTGCTTATGCCCCTTTGCTTGCTTCCTGATTTAACCATTTATCTGAGTGTATGATAGGCAAACTTGTTATTTGTCATGATATTAATAGGAGATACTTAACCCTGTTCTAACTTAATCCTTGTAATAATGGGGTTAGTACCAAAGGTTAGGGTCACCAGTGTTTTCCCATAAGCTGTTGGCCCTGAGTATACTGACAGCTCTTGTAATTATCATCTCACTGGTGTCTGCTGCCTCCTAGAAAGAAAATAATTATGTTGTCTCAGAGTATAGCCAGAGGTGAAAATTTAAGTGGTTGTTGGATATATATCATCTCTCAAACTATTCATAAACAAAATCTCCCTTCAATGGTCCTGATAATTGATTTTGATATTGTACTGGACCCCATGACCGCCTATAATCTTTTGCCTTCAAACATCACATTCCAAATCCAGAGATTTAGGGGACCTCAAAATATTCCAATCCCTTGCTTCATTCTGTTTGAGGTGGCTTCCATTTCAGGGAAAGCTACTGTTGGTCCATTGCAGTCCCTTGCATTTCTCATGAGAAAATGTGATGCCCCCAAATCACCTGAAATGTACAATTGACAAATGTGTAAGGGCTAAAAATAACATCCATTCTGGAGAGCCAAACAAGTTAGATATCATGTAAACAAACAATGGAAGTCTTGCAATGGCTCTCGCCTCTGACTTGATAATGTAATTTCTGAACTCCCCAAAAGTGAAAGCATCAATGACTACCTGGGAGGTAAAGCTAGTGCTATTCCAGGATATATTTGTTGTATAGCGAGTGACTCACCACTATGAGGATGGGCACATTGCTTAGATAGCTAGCAAATTGAAGGGTCATGCCTGCTGGGACACTTTATAACCCCTCTTTCCATGCACAGCCCAGAGAACATCACTTCCCTCCCTAAATCAAACCCTAACCTTTAAAGAGATGTTGGCAGGGTATGAGGACAATATAAGATAAAGCATTCTTGGCATCTTCATACCAAGGTTAGAGTGTGTCAATATAGATATGATTCATAACGCTGCCACAATTGGACAAACTGCTGAGGACATGGCTAAAAGTACTGTGGTCCAATAAACATCTTTGGATTCAATGACTTGAGTGGTCCTCAATTATAGAGTAGCCCTTGATTTCTTAGTGGCAAAATGAGAGTATGTGTAGGGGCTCATACCATGTGCTGAATGATATAAATACCTCTACAGAAATTGAAACATATGTCAAAAGGCTACTTGGTTGCAGAATGCAGGTAAAGAGGACCTGATCCAGGACTTATTTTCCTGGTTGCGATCTGGGAAAAAAAGGACTCTTTCGGGGATTGCTACAAGATTGCATTTTGATCATCATTCTTATTGTAATCTGTTAATTCTCAAATGTTTGTCTACGTGCTGTGACAAAGCAAAGAGAGATGTAGTGTGCTCATAATACAAAATGCTGATATTAGATCTGGGACTCAGGAATTCTTTGAAATGATAGTCTTTCTCTCCTCTAATCCTGAAAGGCTAACATCATCAACCACACTCAGCAGGAATTAGCCAGAGCTGTCATCACCCCTGTTCCCCTCATGATTGAGGAATATGGAAGAAAGGAGGGGAATGAAACCAAGCAGATCCCTATGGGGTCTTCCTGGGTATAAAGTCCTCTGCATCCCGTTTCTCATTTGTAGAAAAATCTTTGGTCTCCTAGGCCTTCCAAGCTTCAAAAAGCAGACTTGAGCAGTTAAAAATTGGACAAGTGAGAAAATGCAGAAACAAAGAAAAAGAAGTCAAGCCAGAGAAGTAATAATAGCTTGAACAACAGTTCAGCCATAAAACAGTCACAGGACTCCTAGTTTCTCCCCAGCGGATATAGAGAACAATGTGGTACATATCCTTGAGTTGTTTTTACAGAAACCAGGACCCCAAGGGATGGACAGTGCTGACCACAGTCAGGGAGACCCAGATAGTTGAAACCAGAAGAGTGATGACCAAGATGCCAGAAATCTCTCTTTGTTGCTTAAGACCCAACCAATCAGAAGAACCCCTGAACTGATCATGCGTTTAAGATATTTACCCTAAATTTTAATCGTTGAAAATCCTTACCTGGCTGGGAAAACTGGACAGCTACATGTAAAAGAATGAAATTAGAACACTGCCTAACACCATACACAAAAATACACTCAAAATGGATTAAAGACCTAAACGTAAGGCCAGACACCATCAAATTCTTAGAGGAAAACATAGGCAGAACACTCTACGACATCAATTACAGCAAGATCCTTTTTGACCCACTTCCTAGAGAAATGCAAATAACAAAAATAAAAAATGGCACCTAATGAAACTTAAAAGCTTTTGCACAGCAAAGGAAACCATAAACAAGATGAAAAGACAACCCTCAGAATGGGAGAAAATATTTGCAAAAGAAGCAACTGACAAAGGATTAATCTCCAAAACATACAAGCAACACATGCAGCTCAATATCAAAAAAACAAAAAACCCAGTCCAAAAATGGGCAGAAGACCTAGACATTTCTCCAAAGAAGTTATACAGATTGCCAACAAACAAATGAAAGAATGCTCAACATCATTAATCATTAGAGAAATGCAAATCAAAACTACAATGAGATATCATCTCACACCGGTCAGAATGGCCAACAAAAAAATCTAGAAACAATAAATGCTTGAGAGGGTGTGGAGAAAAGGGAACTCTCTTGCACTGTTGGTGGGTATGTAAATTGATACAGCCACTATGGAGGTTCCTAAAAAAACTAAACATAGAACTACCATTTGAGCCAGCAATCCCACTAGTGGGCATATACCCTGAGAAAACCATAATTCAAAAACAGTCATGTACCAAAAAGTTCACTACAGCTCTATTTACAATAGCCAGGACATGGAAGCAACCTAAGTGTCCATCAACAGATGAATGGATAAAGAAGATGTGGCACATATATACAATGGAATATTACTCAGCCATAAAAAGAAATGAAACTGAGTTATTCGTAGTGAGGTGGATGAACCTAGAGTCTGTCATACAGAGTGAAGTAAGTCTGAAAGAGAAAAACAAATACTGTATGCTAACACATACATATGGAATCTAAGAAAAAAAATCGTCATGGAGAACCTAGGGGCAAGATGGGAATAAAGAAACAGACCTACTAGAGAATGGACTTGAGGATATGGGGAGGGGGAAGGGTAAACTGTGACAAAGTGAGAGAGTGGCATGGACATATATACACTACCAAACGTAAAATAGATATCTAGTGGGAAGCAGCCACATAGCACAGGGAGATCAGCTCGGTGCTTTGTGACCACCTAGAGGGGTCGGATATGGAGGGTGGGAGGGAGGGAGATGCAAGAGGGAAGAGATATGGGAACATACGTATATGTATACCTGATTCACTTTGTTATAAAGCAGAAACTAACACACCATTGTAAAGCAATTATTCTCCGATAAAGATGTTAAAAAAAAAAGTCATGTACCAAAACATCCATTGCTGCTCTATTTGCAGTAGCCACAACATGGAAGCAACCTAAGTGTCCATCAACAGATGAATGCATAAAGAAGATGTGGCACATATATATAATGGAATATTACTCAGCCATAAAAAAGAACGAAACTGAGTTATTTTTAGTGACGTGGATGGACCTAGAGACTGTCATACAGAGGGAAGTAAGTCAGAAAGAGAAAAAGAAATACTGAATGCTAACACATATATATGGAAATTAAAAGAAAAAAAAGAAAATGGTGAGAAGAACCTAGGGGCAAGATGGGAATAAAGATGCAGACCTACTAGAGAATGGACTTGAGGATATGGGGAGGGGGAAGGGTAAGCTGGGACAAAGAGAGAGTGGCATGGACATATATACACTACCAAATGGAAAACAGATAGCTAGTGGGAAGCAGCCCCATAGCACAGGGAGATCAGCTCAGTGTTTTGTGACCACCTAGACGGGTGGGACAGGGAGGGTGGGCGGGAGGGAGATGCAACAGGGAAGAGATATGGGAACATATGTATATGTATAACTGATTCACTTTATTATAAAGCAGAAACGGACACACCATTTTAAAGCAAGTATACTCTAATAAAGAAGTTTAAAAAAAGAAAAAAAGAGCCTTACCTGAAAGCAGCCGGGGAGTTTGGGTCCTTTGAGCATTAGCTACCTATGGTATTGTTATATATTTCCTTTTAGTAAAAAGGAAAAAGCTTCAGGAGATGATAGCCGATGAGAGCAGCACAAGGCAACAAGGGGATGAGAACATAAGAGGAGTACTTGGTGATGCTGGGATAGGGATTTCATTCAATGGCTAAGAACAGAAGGTATTTTCAAATTAAGATAATACAGCCTAATACTTGCCAGGTCATTCTGACACCCAAATTAACTGACATTTCCAAGTGGTATCTAGCCAAGTACGAATGTCTATGAGGATGTATATCACAAGGGGATTCCCATCTAATTGTATATCCATGGTTGTTTTAGGTTCTAACAAAATCCTCCCATGTGTGGAAAACACAGAACAGAATAAACTATCAATAACCTACATAAGAGTGGATATGGGGAGGCTAGGGATGGGATGGGTTCCGGCTCAGAGAAAATTTATGGGTAGGATGAAGGATGTACAGGGAATTCATTATAAGTACAGGGAGCCAGATACAGGGCTAAAGAATGTGGGAAAGCTCACAAAAGAGGTGAAACTCAGGGGTGGGTATCAAGAAGAGATGGCGATAAAGAATTCAGGTATAGGAATAACTTGGTCCAGGACACACGTCTAGTGTCAGTACTAGCAGTTAGAAGCAGACAGATGTGGGCTCATGTCTATGCTCTTAACCACTGTGGTGTACCACTTCCCTCAAACAAAGGATGAGTTCAGGTTTGATTCAATACCCTAGCTCTAACACTTGTAAGCCATGAATTTGAAAAAACGTTTTACCTATACTGAGCATCAGTATTCCTATTTTGAATGAGAATTAATCTTCTAGCTTCAGAGAAGATGAATTTTCGTTTCACTCAAGTATTTTTTCCATTATAATCATTTCATTCCCTGGTCTAACAAGCTCAGGGTTCTGTTCATACACCAGAGTTCTGCATGAACACTGGCTTATTTCAGAGCAAGAGTAACAACTCATCAGTAAGGTTATAAACCAGAAATGCAGTATTCAATTTATAAACAGAAATGGAGCGACGTATTTGGGGTTGCTGGTATCATTATGTTGGCCTGAAACAGCACATTCTCTTCAGCTTTGACTGACCTACATCGGAAGCTAGGTTGCAAGATAGGTTTGTCTTATCTAATTAACCCTGAATTGGCGCAGTCAAATGAAGGATTAAGATATTTATTGACACCAAGCTTGATGCTTTCCTTTGTTCTGTAGAGCCCAGTCAGCCATTGGTATCTCATGCTTGTGCGAGGATGCCCTCTTCCTGGACAGTGGTAGAATGAGCACAGATAATATTTGCTTCTGATTCACCTCTGCTTCCAAGGCTGAATACACATCTGATTTAATATATATTTAAGGTGAAGAAAGTTAATATCTAATGCTCTTCTGCACATCTCATACCTCTGCATCAATTGAGAGGTTGTTTTGAGTTGGTCCATAAAATCAAGTTAAAGAGAGAAGCCTTATTTTAGCCTTCAATTTAAATGCACTGATTTACTGAATACTTATTTCTAAATAACATGCAAGAGGGGAAGAGGGGGAAGACGGCGGAAGAGTAAGATGCGGAGATCACCTTCCTCCCCACAAATACATCAGAAATACATCTACACGTGGAACAATTGCTACAGAACACCTACTGAACGCTGGCAGAAAACATCAGGCCTCCCAAAGGGCAAGAAACTCCCCACGTACCTGGGTAGGGCAAAAGAAAAACGAATAAAGAGAGACAAAAGGATAGGAACAGGACCTGCACTAGTGGGAAGGAGCTGTGAAGGAGGAAAGGTTTCTACACACTAGGAAGCCCCTTCGCACGCGGAGACTGCGGGTGGCGGAGGGGGAAGCTTCGGAGCCGCTGAGGAGACCACATAAACAGGGGTGCGGAGGGCAAAGCGGAGAGATTCCCGCACAGAGGATCGGTGCCCACCGGCACTCACCAGCCAGAGAGGCTTGTCTGCTCACCCGCCGGGGCGGGCGGGTCTGGGAGCCGAGGCTCGGGCGGGCTTCGGCTGGAGCGCAGGGAGAGGACTGGGGTTGGCGGAGTGAACACAGCCTGCGGTGGGTTAGTGCACCACAGCTAGCCAGGAGGGAGTCCAGGGAAAAGTCTGGAGCTGCCGAAGAGGCAAGAGACTTTTTCTTCCCACTTTGTTTCCTGGTGTGCGAGGAGACGGGATTAAGAGAGATGCTTAAAGGAGCTCCAGAGACGGGCGTGAGACGCTAAGGCTGCTGCTGCAGCCACCAAGAAGCCTGTGTGCGAGCACAGGTCACTCTCCACACCTCCCCTCCCGGGAGCCTGTGCAGCCCGCCATTGCCAGGGTCCGAGGATCCAGGGACAACTCCCCCGGGAGAACGCACGGCGCGCCTCAGGCTGGTGCAACGTCATGCCGGCCTCTGCCGCCGCAGGCTCGGCCTGCATCTGTACCCCTCCCTCCCCTGGGCCTGAGTGAGCCAGAGCCCCCGAAGCAGCTGCTCCTTTAACCCCGTCCTAAGTGAAGAACAGACGCCCTCCAGCGACCTACACGCAGAGGCGGGGCCAAATCCAAAGCTGAGCCCCCGGAGCTGTGAGAACAAAGAAGAGAAAGGGAAATCTCTCCCAGCAGACTCAGGAGCAACGGATTAAATCTCCACCATCAACTTGATGTACCCTGCATCTGTGGAATACCTGAATAGACAACGAATCATCCCAAATTGAGGAGGTGGACTTTGAGAGCAAGATTAGTTTCTCCCCTTTTCCTCTTTTTGTGAGTGTGTATGTGTATGCTTCTGGGTGAGATTTTGTCTGTATAGCTTTGCTTCCACCATTTGTCCTAGGGTTCTATTCGTCCGTTTTTTTTTCTTTAAAAAAATATTTTTCTTACTAATTATTTTAATAAATTTATTTTCTTTTCTTTCTTACTTTCTACTTTTTCTCCCTTTTATTCTGAGCCGTGTGGATGAAAGGCTCTTGGTGCTGCAGCCAGGAGTCAGTGCTGTGCCTCTGAGGTGGGAGAGCCAACTTCAGGACACTGGTCCACAAGAGACCTCCCAGCTCCACGTAATATCAAACGGCAAAAATATCCCAGAGATCTCCATCTCAACACCAACACCCAGCTTCACTCAACGACCAGCAAGCTACAGTGCTGGACACCCTATGCCAAACAACTAGCAAGACAGGAACACAATTCCACCCATTAGCAGAGAGACTGCCGAAAATCATAATAAGTCCAGAGACGCCCCAAAACACACCACCAGACGTGGACCTGCCCACCAGAAAGACAAGATCCAGCCTCATCCACCAGAACACAGGCACTAGTCCCCTCCACAAGGAAGCCTACACAACCCACTGAACCAACTTTAGCCACTGGGGACAGACACCAAAAACAACGGGAATTACAAACCTGCAGCCTGCAAAAAGGAGACCCCAAACACAGTAAGATAAGCAAAATGAGAAGACAGAAAAACACACAGCAGGAGAAGGAGCAAGATAAAAACCCACCAGACCTAACAAATGAAGAGGAAATAGGCAGTCTACCTGAAAAAGAATTCAGAATAATGATAGTAAAGATGATCCAAAATCTTGGAAATAGAATAAAGAAAATGCAAGAAACATTCAACAAGGACCTATAAGAACTAAAGATGAAACAATGAACAACACAATAAGTGAAATTAAAAATACTCTAGAAGGAATCAATAGCAGAATACCTGACAGAAGAACAGATAAGTGACCTGGAAGATAAAATAGTGGAAATAACTACCGCAGAGCAGAATAAAGAAAAAAGAATGAAAAGAACTGAGGACAGTCTCAGAGACCTCTGGGACAACATTAAATGCACCAACATTAGAATTATAGGGGTTCCAGAAGAAGAAGAGAAAAAGAAAGGGACTGAGAAAATATTTGAAGAGATTATAGTTGAAAACTTCCCTAATATGGGGAAGGAAATAGTTAATCAAGTCCAGGAAGCACAGAGAGTCTCCTACAGGATAAATCCAAGGAGAAACACGCCAAGACACATATTAATCAAACTGCCAAAAATTAAATACAAAGAAAACATATTAAAAGCAGCAAGGGGGGGACCTTGAAGATGGCGGAAGAGTAAGACGCGGATATCGCCTTCCTCCCCACGGATACACCAGAAATACATCCACACGTGGAACAACTCCTACAGAACTCCTACTGAAGGCTGGCAGAAGACCTCAGACCTCCCAAAAGGCAAGAAACTCCCCACGTAACTGGGTAGGGCAAAAGAAAAAAACAGAGACAAAAGAATAAGGACGGCACCTGCACCAGTGGGAGGGAGCTGTGAAGGAGGAAAAGTTTCCACACACTAGGAAGCCCCTCCGCGGGCGGAGACTGCGGGAGGCAGAGGGGGGAGTTTCGGGACCGCGGAGTAGTGCACAGCGACGGGTGCGGAGGGCAAAGCGGGGAGATTCCTGCACAGACGATCGGTGCCGACCAGCACTCACCAACCCGAGAGGCTTGTCTGCTCACCCGCCGGGGCGGGCGGGGCTGCGAGCTGAGGCTCGGGTTTTGGTTTTGGACGGAGCTCAGGGAGAGGACTGGGGTTGGCGGCTTGAACATAGCCTGAAGGGGTTAGTGCACCACGACTAGCCGGGAGGGAGTTCGGGGAAAAGCCTGCACCGGCTGAAGAGGCAAGAGACTTTTTCTTCCCTCTTTGTTTCCTGGTGCGCGAGGAGAGGGGTTTAAGAGCGCTGCTTAAAGGAACTCCAGAGACGCGCGCGAGCCGCGGCTAAAAGCGCGAACCCCAGAGACGGGCGCGAGCCGCGGCTGAGGGCGCGAGCCCCCGAGACGGGCGCGAGCCGCGGCTGAAAGTGCAAACCCCAGAGACGGGCGCGAGCCGCGGCTAAAACCACGGACCCCAGAGACGGGCGGGAGACGCTAAGGCTGCTGCTGCCGCCACCAAGGGGCCTGTGTGCGAGCACAGGTCACTCTCCACACCCCTCTTCCGCGGAGCCTGTGCAGCCCGCCACTGCCAGGTTCCCGAGATCCAGGGACAACGTCCCCGGGACAGCGCACGGCGGGCCTCAGGCTGGTGCAACGTCACGCTGCCTCTGCCGCCGCAGGCCGGCCCCGCACGCAGTGCCCCTCCTTCCCCCATCCCCCAACCCCCGGCCTGAGTGAGCCGGAGGCCCCGAATCAGCGGCTCCTTTAACCCCGTCCTGTCTGAGCGAAAAAACAGACGCCCTCCAGCGACCTACACGCAGAGGCAGAGCCAAATCCAAAGCTGAGCTCCTGTGAGCTGTGAGAACAAAGAAGAGAAAGGGAAATCTCTCCCAGCAGCCACAGAAGCAGCGGATTAAAGCTCCACAATCAACTTGATATACCCTGCATCTGTGGAATACCTGAATAGACAAGGAATGATCCCAAATTGAAGAGGTGGAATTTAGGAGCGAGATCTATGATTTTTTTCCCTTTTCCTCTTTTGGTGAATGTGTACGTGTATGCTTCTGTGTGACATCTAGTCTGTATACTCTAGCTTCCACCATTTGTCCTAGGGCTCTATCCGTCCATGACTTTTTTTAAAAAATTCTTTTTCTTAATAATTAAGTTTAATTGTAATAACTTTATTATACTTTACCTTCGTTCTTTCTTTCTTTCCTTCCTTCCCTCCCTCCTTTAGACAACGAATCACCCCAAATTGAGGAGGTGGTCTCAGGGAGCAGGATTTATGATTTTTCCCCCTTTACCTCTTTTTGTGAAGGTGTATGTGTATGCTTCTGTGTAAGATTTTCTCTGTATAGCTTTGCTTCCAACATTTGTCCTAAGGTTCTATCCGTCCCTTTTTTTTTTTCTAAATATTTTTTAATTCAATAACTATATTATACTTTATTTTATTTTTACTGTATCATCTTTCTTTCTTTTTTTCCTTCTTTCCCTCCTTCCTTCCTTCTTCCCTCCCTCCCTCCCTCCTTTCTTTCCTTCTTTGCTTCTTTCTTCCTTCCTTCCTTTCCTCCTTTCCCTCTTTCTTTACTCATACTTCTACTAATTCTCCCTACTTTTTCTCCCTTTTATTCTGAGCTGTGTGGATGAAAGGCTCTTGGTGCTCCAGCCAGGAGTCAGGGCTCTGCCTCTGAGGTAGGAGAGCCAACTTCAGGACACTGGTCAACAAGAGACCTCCCAGCTCCACATAATATTAAACGGTGGAAATATCCCAGAGACCTCCATCTTAACACCAGCACCCAGCTTCACTCAACGACCAGCAAGCCACAGTGCTGGACAACCTATGCCAAACAACTAGCAAAACAGGAACACAACCCCACCCATTAGCAGAGAGGCTGCCTAAAATCATAATAAGGCCACAGACACCCCAAAACACACCACCAGACGTGAACCTGCCCACTAGAGAGACAAGATCCAGCCTCATCCAGCACAACACAGGCACTAGTCCCCTCCACCAGGAAGCCTACACAACCCACTGAAACAACCTTAGCCACTGGAGACAGACATCAAAAACAACGGGAACTACGAACCTGCAGCCTGCAAAAAGGAGACCCCAAACACAGTAAGATAAGCAAAATGAGAAGACAGAAAAACACACAGCAGATGAAGGAGCAAGATAAAAACCCACCAGACCTAACAAATGAAGAGGAAATAGGCAATCTACCTGAAAAAGAATTCAGAATAATGATAGTAAGGATGATCCAAAATCTTGGAAGTAGAATGGACAAAATGCAAGAAACAGTTAACAAGGACCTACAAGAACTAAAGATGAAACAAGCAACGATGCACAATGCAATAAATGAAATTAAAATCACTCTAGATAGGATCAATAGCAGAATAACTGAGGCAGAAGAACGGATAAGTGACCTGGAAGATAAAGTAGTGGAAATAACTACTGCAGAGCAGAATAAAGAAAAAAGAATGAAAAGAACTGAGGACAGTCTCAGAGACCTCTGGGACAACATGAAACGCACCAACATTCGAATTATAGGGGTTCCAGAAGAAGAAGAAAGAAAGAAAGGGACTGAGAAAATATTTGAAGAGATTATAGTTGAAAACTTCCCTAATATGGGAAAGGAAATAGTTAATCAAGTCCAGGAAGCACAGAGAGTCCCATACAGGATAAATACAAGGAGAAACACGCCAAGACACATATTAATCAAACTGTCAAAAATTAAATACAAAGAAAGCATATTAAAAGCAGCAAGGGAAAAACAACAAATAACACACAAGGGAATCCCCATAAGGTTAACAGCTGATCTCTCAGCAGAAACCCTACAAGCCAGAAGGGAGTGGCAGGACATACTGAAAGTGATGAAGGAGAATAGCCTGAAACCAAGACTACTCTACCCAGCAAGGATCTCATTCACATTTGATGGAGAAATTAAAACCTTTACAGACAAGCAAAAGCTGAGAGAGTTCAGCACCACCAAACCAGCTTTACAACAAATGCTAAAGGAACTTCTCTAGACACGAAACACAAGAGAAGGAAATGACCTATAGTAGCGAACCCAAAACAATATATAAAATGGAAATAGGAACATACATATCAATAATTACCTTAAATGTAAATGGACTAAATGCTCCCACCAAAAGACACAGATTGGCTGAATGGATACAAAAACAAGACCCTTATATATGCTGTCTACAAGAGACCCACTTCAGAACTAGAGACACATACAGACTGAAAGTAAGGGGATGGAAAAAGATATTCCATGCAAATGGAAACCAAAAGAAAGCTGGAGTAGTAATTCTCATATCAGACAAAATAGACTTTAAAATAAGGATTATTAAAAGGGACAAAGAAGGACACTACATAATGATCAAGGGATCGATCCAAGAAGAAGACATAACAATTGTAAATATTTATGCACCCAACATAGGAGCACCTCAATACATAAGGCAAATACTAACAACCATAAAAGGGGAGATCAACAGTAACACATTCATAGTAGGGGACTTTAACACCCCACTTTCACCCATGGACAGATCATCCAAAATGAAAATAAATAAGGAAACACAAGCTTTAAATGATACATTAAACAAGATGGACTTAATTGATATTTATAGGACACTCCATCCAAAAACAACAGAATACACATTTTTCTCAAGTGCTCATGGAACATTCTCCAGGATAGATCATATCTTGGGTCACAAATCAAGCCTTGGTAAATTTAAGAAAACTGAAATTGTATCAAGTATCTTTTCCGACCACAACGCCATGAGACTAGATATCAATTACAGGAAAAGATCTGTAAAAAATACAAACACATGGAGGCTAAACAATACACTACTTAATAATGAAGTGATCACTGAAGAAATCAAAGAGGAAATAAAAAAATACCTAGAAACAAATGACAATGGAGACACAACGACCCAAAACCTATGGGATGCAGCAAAAGCAGTTCTAAGGGGGAAGTTTATAGCAATACAAGCCCACCTTAAGAAGCAGGAAACATCTCGAATAAACAACCTAACCTTGCACCTCAAGCAATTAGAGAAAGAAGAACAAAAAAACCCCAAAGCTAGCAGAAGGAAAGAAATCATAAAAATCAGATCAGAAATAAATGAAAAAGAAATGAAGGAAACAATAGCAAAGATCAATAAAACTAAAAGCTGGTTCTTTGAGAAGATAAACAAAATAGATAAACCACTAGCCAGACTCATCAAGAAAAAAAGGGAGAAGACTCAAATCAATAGAATTAGAAATGAAAAAGGAGAAGTAACAACTGACACTGCAGAAATAAAAAAAATCATGAGAGATTACTACAAGCAACTCTATGCCAATAAAATGGACAATCTGGAAGAAATGGACAAATTCTTAGAAATGCACAACCTGCCAAGACTGAATCAGGAAGAAATAGAAAATATGAACAGACCAATCACAAGCACTGAAATTGAAACTGTGATTAAAAACCTTCCAACAAACAAAAGCCCAGGACAAGATGGCTTCACAGGTGAATTCTAACAAACGTTTAGAGAAGAGCTAACACCTATCCTTCTCAAACTCTTCCAAAATATAGCAGAGGGAGGAACACTCCCAAATTCCTTCTACGAAGCCACCATCACCTTGATACCAAAACCAGACAAGGATGTCACAAAGAAAGAAAACTACAGGCCAATATCACTGATGAACATAGATGCAAAAATCCTCAACAAAATACTAGCAAACAGAATCCAACAGCACATTAAAAGGATCATACACCATGATCAAGTGGGGTTTATTCCAGGAATGCAAGGATTCTTCAATATACGCAAATCTATCAATGTGATAAACCATATTAACAAATTGAAGGAGAAAAACCATATGATCATCTCAATAGATGCAGAGAAAGCTTTCGACAAAATTCAACACCAATTTATGATAAAAACCCTCCAGAAAGTAGGCATAGAGGGAACTTTCCTAAACATAATAAAAGCCATATATGACAAGCCCACAGCAAACATCATCCTCAATGGTGAAAAACTGAAAGCATTTCCACTAAGATCAGGAACAAGACAAGGTTGCCCACTCTCATTCAACATAGTTTTGGAAGTTTTAGCCACAGCAATCAGAGAAGAAAAGGAAATAAAAGGAATCCAAATCGGAAAAGAAGAAGTAAAGCTGTCACTGTTTGCAGATGACATGATACTATACATAGAGAATCCTAAAGATGCTACCAGAAAACTACTAGAGCTAATCAATGAATTTGGTAAAGTAGCAGGATACAAAATTAATGCACAGAAATCTCTGGCATTCCTATATACTAATGATGAAAAATCTGAAAGTGAAATCAAGAAAACACTCCCATTTACCATTGCAACAAAAAGAATAAAATATCTAGGAATAAACCTACCTAAGGATACGAAAGACCTGTATGCAGAAAATTATAAGACACTGATGAAAGAAATTAAAGATGATACAAATAGATGGAGAGATATACCATGTTCTTGGATGGGAAGAATCAACATTGTGAAAATGAATCTACTGCCCAAAGAAATCTACAGATTCAATGCAATCCCTATCAAACTACCACTGGCATTTTTCACAGAACTAGAACAAAAAATTTCGCAATTTGTATGGAAACACAAAAGACCCCGAATAGCCAAAGCAATCTTTAGAACGAAAAAAGGAGCTGGAGGAATAAGGCTCCCTGACTTCAGACTATATTACAAAGCAACAGTCATCAAGACAGTATGGTACTGGCACAAAAACAGAAAGATAGATCAGTGGAACAGGATAGAAAGCCCAGAGATAAACCCACGCACATATGGACACCTTATCTTTGATAAAGGAGGCAGGAATGTACAGTGGAGAAAGGACAGCCTCTTCAATAAATGGTGCTGGGAAAACTGGACAGGTACATGTAAAAGTATGAGATTAGATCACTCCCTAACACCATACACAAAAATAAGCTCAAAATGGATTAAAGACCTAAATGTAAGGCCAGAAACTATCAAACTCTTAGAAGAAAACATAGGAAGAACACTCTATGACATAAATCACAGCAACATCCTTTCTAACCCACCTCCTAGAGTAATGGAAATAAAAACAAAAATAAACAAATGGGACCTAATGAAACTTCAAAGCTTTTGCACAGCAAAGGAAACCATAACCAAGACCAAAAGACAACCCTCAGAATGGGAGAAAACATTTGCAAATGAAGCAACTGACAAAGGATTAATCTCCAAAATTTACAAGCAGCTCATGCAGCTCAATAACAAAAAAACAAACAACCCCATCCAAAAATGGGCAGAAGACCTAAATAGACATTTCTCCAAAGAAGATATACAGAATGCCAACAAACACATGAAAGAATGCTCAACATCATTAATCATTAGAGAAATGCAAATCAAAACTACAATGAGATATCATCTCACACCAGTCAGAATGGCCATCATCAAAAAATCTAGAAACAATAAATGCTGGAGAGGGTGTGGAGAAAAGGGGACACTCTTGCACTGCTGGTGGGAATGTGAATTGGTTCAGCCACTGTGGAGAACAGTATGGAGGTTCCTTAAAAAACTACAAATAGGGGGACCTTGAAGATGGCGGAAGAGTAAGACGCGGATATCGCCTTCCTCCCCACGGATACACCAGAAATACATCCACACGTGGAACAACTCCTACAGAACTCCTACTGAAGGCTGGCAGAAGACCTCAGACCTCCCAAAAGGCAAGAAACTCCCCACGTAACTGGGTAGGGCAAAAGAAAAAACAGAGACAAAAGAATAAGGACGGCACCTGCACCAGTGGGAGGGAGCTGTGAAGGAGGAAAAGTTTCCACACACTAGGAAGCCCCTCCGCGGGCGGAGACTGCGGGAGGCAGAGGGGGGAGTTTCGGGACCGCGGAGTAGTGCACAGCGACGGGTGCGGAGGGCAAAGCGGGGAGATTCCTGCACAGACGATCGGTGCCGACCAGCACTCACCAACCCGAGAGGCTTGCTGCTCACCCACCGGGGCGGGCGGGGCTGCGAGCTGAGGCTCGGGTTTTGGTTTTGGACGGAGCTCAGGGAGAGGACTGGGGTTGGCGGCTTGAACATAGCCTGAAGGGGTTAGTGCACCACGACTAGCCGGGAGGGAGTTCGGGGAAAAGCCTGCACCGGCTGAAGAGGCAAGAGACTTTTTCTTCCCTCTTTGTTTCCTGGTGCGCGAGGAGAGGGGTTTACGAGCGCTGCTTAAAGGAACTCCAGAGACGGGCGCGAGCCGCGGCTAAAAGCGCGAACCCCAGAGACGGGCGCGAGCCGCGGCTGAGGGCGCGAGCCCCCGAGACGGGCGCGAGCCGCGGCGGGAAGCGCAAACCCCAGAGACGGGCGCGAGCCGCGGCTAAAACCGCGGAGCCCAGAGACGGGCGGGAGACGCTAAGGCTGCTGCTGCCGCCACCAAGGGGCCTGTGTGCGAGCACAGGTCACTCTCCACACCCCTCTTCCGCGGAGCCTGTGCAGCCCGCCACTGCCAGGTTCCCGGGATCCAGGGACAACTTCCCCGGGACAGCGCACGGCGGGCCTCAGGCTGCTGCAACGTCACGCCGGCCTCTGCCGCAACGTCACGCTGCCTCTGCCGCCGCAGGCCCGCCCCGCACGCAGTGCCCCTCCTTCCGCCATCCCCCAACCCCCGGCCTGAGTGAGCCGGAGGCCCCGAATCAGCGGCTCCTTTAACCCCGTCCTGTCTGAGCGAAAAAACAGACGCCCTCCAGCGACCTACACGCAGAGGCAGGGCCAAATCCAAAGCTGAGCTCCTGTGAGCTGTGAGAACAAAGAAGAGAAAGGGAAATCTCTCCCAGCAGCCACAGAAGCAGCGGATTAAAGCTCCACAATCAACTTGATATACCCTGCATCTGTGGAATACCTGAATAGACAAGGAATGATCCCAAATTGAAGAGGTGGAATTTAGGAGCGAGATCTATGATTTTTTTCCCTTTTCCTCTTTTGGTGAATGTGTACGTGTATGCTTCTGTGTGACATCTAGTCTGTATACTCTAGCTTCCACCATTTGTCCTAGGGCTCTATCCGTCCATGACTTTTTTTTAAAAATTCCTTTTCTTAATAATTAAGTTTAATTGTAATAACTTTATTATACTTTACCTTCGTTCTTTCTTTCTTTCCTTCCTTCCCTCCCTCCTTTAGACAACGAATCACCCCAAATTGAGGAGGTGGTCTCAGGGAGCAGGATTTATGATTTTTCCCCCTTTACCTCTTTTTGTGAAGGTGTATGTGTATGCTTCTGTGTAAGATTTTCTCGGTATAGCTTTGCTTCCAACATTTGTCCTAAGGTTCTATCCATCCCTTTTTTTTTTTCTAAATATTTTTTAATTCAATAACTATATTATACTTTATTTTATTTTTACTGTATCATCTTTCTTTCTGTCTTTTTTTTCCTTCTTTCCCTCCTTCCTTCCTTCCTCCCTCCCTCCCTCCCTCCTTTCTTTCCTTCTTTGCTTCTTTCTTCCTTCCTTCCTTTCCTCCTTTCCCTCTTTCTTTACTCATACTTCTACTAATTCTCCCTACTTTTTCTCCCTTTTATTCTGAGCTGTGTGGATGAAAGGCTCTTGGTGCTCCAGCCAGGAGTCAGGGCTCTGCCTCTGAGGTAGGAGAGCCAACTTCAGGACACTGGTCAACAAGAGACCTCCCAGCTCCACATAATATTAAACGGTGGAAATATCCCAGAGACCTCCATCTTAACACCAGCACCCAGCTTCACTCAACGACCAGCAAGCCACAGTGCTGGACAACCTATGCCAAACAACTAGCAAAACAGGAACACAACCCCACCCATTAGCAGAGAGGCTGCCTAAAATCATAATAAGGCCACAGACACCCCAAAACACACCACCAGACGTGAACCTGCCCACTAGAGAGACAAGATCCAGCCTCATCCAGCACAACACAGGCACTAGTCCCCTCCACCAGGAAGCCTACACAACCCACTGAAACAACCTTAGCCACTGGAGACAGACATCAAAAACAACGGGAACTACGAACCTGCAGCCTGCAAAAGGGAGACCCCAAACACAGTAAGATAAGCAAAATGAGAAGACAGAAAAACACACAGCAGATGAAGGAGCAAGATAAAAACCCACCAGACCTAACAAATGAAGAGGAAATAGGCAATCTACCTGAAAAAGAATTCAGAATAATGATAGTAAGGATGATCCAAAATCTTGGAAGTAGAATGGACAAAATGCAAGAAACAGTTAACAAGGACCTACAAGAACTAAAGATGAAACAAGCAACGATGCACAATGCAATAAATGAAATTAAAATCACTCTAGATAGGATCAATAGCAGAATAACTGAGGCAGAAGAACGGATAAGTGACCTGGAAGATAAAGTAGTGGAAATAACTACTGCAGAGCAGAATAAAGAAAAAAGAATGAAAAGAACTGAGGACAGTCTCAGAGACCTCTGGGACAACATGAAACGCACCAACATTCGAATTATAGGGGTTCCAGAAGAAGAAGAAAGAAAGAAAGGGACTGAAAATATTTGAAGAGATTATAGTTGAAAACTTCCCTAATATGGGAAAGGAAATAGTTAATCAAGTCCAGGAAGCACAGAGGGTCCCATACAGGATAAATACAAGGAGAAACACGCCAAGACACATATTAATCAAACTGTCAAAAATTAAATACAAAGAAAGCATATTAAAAGCAGCAAGGGAAAAACAACAAATAACACACAAGGGAATCCCCATAAGGTTAACAGCTGATCTCTCAGCAGAAACCCTACAAGCCAGAAGGGAGTGGCAGGACATACTGAAAGTGATGAAGGAGAATAGCCTGAAACCAAGACTACTCTACCCAGCAAGGATCTCATTCACATTTGATGGAGAAAATAAAACCTTTACAGACAAGCAAAAGCTGAGAGAGTTCAGCACCACCAAACCAGCTTTACAACAAATGCTAAAGGAACTTCTCTAGACACGAAACACAAGAGAAGGAAATGACCTATAGTAGCGAACCCAAAACAATATATAAAATGGAAATAGGAACATACATATCAATAATTACCTTAAATGTAAATGGACTAAATGCTCCCACCAAAAGACACAGATTGGCTGAATGGATACAAAAACAAGACCCTTATATATGCTGTCTACAAGAGACCCACTTCAGAACTAGAGACACATACAGACTGAAAGTAAGGGGATGGAAAAAGATATTCCATGCAAATGGAAACCAAAAGAAAGCTGGAGTAGCAATTCTCATATCAGACAAAATAGACTTTAAAATAAGGACTATTAAAAGGGACAAAGAAGGACACTACATAATGATCAAGGGATCGATCCAAGAAGAAGATATAACAATTGTAAATATTTATGCACCCAACATAGGAGCACCTCAATACATAAGGCAAATACTAACAACCATAAAAGGGGAGATCAACAGTAACACATTCATAGTAGGGGACTTTAACACCCCACTTTCACCCATGGACAGATCATCCAAAATGAAAATAAATAAGGAAACACAAGCTTTAAATGATACATTAAACAAGATGGACTTAATTGATATTTATAGGACACTCCATCCAAAAACAACAGAATACACATCTTTCTCAAGTGCTCATGGAACATTCTCCAGGATAGATCATATCTTGGGTCACAAATCAAGCCTTGGTAAATTTAAGAAAACTGAAATTGTATCAAGTATCTTTTCCGACCACAACGCCATGAGACTAGATATCAATTACAGGAAAAGATCTGTAAAAAATACAAACACATGGAGGCTAAACAATACACTACTTAATAATGAAGTGATCACTGAAGAAATCAAAGAGGAAATAAAAAAATACCTAGAAACAAATGACAATGGAGACACAACGACCCAAAACCTATGGGATGCAGCAAAAGCAGTTCTAAGGGGGAAGTTTATAGCAATACAAGCCCACCTTAAGAAGCAGGAAACATCTCGAATAAACAACCTAACCTTGCACCTCAAGCAATTAGAGAAAGAAGAACAAAAAAACCCCAAAGCTAGCAGAAGGAAAGAAATCATAAAAATCAGATCAGAAATAAATGAAAAAGAAATGAAGGAAACAATAGCAAAGATCAATAAAACTAAAAGCTGGTTCTTTGAGAAGATAAACAAAATAGATAAACCACTAGCCAGACTCATCAAGAAAAAAAGGGAGAAGACTCAAATCAATAGAATTAGAAATGAAAAAGGAGAAGTAACAACTGACACTGCAGAAATAAAAAAAATCATGAGAGATTACTACAAGCAACTCTATGCCAATAAAATGGACAATCTGGAAGAAATGGACAAATTCTTAGAAATGCACAACCTGCCAAGACTGAATCAGGAAGAAATAGAAAATATGAACAGACCAATCACAAGCACTGAAATTGAAACTGTGATTAAAAACCTTCCAACAAACAAAAGCCCAGGACCAGATGGCTTCACAGGTGAATTCTATCAAACGTTTAGAGAAGAGCTAACACCTATCCTTCTCAAACTCTTCCAAAATATAGCAGAGGGAGGAACACTCCCAAATTCCTTCTACGAAGCCACCATCACCTTGATACCAAAACCAGACAAGGATGTCACAAAGAAAGAAAACTACAGGCCAATATCACTGATGAACATAGATGCAAAAATCCTCAACAAAATACTAGCAAACAGAATCCAACAGCACATTAAAAGGATCATACACCATGATCAAGTGGGGTTTATTCCAGGAATGCAAGGATTCTTCAATATACGCAAATCTATCAATGTGATAAACCATATTAACAAATTGAAGGAGAAAAACCATATGATCATCTCAATAGATGCAGAGAAAGCTTTCGACAAAATTCAACACCCATTTATGATAAAAACCCTCCAGAAAGTAGGCATAGAGGGAACTTTCCTAAACATAATAAAAGCCATATATGACAAGCCCACAGCAAACATCATCCTCAATGGTGAAAAACTGAAAGCATTTCCACTAAGATCAGGAACAAGACAAGGTTGCCCACTCTCACCACTCTTATTCAACATAGTTTTGGAAGTTTTAGCCACAGCAATCAGAGAAGAAAAGGAAATAAAAGGAATCCAAATCGGAAAAGAAGAAGTAAAGCTGTCACTGTTTGCAGATGACATGATACTATACATAGAGAATCCTAAAGATGCTACCAGAAAACTACTAGAGCTAATCAATGAATTTGGTAAAGTAGCAGGATACAAAATTAATGCACAGAAATCTCTGGCATTCCTATATACTAATGATGAAAAATCTGAAAGTGAAATCAAGAAAACAGTCCCATTTACCATTGCAACAAAAAGAATAAAATATCTAGGAATAAACCTACCTAAGGATACGAAAGACCTGTATGCAGAAAATTATAAGACACTGATGAAAGAAATTAAAGATGATACAAATAGATGGAGAGATATACCATGTTCTTGGATGGGAAGAATCAACATTGTGAAAATGAATCTACTGCCCAAAGAAATCTACAGATTCAATGCAATCCCTATCAAACTACCACTGGCATTTTTCACAGAACTAGAACAAAAAATTTCGCAATTTGTATGGAAACACAAAAGACCCCGAATAGCCAAAGCAATCTTTAGAACGAAAAAAGGAGCTGGAGGAATAAGGCTCCCTGACTTCAGACTATATTACAAAGCAACAGTCATCAAGACAGTATGGTACTGGCACAAAAACAGAAAGATAGATCAGTGGAACAGGATAGAAAGCCCAGAGATAAACCCACGCACATATGGACACCTTATCTTTGATAAAGGAGGCAGGAATGTACAGTGGAGAAAGGACAGCCTCTTCAATAAATGGTGCTGGGAAAACTGGACAGGTACATGTAAAAGTATGAGATTAGATCACTCCCTAACACCATACACAAAAATAAGCTCAAAATGGATTAAAGACCTAAATGTAAGGCCAGAAACTATCAAACTCTTAGAAGAAAACATAGGAAGAACACTCTATGACATAAATCACAGCAACATCCTTTCTGACCCACCTCCTAGAGTAATGGAAATAAAAACAAAAATAAACAAATGGGACCTAATGAAACTTCAAAGCTTTTGCACAGCAAAGGAAACCATAACCAAGACCAAAAGACAACCCTCAGAATGGGAGAAAACATTTGCAAATGAAGCAACTGACAAAGGATTAATCTCCAAAATTTACAAGCAGCTCATGCAGCTCAATAACAAAAAAACAAACAACCCCATCCAAAAATGGGCAGAAGACCTAAATAGACATTTCTCCAAAGAAGATATACAGAATGCCAACAAACACATGAAAGAATGCTCAACATCATTAATCATTAGAGAAATGCAAATCAAAACTACAATGAGATATCATCTCACACCAGTCAGAATGGCCATCATCAAAAAATCTAGAAACAATAAATGCTGGAGAGGGTGTGGAGAAAAGGGGACACTCTTGCACTGCTGGTGGGAATGTGAATTGGTTCAGCCACTGTGGAGAACAGTATGGAGGTTCCTTAAAAAACTACAAATAGAATTACCATATGACCCAGCAATCCCACTACTTGGCATATACCCTGAGAAAACCAAAATTCAAAGAGAGTCATGTACCAAAATGTTCATTGCAGCTCTATTTACAATAGCCAGGACATGGAAACAACCTAAGCGCCCATCCTCAGATGAATGGATAAAGAAGATGTGGCACATATACACAATGGAATATTACTCAGCCTTAAAAAGAAATGAAATTGAGCTATTTGTAATGAGATGGATAGACCTAGAATCTGTCATACAGAGTGAAGTAAGTCAGAAAGAAAAAGACAAATACCGTATGCTAACACATATATATGGAATTTAAGGGAAAAAAATGTCATGAAGAACCTAGGGGTAAGATAGGAATAAAGACGCAGACCTACTGGAGAACGGACTTAAGGATATGGGGAGGGGGAAGGGTGAGTTTTGACAGGGCGAGAGAGAGTCATGGACATATACACACTAACAAACGTAGTAAGGTAGATAGCTGGGGGGAAGCAGCCGCAAGGCACAGGGATATTAGCTCGGTGTTTTGTGACAGCCTGGAAGGGTGGGATGGGGAGAGTGGGAGGGAGGGAGACGCAAGAGGGAAGACATATGGGAACATATGTATATGTATAGCTGATTCACTTTGTTGTAAAGCAGAAACTAACACACCATTGTAAAGCAATTATACCCCAATAAAGATGTTTAAAAAAATAATAAAAAAAAAAAAAAAAAAAAAGCACTCCCATTTACCACTGCAACAGAAAGAATGAAATACTTAGAAATAAACCTACCTAGGGAGACAAAACACCTGTATGCAGAAAACTATAAGACACTGATGACATAAATTAAAGATGGTACCAACTGATGGCGAGAAATGCCATGTTCTTGGATTGGAAGAATCAACATTGTGAAAATGACTATACTACCCAAAGCAATCCACAGATTCAATGCAATCCGTATCAAATTACCAAGGGCAATTTTTATAGAACTAGAACAAAACAATCTTAAAATTTGTTTGGAGACATAATAGATCCTGAATAGCCAATGCAGTCTTGAGGGAAAGAAAATGGAGCTGGAAGAATCAGACTCCCTGACTTCAGACTATACTACAAAGCTACAGTAATCAAGACAGTATGGTACTGGCACCAAAACAGAAATATAGATCAATGGAACAGGATAGAAATCCCAGAGATAAACCCACGCACCTATGGTCACCTAACCTATGACAAAGGAGGCAGGGATATACAATGAAAAAAAGACAGTCTCTTCAATAAGTGGTGCTGGGAAAACTAGACAGCTACATGTGAAAGAATGAAATTAAAACACTCCCTAACACCATACACAAAAATAAACTCAAAATGGATTAGAGAACTAAATGTAAGACTGGGCATTATAAGACACTTAGAGGAAAACATAGGAAGAACACTCTTTGACATAAATCACAGCAATATATTTTTTGATCCACCTCCTAGAGTAATGGAAATAAGAACAAAAATAAACAAATGGGACCTAATGAAACTTAGAAGCTTTTGCGCAGCAAAGGAAACCATAATCAAGACGAAAAGACAACCCTCAGAATGGGAGAAAATATTTGCAAATGAATCATCGGACAAAGGATTAATCTCCAAATTATATAAAGAGCTCATGAAGCTCAATATTAAAAAAACAAACAACCCAATCCAAAAATGGGCAGAAGACCTAAACAGACATTTCTCCAAAGAAGACATACAGATGGTCAAGAAGCACATGAAAAGCTCCTCAACATCACTAATGATTAGAGAAATGCAAATCAAAACTACAATGAGGTATCACCTCACACAAGTTAGAATGGGCATCATCAGAAAATCTACAAACAAATGCTGGAGAGAGTGTGGAGAAAAGGGAACCCTCCTGCACTGTTGGTGGGAATGTAAATTGATACAGCCACTATGGTCAAGAGTATGGAGGTTCCTTATAGAACTAAAAATAGAATTAACATATGACCCTACAATCCCACTCCTGGTCATATACCCAGAGAAAACCATAATTCAAAAAGACACATGGACCCCAATGTTCATTGCAGCACTATTTACAAAAGCCAGGTCATGGAAGCAACCTAAGTGCCCACTGACAGATGAATGGATAAAGAAGTGGTACATATATTTAGTGGAATATTACTCAGCCATATAAAGGAACGAAATTGGGTCATTTTTAGAGAAGTGGATGCGTCTAGAGACTATCATACAGAGTGAAGTCAGAAAGAGAAAAACAAATATCGTATATTAACGCATTATCGTATATGTGCAACCTAGAAAATGGTACAAATAAACCGGTTTGCAGAGCAGAAATTGAAACACAGATGTAGACAACATACGTATGGTCACCAAGGTGGGAAATTGGCGGGGGGTGAGGTTGTGGTGGGATGAATTGGGAGATTGGGATTGACAGGTATACACTGTTGTGTATAAAATGGATGACTAATAAGAAAAAGTAAATAAATAAATAAACATTTTTTTTAAGTAATATGCATTACGAAAAATAAAGGAGAGGAAAATTCCGAGTAAAAACTATCTGATACTAAGAATTAGAATTTACTACTCATCAAACTGAAGGAATTATACCAATAAAATTATTTGCCTTTAAAAAAAAAAAAAAAGCAGCAAGGGAAAAATAACATGCACGGGAATCCCCATAAGGTTAACAGCTGATCTTTCAGCAGAAACTCTGCAAGCCAGAAGGGACTGGCAGGACATATTTAAAGTGATGAAGGAGAAAAACCTACAACCAAGATTAGTCTACCCAGCAAGGATCTCATTCAGATTTGATGGAGAAATTAAAACCTTTACAGACAAGCAAAAGCTGAGAGAGAGTTCAGCACCACCAAACCAGCTTTACAACAACTGCTAAAGGATCTTCTCTAGGCAAGAAACACAAGAGAAGGTGAAGACCTACAATAACCAACCCAAAACAATTAAGAAAATGGGAATAGGAACATACATATCGATAATTACCTTTAATGTAAATGGATTAAATGCTCCCACCAAACGACACAGACTGGCTGAATGGATACAAAAACAAGACCCATATATATGCTGTCTACAAGAGACCCACTTCAGACCTAGAGACACAAACAGACTGAATGTGAGGGGATGGAAAAAGATATTCCATGTAAATGGAAACCAAAAGAAAGCTGGAGTAGCAATTCTCATATCAGACAAAATAGACTTTATAATAAAGACTATTAGAAGAGACAAAGAAGGACACTACATAATGATCGAGGGATCGATCCAAGAATATATAACAATTGTAAATATTTACGCACCCAACATAGCACCTCAATACATAAGGCAAATACTAACAGCCATAAAAGGGGAAATCGACAGTAACACATTCATAGTAAGGGACTTTAACACCCCACTTTCACCAGTGGACAGATCATCCAAAATGAAAATAAATAAGGAAACACAAGCTTTAAATGATATATTAAACAGGATGGACTTAATTGATATTTATAGGACATTGCATCCAAAGATAACAGAATACATATTTTTCTCAAGTGCTCATGGAACATTCTCCAGGATAGATCATATATTGGGTCACAAATCAAGCCTTGGTAAATTTAAGAAAATTGAAATTGTATCAAGTATCTTTTCCGACCACAACGCTATGAGGCTAGATATCAATTACAGGAAAAGATCTGTAAAAATACAAACACATGGAGGCTAAACAATACACTAGTTAATAACGAAGTTATCACTGAAGAAATCAAAAAATACCTAGAAACAAATGACAATGGAGACACAACGACCCAAAACCTATGTGATGCAGCAAAAGCAGTTCTAAGAGGGAAGGTTATAGCAATACAATCCTACCTTAAGAAACAGGAAACATCTCAAATAAACAACAAACCTTGCACCTAAAGCAATTAGAGAACGAAGAACAAAAAAACCCCAAAGTTAGCAGAAGGAAAGAAATCATAAAGATCAGATCAGAAATAAATGAAAAAGAATGAAGGAAATGATAGCAAAGCTCAATAAAACTAAAATCTGGTTCTTTAAGATAAACAAAATTGATAAACCATTAGCCAGACTCATCAAGAAAAAGAGGGAGAAGACTCAAATCAACAGAATTAGAAATGAAAAAGGAGAAGTAACAACTGACACTGCAGAAATACAAAAGATCATGAGTTACTACAAGCAACTCTATGCCAATAAAATGGACAACTTGGAAGAAATGGACAAATTCTTAGAAATGCAAAACCTTATGAAAATAAACCAGAAAGAAATAGAAAATATGAACAGACCAATCACAAGCACTGAAATTGAAACTGTGATTAAAAGTCTTCCAACAAACAAAAGCCCAGGACCAGATGGCTTCACAGGCGAATTCTATCAAACATTTAGAGAAGAGCTAACACCTATCCTTCTCAAAGACTTCCAAAATATAGCAGAGGGAGGAACACTCCCAAACTCATTCTACGAGGCCACCATCACCCTGATACCAAAACCAGATAAGGATGTCACAAGGAAAGCAAACTAAAAGGATCAGACACCATGATAAAGGGGGGGTTATTCCAGGAATGCAAGGATTCTTCAATATACGCAAATCAATCAATGTGATACACCATATTAACAAATTGAAGGAGAAAAACCATATGGTCATCTCAATAGATGCAGAGAAAACTTTCGACAAAATTCAACACCCATTTATGATAAAAAACCCTCCAGAAAGCAGGCATAGGGGGAACTTACCTCAACATAATAAAGGCCATATATGACAAACCCACAGCCAACATCATCCTCAATGGTGAAAAGCTTAAAGCATTTCCACTAAGATCAGGAACAAGACAAAGTTGCCCACTCTCACCCCTCTTATTCAACATGGTTTTGGAAGTTTTAGCCACAGCAATCAGAGAAGAAAAGGAAACCAAATCAGAAAAGGAGAAGTAAAGCTGTCACTGTTTGCAGATGACATGATACTATACACAGAGAATGCTAAAGATGCTACCAGAAAACTACTAGAGCTAATCACTGAATTTGGCAAAGTAGCAGGATATAAAATTAATGCACAGAAATCTCTGGCATTCCTTTACACTAATGATGAAAAATCTGAGAGTGAAATCAAGAAAACACTAGCATTTACCAGTGCAACAAAAAGAATAAAATATCTAGGAATAAACCTACCTATGGAGACGAAAGACCTGTATGCAGAAAATTATAAGACACTGATGGAAGAAATTAAAGACGATATAAATAGATGGAGAGATATACCATGTTCTTGGATTGGAAGAATCAACATTGTGAAAATGACTCTACTACCCAAAGCAATCTACAGACTCAATGTAATCCCTATCAAACTACCAATGGCATTTTTCACAGAACTAGAACAAAAAATTTCACAATTTGTATGAAAACACAAAAGACCCCAAATAACCAAAGCAATCTTGAGAACGAAGAACGGAGCTGGAGGAATCAGGCTCCCTGACTTCAGACTATACTACGAAGCTACAGTAATCAAGACAGTATGATACTGGCACAAAAACAGAAATATAGATCAATGGAACAGGATAGAAAGCCCAGAGATAAACTCACACACATATGGTCACCTTATCTTTGATAAAGGAGGCAAGAATGTACAGTGGAGAGAGGACAGCCTCTTCAATAAGTGGTGCTGGGAAAACTGGACAGGTACGTGTAAAAGAATGAAATTAGGACACTTCCTAACACCATACACACAAAAAACACAAAATGGATTAGAGACCTAAATGTAAGGCCAGAAACTATCAAACTCTTAGAGGAAAACATAGGCAGAACACTCTATGAGATAAATCACAGAAAGATCATTTTTGACCTACCTCCTAGAGAAATGGAAATAAAAACAAACATAAACAAGTGGGACCTAATAAAACTTCAAAGCTTTTGCACAGCAAAGGAAACCATAAACAAAACGAAAAGACAACCCTCAGAATGGGAGAAAATAGTTGCAAATGAAGCAACTGACAAAGGATTAATCTGCAATATTTACAAGCATCTCATGCAGCTCAATAACAAAAAAGCAAACAACCCAATCCAAAAATGGGCAGAAGACCTAAATAGACATTTCTCCAAAGAAGATATACAGACTGTCAACAAACACATGAAAGAATGCTCATCATTAATCATTAGAGAAATGCAAATCAAAACTACAATGAGATATCATCTCACACCAGTCAGAATGGCCATCATCAAAAAATCTAGAAGCAATAAATGCTGGAGAGGGTGTGGAGAAAAGGGAACACTCTTGCACTGCTGGTGGGAATGTGAATTGGTACAGCCACTATGGAGAACAGTATGGAGGTTCCTTAAAAAACTACAAATAGAACTACCATATGACCCAGCAATCCCACTAGTGGGCATATACCCTGAGAAAACCATAATTCAGAAAGAGTCATGTACCAAAATGTTCATTGCAGCTCTATTTACAATAGCCTGGATATGGAAACAACCTAAGCGTCCATCATGGGATGAATGGATGAAGAAGATGTGGCACATATATACAATGGAATATTACTCAGCCATAAAAAGAAACGAAATTGAGCTATTTGTAATGAGGTGGATAGACCTAGAGTCTGTCATACAGAGTGAAGTAAGTCAGAAAGAGAAAGACAAATACCGTATGCTAACACATATATATGGAATTTAAGAAAAAAATGTCATGGAGAGCCTAGGATTAAGACAGGAATAAAGACACAGACCTACTAGAGAACGGACTTGAGGATATGGGGAGGGGGACGGGTAAGCTGTGACAAAGCGAGAGAGAGGCATGGACATATACACACTACCAAACTTAAGGTAGATAACTAGTGGGAAGCAGCCGCATAGCACAGGGAGATCAGTTGGGTGCTTTTTCACCTCCGGGAGGGGTGGAATATGGAGGGTGGGAGGGAGGAAGACGCAAGAGAGAAGAGATATGGGAACATAGGTATAGGTATAACTGATTCACTTTGTTATAAAGCAGAAACTAACACAGCATTGTAAAGCAATTATATTCCAATAAAGATGTAAAAAATAAATAGTAAATATCAAATAAATAAATAACACGCAAGAGATCCAGTACAGAGAAACATAGCTCATATATTAAAATCTAAAAGGCAGAGGTCATCATTTGGACAAGGTGATTACTGACCCAAGTTTCGAAAGCTAGATATGAATCTGTATGGAATGAAATTCCTCTTTTTACTGGGCTGAGGGTATAACATGTGCACAGGCATTGAAGCAAGAAATAACCCTGTATATTTCAGCAACCACAAGCAGTTTTACACAGAATATATCATTTAAGATTGGGGAGCAGGTAGCAAGCTTTTAGAAGTTCCTAGCTTCTCCTGAGGTGCGAGAGAAGTAGAATCCTCTGGAAAGGGCATAGAAGTACAAATTAGATTCTTTCTGTATTGATTCTAGTTCATTAACCCCTGCCCTGACATTGGCTTCTGGTCTGAGGGAAACGATTAAGGATGTCTGTCTCAGTCTTAACCCCTCCCAGAAGCAATAACAGCAGTGATGGTAATAACAATGCTGTTTCAGCACCTGGCATGTTTCCTTACTAGTCCGTTTTTATACAGTATCTCAATTATGAGAGCTACACAGAGATAGGTATTATTCCTATTTTATGCTTGAAAAATTGAGTATGAAACTTGTTCAAGTTTACACAGTGAGTATGTAACCAAGCTGGCTTGCAAACTCAAGCCTTTTCAGCTTCAAAGGCCATGTCTTGTCACATGTCCTAAAGTGTGTTGCCCCACAACCCATGAGAAGCCCATTAGGACACACCAGGGGATAAGCCAAACAGAAAAGTTTTCCTCCTTTCTAAGAAATGGGATTTTAGGCTGGGAATTTTAGGTTCAGAAAGATTTAAAGGAGATGCACTGCTCTACTCAAGTCTCTGGGGTCCTTCTCTTACAATGTAAAGCAGAATGAGGGAAAAACCTGCACTATCTCATTTGTAGGTAATAGCCACTTGTCTTTTTTTTTTTTTGCGTGACGCAGGCCTCTCACTGTTGTGGCCTCTCCTGTTGCAGAGCACAGGCTCCGAACACGCTGGCCCAGCAGCCATGGCTCACGGGTCCAGCTGCTCCGCGGCTTGTGGGATCTTCCCGGACCGGGGCACGAACCCGTGTCCCCTGCATCGGCAGGCGGATTCTCAACCACTGCACCACCAGGGAAGCCCCCACTTGTCTGTCTTGAAGTTAATTCAGAACTCTACCACCATCTCCAAATGCTGTAATGATATCAAACTTCCTTAGAGATTGACAGCCAGGCTAAGCTCTAATCCCAAGAAGATTCCTCATCCCTCCTCTAGGAAAGCCTTTCTGATTTCTACTTGGTGTCCTTAGACTAGCTGTAGACTACAGGGAGGTTGGAGAACAAGGAAGAGCAGGACTTGGACCCAAGGGGTCATGATTCAAATAAGAAGTCTCCCTTACATAGACCCAGACCTCTATAGACCAACCCTGACATGCTGCAGGTAACTGTTCAGTTTTAGAATCTGTATCCATTCTGTGGGACAAATCCTGCAATTTTCCTTCTCCACTGAGATGGTGGGAAGGTTAAAAATGAAATTCCCTTTACCCCTGAACAGAATGCTTATAAGTGACAGGCCTCAGAGGCATTTGCAGAGCCCCAGGCTCTTGTTGACACTACCCATCCCAGGTAAGAGCATCTTACAAGGAGAATCTAGAAAAGGGGTAAAAGTCATCAGTAAGCATTCCCAACTCATAAGGAAGAACAGACTTGGGACTCCTGGGCATTCAACCTTAGATCATGCGCCTGTATAAGTCTCCAAGACCCAAAAGGAAGGAATTCTCTTGGAAGGTGATTTAGAAAGGGTGGAGTCCACATAGAGTCACACACAAGGAGGCTGAAGAGGACTCTAGTTCACTAGCCAATACAGGATCCTCCAAAATACCTCCAGGTGCTTTAAAAAGACATGATATTTTATTTTTATTTAACATAGCCAGGCACCGTGCTAGCATAAGTATTACAACAGAGAATGAGATAAACATGCTCCCTGCTCTCGGAAAACTTATATTCTGTTCAGGGAAACAGGCAGGTAAGCAGGCAATCCATATTACTATGTGTGTGCAGTACAAAGACAGGCCTGTTTAGGGTGATACCTAAGCTGTGGAATTATGCATCTGTAAAGATCATCTAGGTGAGCAAGGTGAGAAGACTCTATTCAAACACCAGGAAAGAACATCGGTAGTTAACAGGGACAAAATAACTTGACAGAGTTGGGAAATGGCAAAATTCAGCCCCATAGGAAAGTAGTGAGCAGGGTGAGAATGGTAATAGTAGTGGTTGGTGTTGGTAAATGTACTTGGATACAGCTCAGGTGGGAGCTGTCCTGTAGCCTCCTTCGGTTGTGTTTAAGGTGTGAGGGCTCGGCTTCTGACTAGGGAGGCAGAAGTTAAGGTGTGTTAGGATCTTAGAAAGAATAATGGTCACCAAATCTAGTCCCAAAGCTCAGCCACCTCCACCCAACAGTTGAAATGCATCCCCCCAGTTGTGGGTACACTTTTCAGTTTCATATGTTCCTAGAGATGGACAGAAAGAGGAAGAGATGAGATGGAGATGGAATGTCCATCATGAAAACAGCTCTGTGTGTTGTTAGGCATGAGGAAGCAAAGAGGGATAAAAATCAAATCTACTTAACTCCAGGGCTTGAGGCCAGTTCATAGGAAGGGGCACATTAGACATGGATCTAATAAGGTCTGGAACGTAGTAGAGGTCTACCTACTTTCAAGAGAAATCACTTCTTATGCCAATAATTCACTAGGTATAGATTTAGCCTCTTATGTAATTTGGTCTGTGAGATCCTCCTATAACATGACTGCTCTGCCCAAACGTAGAGGGGAACCACTGCCCCAGGGTGTGGCTCAGTAGTGATGACACTCAACATCAGAAGGGAAGATAGTGTGCAAGATGTTTCAGTGTCTATCATAGGAGGAAGGTAACCACTGTAAGTGGGACAAGCATCAGAACAGAAGACAAATTCATTTGCCAAGTTCCGCTGATTTTTCTATTCAAAAATTTTCCCTTTTCTGGAGTAAGACATTTCTTTGCATGATTACAATTTTGCTTAGTGGGGTAAAGTAGACAAGACCCCTTTAAATGTAAATGTAGACAGCGTGGTCAAGATCATTTAGCACTTGACCACAATGAGATTATAACTCTTTTGTCTTTGGAACTAGTTCTGTGAAGTTGTCCACTTTCAGATGTGTCCTTCTGAGGAAGCAGGCAAGTTTTCAAGCGATGATACTGGTGAAGACTGTACACTATTGGGATCTGTTCTGATATATCCAAAGAAGAAGTGGCATGGTCAAGGGGGCAACTGAAGAGATCATCTACAGAGGCCTGGGAAGGGTTAAGAAAACTGACAAGGGATGGTGGAGGCCCAGGACTAACCCCAGGGAGCAGCATCACCTAACTCAGGCCTACCAGGTAAGGCAAGATGCAGTTGCCAGAACACAAGTGTGGGGTGGGGGTGGGGGGTGTCACTTTTCAGGAGCTGTGGTCTTTGGTAGAAAATCACAGCACTGCCAAGTGCACCTGGCAGAAATGGACTGGGGAATAAGTTCTTGATGGCTAGTCTCACCCTCTTATCTCCTGCGTCACATGAGATGAGCCCACCTAGAAACTGGAGGAAAAAGAAAAGCAGTACTCCATAAATGTCAGCTTCTGGGGACAGACAACAGAGATCGGGAGGAATAGATGGAGAACAGATGGAGAATAAGCAACACAAAGGGTAAGAAACAAAGACAGGGTCCCCCCAGCCTAAAGCCTTGCCTCACCCCACCTCCTCACCTCAATCACAGGCTGTTTCCTGTGCACTCTTTCTTTCCCAGCCCCAGTAACTCAGCCTTTTCATCTTCCCTTTTTCCTGCTTCTGCCAACACTTTCTCTATTCTCATTCATAGTCATCTATGAGAATCTTGAGATGGAGGAAAATCCCAGCTCAAGCGGAGGGATTCTGTGGGATAAAGTCACTACAAACAGCTTACACGAGTTGCCTGGCACCTCGTGGCATCCTTCTGGCACCATGACTACCTGGAGAGAAACATTCCAACGTTTCTTGAAGTTTACTGAATGTATCTTTGGTTTTACACATTAGTCTCAACTGTCTAAAGAGGTAAAGCTTAGGGTTACTGTTCCTCAGACACTGCCTTCTCATTCAATCCTCATGACTTCTCTAGGACACAGTACTTAATTTTGTTGTAGAATGAGGTCAGTTGTATTTAAGTAATGGGTTAAATTAATTTGCCTCAAGCTCCTACTGCCAAGATATGAAATCAGATCTGAAAAATTCTAAAGGCCAGATACTGGCTACTTTGCTATATTCAAACCAACTAGGCTCAAGATGTGGAAGACAAAGCTTCTTACATACTTATTCCCCTGACATTCTTCTATTGTATATAGGAACACATTCTGGGATGATCCTTTAGATCCTAAAAAAAATAAAACTATTTCCATGTTGTCTTTCTCAATATATATTTCCCCATTAACCAATTGCTCTGAACTCTGAGTAAGGCCGATTCTTTGGCCAAATAGTCATCTAGGCTTCATGCTAGTCTACAATGAATGTTCTATTTTTTCCCTCCTGGGGAGACACTCTCTGCTTCTAGAATCTTATCCTCACTCAGCCTCCAAGAAAGCAGTAAGCCCTTGCATGGATCTACCTTTGGGCAGAGACAAACTGAGCTCCCATCATCAGCTCTCACCTGTCAGAAATCATTTTTGTTCCACCCCCTGGAGAGTCTTCTTCACCAGCTTGCATCTGCCTTGTGATCTTGGTCTGCAGATTAAATATTTCAGCTCATCCAATAGCTAATGCTGGCCCCAAGATTAAGCTTTGACTTAACATAGAGTCTACATAGTCCCAGGGGTCTATCTAGAGTCCCAGACTGTATCTTTCAGTATCAATGCATCTCTAATCAAGGAGCCCTCACACCAAATCCTGCTTATATGATTCTGAGAAATACCTAATAGCCAACCTACAAGAGTTAAATGACTTAATAGTTACTTGTCCACCTTAGGTCACTTTCATTGATGCAAAAACATTACTTTGAGAGTCTATTGCAAAAAAGATATTCATACATTTCATTCAAATATGTATTCTTGCTTGTGCTTGAAAAATCTATAGATATCTTCACATAGTAATAACTTGTGACATTATTCTGTAACTTTGAACAATGTTTATAGAATCTTATCCAGTCAACAACTTATTCCTTATTATAAGACCTAAGAATATTCTTCTCTTTTATTTCCAGAAAAAAGTTCTACTGCATTTTGAGGCATAAGTGAGAAGTTGCATTTATAACTAGCCACGCTCACTTTTCATAATGCCTGCTCGACACCCAGCTCCTTCCAGCTCACTGGCATTCCAGGATTGGAGTCCCTGCACATCTGGCTCTCCATCCCCTTTGGCTCCATATACCTGGTGGCCATGGAAGGGAATGTCACCACTCTGGCTGTGGTAATGGTGGAGCACTGCCTGCACCAGCACATGTACTTCCTCCTGTGCCTAGAGGCTATCATTGACCTGGTTCTGTCCACTTCCACTATCCCCAGACTGCTGGGAATCTTCTGATTTGGTGCTGTTGACATTGGCTTGGATGGCTCCTTGGCTCAAATGTTCCTCATCCACTGCTTTGCCACGGTTGAGTAAGGCATCTTCCTTGCCATGGCTTTTGACCACTACATAGCCATCTGTGACCCACTCTATCATACCACAGTGCTCATTTATACTATGGTGGGATGTTAGGGGCTAGCTGGCCTCTTCTGGGGTGTATTCCACATTGGACCCCTGCCTCTGATGATCCACCTGCAGCTGCCCCTTTACAAAGCCTGTGTCATCTCCCACTCCTACTGTGAGCACATGGCTGTGGTCCCCTTGCCATAGCAGAGGCCAGATGGAAGCACGTAACAAGCCAGAGGGTTGAAATTACTCTAAAAACTGGTGAAAATCAAAGGGGCTTGGCCCACAGGGAGTGTTGTTAAAGATAGTTAATAGGATAATGTGTCCCAAGGGCCAAAATAGATGGGCATCCAGCAAGGCTCTGCTTACCATTCATAGAACAAGGCAAGAATGGAGGATGAGGAGGCTGAGGATGGTCACTCCAATAAAGTCAGTCTCTTGCTCAGTTCCCAGACCTGTGCCAGTGTTAAGATCTAGGACTGTAACTAAAGAGGTACCTGGATACCTAAGTGGAAGAACTGTGAAAGAAACATGCTTATTATATACCATGATGATTTCCTGAGACCTTCCTAAAAGATAACTTTGGCCATTTACTCAGGCAATTTTATACTAACAAAAGGGGAATACCAAGGCATTGAAGGTTAAAGTTTGAGTTGACCCTGACACCCAGAAATCAAAAGCATAATCTTGGTCTATTAGACTTGGGGTTCTACTCTGGGTAGCAGAGTCTAATTAGTAATTGAAGTTTTGGAGAAAGTCAGTTCTCAGTCACTTAATGAATAATTAGAATGACTGTACTTGGTAGGTTGAGTAACTTCCATGTGGTGTTGCTGGCCTGTGAGGTAAGAGCCAAAGAGTTGGGAAGGCCAAATAACCTCTAACACTTCTCTCCACCAAGAGTCAAAAGTGCTTCAGAGGTACATGGAGAATCTGGCAAATGTATTGTTTTCCATCTTAGTGATAAAATACCAAAAACAATTTCCATTAACGGGGGTGGACAATAGTTCTCATATACAGTTTGCCTCAAGGGCATGTTAACTCTTTTCCTGTGTCATAATATAATTTAAAGATGACTGGGCATCCTATGGACCTCCACCATCATCCATCGATGGCATGTTGATCTGGCCAAATGAGCTAGAGGTGTTTAGTACAATAGAGGCCTTAATAAGACACACATGCTCCAAAGGGTAGGAGACAAATCTTAACACTCAAAACCTAGAACTTCAGTGAATTTTAGGGGGCCAATGGTTAAAAATCATCATCAGTAAAAGATCTTCATCTTACATATTTTACCAGATAGAAAGCATAATGCCTGCCACCTTGGATTCTGAAGAGAATGTACCCCTCACTTAGGAATCTTGCTTTACTCCATATACCCAAAGACATGGAAGTATAGCTTGGAGTGGGCCCAAAGCAAGAAGGCTGTTTTAGGTCCAGACTACGGTACAAGTATCACTGCCACTTAACATTATGAACGAGCAACAGTAGCAGCAAAGGAGACTACGTGTGGACCCAGCCATGTAGGTGCCCCGTGATCAAGGTTGACTGCTGCCTCTGAATGCCTGTCATCAATAGACATCAATGCTGAAACCCAGATATAATAGGGTTATTCCTCAAGGAGGCCACTTGCTGGCAAGTCAACTCCTCTGGGCCTCTTGAATCCTAGGAATTACAGTGGTTTGCACTACCAATGACACATACTATTCTGGGCATGTATTTGCCTTTCTTTCCCACAGAGCCTTGACCAGCACTTCTCTTAGAGGGCTTCCTGAATGCCTGATTATAGGCAGGACATCCCATCTGACATAGTACTGAAAGAATAGACACTCTTCAGAGAAGGATATGCAGGACAGGGCTCATAACCAAGGGATCCACTGGTAGCATTACCAGTTTCACCAACCAGAAGGAGTTGGACCCACGGGATGCCAGAGCAGTCTTCTAAAAACAGCTAAAAAATAGTTCAAAAGGCAGCACTTCACAGGATTGGAGTCCTATCCTTTAGGATGCAATCTATCAACTGAAGTAACAGCTGTATCTGAGCAAAATTTCAGAAACTGGGGCTGTAGAGCTCATCCTTCCTTCCTTTCCATTTTGCCCTTAGCAAGACAGGCCCACAGTAACTATGGTGGAGCTGCTCCTAAAATCTGAAGGAGATCTGTGCAAGGCAAGCAGGGATGTGGAGATGGTAAAAAATAGGCTTTTCAGATTGGACTGCAAGAAGCATATTTGACTGATAGTCTCAATCATTGTGCTCTCAAATTCATGGCATTGCTAAGCCCTAGTGGCTTCCAACCAATAGATGAGCACAGCGCTAATAAGGCAAACCTACTGGAGTGTGAGACCGGATTTCTCATGAGTTCCCTTGGCTCAAGACTTACACGCAGCCTTGCCAAAGTGTTCTTAGAAATACACGAAAGCCTAAGACCTTCCTCTTCTTTCCTCCCTCCCTCTCGGATCAGATCTGCTTGTGATTTCATGGCTCTTCCAGTCTCAGGATCCCTGTTTGTCTTCCTTCATGAGCATTTCCCCTCTGTATACCTCTGACACATCTAATTTAATGTTGGTGCCTGCTTCTCAGAGGGCCCATTCTAATGCAACTATGGTAACTCCCACTGAAAAATCTTCAACTCGTGTGCACAAGTCAGTCCTGTGAGGAAAGCTAATACCTGTTATGATTATAAACCTGATGGAGAAAATGTTCACATACTGAGGTGTGGGGAAGTCTTTTTGGCTTATACATGGTTCAACTTGACTTTTTGTGAACTAAGACAGAGTCATTCATGGCGTATCAAACACACAGCACCTGCTCTTTAACCATTAAGGTAAAGAATGTCCATTTTAAAGAAAAGGATAAATAACTCCTTGCCTATGGCATCCATGTTAACACTCCATCAAAAATAAGGTTCCCTTCCCAAACACCAGGGTCCTGCTGTCTCACTGTACAGATACTCAGTTTGTCTCTTTTGAAACTTTAAAGGAACATGCCCCTATCATGTTTATGCCTTATCAGAACAAGGAATGTAAGACTATGCAGAAATATGCATCAACTGAGCAGTTTCTCGAAGCTGAGAGGCTGTCTCCTGGGCTACAGTCCTGTTTGGCTCAAGAAAGTCTTTCCTATTATAGGCTGTTTATTGATTATTTCTGTCATCCAGCCCCTGATCTCTCTTCAAAGACTGCTCTCAGGACTTTGAGAATGAAAGCTGTGTAACTGTCACAACTCTCAGTACATAGCTTAGCGATGTTCTCTTTTCCTTACCCTGGAACAGAATACATGAGCGAAGTTCTAAGTGCAGATAAATCTGAAGGACCTCGTGTCAGTAATGTCCTCAAGCAATTGAGTTTAAGGTGTAGCCTGAAGGCAGAGCAGCTAGCTTGAAGTTAACAGGCATTCCCACAATTCACGATGCCTCATGGGAAGGGAGACACAGCTATAAGAATAGCCTGATAGTGCTCTGGACTAGCAGATTGAGGAACCTGGGCTGCAACAGTGTTAGTTTTCCTCTGTAGCAGCTTGTGTTTAAGTGTTTCAATACCATTGAATTACCACTTTTTTCAATTTTTTACCATTGAAGTGTTTCAATACCATTGAATTACCACTTTTTTCAATTTTTTACCATTGAAGTGTTTCAATACCATTGAATTACTTTTTTCACTTTTTTACCATTGAATTACCACTTTTTTCAAGTGTTTCAATACCATTGAATTACCACTCTTTTTGTTTAAGTTTTCATTCCAAATTGCTCCTCTCTCCCCCTCCCAACTGTTGTACTCAGAACAGATGGGAAAATAGTATAAGGGATATATTACCAACTGTTTGGCCCTTGTGAGACAAAAATTTGAACAGCTCTGGGATTTTGGGGGAAGCTGACTAAAATACTCCTGGAGGTACCTCAGCGTCTCAGCCACTGGGCTGAAATTTTAGTTGTGTTGACTACCAATCTGAGTTGTTTGCACTTTCTTCCTATGTGGAGGTCCCTTTCTCCATCTGTTCCCTGAGGTTGCCCTATGCTTATCTCTACTCAGCTCACTCTTGGAAAGTGTCTCTTACTTATTTAATAGATATTACCTAATGAGACTCTCTCAGCTCCAAACTACAGCTTTGATATTAGAACATTCATAGCTCATAGATAATGGCCTTTGCCCATTTTGGTTCACATAGAGCTACAGGTAATAGTGTCCCCAGCCTTCTTATACTGAGGACTGACACGTTACACAAGGACATCTCTACCCCCAAATCTGATTCTTCCCTATTAGATGTAGGTTTTTTATTTTATTTTGTGGGGAGAGGGAAGATTTACTATGTGTATTTGGTGCCTTGGGCTCTTCATCCAAGGACCTCATACAACCCTTCACTGATGCTGGGGATTTTGCAGCACATGTTCATCGTCCTATAGTAGCCAATGCGTCCAGGGGCAGTGACCTCACAAGACAGAACAAAGATGTCTGAGAAACTACTCTTTAAGAAAAAAGACCCCACTGAATTAGAGTCCATTAGAAGGAGAGTTACTGGGAAGACCTTCAAGATGGCAGAGGAGTAAGATGTGGAGATCACCTTCCTCCCCACAAATACATCAGAAATACATCTACATGTGGAACAACTCCTACAGAACACCTATGAACACTGGCAGAAGACCTCAGACTTCCCAAAAGGCAAGAAAATCCCCACATACCTGGATAGAGCAAAAGCAAAAACAGAAAGGACAAAACAATAGAGAAAGGACCTGCACCTCTGGGAGGGAGCTGTGAAGGAGGAAAAGTTTCCACACACTAGGAAGCCTCTTCACTGGCCGGGACGGGAGGTGGAGGTGGGGGAAGCTTTGGAGCCACGGAGGAGAGCACAGCAACAGGGGTGCAGAGGAAAAAGCAGAGAGATTCTCACATAAAGGACACCAGCCTGAGACATTTGTCTGCTCAACCACCTGGGCGGGTGAGGGCTGGGAGTTGAGGCTCAGGCTTTGGAGATTAGACCCCAGGGAGAAGACTGGGGTTGGCTGTGTGAAGATAGCCGGAAGGGGGCTAGTGCACCACAGCTAGCTGGGAGGGAGTCTGGGAAATAGTCTGGACCTGCCAAAGAGGCAAGAGACCATTGTTTCAGGGTGTGTGAGAAGAGGGGATTCCTTCCCCGTGTGCCCACAGAAGGCAGAGCACCACCACCTAAGCGAGCTCCAGAGACAGGCACAAACCACGGCTATCAGCTCGGATCCCAGAGTTGTGCATGAACTGCTAACACTGCAGCCACTGCCACCAAGAAGCCTGTGTGCAAGCACAGGTCACTATGCACATCCCCCTGGGAGCCTGTGCAGCACACCACTGCCAGGGTCGCGTAATCCAGAGACAACTTCCCCAGCAGAACACACGGCATGCCTCAGGCTGTTGCAATGTCACACTGGCCTCTGCTGCTACAAGATCACCCCTCATTCCAATTATGGAATTCCGTACCCCTCCCTCTCCCGGGCTTGAGTGAACAGGAGAGCACTAATCAGCTGCTGCTTTACCCCTTTCTGTCTGGGTGGGGAACACACTCCTGAAGGTGGTCTACACACAGAGGCGGTGGCCAAAATCAAAGCTGAACCCCAGGAGCTGTGAGAACAAAGAAGAGAAAGGGAAATCTCCCCAGCAGCCTCAGGAGCAATTGATTAAATCCCCACGATCAACTTGATAAATGCTGCATCTGTGGAATACCTGAATAGACAAGAAATGTTCCCAAAATTGAGGTGGTGGACTTCGGGAGCAACTGTAGACTTGGGGCTTGCTTTCTGTGTCTAATTTGTTTCTGATTTTATATTTATCTTAGTTTAGTTTCAGTGCTTATTATCATTGTTGGATTTGTTTATTGGTTTCGTGCTCTCTAAATTTTTATATTTTTTTATACATTTTTAAACATTAAAAATTGTTTTCATTCTTTTCTGTGTATGTGTATGCTTATTTGTGTGATTGTCTTTTTAGGTTTGCTTTCACCATTTGTCCAAGGATTTTGTCTGGTTTTTTTTCTTCTTCTTCTTTCTTTCTTCCTTTTCTTCTGAGCTGTGTGTCTGGCAAGGTCTTGGTGCTCTGGCTGGGTGTCAGACCTGAGCCCCTGAGGTGGGAGGGCTGAGTCCAGGACACTGGACCACCAGAAACCTCCCAGTCCCATGTAACGTCAATCGGCGAGAGCTCTCCCAGGGATATTTGTCTCAACACTAAGACCAAGCCCCACTCAACAGCTAGCAAGCTGCAGTGCTGGAAGCCCCATGCCAAACTAGCAAGACAGGAACAAACTCCACCCATTAGCAAAGAGGCTGCCTAAAGTCATACTAAGTTCACACACTCCAAAACACACAACCAGATGCAGCCCAGCCCACCAGAAAGACAAGATCGAGCCCCATCCACCAGAACACAGGCACCAGTCCCCTCCACAAGACACTGAACCAACCTCACACACTGGGGGTAGACACCAAAAATAACAGGAACTATGAACCTGCAGCCTGCAGACTATGCTACAAAGCTACAGTAATCACGACAGTATGGTACTGGCACAAAAACAGAAATATAGATCAATGGAACAGGATAGAAATCCCAGAGATAAACCCATGCACCTATGGTCAATTAATCTATGACAAAGGAGGCAAGGATACACAATGGAGAAAGGACAGTCTCTTCAATAAGTGGTGCTGGGAAAACTGGACAGGTACATGTAAAAGAATGAAATTAGAACACTCCCAAACACCATACACAAAAATAAACTCAAAATGGATTAAAGACCTAAATGTAAGGCCAGATACTATCAAACTCTTAGAGGAAAACATAGGCAGAACACTCTATGAGATAAATCACAGCAAGATCCTTTTTGACCCACCACTTAGAGAAATGGAAATGAAAAAAAAAATAAACAAATGGGACCTAATGAAACTTCAAAGCTTTTGCACAGCAAAGGAAACCATAAACAAGACCAAAAGACAACCCTCAGAATGGGAGAAAATATTTGCACACAGGGGAACTGACAAAGGATTAATCTCCAAAATGTACAAGAAGTTCATGCAGCTCAATACCAAATAAACAAACAACCGAATCCATAATGGGCAGAAGACCTAAATAGACATTTCTCCAAAGAAGATAGACAGATAGCCAACAAACACATGAAAGGATGCTCAACATCACTAATCATTAGAGAAATGCAAATGAAAACCACAGCGAGATATCACCTCACACCGGTCAGAAAGGCCACCATCAAACAATCTACAAACAGTAAATGCTGGAGAGGGTGTGGAGAAAAGGGAACCCTCTTGCACTGTTGGTGGGAATGTATATTGATACAGCCACTATGGAGAACAGTATGGAGGTTCCTTAAAAAACTAAAAATAAAACTACCATATGACCCAGCAATCCCACTAGTGGGCATTACCCTGAGAAAACCATAATTCAAAAAGAGTCATGTACCAAAATGTTCACTGAAGCCCTACTTACAATAGCCAGGAGATAGAAGCTACCTAAGTGTCCATCATCAGATGAATGGATAAAGAAGACGTGGCACATATATACAATGGAATATTACTCAGCCATAAAAAGAAATGAAACTGAGTTATTTGTAGTGAGGTGGATGGACCTAGAGTCTGTCATACAGAGTGAAGTAGGTCAGAAAGAAAAAAACAAATACCGTATGCTAACACATATATATACGGAATCTAAGAAAAAGAAAAGTCATGAAGAACCTAGGGGTAAGACAGGAATAAAGACACAGACCTACTAGAGAACGGACTTGAGGATATGGGGAGGGGGAAGGGTAAGCTGTGACAAAGTGAGAGAGTGGCATGGACATATATACACTACCAAACGTAAAATAGATAGCTAGTGGGAAGAAGCTGCATGACCCAGGGAGATCAGCTCGGTGGTTTGTGACCACCTAGAGGTGTGGGATAGGGAGGGTGGGAGGGTGGGAGAGAGGGAGATGCAAGAGGGAAGAGATATGGGAACATAGGTATAACTGATTCACTTTGTTATAAAGCAGAAACACACCATTGTAAAGCAATTATACTCCAATAAAGATGTTTAAAAAATGATGTAGCTCATATATACAATGGATTATTACTGAGCCATAAAAAGAAATGAAATTGAGTTATTTGTAGTGAGGTGGATGGACCTAGAGTCTCTCATACAGAGTGAAGTCAGAAAGAGTGAAACAAATACCGTATGCTAACACATATGTATGGAATCTAAAAAAAAATGGTTCTGATGAACCTCTCGGAGGACAGGAATAAAGACACAGACGTATAGACTTGAGGACACAGGGAGGGGGAAGGGTAAGCTGGGTAGAGAGAGAGTAGCCCTGACTTATATACATTACCAAATAAAATAGATATCTAGTGGGAAGTAGCAGCATAGCACAGCGAGATCAACTCCGTGCTTTGTGACCACCTAGAGGGGTGGGACAGCGAGTGTGGAAGGGAGATGCAAGAGGGAGGGGATATGGGGATATATGTATACATATCACTGATTCACTTTGTTATGTAGCAGAAACTAACACAACATTGTAAAGCAACTATACTCCAATAAAGGTGTTAAAGGAGAATTATTAGAACAGATGGATGACTACTAGCAGTGGTCATGTGTTTATATTATGTGCATAAGACAAACAGGATTTAACTTGGCACAAAATTGCCTTTGCTTTGTAGAAGTATATGGGTAAGGAAATAGAACAGTCCTTCATCCTCAGTCCCATTGGGAGGTCCTATAACTATGCAGCCTCCTGGACTCTCATCCCTGCAGGGATGTGAATGAAGATGAGAAAGGATCAAAGGATGAGGCTAACATGAGTTACGTTCCACCTTACACAAAGATCCCTGCATTGATATTCCACTGGAGTTTTGCCTTTTCAAGTATATACATCCAGGACCTATGCCACAGACCCACAGGTCCATCTTTTTCTCACAGACCAGGAGATCAGTCAACAGGACAATCATCTCTTTGTGCACAGCATTCCACCTTTATCTTAACTCAGTAAGAACTTACTGACAGGAGGGCCTGTTCAATTAGTGTACCTGGAAAAATCACTATCCACATGGAAATTCTTTAGATCCCAACCTTACTCCATAAACAAAAATGAATTCCAGATGTATTAAGAATTTAAATGTGAAAGTAACCTTAATTCTTGGTATAGAAATATAGGTGAATAAGTTAGTTCTTGGGGGAAATGAGAATTTAGACATATGTTTCCTCCAAGAAATGTAGAAAATTGGACTAAATTTTCAAAAGTGCCTTAAATTATAAGACATTATAAATGGAAAGATTCACATACACAAAGGACTTATAAAGATCTAAATAACTATCAAATGTCCTAATGTTAAGAGAAATTGGACAAGAAAATGGTTTCAAACAAAACCTTTAAACACACAAGAAATTATAAATAGCAATCAGTAATATATATCGAGATATTATCATTGAAGACCATTTAATTTTGAAAAATAAGATCTGATTAGTGTTGGAGAGGGTGCTGGTTAAGTTTTTTTTATGGTGTAAATCAAGGCAATGACTTTGAATGACGGTTTCGAACTGTCTCCTATAATTGAGCATTTGTATACCCTTATAGTTTGAGTTTCACTCTAAGTATACCAAGAAGCTTACATGTACAACAATGGACATGTAAAAGTGTTCACAGATGCACTTAATAGCATAGTGCTAAAACTCCAAAGACTCAGTAAGAGCATGCATAAACCATGTATTTACACAATGAAATGTCAGACAAGTCAGAATGAACGACGGCAACATAGATATGAAGTCTTCAAATCAGTTATATGAAGGGATTACACAGAACACTGTTTAAGTAAAAAATGACTAACTTCTAATATGTACATTTAGATAAACAGAAACATGGATTTTGTGCTCTGCATTTAAGGCAGAGCTCAATTAATTTGAGCTGCTGCAAAAATAGATCAAGTCTTGTAAAGAGTATTAACTTGGGTGTACCACATCTCTTTCTATAGGCATCTTATCTGTACTGCTCTCCCTGGCTTTTTAAGCCATCTAAAATTGAATTGTACTAGTCTATCTCCAAGTTTCTGTGGCAGGAGGGTAGGAGCCTTATTTCAGCCAATGCTTGGCTCCAAGTTGCCAATCTACCTCACATATGAAAATGTGAGAAATTTTTCCTCTGGATAAAGGCTATTAAACACAGGTGACTATCCAAATTACCAGGTGAATTTAAGAAAACTGTGCAACCAATGGTGCTCTTCAGTCCTTATTTATCATCTATCTTGATAACAGGCATGTAATGGGATACCTACTTTGCTATATAAATGGACAAAATTTCTGTCTTTGCAATCTCTTTAGCTAGTTGCTTGTCATGAGCACCACATGCTAACGCTTATTGAAAACTTCTCTTGTACATTTGTGGAGTGGTTCTGTTGGCAGGATGTTGTGTTTAAAGTTTTATTTCCTCAAAACTAGTTAGGATGCTGAGTCAAGTTGTCAGCTAGACAATACAAAGCCCCAGTATCCTAGTTGTAGAATGTTAACTAAGTTTCTTGGTATCTCACTCAGATTCTCTCAGCTGCTAACCCTAACTCACCCCAACACTATCAAAATGCAAGGTTTTAGAGGAACCTGGATAAATCTGAAAACTGTCTTTAAGGGCATGAATAAAGAACCTTTTTGAGTGTTAGGCAGTCATTGGTGGAAAAGGTGACTGTTTATAAGAGGTTCTTTATCAGAGGGATGAATGTTTATGGCTTGTTGTTTGACAGTCAAGTTCAATAGTGATTCTTTAAGAACATGCATTAACTGGTGGTCATTGCAGAAGAGAGATACTGCAAACTTTGCTGTCCAAGAAACTACTGTTAAGTAGCAGCAGCCAGAAGGAAAAGGCATGTACTGAGTTTGCATTAACCCCTCACCTACACACATCCCACTTTTTCTGGCTGTTGATGCCACAACCTCTATAAAGACCATGGAGTAAGGCGGCCAATCAGAAGTCTGTTTATAGGAAAAAAGGAAGCAAGGTAATAGCTTGCACCCTACTGTGTGCATCCAAACTTATGTGCAGTGAGTCCAGACCCAACTGTTGCAAAAAAGGATTGCTTTCTACCTAAATATACTCAAAAGAATTCTTGATACCAATATAGGACATGCAAACCCTGGAGAAACCCCACATGGGGGCTTGGAATCCTCAGCAACAGAACACAGAAATATGAGGAAACTGAAGATGCAATTACCCTGTCATGTCCTTTTCTTAGGGTTGGCAATTATCACTGCTCTGACCTGGACAGCTTCCACAAGACCAGACAGCGAAAGTTTAAGACTGCTTTAAAACATCATCCCAAGTTGAACCCAGCTCAGGAGCCATCATGTAACCATAAACAAAAAGCTCGCGAGTGATCTGAATAGTCTTCAATTAGAATAACAGTTATGCAGACTCACAAATCTTGTGAAGAGCACTGAACCATCAACCTCTAGTTCCTGTGGGACAAGAGTCCTAAAATAAGCACAAGGCAATACTGTTAGCAAAACAGGGACTAGGAAGCTTTCCACTGGTATTTAATATTATGTCTAGATAACAGCTGCTAAAGATAACGTGTTAGATTGAACAGCAACTCCTGCTACTATAGCAGTGTTGCGCTCCTGAAAGGGAGTCCTCGAGGCTACAAACACCTATGGTACCCTACTGCAAGGGGCATTTCTCCTGAACTCGCATGTCTCCTTAATTGTCCCTGCTCTCATCTTCCCCGGTGAAAACTCCTTCCTCATTATTTGATCCAGGATTTGACCACCTCCCCCACACAATATGGCAGCTGCCACTTTCACCAAATAACCAGGGTTGTTAGTGGGTTGTTGGTCTGCCTTATGACATCTTTAAGTTAAAAATTCTGTAATAGTTGATAGGAAACAGGGTCCTAAGATATTCTGCTTCATGTTGTGATGGCTCACAATAAGAATAAGATTATTCTACATGGATGAAGATAAGCTTTCTAAAGGAAGCCAGCCACAAGTGAGAGTATTTAATCCTGCTGGGTTAGTCGTATTAGTAAGCGATGAACGGCATCTGTGAGCTTCTGACTTAACATGCTCTCTCAGCCCTCAGTCAGAAATAACTACTCATGCACTAAGGAAAACTTTGAATTCCCTTTAAGCAACATACAAATGAGTCCTTTAGGAAGTGCACTTAGATTTCACCTATCAACAGGGTCCCAGTGCATTTCATGGCTTCTCCTGTAACGGGATTCTTTCACTCTCTGAGGACACAAGCAGTATCAGGGAGGAAGGAAAACTTCTGGAATCAGTGTCATAATCCCATTTACTGGCCCAATTCCATCCTCCAACCCATATACTTTACAGGGATCTTGTTTCTCAACTCAATTATGAGGTTAATGAGTCTCAACTGCAGGCTGAGGAGCATGAGCAAACCCTACCAGAAAATAGGTTCTGAAGTACAGATTCTTGAAGTTAAAGGTCTGTAGTTTGGACATGAATTATGGAAGGGAACTCTCAAGTCTGGTGTCCCATAAGAAAGCTGCAGATCGTGATTTCAGCAGTACCGTTATGATTAACTCTAATTGAAAATCCTAGGGTTATAAAAGAAAGACTACTTCTGACAAAATTAAATAATTTCAAAGACTTTAACAGTTAGGGGCCAAGGAAGTACACAAGAGGAACCACCTGTTTCTATGAAGACATAAACGCCAAGTCAAGAGCTTGAAAGAAAAAGAGGGACATCTAAACAGCACGAATATGAGGACATCATGGATAGTATAGTCTATCCCCTCAGTACAAGTCATTCCCTAGCCTTGGGTCTTGCCTCCAAAATTCCATGAAATGGAATCAGAATCTAAATGAACACGAGTGTCTCCCAGAGGGAAAGATGAATAGGCAGAGCACAAGGGAATTTTGGACAGTGAAACAATTCTTTATGATACTACAATGGTGGATACATGTCAGTTTATATTTATCAAAACTCATAAAATGTATAACAAGAGTAAACCCTAATGTAAATTATGGATTTTGGGTGATGATGTGTCAGCAAAGATTCATTGATTGTTAACAAGTGTAGGATTCTGGTGAGGAATGTGCAGAGCATAGAAGTTGTATGTATTTGGAACTCTCTATACCTCCTGCTCAATTTTGTTGTGAATCTAAAACTGCTCTAAAAAATAAAGTTTATTAAGAACAACAAAAAGAAGTTCATGAGGAGATGTCCTATCAATTTTAATGATGCTTCTTATGATGCTTCTTAGGAATTAGTCTCTCTAAGGGACAGCAAATTTCAAGGAACTAATTACTTCCTTATAATTTATCAAAAAAAATGCATTAGATCAGAATGAAATTATCTTGTAGATTTCCAATTTTCACCAGAAATTTGGTTTACTTCCATAACACACACACATATGTATACATATACATATGTATATATGTGTATGTTTATAATGCTTTAAAATTTTAAACACTTTAATAAAAATTATTATTAAAAAAAAAAAGTGTCTCCCAGAGTTCAACCTAAGAAAGAGTCTGATTAAGAGGAATGGAGAGATCAGGAAAGTTAAATTAGACTAACAACCCTTGTGTCCTGAAAAGACTTCGTTAAAAAATGGATCTCATACAGGACAAATATTCTAGACACAAAATGACTAGACACTGAATCCTTCCTGAAAGTTCTGGATGGCTTTGGAGTAGAAGGTAACTATAAAGTAAGCCTACTGAAGCCACTAGGAACACAATAGGCTGTATTCATAGTTTCCCTCTGATGTTATGAGTCAAGAGAGAAAGTAGCCCATATCTGCCCTTGTCAGGGATGGTGAGGCTACTTTTAAGAGATTAAGCTAGAGTTAGAACCAGAGGTTGAGCCAACCAAAGAAGGTCCTTCTTGCAGCGCTCCATCGTAAGGGATGCCATATGGAAAATTAGGAATGCCCTTCCTAATGAAAGCTGGGTTAGTGCTGGTAGCCCGGCCCTTTAGCTAGCATCATCTTTGAGACTGATTTCCAGTTCCAGGTTTTCCAAGAGCCCCACAACAAGCCAAGTAAATGAAGCAGGGGTGGAGGAAAGAATTCCACCTGAAGAGATAGTTTCCAGTATCTAATCAGCCCAAAGCAAGTTTCTCTCTCTTTTTTTTTTTTTTTTTTTTTTTGGCAGTACACGGACTTCTCACTGCTGTGGCCTCTCCCGCTGATGAGCACACGCTCCGGACGCGCAGGCTCAGCGGCCAAGGCTCACGGGCCCAGCCGCCCCGCGGCATATGGGATCTTCCCGGACCAGGGCACAAACCCGAGTCCCCTGCATCGGCAGGCAGACTCTCAACCACTATGCCACCAGGGAAGCCCCAAGTTTCTCTTTTTTCATTAGTGAAAAGAAAGCCCAAGTCTTGAATTCTTGCAAATAGTTTGGGATTGTAAGTGAGATGAAAGGAAAGAGGACTAAAATCTTGGTGCCTTGTTCATTTTGCTTGTTTCCACCCCACCCCCACCCAGCAGCAGGCAATTCACTGTCTCCCAAAGGAAGTAGAAACAGAAAAGCAAAGAAAAACAGACACTAACAGAAAATAGAACCTAAATTTGAAAATCTCCAGGCTCTCACCTCTAGTACTTATGATCAACGCTCAGTTTCGCTCCAGTCTGCAGTAGAAAGAGCTAGCAAGCTGCAGAATCTCACTTAAGCAGCAGTGAAGTGAACCTAATTGGTCAGAGTTGGAGGCCGGACATGATTGGTCAGGCTGGAACCAATGAGCTTCCCGAATCTGTTAAACCAAAAGTAAAGTGGCAGCTGAGGACTGGTGCTTACTTTTTTTTAATTGGGAGGGAGACCTTAAAGTATGTCCACCTGTAAGTACTTATGGTAATTCACTCTTCAACAAGAAAAAAAGTTGCAACTGTCAGAAATGGGCTAGAATCTTAAACTTGATAGTAAAGAAAATAAACTTAGTAAATAGTGATATTACACCACTCCACCTGAAAAATAATAAATATTTCCTTAATTATTACAGAAGAAGACACAAGTCGTATCACTTTCTGTGTGAGCAGAAACCACTGCGAACTCCCTCCTTTTTAGGGTCTCTTCTTACAGCCCAACCGTCTCCCTCCAGAAACAGGTTTGGGCAAAACAAGACTGTGACTAGTAGCCATTCAGTCACTTCATCGTCTCACACTCTCCCTCTAGATAGCTGTACCTGATATCAAAACCCACTTTTCATGTCTTAGTTTTTCTCATCAGTACATCCTCATCCTCAGCTTTGAGCTTAGGAAAATTGGTGAACTCTCTAATGAGGAGTGCAGTTATTATTTTTACTCTGACACATTAGTAGAAGAGTGCTTATGCTGCCAGGAGAACATTCATGTTTATGAATCGTCTCTGCAGCAGCTGCACCAGCAGCATCACCTGAGACATATTGGAAATGCAAATTATTAATCTTCTGAATCAGAAACCCTTGGGATAGAGGTCAACAATCTGTGGTTTACCAAGCCTTCCAGGTGATTCCAATGCATGCTGAAGTTGGAGAACCACTGCTCCATGCCAGTTCAGTCAGAATCTTGTGGGGCTGTGTTGCTTTTTAAAACACCAACTCTAGCTTTTGCAAAGTTCTCTGGGTGATTTGTGCAGCCAAGGTTGTTAACCACTGCCTTCATTATTCATGAATTCAGTTACCATCTTGGTGCAAACTGAAGTTGATTATCAAATCTTTAACTCGCATCCAGACCTCCCTCATCACCTCCAGAACAATATACCCAGCTGATTTATAGAGAACTAATTACAAGTAGGGCCATGTGCTAAGTGCTTTACAATTTACCATTTTATTTAATCACTGTGAGGTAGCTATTTTCAGAGCTCTTTTATATTTGAGGAACTGAGCCTTTCAGATATTAAATAACCTACTCAAAACTAAGCAATTAATAAGTGACCAAGCCCAGATTCAAGAACATGACTTTTTTGAAGATTACTACACTCTGTTATTGTCCGTGCTACTTCTCAGCAGTTCATTACTAACAGAATCAGCTGACTTGAAGTGCGACATGAGTGACAGAATAGACTTAGAATAGAGACTTCCGAAAATTATAGAGGAGCTAGGATTCACACAGCATACAGAAAATCCTGAAAGGAGGGTTTCATAGAACATAAGCACAATTACAGATTTGGGGGACCAAAGTTGAGGCATTTCTTTGATATGTCAAGTAAAGCCCTTCTCCCCCATAGGTCACTTCTATTTCCCTAGCTACAGAATAAAGGTTTTACATTATACTCATCCTAAAGTTACCTAGAAGCACTGTTTTGTTTATTTTTTTAAGATTATCTAATTTCCAAGAGATAAAAGAAAAGGCAAGCAACTCAACAACAGCATTGCAGAATTGCCAGTTCAATGAATTAGTAAATCAATAAATAACAAGTGGGCACTCAAGTATCTCCTATGTAGCAAAAACTCTACTAAGTATAGAGAAAGGCATATGGGGAAGGAGGTAATTGCTATGGAAAAACCTTGATGGAAATCCAAATGGGGGCTTATTGTACAATATGTTAAATATAGAAAGCTTCACAATATGGAGGTAACATCATCCTGAAGTCAAATTAGAATAACAATAGTATAGAAAAGAAACAAACAAAATTATACACTATTCACTTATGACAAAGGATAAAAAATCTTCCCAAAATTAAAATCAGCAAATCAAAACCAAAGGTGCATCATAATAACACATAAATAACCAAGCGGTTCTAACCAAAAACTGCAAAGATAGGTTAACATTAGGTAACTTATTAATGCAATTCATTTTTCAACGCATTCCTGGCAGGTCACAGATTAGAAAAAAAGAGCTCTCATATGTGCTTACTATCAGGGTATTTTAAATCCATAATTTTTTCCCTAGGATGCAGAAACTTATCAGAGCTTAGGTGTCTGCCCAGAGGAGACGTAGATACATCATACTTCAGACAGGTTCCTACTTAAAGGGGGTCGTCACAGCTGCCAGGGACACTTAGAATCCCCCTGGGTCTGGAAGCTTAAAACTTGTTGCACCTGACCAGTTTTTTCTATATCATTTAATTTTATCTAAAAAAATTTGTTCTCTCTTTTATTATGGTTTATTACAGGGTATTGAATATAGTTCCCTGTGCTATACAATACGACCTTGTTTTTTATCCATTCTATATATAATAGTTTGCATCTGCTAGTCCCAAACTCCCAATCAAACCCTCCTCCACCGCCCCCTCACCTGACCTTTTAGATTGGGAAATTATGTCACTACTCAAGTAAAATCTAAAAAGCAAGAAATGCTAATTTTATGTGTATCCTTTAAGAGAATGTTTACAAGCATCAGGTTCTCTGGCTTCTTGAAGCAAACTCAATGTCAAAAAGGCATTCAGGGATAGAATTAGTGCCCATGGATAGTCAAATAGTATTTCTACCTTCAGCTTCTTTCATTTTTGAAAGACCATTTCTTACTTCTTTCTGATTACATTTAGAGAATTAATGAAACATTAGTACTTGTTGAACATAGTCAACAGCTGTGTTCAACAAATATGCACAACAAATATTTAACTTTCTACTACACACCAGAAATTTCACTGTGGGAAAAGGGAGAAACCAGAAAGACACAGGACCTGCCTGCAAAAAAAGAACATTCTAGAGTAGAAGCTTAAGAAACTTAACTGATTGTTTTTGTTTGGGAGATCAGCTCGGTGCTTTGTGACCACCTAGAGGGGTGGGATAGGGAGGGTGGGAGGGAGACACAAGAGGGAGGAGATATGGGGATATATGTATATGTATAGCTGATTCACTTTGTTATAAAGCAGAAACTAACACACCATTGTAAAGCAATTACACTCCAATAAAGATGTTAAAAAAATAAATAAAATGCATGTAGATCAATGTAAAAAAAAGCTTATTTACTGGTACTTCATTAACAGTTGTAATTTCAGGGAAGCAGGAGTGGGAAAAGGTGAAGTGATACAGAGAAGAAAGGCAAGGGAATATGACGGTGTTTTACTAAGATGATCACCATTTTGTAACACGTGTGACTGAATGCTTACCAACAGGCAAGCATCTTGTAAAAGTGCAAATGAATGATATCATATTAGAAAAACCTGTCTGGAGTAAGGATCGGGGAAGGAGAATTTATCTTCCAGCTTCCATATCCTGTTAATAAACGTTGGCTGCATTACATATTAACTGGTCCCACTTCTGGATTGCCCATGCATGAGTACCAAGTAGGTTCCACAGGACATTATTACTCAGTGTGAACAAGGAAGCCTAGAGGTGGGAAGTGAGACATAAGCATTTTGGGCATGAGGTGAAGAACTGTGTGGATGTGCCTACATGAACTTGATCAGGCTCCACACAGAGAAGCTGCCACAGCAGTGGATGGAATGAAACAAGTGGACAAAGGGGCAGGGGACAGATGAAGATGAGAAGACCCAACGTGGTGTATACAAAGGTGGATATATTTCACTCCTTGCACCATGCATGTCTATGCATGCCATCCATTATATCCAGCTCTCACACCACAATATGTGGCCTGTTTTGTAAAAACAACATGCTTTCACTTTTTCCCTGAAAGGTAAGGTACGAGTTAATCATTTATGTATTTATATTCAAAGCAGTAACTAGCTGCAGTCTCTGGCATGATTTAAGGCAAGGGGATGAGTAATACAAGCTATAATCTCTACTGTAATTTCTGACCCTAAGGTTGTATTTGATGTTCATCTCCTCTTCCTCCTCCACTCATTATAGATTTTTCTCACTCTTGTCTAACCCTTTGACTAGTGTTGGTTGCTTGCCTAGCGGATAAACCAGATCTTTACTCCCCAGGAGTCTGAACTATTATGTGTCTTGTCCTTGTCAGGCCAGTTGCTTCATTTGCCCATATACTATTACTACTGAGCATGGAAAAACCAAGAGACATGCTGATTAATCCCCTGCATTCCAGGTATATTCCTCTCCACCTCCATCGTGTAGCAACAATGATGGCTCATTTTGGTAATCAGGGTCAGCTAAGGTTATCAGTAGAGATACACATCTTTACCTGCTAGTCTGTTGACATGAAGAACCCAAAGAGACCAAGTGGTAGTTGAGGATTCAAGTTCAGTAGAAGTTTTACTAGAACTCTGGTAGAAATATTTCCTCTGAACTAAGATCTCAAACTCAAAAGAGCCTACGATTGTGAGAAGAGGAAGTTTAAATACCAAAACTGGAATGCTGGGGGTGATGATGAGAGAAGCTAAACATATTCCTATCCCTTGCTTCCTGGAACATGGTTTCTAGTTATTGGGGACACAGTTCTATACGTTGGATGTTGGTTTAGAGAATACTTCACTCTGGAGGACAGCTCCCCAACTAGCAAGGCCTTCCCAAACTGGCATCTAGGCTCTTATTCAGATTTTATGGAGATATCAAAAGCTTTTCAGACAAGCAAAGGCTAAAAGAATTTAGCACCACCAAGCCAGCTTTACAACAAATGTTAAAGGAATTTCTCCAGGTGAAAAAGGAAAGGCCACAACTAGAAAATAATTACAAAAAGAAAATTACAAAATGAAAAAGCTCACCAGTAATGGCAAACATACAGTAAAGGTAGAAAATCATCCACACACAAAGCTAGTAGGGAGGTTAAAAGAGAAAAGTATTGGGTGGGCCAAAAAGTGCCTTCAGTTTTTTAAGCAAAAATAAAAGACACATTTTTCATTTTCACCAAGAACTTTATTGAAAAACGTATTCACCCTTTTGTTCCACTACCTTTTGCCATTTTTCAGGCAGCTTCATCATTCCATCTTCCCAAAACTTTTTATCTTTTTGAGCAAAGAATTGTTCCAGGTGCCTTTCACAGTCTTCCAGGAAATTGAAATTTTTTCCACTAAGAAAATTTTGTAAAGACTGAAATAAATGTAAATCCAAAGATGCGATGTCTGGTGAGTACGGCAGATGAATCAGAACTTCCCAGCCAAGCTGTAACAGTTTTTGCCTGGTCAAAGCTGGGACAAAGTGAGAGAGCGGTAGAGTATATATGGACATATATACACTACCAAATGTAAAATAGATAGCTAGTAGGAAGCAGTCGCATAGCACAGGGAGATCAGCTCGGTGCTTTGTGACCAGATAGAAGGGTGGGATAGGGAGGGTGGGAGGGAGGGAGATGCAAGAAGGAAGAGATATGGGGATATATGTATATATATGACTGATTCACTTTGTTATAAAGCAGAAACTAACACACCATTGTAAAGCAATTATACTCCAATAAAAATGTTAAGAAAATAAAAGAAAGAAACATACAGTCTTGCATTATCCTGATGGAAGATTATGTTTTATCTGTTGACTAATTTTGGACGCTTTTTGTCGAGGGCCACTTTCATTTGGCATAATTGGGAGCAGTACTTGTTGGAATTAATCATTTGGTTTCCCAGAAGGAGCTCATAATAGAGGACTCCCTTCCAATCCCACCACTTATACAACATAACCTTCTTAGGATGAAGACCGAACTTTGGTGTGGTTGGTGGTGGTTCATTTCACTTGTCTCATGATCTCTTCCATTCCACATTGTTGTACAGTATCCACTTTTCATCACTGTCACAATTTGTTTTAAAAACGGAACATTTTCACTACGATTCATTAGAGAATCACACGCGGAAATATGGTCAAGAAAGTTTTTTCACTTAACTTATGTGGAACCCAAACATCAAAGCAATGAACATAACCAAGCTGGTGCAAATGATTTTCAGCGCTTGCTTTGGATATTTTGAGTACGTTGGCTATCTCCCATGTAGTATAACGTTGATTGTTCTCAATTATTGTTTGAATTTGATTGCTATCCACTTCAACTGGGCTACCCAACACGTCTAGTGAGAAATCTCCAGCACAAAACTTCGCAAACCACCTTTGACATGTTCAATCAGTTACAGCACCTTCTCCATACCCTGCACAAATCTTTTTTTGCGTTTCAGTTGCGTTAGTACCTTTCTTGAACTAATAAAGCATAATATGCTGAAAATGTTTTTCTTCCATCATCAATATTAAAATAGCTACACAAAAATTCACCAATTTTGATGTCTTTTTTTTTTCTTTTTCTTTTTTTTGCGGTACGTGGGCCTCTCACTGTTGTGACCTCTCCCATTGCGGAGCACAGACTCTGAATGCACAGGCTCAGTGGCCATGGCCCACGGGTCCAGCCGCTCCGTGGCATGTGGGATCTTCCCAGACCAGGGCATGAACCCGCGTTCCCTGCATTGGCAGGCGGACTCTCAACCACTGCACCACCAGGGAAGCCCTGATGTCTTTTTCTTAATATAGATTTATTTAATTAATTTATTTATTTTTGGCTGCATTGGGTCTTCGTTGCTGTGCGGACTTTCTCTACTTGCAGCGAGTGGGGGCTACTCTTCGTATCGGTGCGCAGGCTTTTCATTGCGGTGGCTTCTCTTGTTGTGAAGCATGGGCTCTAGGTGCGCGGGCTTCAGCAGTTGTGGCTTCTGGGCTCTAGAGCGCAGGCTCAGTAGTTGTGGCGCATGGGATTAGTTGCTCCGTGGCATGTGGAATTTTCCCGGACCAGGGCTCGAACCCGTGTCCTCTGCACTGGCAGGCGGATGCTTAACCACGGCACCACTAGAGAAGCCTGCTAAGTCTTGTTTTAAATGCACACTGATATGACAGCTGTTACGTACAATCTAACAAAATTGTTTCAAATGAAGTTAAAGACAAATAAGTCCTACTAGAGCCATCTTACAGAATAAAACGAATGAACCTTTTGGCCCACCCAATAGTAAACTTTTCTACATGTACAACAAGCAACTAAGGGATACACAAAAAATTAGATGTAAAATATGATATCAAAAATAATAATTGTGAAGGTAGGAGAGTACAAATGCAGGGTTTTTAAAATGCATTTGAAATTAAGACATCAGCAACTTCAGACAATCACATTATGTGTGTGTGTGTGTGTGTGTGTGCGTATACTACAATATAACTTGATGGTAACAGCAAACCAAAAATCTATAATAGATCTACACACAAAAAATAAAAAGGAATCCAAATATAACACTAAAGATAATCTTCAAATCACAAGAGAACAAAAGGAGGGGGAAAAAAAGAGCTATTACAAATAAATACAAAACAACAAATTGGCAATAAGAACATACATATTGATAATTACCTTAAATGTAAACATACTAAATGCTCAAACCAAAAGACATAGACTGGCTGAATGGATACAAAAACAAGACCTGTATATATGTTGCCTAAAGAGACTCACTTCAGATCTAGGGACACATACACACTAAAGTGAGGGGATGGAAAAAGATAATGCATGCAAATGGAAACCAAAAAAAGCAAAGTAGCAATACATATATCAAAACCAAAACTACCAAAATAGCAATACGTATATCAGACAAAATAGACCTTAAAATAGAGACTGTTACAAGAGACAAAGAAGGACACTACATAATGACCAAGTGATCAATCCAAGAAGTTATAACAATTGCAAATATATATGCACCCAACATAGGAGCAGCTCAATATATAAAGCAAATATTAATGGACATAAAAGGAGAAATTGAAAGTAACAATAATAGTGGGGGACATTAACACCCCATTAATACCAAAGGAGAGATCATCCAAACAGAAAATCAGCATGGAAACACAGGACTTAAACAACACATTAGGCCAAATGCACTTAGTTGATTTTATGTGTGTGTGTATATATATATATATATATATATATATATATATATATATATATATTATATATTTATACATACACATCATTCCATCCAAAAGCAGCAGAATACATATTCTTTTCAAGTGTACATGGAGCATTCTCCAGGATAGATCACATGCTAGACCATAAAGCCTCAGTAAATTTAAGAAAACTGAAATAATATCAAGCACCTTTTTGACCACAACACTATGAGACTAGAAATCAACTACAAGAAAAAAATTACAAAAAACACAAACACATGGAGGCTAAACAATATGGTACAAAACAATCTATGGATCACTGAAGAAATCAAAGAGGGAATTAAAAAATACAGAGACAAATGAAGATGAAAACACAACCATCCAAAACCTATGGGATGCAGCAAAAGCAGTTCTAAAAGGGAAGTTTATGGTGATAACAAACTTACATCTAGAAACAAGCAAAATCACAAATAAACAACCTAACCTTACACCTAAAGCCCTAGAAAAAGAACAAACAAAACCCAATGTTAGTAGAAGGAAAGAAATCATAACAACCAGAGCAGAAATAAATGAAATGAAGACAAAAATAAAAGATCAACAAAACTAAAAGTTGATTCTTTGAAAAGATAAACAAAATTGATATCCCTTTAGCTAGATGCATCAAGGAAAAAAGGGAGAGGTCCCAAATCAATAAAATCAGAAATGAAAAAGGAGAAGTTAAGCCAACACTACAGAAATACAAAGGATCATAAGGAACTACTACAAGCAACTATATGCCAGTAAAATGACAACCTAGAAGAAATGGACAAATTCTTAGAATGGTACAATCTCCCAAGACTGACTCAGGAAGAAATAGAAAGCATGAACAGACAAATTACCAGTACTGAAATTGAATCAGGAATTTAAAACCTCCCAACAAACCCAAGTCCAGGAAGAGATAGCTTCACAGGTGAATTATACAAAACATTAAAAGAAGAGTTAACACCTATCCTTCTCACAATATTCCCAAAAATTGCAGAGGCAGGAACAGTTCGAAACTCATTCTATGTGGTCAGCATCACCCTGACACCAAAACCAGACAAAGATATCACACACACTGGGCTTCCCTGGTGGCACAGTGATTGAGAGTCTGCCTGCCAATGCAGGGGACACAAGTTCGTGCTCCTGTCCAGGATGATCTCACATGTCGCGGAGCAGCTGGGCTCATGAGCCATGGCCATTAAGCCTGCAAGTCTGGAGCCTGTACTCCACAATGGGAGTGGCCACAACAGTGAGAGGCCCGCGTACCACAAAAAAAAAAAAAAAAAAAATCACACACACACAAAGAAAATTACAGACCAATATCAGTGATGAACACAGAAGAAAAAATCCTCAACAAAATAGTAGCAAACTGAGTCCAACAATGCTTTAAAAGGATCATACACTATGATCAAGTGGGATTTATCCCAGGGATGAAGGGGTTTTTCAGTATCCACAAATCAATCAATGTGATTCACCACATTAACAAATTGAAAGATAAAAACCAATGATCATCTCAATAGATACAGAAAAAGATTTTGATAAAATTCAACATCCATTTATGATAAAAACTCTCCAGAAAGTGGGCAAAGAGGGAAAGTACCTCAACATAATAAAGGTCATATATGACACCCACAGCTAACACCATACACAGTGGTGAAAAGCTGAAAGCATTCCCTCTAAAAACTGAAACAAGAAAGAGTGTTCACTCTCACCACTTTTATTCAACATAATTTTGGAAGTCCTAGCCACAGCAATCAGAGAAGAAAAACAAATAAAGGGAATCCAAATTGGAAAGAAGTAAAACTGTCACTGTTTGCAGATGACATGATACTATACACAGAAAATCATAAAGACACCACCAGAAAACTATTAGAGCTCATCAATGAATTTGGTAATGTTGCAGGATACAAAATCAATATACAGAAGTCAGTTGCACTTCTATACACTAACATCCAAATATCAGAAAGAGAAATTAAGAAAACAATCCCATTTACCATCACATCAAAAAGAATAAAATATCTAGGAATAAGCCTATCAGAGAAGGCAAAAGACCTGTGCTCCAAAAACCATAAAATGCTGCTGAAAGAAACTGAAGATGACATAAACAGATGGAAAGATATATCATGTTCTTGGATTGGAGGAAACAATATTATTAAAATGACCATACTACCCAAGGCAATTACAGATTCAATGCAATCCCTATCAAATTACCAATGGTATTTTTCACATAACTAGAACAAAAAAATTTAACTTTGTAGGGAAACAAAAGATCCCAGATAGCCAAAAAAATCTTGAGAAAGAAAAACTAAGCTGGAGGAATCAGGCTCCATGACTTCAGACTATACTACAAAGCTACAGTAATCAAAAGATTATGGTACTGGCACAAAAACAGACACATAGATCATAGAACAAAATTGAGAGCCCAAGAATAAACCCATACTTAAATGGGCAATTAATCTACAACAAAGGAGACAATACTATACAATGGAGAAGAGACAGTGTCTTCAATACGTGGTGATGGGAAAACTGGACAGCTACATATAAAAGAATGAAATTAGAACATTCTCTAACAGCATAAACAAAAATAAACTCAAAGTGGATTAAAGATGTAAATGTAAACCTGGCTACTATAAAACTCCCCACATATTATCATGCAATTTTGGGACCCAGAGGTCCAGGATGGTCATGATCCATTAACTGCCCTCAAGAGCAAAAATGGCCAGTGGTGGTGGTATTAACTTTCCTCTTGTAGTAAATGTTAAACTATAGATATGTGGTTATCTACTGTATTAGTTATATTTCCTGTGAAACAAATTAGCCCGAATTCAGCAGCTTAGACAAAATTTATTATCTCACAGATTCTGATGGGGGAGGGGTGGTCAGAAATCTGGATGTGGCTTAATTAGGTGCCTCTGGCTCAGGTTGCCTTACAGGTTGCAATGAAGGTGTTGACCAGAACTTAGTCATCTGAAGATTCATTTGGAGGAGGATTTGCTTCCCAGCTCATTCACATGGCTGGTGGCAAGCCTCAGAAGATGCACTTCCAGGCTCACTCAGAGATATAATTTCCTTGCCATTTGGATCTCTCCACAGGGCAGCTCATAACATGGCAGCTGGCTTACCCCAGAACCTCAGAAAGAGTGAGAAAGACAGCAAAACAGAGTGAGCAAGTTGGAAGTCACAGTCTGTTGGTAACTTACTCTCCAAAGTGAAATCCCATCACTTTTGCAGCTTTCTACTCATTAGAGACAAGTCACTAAGTTGAGTCCACACTCAAGGCAAGGAGGGGATTACAAATGAGTATGAATATCAGATACCTACTACAGGTAACTCCTGAGAAATCTCAGTAATATTTTGGGCAGGGGTCTTGGGAACTGAGGTTCTGTATCAACTAATGTAAATAACAAGTTAATAAACTTGGATGGCATGTTCCTAAGGATAGATCTTTGGTTTATTTCTGAATGTCTCCTTGTCTACCTTGGGGCAGAGCACAGTACAGCAGTTTTGGGGACTATTTCTCTTTCAGGCTTGAAGAATGGACCTTCTAATGGAGGCTAAGCATAGTACATTGAACCTAGACTACCTCCCAGTCATTAGAAATGTATTGGCTGAGGAAGGCATGAAGCAGCTCCATACCCCTTCAAAAGGCAGCAGAATGCCTCTCACCATTCACATCACTAATAACTATGTCTCTGCTGAGGAATCGGGGAACTGGGAGCATGCAGCATTGTCTCCTGATTTTTTATATTTCCATATATCTCTATATCTTTTTTTTTTTTTTTTTTTTTTTTTGCGGTACGCGGGCCCCTCACTGTTGTGGCCTCTCCCATTGCAGAGCACAGGCTCCGGACATGCAGTCTCAGTGGCCATGGCTCATGGGCCCAGCCGCTCCATGGCATGTGAGATCTTCCCGGACCGGGGCACGAACCCGTGTCCCCTGCATCAGCAGGCAGACTCTCAACCACTGCACCACCACGGAAGCCCTCTCTATATCTTTTGCCACTAAAAACCTTTATATCTTGCACATGTTGGCTTCTTTCTCTCAACTTTATTCCTGCCCCATGGTGATACCCAGGCAGAAGTCAGGACCTCTAAAATATGGCCCATGCACCTCTCTAGCTTCATTTATTTGCATTCTCTTTCAAGTACCCTTCATTCTACCTTCTCTGGTTTATCTTCTGTTTGGAGAATATTTTGGCTTTTCATAACTTTGTGCTGAGGTCCATGCTCTTCCCCCAGTTTGAAAAGCTTATATTCCTTGGCCTCCCTTATACTCTATTTCCATTCTCTGTTCAAATAACATTTTATAGCACACTGCTAGGAGAAGCCCTACATGAGTTCTAAGGCGGAATGGAGGAAATGGACAGAGAAGTAGAGTTTGGAGATTAAGTATGCTATCAGTGTGACAACAAAGTGAAATGAAATATGAGTGCTAGAATTTGAATCATGACTGGTTTACTATCTTTGTGACCTTCTATGCACCTCAATTTCATCTTTAAAATGTAGATGTGTTAATGGTAGCTTACCTCAAAGGATTGTGAGAATTGAATAAGATCATCTTTGAAAAGTGTTTAGCAGAGTGCTTGGCATATAACAGGGTTTCAAAAATCTAACTAATCTTGGGCCTTTTGTTTTCTTTTCAGAATGCATTCTATATTCTTCTAACTCTTAGGTATCCCCTGAGGACTTGAAGAAACAAAGAGTTTTCATCCACTAAGCACCTTCCTGTTCCTGCAATTTGGAACACTCCAGGGGGTAGAGTACAAACAAAAAACCAGTCTCTGGAGGAGTTACAGTGTTTGGTTGCTGGGCAGAGGCCAAGGGAAGCTGGAGGGTCCAGGGAAAAATTAGGGTGATAGAGAATCTATATGGGAAGAGGGCTCCCCGTGGGAAGTCTTTGAAAATGACAGTACTCCTCACCATGACTCTACGTTGTTCATATTTGAGCTTGTGTCACTCTTCCTGCTCCTCCTGAAGGTTCTTTTATAAATCCCCTTTCTTTTCAGTGAAAGAAATGTGGACTACCAGAGGAAATCAAATAGAGAAAACTCCAGAGTGGTGGGTAACTGAGTTGGGGACTGGGTGTTGGGTGTGATGAAGTCTCAAAGGCAGGGTCACCATAGAAAGGAGGATATAAGTCCTTAACCCCACTAAAAAGGGCTGGTCAGGTCTTGAGAGTACTGCTGATATTAAGATCACATTCTGGAAGTGATGGGACAATTGGGAAAAGGAAAGGAACAGGGAACACATGATACTTTGGTTCAAAGCTGTGAGAGGAAGGGATATGTCTCATCTTGGGATAATGGAGAGACAGTTTTCAGGGACCAGGAGGAGTTATGAGAATAGAAACTGGGCAGTAGGGCTGATTGGGGGTATGTACTTTTGGTTGTAGAGTGGAGGCGTAGGGTTATCATAAACACAAAAGCTTCATTTGAATGAATTATGCATTACTGTTTTTACCTTTTAGACAATCTTAGTTTGAATTGTGTATTTCCCACCCTTTAAATAGGAATAAAAAATCCTCACATATCCTATGATTTAGTTAAGTGAGTTGTCTAAGCTTTTGTTTAGTGATTGGCTCTCCAGGTCTTCATGTGAATGTCTCTGCAGAGTTGAAGGCAGAGGCAGGTTCTAGGCTGGAAATGTCTTAGGAGAGTTTGGACAGAGCTTTCTGAAGAACTGCACCTTAACAACCAGGAAGCAATTGTGCCTGCATCTTGATCTAGGTATGGCCATGAGGGTGTGTTCATGTGCTCACTTTATAAAACTTTATCAACTATACACCTTCTGTGCATTTTACACAGTATATATTGATATATTATACTTCATTCAAAAAGTTAACCAAAAAATAAGCTTTAAGATGCTGAATGAGTAAGATGTGGGGATCACCTTCCTCCCCACAAACACATGAAAAATACATCTACATGTGGAACAACTACAGAACACCTACTGAACACTGGGAGAAGACCTCAGACTTCCCAAAAGGCAAGAAACTCCCCACATACCTGGCCGTGTTGCTGACAGGGTCTTGGTGCACCGGTTGGGTGTCATATCTGAGCCTCTGAAGTGGGAGAGCCAAGTTCAGGACATTAGTCCATCAGAGACATTGCAGCCCCTCATAATATCGATCAGTGAGAGCTCTCCCAGAGATCTCAATCTCAACACAAAGACCCAGCTCCACTCAACGACCAGCAAGCTACAGTGCTGGACACTCCATGCCAAACAACCAGCAAGACAGGAACACAACCCCACTCATTAGCAGAGAGGCTGCCTAAAATCATAATAAGTTCACAGACACCCCCAAACACATCACTGGACGCAGTCCTGCCCACCAGAAAGACAAGATCCAGCCTCATCTATCAGAACACATGCACCAGTCCCCTCCACCAGGAAGCCTACACAACCCATGGAACCAACCTTACCCAATGGCGGTAGACACCAAAAACAACGGGAACTAAGAACTTGCAGCCTGCGAAAAGGAAACTGCAAACACGGTAAGTTAAGCAAAATGAGAAGACAGAGAAATATGCAGCAGATGAAGGAGCAAGGTAAAAGCCCAAGAGACCAAACAAATGAAGAGGAAATAGGCAGTCTACCTGAAAAAGAATTCAGAGTAATGATACTAAGATGATCCAAAATCTTGGAAATAGAATGGAGAAAATACAAGGAACACTTAACAAGGACCTAGAAGAACTAAAGAGCAAACAAACAATGATGAACAATACAATAAATGAAATTAAAAATTCTCTAGAAGGAATCAATAGCAGAATAACAGAGGCAGAAGAACGGATAAGTGACCTGGAAGATAAAATAGTGGAAATAACTACTGCAGAGCAGAATAAAGAAAAAGAATGAAAAAAATTGAGGACAGTCTCAGAGACCTCTGGGACAATATTAAACTCACCAACATTCAAATTATAGGGGTCAGAGAAGAAGAGAAAGAGAAATGGACTGAGAAAATATTTGAAGAAATTATAGTTAAAAACTTCCCTAATATGGGAAAGGAAATAGTCAATCAAATCCAGGAAGCACAGAGAGTCCCATACAGGATAAATCCAAGGAGAAACATGCCAAGACACATATTAATCAAATTATCAAAAATTAAATACAAAGAACAAATATTAAAAGCAGCAAGGGAAAATGTGACAAATAACGAACAAGGGAATTCCCATAAGGTGAACAGCTGATCTTTCAGCAGAAACTCTGCAAGCCAGAAGGGTGTGGCAGGATATAGTTAAAGTGATGAAAGGGAAAAACCTACAATCAAGATTACTCTACCCATCAAGGATCTCATTCAGAAATTAAAACCTTTACAGACAAGCAAGAGCTAAAAGAATTCAGCACCACAAAACCAGCTTTACAACAAATGCTAAATGAACTTCTCTAGGCAGGAAACACAGGGGAAGGACAAGACCTACAATAACAACCTAAAACAATTAAGAAAATGGTAATAGGAACATACATATCAATAATTACCTTAAATGTAAATGGATTAAATGCTCCAACCAAAAGACACAGACTGGCTGAATGGATACAAAAACAAGACTTGTATATATGCTGTCCACAAGAGACCCACTTCAGACCTAGGGACACATACAGACTGAAAGTGAGAGGATGGAAAAAGATATTCCATGCAAAAGGAAATCAAAAGAAAACTGGAGTAGCAATTCTCATGTCAGACAAAATATTTTAAAATAAACACCATTACAAGAGACAAAGAAGGACACTACATAATGATCAAGGGATCGATCTAAGAAGAAGATACAACAATTGTAAATATTTATGCACCCAACATAGGAGCACCTCAATACATAAGGGAAATTCTAACAGCTGTAAAAGGGGAAATTGACAGAAACACAATAATAGTAGGGAACTTTAACATCCCACTTTCACCAATGACAGATCATCCAAAATGAAAATAAATAAGGAAACACAAGCTTTAAAGAACACATTAAACAAGATGGACTTAATTGATATTTATAGGACATTCCATCTAAAAACAACAGAATACACTTTCTTCTCAAGGGCTCATGGAATATTCTCCAGGATAGATCATATCTTGGGTCACAAATAAAGCTTTCATAAATGTAAGAAAATTGTAATCGTATCAAGTATCTTTTCCAACCACAATGCTATGAGACTAGATATCAACTACAGGAAAACAAACTGTAAAAAATACAAACACATGGAGGCTAAACAATACACTACTAAATAACTAAGAGATCACTGAAGATATCAACGATGAAATCAAAAAATATCTAGAAACAAATGAGAATGAAAACATGATGACCCAAAACCTATGCGATGCAGCAAAAGCAGTTCTAAGAGGAAAGTTTATAGCAATACAATCCTACCTCAAGAAACAACTCAAATAAACAAACTAACCTTACACCTAAAACAATTAGATAAAAAAGAACAAAAATACCCCAAAGTTGGCAGAAGGAAAGAAATCATAAAGATCAGATCAGAAATAAATGAAAAAGAATTGAAGGAAATGATAACAAAGATCAATAAAACTAAAAGCTGGTTCTTTGAGAAGATAAACAAAATGGATAAGCCATTAGGCAGACTCATCAAGAAAAAAAGGGAGAAGACTCAAATCAGTTGAATTAGAAATGAAAAAGTAGAAGTAACAACTGACACTGAAGAAATACCAAGGATCATAAGAGATTGCTACAAGATATACAGTTTGCCAACAAACACATGAAAGAATGCTCAACATCATTAATCATTAGAGAAATGCAAATCAAACCTACAATGAGATATCATCTCACACCAGTCAGAATGGCCATCATCAAAAAATCTAGAAACAATAAATGCTGGAGAGGGTGTGGAGAAAAGGGAACCCTCTTGCACTGCTGGTGGGAATGTAAATTGATACAGCCCCTGTGGCGAACAGTATGGAGGTTCTTTAAAAAACTACAAATAGAACTACCATATGACCCAGCAATCCCACTACTGGGCATATACCCTGAGAAAACCATAATTCAAAAAGAGTCATGAACCAAAATGTTCATTGCAGCTCTATTTACAATAGCCCAGAGATGGAAGCAACCTAAGCATCCATCATCAGATGAATGGATGAAGAAGATGTGGCACATGTATACAATGGAATATTACTCAGCCATAAAAAGAAACGAAATTGAACTATTTGTAATGAGGTGGATAGACCTAGAATCTGTCATACAGAGTGAAGTAAGTCAGAAAGAGAGAGACAAATACTGTATGCTAACACATATATATGGAATTTAAGGGAAAAAATGTCATGAAGAACCTAGGGGTAAGACAGGAATAAAGACCCAGACCTACTAGAGAATGGACTTGAGGATATGGGGAAGGGGAAGGGTAAGCTGTGACAAAGCGAGAGAGAGGCATGGACATATATACACTACCAAACGTAAGGCAGATAGCTAGTGGGAAGCAGCTGCATAGCACAGGGAGATCAGCTCAGTGCTTTGTGACCGCCTGGAGGGGTGGGATAGGGAGGGTGGGAGGGAGGGAGACACAAGAGGGAAGAGATATGGGAACATATGTATATGTATAACTGATTCACTTTGTTATAAAGCAGAAACCAACACACCATTGTAAAGCAATTATACTCCAATAAAGATGATAAAAAACAAAAAAATAAACAAGACCTGTATATATGCTGTCTAAAACAGACCCACTTCAGACCTAGAGGCACACACAGACTGAAAGTGAGGGAATGGAAAAAGATATTCCATGCAAATGGAAATCAAAAGAAAGCTGGAGTAACAATTCTCATATCAGACAAAATAGACTCTAAAATAAAGACCGTTACAAGAGACAAAGTGGGACACTACATAATGATCAGGAGATCGATCTAAGAAGAAGACATAACAACTGTAAGTATTTATATACCCAACATAGGAGCACCTCAATGCATAAGGCAAATACTAACAGCCATAAAAGGGGAAATTGACAGTAACACAATCATAGTAAGGGATTTTAACACCCCACTTTCACCCCACTTTCATCCAAAGTGAAAGTAAATAAGGAAACACAAGCTTTAAATGATACATTAAACAAGATGGACTTAATTGATATTTATAGGACATTCCAACCAAAAATAACAGAATACACATTCTTCTCAAGTGCTCATGGAATATTCTCCAGGATAGATCATATCTTGGGTCACAAATCAAGCCTTGGTAAATTTAAGAAAATTGAAATCATATCAATTATCTTTTCCAACAACAACACTATGAGACTAGATATCAATTACAGGACAAAATCTGTAAAAATCACAAACACATGGAGGCTAAACAATACACTACTTAATAACCAAGGGATTACTGAAGAAATCAAAGAGGAAATCAAAAAACACCTAGAAACAAATGACAATGAACACACAATGACCCAAAACCTATGGGATGCAGCAAAAGCAGTTCTAAGAGGGAAGTTTATAGCAATACAATCCTACCTCAAGAAACAAGAAACATCTCAAATAAGCAACCTAACCTTACATCTAAAGCAATTAGAGAAAGAAGAACAAAAAACAACCCAAGTTAGCAGAAGGAAGGATATCATAAAGATTAGATCACAAATAAATGAATAAGAAAGGAAGGAAACAATAGCAAAGATCAATAAAACTAAAAGATAGTTCTTTGAGAAAATAAAGAAAATTGATAAACCATTAGCCAGGCTCATCAAAAAAAAAAGGGAGAAGACTCAAATCAATACAATTAGAAATGAAAAAGAAGAACAGACACTACAGAAATACAAAAGATCATGAGAGATTACTACAACCAACTGTATGCCAATAAAATGGACAACCTTGAAGAAATGGACAAATTCTTAGAAATGCACAACCTTATAAAAATAAACCAGAAAGAAATAGAAAATATGAACAGACCAATCACAAGCACTGAAATTAAAACTGTGATTAAAAATCTTCCAACAAACAAAGCCCAGGACCAGAGAGCTTCACAGGCGAATTCTATCAAACATTTAGAGAAGAGCTAACACCTATCCTTCTCAAAGTCTTCCAAAATATAGCAGAGGGAGGAACACTCCCAAACTCATTCTGCGAGGCCACCATCACCCTGATACCAAAACCAGACAAGGATGTCACAAAGAAAGAAAACTACAGGCCAATATCACTGATGAACATAGATGCAAAAATCCTCAACAAAATACTAGTAAACAGAATCCAACAGCACATTAAAAGGATCATACACCATGATCAAGTGGGGTTTATCCCTGAAATGCAAGGATTCTTCAATATACATAAATCAATCAATGTGATACACCATATTAACAAATTGAAGGAGAAAAACCATATGATCATCGCAATTGATGCAGAGAAGGTTTTCAACAAAATTCAACAACCATATATGATTAAAAAAAAAACCCTGCAGAAAGTAGGCATAGAGGGAACTTTCCTCAACATAATAAAGATCATATGTGACAAACCCACAGCCAACATCATCCTCAATGGTGAAAAACTGAAACCATTTCCACTATGATCAGGAACAAGAAAAGATTGCCCACTCTCACCCCTCTTATTCAAAATAGTTTTGGAAGTTTTAGCCACTGCAATCAGAAAAGAAAAGGAAACCAAATCGGAAAAGGAGAAGTAAAGCTGTCACTGTTTGTAGATGACATGATACTATACACAGAGAATCCTAAAGATGCCACCAGAAAACTACTAGAGTTAATCAATGAATTTGGTAAAGTAGCAGGATACAAAATTAATGCACAGAAATCTCTTGCATTCCTATACAGTAAGGATGAAAAGTCTGACACAGAAATTAAGAAAACACTCCCATATACCATTGCAACAAAAAGAATAAAATATCTAGGAATAAACCTACCTAAGGAGAAAAAAGACCTGTATGCAGAAAATTATAAGACACTGATGAAAGAAAATAAAGATGATATAAATAGAGAGATGTACCATGTTCTTGGATTGGAAGAATCAACATTGTGAAAATGACTCTACTACCCAAAGCAATCTACAGATTCAATGCAATCCCTTTCAAACTACCAATGGTATTTTTCACAGAACTAGAAAAAAATTTTTCACAATTTGTATGGAAACACAAAAGATCCTGAATAGCCAAACAATCTTGGGAAAGAAAATCGGAACTGGAGGAATCAGGCTCCCTGACTTCAGACTATACTACAAAGATACAGTAATCAAGACAGTATGGTACTGGCACAAAAACAGAATTATAAATCAATGGAAGAGGACAGAAATCCCAGAGATAAACCCACACACATATGGTCACCTTATCTTTTTTTTTTTTTTTTTTGCAGTACACAGGTCTCTCACTGTTGTGGCCTCTCCCATTGCGGAGCACAGGCTCCACATGCGCAGGCTCAGCAGCCATGGCTCTCAGTCCCAACCACTCCTTGGCATGTGGGATCTTCCCAGACTGGGGCACGAACCCGTGTCCCCTGCATTGGCAGGCGGACTCTCAACCACTGGGCCACCAGGGAAGCCCCAGTCACCTTATCTTTGTTAAAGGAGGCAAGAATATACAATGGAGAAAAGACAGCCTCTTCAATAAGTGGTGCTGGGAAAACTGGACAGCTATATGTAAAAGTATGAAGTTAGAACCCTCCGTAACACTATATACAAAAATAAACTCAAAATGGATTAAAGACCTAAATATAAGGCCAGACACTATCAAACTCTTAGAGGAAAACGTAGGCAGAACACTCTATGACATAAATCACAGCAAAATCCTTTTGACCCACCTTCTAGAGAAATGGAAATGAAAACAAAAATAAACAAATGGGACCTAATGAAACTTAAAAGCTTTTGCACAGCAAAGGAAACCATAAACAAGACGAAAGGCAACCCTCAGAATGGGAGAAAATATTTGCAAATGAAGCAACTGACAAAGGATTAATCTCCACAATTTACAAGCAGCTCATGCAGCTCAATATCAAAAAAACAAACAACCCAATCCAGAAATGGGCAGAAGACGTAAATAGACCTTTCTCCAAAGAAGATATACAGTTTGCCAACAAACACATGAAAGAATACTCAACATCATTAATCATTAGAGAAATGCAAATCAAACCTACAATGAGATATCATCTCACACCAGTCAGAATGGCCATCATCTAAAAATCTACAAACAATAAATGCTGGAGAGGGTGTGGAGAAAAGGGAACCCTCTTACACTGTTGGTGGGAATGTAAAGTGATACAACCACTATGGAGAACAGTATGGAGGTTCCTTAAAAACCTAAAAATAGAACTACCATATGACCCTGCAATCCCACTATTGGGCGTATACACTGAGCAAACCATAATTCAAAAAGAGTCATGGGAGATCAACTCGGTGCTTTGTGACCACCTGGAGGGGTGGGATAGGGATGGTGGGAGGGAGTGAGATGCAAGAGGGAAGAGATATGGGAACATATGTATATGTATAACTGATTCACTTTGTTATAAAGCAGAAGCTAACACACCATTGTAAAGCAGTTATACTCCAATAAAGATGTAAAAAAAAAAAAAAAAAAGAGTCATGTACCAAAATGTTCATTGCAGCTCTATTTACAATATCCAGGACATGGAAGCAACCTAAGTGTCCATCAACAGATGAATGGATAAAGAAGATATGGCACACATATACAATGGAATATTACTCTGCCATAAAAAGAAACAAAATTGAGTTATTTGTAGTGAGGTGGATGGACCTAGAGTCTGTCATACAGAGTGAAGTAAGTCAGAAAGAGAAAAACAAATACCGTATGCTAACACATATATATGGAATCTAAGAAAAATAAAAACGGTCATGAAGAACATAGGGGTAAGATGGGGATAAAGACACAGACCTCCTAGAGAATGGACTTGAGGATATGGGGAGGGGGAAGGGTAAGCTGGGACAAAGTGAGAGAGAGGCATGGACATATATACACTACCAAACATAAAATAGATAGCTAGTGGGAAGCAGCTGCATAGCACAGGGAGATCAGCTTGGTGTTTTGTGACCACCTAGAGGGGTGGGATAGGGAGGGTGGGAGGGAGGGAGATGCAAGAGTGAAGAGATATGGGAACATATGTATATGTATAACTGATTCACTTTATTATAAAGCAGAAACTAACACACCATTGTAAAGCAATTATACTCCAATAAAGATGTTAAAAGAAAAAAGAACCTGCTGTACAAAAAAATAAATAAATAAAATTAAAAAAAAATTTTTTTAAATAACAAGGCAAGAATGGAGGGTTAGAAAGCTAAGGATGTTCACTCCAGTAAAGTCAGTCTCTTGCTCATTTCCCAGACCTATGCCAATGTTCAGGTCCTGGACTCATTACCTAAAGAGGCACCTGATCCCTAAGTGGAAGAATTAAAACAACAACAACAAAAATGTATATTATATATCCTGAAGATTTCCTGAGATCTTCCTTAAAGGTACTGGCTACATAGGCAATTTTATACTAAAGAAGAGAGGAATACCAAGACATTGAATGTTAACAGAGTTTGAGTTGACATTGTTACTCAGAAATCAAAAGCATGGTTATGGTCCCCTGGGTTAGAACTGGGGCTCTACTCTAGGTAGCAGAGTCCAGTTAGTAAATGGAGTTCTGGAGAAAGCCAGTGCTCAGTCACTTAATGCATAATTAGAATGGCTATTCTTGGTAGTTGAAGTAACTACCTGTGTTCCTGGCCTGTGAGGTAAGAGCCAAAGAGTGGGGAAGGCAAAATAACCTCTAATACTTCTCTCAACCAAGAGAGTAAAATATGCTTCCCAGGTGCATGGTATAGAATTTGGCAAATGTGTTGTTTTCCACTCTAGTTATAAAAGATCAGAAGTTGTTTCCATTAACAGGGGATGGGCAATAGTTTTCATACATGGTTTGCCTCAGGGGCATGTTAACTCTTTTTTTCATGTGCCATAAAATAGTTCTAAGAGATGACTGGGCATCCCATGGACCACCACCTCGATCCATCAATGGCATCATGTTGATTGGGCAAAATGAGCTAGAGGTGTTTAGTACAATAGAGGCCTTAGTAAGACACATATGTTCCAGAGGGTAGGATACAGATCCTAAGAATATTCAGGAACCTAGAACTTAAGTGAATGTTAGGGGTCCAATGGTAAAGAAACATTATCAAGGTAAAAGATCGTCATCTTTCATCTTCTACCAGAAAGAAAGCACAATACATACCACACTGGATTCTGAAGAGAATGTATTCCTCACTTAGGAATCTTGCTTTAGTCCATATACAAAAAGATATGGAAGTATAGCTTTGAGTGGGTCCAAATCAAGAATAGACTGTTTCGGGTCCAGACTATGGTACAAGCATCACTGCTTGTGATGAACTAGCAACAGTAGCAGCAAAGGAGACAATGTGTGGGCCCAGCCATATAGATGCCCAATGACCAAGGTTGACTGCTGCCTTTGAATGCCTGTCAGCAAGAGACATCAATGCTGAAACCTAGTTACAATAGGATTATTCTTCAAGGAGGCCACTTGGTGGCAAGTCAACCACTCTGGGTCTCTTGCATCCTAGGAAGTATGGTGGTTTGCACTGCCAATGATACATACTTGTTCTTGGTGTAGATTTGCCTTTCTTGCTCACAGAGCCTTGGCCAGCACTTCTCTTTAAGGGCTTCCTGAATGCCGGATTTATAGACAGGACATCCCACATGACATAGTCCTCAAAGAAAAGACATTATTCAGAGAAGGATAGGGCTCATGACCATGGGACCCACTGATAGTATTACATTTCCTCACCAACCAGAAGCAGTTGGCCTCACAGAATGCCAGAGCCATCTTCTAAAACACAGCTAAAAAGCAGTTCAGAAGGCAGCAGTTCACAGAAGTGGAGTGCTGTCCTCTAGGATGCAGTCTATGAACTAAACCAGATCTCTATATGGTGCTAGCTCCCCAACAGGAAGAATACAGGAGGCCAGAAACAAAGGGGTAGAGGGAGGAATATTCCATCTCTCGTTCCCAATGATCCACTAGGGGATTTCTGCTTCCTTTCCCTGCAAATGTTGGTCTTGCAGGATTGGAAGTCCTGGTCCTCAAAGGGACACAGCAAGGGTCCAATTGAGCTACAAGTTACAGCTACCATCAGGCTCCTCCAGACTCCTATGCCCAGGAACAAACAGGTGAGAAGAGGAGTTACCATACTGACAGGAGTAGTAGACCCTGAACTGAGGAGACAGGGCTGCTCTTATACAATAAATGCAGGGAAGAATTTGTAAATAGTGGAGAACTCAGGTGATCCACTGGGGTGATTAATGGTATTCCCTTGCTTCATTGTAACCATGGGTGTACAAATGCAACCATCTTGAAGAGTATGATTATTCAGGTTTCAACCCCCTCAGAAATGAAGGTTTGGGTCACTCCACTGGTAAGCCACCTAGATTTATGGGGTTGAGAGCTGAGGGTGAAGGGAATTCCAAATAGAAGGAAAGGATGAGTAACAGTTGTGGCTCTGCAAGGAATTTCTGAAACTGGGGCTGTAGAGCTCATCCTTCCATCCTTTCAATTTTGCCTTTAGCAAGACAGACCCATGGGAACTATGGAGGAACTGCTCCTAAAATCCGAAGGAGACCTCTGCAATGCAAGAATGCACTGTGGTAGCCATAAAAAATATTCTTTTCAGATTTGACTGCAGGGAGCATATTTGACTGATAGCCTCAGTCATTGTGCTATGGAGTTTATGGCATTGCCTAAGCCCTAGTTATGACCTGTTTCCAACCAATGGGTGAGCACAGCACTAATAAGACAGGTCTATTGCAGTGCAATACTAATTTCTTCATGAGTTCCATTGACTCAAGACTTACCTGCAGCTTTGCCAAAGTGGGCTTAGAGCTATACTAAAATCTAAGACCTTCCTCTTCTTTCCTCCCTCCCTCTCGGATCAGATCTGCTTGTGATTTCATGGCTCTTCCAGTCTCAGGATCCCTCTTTGTCTTCCTTCATGAGCATTTCCCCTCTGTATACCTTTGACACATCTAATTTTATGTTGGCACCTGCTCCTCAGAGGGCCCATTCTAATGCAACTATGGTAACTCCCACTGAAAAATCTTCAACTCGTGTGCACAAGTCAGGAAAGCTAATACCTGTTATGATTATAAACCTGATGGAGAAAATGTTCACATATTGAGGTATGGGGAAGTCTTTTTGGCTTACACATGGTTCAGCTTGAATACTGTGTGAATTAAGACAGCCTTATTCATGGCCCATTAAACACACAGCACATGCTTTTTAACCATTAAGGTAAAAAAAGTCCCTTTCAAAGATAAGGATAAATAACTCCCTTCCTATGGTGTTCATGTTAACACTCCTTCAAAGATAATGTTCCCTTCCCAGACACGAGGGTCCTGCTGTCTCACTGTATAAATACTCAGTGTGTCTCTTTTGAAACTTTGAAGGAGTATCCCCATCATGTTGATATCTTATCAGAACAAGGAACATAAGACTATGCGGAAATATGCATCAACTGAGCAGTTTCCCAAAGCTGAGAGGCTGTCTCCTGGGCTACAGTCCTCAGTTTGGCTCAAGAAAGTCTTTCCTATTATAGGTTGTTTATTGGTTATTTCTTTTAACAAGCCCCTTTTCAAAGACTGCTCTCAGACCTTTGAGAATGAAAGCCATGTAACTGTCACAACCCTCAATACATAGCTTAGGGATGCTCTCTTTTCCTAACCCTGGAACAGAATACATGAGGGTCATTCTAGTGTAGATAAATCTGAAGGACCTCCTATCAGAAGTGTCGTCAAGCAATTGAGTTCAAGGTGTAGCCTGAAGGCAGAGCTGGCTTGAAGTTAACAGGCTTTCTCACAATTCATTATGCCTGGTTGGAAGGGAGACACAGCTACAAGAATAGCCTGAGACTGCTGTATCCTAGCAGTTTGAGGAAACTGGGCTGCAATGTCAGTTTTGCCCTGTAGCAGCTTATTTTTAAGTGTTTGATTATGACTATTGACTTACCACTTAAGTTTTCATTCTAAGTTGTCCCTCCCTCTCCCTCCCAACTGTTGTACTCAGAACAGATGGGAAAAGAGCATAAAGGATATATTACCAACTGCTTGGTCCTTGTGAGGACAAAACTTCTAAATAGCTCTAGGTTTTCAAAGGAAGCAGACTAAAATACTCCTGCAGGTACCTCAGCATCTCAGCCACTGGGCTGAAATTTTAGTTGTGTTGACTACCAATCTGAGTTGTTTGGACTTTCTTCCTGTGTGGAGGTCCCTTTCTCCATCTGTTCCCTGAGGTTGCCCTATCCTCATCTCTACTGAGCCCACTTTTAGAAAATGTCTCTTATTGATTTAATAGCTATTACCTAAAGGGACTTTCTCAGCCCCAACTATAGCTTTGATATTAGAACATTCATAGCACATAGAATGGTCTTTGCCCATTTTGGTTCACAACTAACCTCAAAAAATAGCGTCCCCAACCTTCTAAAGCTCTCAGGACTGACACATTACCCAAGGATATTTCTACTCCCAAATCTGCTTCTCCCTAGTGAACACAGATTTTTTTATTTAGTTTTGTGGGGAGGGGGAAGATTTACTATCTGTATTTGGTGCCTTAGGCTCTTCATCCAAGGACCTCACACACCCTTTCATTGATGCTGGAAATTTTGCAGCACATGCTCATTTTCCTACAGTAGCCAATGCCTCCAGGGGAGGTGAACTCACAGAACATAACAAATATGTCTGAAAAACAACTTTTTAAGAAAAAAGACCTCACTGAATTAGAGGCCATCAGAAGGAGAATTATTAGAATAGATGGCTCACTAGAAGCAGTGGTCATGTGTTTGGATTATGTGCATAAGACACAATAGGCTTTAATTTGGCATAAAATTGGCTTAGCTTTGTAGAAGTATAGGGGACAGGAAATAGAGCAGTCCTCCATCTTCAATCCCATTGTGAGGTCCTACAACTATGCAGCCTCTTGGACTCCTCATCCCTGCAGGGATGTGAATGTTTGAGGATAAGAAAGAATGAAAGGATGAGGCTAAAATGAGTTAAGTTGCACCTTACTCAGAGATCCCTGCATTGATATCCCACTGGAATCTTGCCTTTTCAATTATATATGTCTAAGACCTATGCCACAGACCCCTGGGTACAGGTACAGTCTCACAGACCAGAAGATCACAGTAAACAGGACAATCATCTCTTTGTACACGGCATTCCACCTTTATCTTAACTCAGTAAGAACTTATTGAAAGGAAGCCCTGTTCAATTAGTGTAGCTGGAAAAAATCACTACATGGAAGATCATTATCACTCCATATACAAAAATGAACTCCAGTTGAATTCAGAATTTAAATATGAAAGTAACTTTAATTCTTGGTATAGCAATATGGGTGAATATGTTAGGTCTTAGGGTAGGTGAGGATTTAGACAGATGTTTCTTCCAAGAAAGCTAGAAGATTTGACTAAATTTTCAAAAATGCCTTAAATCAAGACATTCCAAATGGAAAGATTCACATTTCTAAATTTTTTGTTTTAACTATCAGAAGTCCTAACACTAAGAGAAAACTTGGACGAGAAAACAATTTCAAATAAAGTCTTTAAACACTCAAGAAGACGGGATACCTTCAAGATGGCAGAGGAGTAAGACATGGAGATCACCTTCTTCCCCACAAATACATCAAAAATACATCTACATGTGGAACAACTCCAGAGGACACCTACTGAACATTGGCAGAAGACTTCAAACTTCCCAAAAGGCAAGAAACTCCCCCACGTACCTGGGTAGGGCAAAAGAAAAAAGGAAAAACAGAGACAAAAGAATAGGGACGGGACCTGCACCTCTGGGAGGGAGCTGTGAAGGAGGAAGAGTTTCCACACACTAGGAAGTCCCTTCACTGGCAGAGACGGTGGGTGGGCGGGGGTGGAGCTTTGGAGCCACAGAGGAGAGTGCAGCAACAGGGGTGCAGAGGGCAAAGCGGAGAGATTTCCACACAGAGGATCAGTGCCAACCAGCACTCACCAGCCCGAGAGGCTTGTCTGCTTAACCGCTGGTACGGGTTGGGGCTGGGAGCTGAGGCTCGGGCTTCGGAGGTCGGATCCCAGGGAGAGGACCGGGGTTGGCTGCGTGGACACAGCCTGAAGGGGGCTAGTGCACCACAGCTAGCCAGGAGGGAGTCCAGGAAAAACTCTGGACCTGCCTAAGAGACAAGAGACCATTGTTTCAGGGTGCACAAGGAGAGGGGACTCCTTCCCTGTCTGCCCACAGAAGGCAGAGGACCACCTAAACAAGCTCCAGAGACAGGTGTGAGCCATGGCTATCAGCTCAGACACCAGAGACAGGCATGAAACACTAACGCTGCTGCTGTAGCCACCAAGAATCCTGTGTGCAGGAACAGGTCACTATCCACACTACCCCCCTGGGAGCCTGTGCAGCACACCACTGCCAGGATCCCGTGATCCAGGGACAACTTCCCTGGGAGAACACACGGCATGCCTCAGGATGCTGCAATGTCACGCTGGCCTCTGCCACTACAGGCTCACCCTGCATCCCAATTATAACTACCCTACCCCTCCCTCCCCCTGGCACGAGTGAGGCAGTGTCCCCTAACCAGCCGCTGCTTTAACCCCATCCTGTCTAGGCGGGAACAGAAGCCTGAGGACAACCTACATGCAGAGGTGAGGCCAAAACCAAAGCTGAACCCTGGGAGCAGAGTGAACAAAGAAGAGAAAGGGAAATTTCTCCCAGCAGCCTCAGGAGCAGCAGATTAAATCCCCACAATCAACTTGAGGTACACTGCATCTGTGGAATACCTGAATAGACAAAAAATCAGCCCAAAATTTAGGTGGTGGACTTCGGGAGCAACTGTAGACTTCGGGTGTGCTGTATGCAACTGACTTGTTCTGATTTTCATGTTTATCTTAGTATAGTTATTAGCGCTTGTTATCATTGGTGGACTTGTTTATTGGTCTCCTTGCTCTCTTTTTATTACTTTTTTTATTTAATTATTTCTCATTTTTATTTTGTTTTATTTTCTTCTATTTCTTTTTATTTTTTTCTTTCATTTTTCTCCCTATTCTTCTGAGCTGTGTGGCTGACAGGGTCTTGGTGCTCCAGCCTGGTGTCAGAAGACCTGAGCCTCTGAGGTGGGAAAGCCAAGATCAGGACACTGGACCACCAGAGACATCCAGGCCCCAAGTAATATCAATCGGTGAGAGCTCTCCCAGAGATCTCCATCTCAACACTAAGACTCAGCTCCACCCAATGCCCAGCAAGCTCCATTGCTGAATGTCCCAGGCCAAACAACTAGCAAGATGAGAACACAACCCCACCCATTAGCAGAGAAGCTGCCTAAAATCATAATAAGTTCACAGATACCCCAAAAGAACACCATCAGATGCAACTCTTCCCACCAGAAAGACAAGATCCAGCCCCACCCACCAGAACACAGGCACCAGTTCCCTCCACCAGGAAGCCTACACAAGACTGAACCAACCTCAGCCACTGTGGGCAGACACGAAAAACAATGGGAACAACGAGCCAGCAGCCTGTGAAAAGGAGACCCCCAAAACAGTAGGTTAAACAAAATGAGAAGACAGAAATATGCAGCAGATGAAGGAGCAAGGTAAAAACCCACCAGACCAAACAAATAAAGAGGAAATAGGCAGTTACCTGAAAAAGAATTCAGAGTAATAAATAGTAAAGATGATCCAAATCTTGTAAATAGAATGGAGAAAATACAAGAAACATTTAACAAGGATGTAGAAGAAAAAAAGACCAAAAAAACAATGATGAACAATACAAAAAAAAATGAAATTAAAAATTCACTAGAAGGAATGAATAGCAGAATAACTGAAGCAGAAGAATGGATACGTGACCAGGAAGATAAAATACTGGAAATAACAATCACAGAACAGAATAAAGAAAAAAGAATGAAAAGAATTCAGGACAGTCTCAGAGACCTCTGGGACATTAAACACACCAATATTCAAATTATAGGATTCCTAAAAGAAGAAGAGAAAAAGAAAGGGTCTGAGAAAATATTTGAAGACATTATAGTTGAAAACATCCCTAATATGGGAAAGGGAATAGTTAATCAAGTCCAGGAAGCACAGAGAGTCTCATAAAGGATAAATCCAAGGAGAAACACACAAAGACACATATTCATCAAACTATCAAAAATTAATTACAAAGAAAAAATATTAAAAGCAGCAAGGGAAAAGCAACAAATTACATACAAGGGAATCCCCATAAGGTTAACAGTTGATCTGTCAGCAGAAACTCTGCAAGCCAGAAGGGAGTGGCAGGACATATTTAAAATGATAAAAGGGAAAAACCTACAATGAAGATTACTCTAATCAACAAGGATATCACTCAGATTCAACAGAGAAATTAAAATATTTACAGACAAGAAAAGTTAAGAGAATTCAACACCACCAAATCAGCTTTACAACAAGTGCTAAAGGAAATTCTCTAGGCAAGAAACACAAGAAAAGGAAAACACCTACAATAACAAACCCAAAACAATTAAGAAAATGGTAATAGGTGCATACATATCAATAATTACCTTAAATGTAAATGGATTAAATGCTCCAACCAAAAGACATAGACTGGCTGAATGAATACAATTACAAGACCCAAATATATGCTGTCTACAAGAGACCCATTTCAGACATAGGGATGCATACAGACTGAAAGTGAGGGGATGGAAAAAATATTCCATGCAAATGGAAATCAAAAGACAGCTGGAGTAGCAGTTCTCATATCACACAAAATAGACTTTAAAACAAAGACTATTACAAGAGACAAAGTGGGACACTACATAATGATCAAGGGATCAATCCAAGGAGAAGATATAACAATTGTAAATATTTATGCACCCAACATAGGAGCACCTCAATACATAAGACAAATATAACAGCCATAAAAGGGGAAATCAACAGTAACACAATCATAGTAGGGGACTTTAGCACCCCACTTTCACCAATGGACAGTTCATCCAAAATGAAAATAAATAAGGAAACACAAGCTTTAAATGACACAACAGACCAGACAGATTTAGTTGATATTTAAATGACATTCCATCCTAAAAACAACAGAATACACTTCTCAAGTGCTCGTGGAACATTCTCCAGGACAGATCATATCTTGGGTCACAAATCAAGCCTTGGTAAATTTAAGAAAACTGAAATCATACCAAGTAGATTTTCTGACCACAATGCTATAAGACTAGATATCAATGACAGGAAAAGAACTGTAAAAAATACAAACACATGGAAGCTAAACAATATGCGACTAAATAACCAAGAGATCACTGAAGAAATCGAAGAGGAAATCAAAAACTACCTAGAAACAAATGGCAATGAAAACACAATGACACAAAACCTATGGGATGCAGCAAAAGCAGTTCTAAGAGGGAAGTTTACAGCAATACAATCCTACCTCAAGAAACAAGAAACATCTCAAATAAACAACCTAAACTTACACCTAAAGCAGTAGAGAAAGAAGAACAAAAAAACCCCAAAGGAAAGAAATCATAAAGATCAGATCCAAAATAAATGAAAAAGAAAGGAAGGAAACAATAGCAAAGATCAATAAAACTAGAAGGTGGTTCTTTGAGAAGATAAACAAAATTGGTAAACCATTAGCCAGACTCATCAAGAAACAAATGGAGAAGACTCAAATCAATAGAATTAGAAATGAAACAGGAGAAGTAACAACTGATACTGCAGAAATACAAAGGATCATGAGAGATTATTAGAAGAAACTCTATGCCAATAAAATTTACAACCTGGAAGAAATGGACAAATTCTTAGAAATGCACAACCTTCCAAGACTGAACCAGGAAGAAATAAAAATATAATCAGACCAATCACAAGCACTGAAATTGAAACTGTGATTAAAAATCTTCCAACAAACAAAAGCCCAGGACCAGAGAGCTTCACAGGCGAATTCTATCAACATTCAAAGAGCTAACACCTATCCTTCTCAAACTCTTCCAAAATATAGCAGAGGGAGGAACACTCCCAAACTCATTCTACGAGGCCACCATCACCCTGATACTAAAACCAGACAAAGATGTCACAAAAAAAGAAAACTACAGACCAATATCACTGATGAACATAGATGCAAAAATCCTCAACAAAATGCTAGCAAACAGAATCTAACAACACATTAAAAGGATCATACACCATGATCAAGTGGAGATAATCCCAGGAATGCAAGATTTCTTCAATATATGCAAATCAATCAATTTGATACACTATATTAACAAAGTGAAGGAGAAAAACCATACGATCATCTCTATAGACGCAAAAAAGGCTGTAGACAAAATTCAACACCCATTTATGATAAAAACCCACCAGAAAGTAGGCATAGAGGGAACTTACCTCAACATAATAATGGCCATATATGACAAACTCACAGCCAACATCGTTCTCAATGGTGAAAAGCTGAAACCATTTCCACTAAGATCAGGAACAAGACAAGGATGCCCATTCTCATGACTATTATTCAACATAGTTTTGGAAGTTTTAGCCACAGCAATCAGAGAAGAAAAAGAAATAAAAGGAATCCAAATTGGAAAAGAAGAAGTAAAGCTGTCACTGTTTGCAGATGACACGATACTATACATAGAGAATCCTAAGTTTTCTGGATGCCACCAGAAAACTACTAGAGTTAATCAATGAATTTGGTAAAGTAGCAGGATTCAAAATTAATGCACAGAAATCTCTTGCATTAATATACACTAATGATGAAAAATCTGAAAGAGAAATTAAGGAAACACTCCCATTTACCATTGCAAAAAAAAGAATAAAATACCTAGGAATAAACCTACCTAAGGAGACAAAAGACCTGTATGCAGAAGACACTGATGAAAAAAATTAAAGATGATACAAACAGATGGAGAGATATACCATTTTCTTGGATTGGAAAAATGAACATTGCGAAAATGACTCTACTACTCAAAGCAATCTACAGATTCAATGCAATCCCTATCAAACTACCACTGGCATTTTTCACAGAACTAGAACAAAAAATTTCACAATTTGTATGGAAACACAAAAGATCCTGAATAACAAAAGCAATCTTGAGAAAGAAAAATGGAGCTGGAGGAATCAGGCTCCCTGACTGCAGACTATACTACAAAGTTACAGTAATCAAGAGTATGGTACTGGCACAAAAACAGAAATATAGATCAGTGGAACAGGACAGAAAGCCCAGATATAAACCCATGCACATATGGTCACCTTATCTTTGATAAAGGAGGCAAGAGTATACAATGGAGAAAAGGCAGCCTCTTCAATAAGTGGTCCTGGGAAAACTGGACAGCTACATGTAAAAGAATGAAATTAGAACACTCCCAAACACCATACACAAAAATAAACTCAAAATGGATTAAAGACCTAAATGTAAGGCCAGACACTATAAAACTCTTAGAGAAAAACATAGGCAGAACACTCTGTGACATTAATCACAGAATGATCTTTTTTAACCCACCTCCTAGAGAAATGGAAATGAAAACAAAAATAAACAAATGGGACCTAATGAAACTTAAAAGCTTTTGCACAGCAAAGGAAACCATAAACAAGACAAAAAGACAACCCTCAGAAGGGGAGAAAACATTTGCAAATGAAGCAACTGACAAAGGATTAATATCCAAAATATACAAGCAGCTCACGCAGCTCAATATCAAAAAAGCAAACAACCCAATCCAAAAATGGGCAGAAGACCTAAATAGACATTTCTCCAAAGAAGATATACTGACTGGCAACAAACATGTGAAAGGATGCTCAACATCACTAATCATTAGAGAAATGCAAATCAAAGCCACGATGAGGTATCACCTCACACCAGTCAGAATGGCCATCGTCAAAATGTCTACACACAGTAAATGCTGGAAAGGGTGTGGAGAAAAGGGAACCCTCTTGCACTGTTGACGGAAATGTAAATTGATACAGCCACTATGGAGAATAGTATGGAGGTTCCTTAAGAAACTAAAAATGGAACTACCATACAACCCAGCAATCCCACTCCTGGGCATATACCCTGAGAAAACCATAATTCAAAAATAGTCACGTATCACAATGTTCACTGCAGCATTATTTACAATAGCCAGGACATGGAAGCAACATAAGTGTCCATCAACAGATGAATGGATAAAGAAGATGTAGCACATATGTACAATGGAATATTACTCAGCCATAAAAAGAAACTGAGTTGCTTGTAGTGAGGTAGATGGACCTAGAGACTGTCATACAGAGTGAAGTAAGTCAGAAAGAGAAAAACAAATACCGTACGCTACCACATATATATGGAATGTAAAAAAAAATAATAATGGTTCTTAAGAACCTAGGGGCAGGACAGGAATAAAGACACAGACAGACAATGGATTTGAGGACATGGGGAGGGTGAAGGGTAAGCTGGACAAAGTGAGAGAGTGGCATGGACATATATACACTACCAAATGTAAAATAGATAGCTAGTGGGAAGCAGTCGCATAGCACAGGGAGATCAGCTCAGTGCTTTGTGTCCACCTAAAGGGGTGGGATAGGGAGGGTGGGAGGGAGATGCAAGAGGGAGGAGATATGTATAGGGAGGATATATGTATATGTATAGCTGATTCACTTTGTTATACATCAGAAACTAACACACTATTGTAAAGCAATTATACTCCAGTAAAGATGTTTAAAAAAATCTTTGATAAAGGAGGCAAGAATATAAAATGGGAAAAAGACAGTCTCTTTAGTAAGTGGTGCTGGGAAAGTTGGACAGCTGCATGTAAATCGGTGAATTTAGAACACATCCTCACATCATACACAAAAATAAACTCAAACTGACTTAAAGATTTAAACATAAGGTATACCACCATAAACTCCTAGGAGAGAACATAGGCAAAATATTCTCTGACATAAATCATACCAATGTTTTCTTAGGTCAGTCCCCCAAGGCAAGAGAAATAAAAGCAAAAATAAACAAATGGGACCTAATCAAACTTACAAGATTTGCACAGCAAATGAAACCATAAACAAAATGAAAAGACAACCTATGGAGTGGGAGAGAATATTTTCAAACAATGCCTCTGACAAGGGCTTAATTTCCAAAATATACAAACAGCTCTTATAACTCAACAACAACAAAACAAACAACAAAATGGGCAGAAGACCTAAATAGACATTCCTCCAAAGAAGACATACAGATGGCCAACCAACACATGAAAAGATGCTCATCATCGCTAATTATTAGAGAAATGCAAATCAAAACTACAATGAGGTACCACCTCATACCAGTCAGAATGGCCATCATTTAAAAGTCTACAAATAACAAATGCTGGAGAGAGTTTGGAGAAAAGGGAACCCTCTTACACTGTTGGCAGGAATGTAAATTGGTGCAGCCACTATGGAAAACAGTATAGAGGTTTCTCAAAAAACTAAAAATAGTGTTGCCAATGACCCAGCAATCCCACTCCTGGGCATATACCCAGAGAAAAGTATAATTTGAAAGGGCACATTTACCCCTGTGTTCATAGTAGTACTATTTACAATAGCCAAGATATGGAAACAATCTAAATGTCCATCAACAGATGAATGGATAAAGATGATGTGGTATATATACAATGGAATGTTACTCAGCCATCAAAAAGAATGAAATAATGCCATTTGCAGCAGCATAGATGGACCTAGAGCTTATCATACTAAGTGAAGTAAGTCAGAAAGAGAAAGCCAAATAACATATGATATCACTTATATGTGGAATCTAAAATACAATACAAATCAACACATCTTTGAAACAAAAAAAGATTCACAGGTATAGAGAACAGACTTGTGGTTGCCAAGGGAGGTGGGGGGGGAGGGGAGGGAAGGAAAGGGAGCTTGGAATTATCAGAGGCAAACTGTTATATACAGGATGGATAAACAACAAGGTCATACTGTATAGCACAGGGAACTATAGTCAATATTCTCTGACAAACCATAATGGAAAAGAATATGAAAAAGAATATATATATATACATATATATATATATATACACACACACATATATATATGTATGTATATATGTATGTGTATACATACATAAATATGTGTGTGTATAACTGAGTCACTTTACTGTAAAGAAGAAATTAATGCAACATTGTAAATCAACTGTACTTCAATAAAATTTTTTTAATGAAAATAAATAAAAACAAAGATTTTAGACCAATAGAAAAAATTAATCAAATCAAGAGCTGGTTTCTTGAAAGGATAAAGATCAACAAACCTCTGGCCAGACTCACCAATAAGAAAAGACAGAGGACCCAAATAAACAAAATAAGAAATGAAAGAGGAGAAATAACAACCACTACCACAGAACTACAAAAAATTATAAGAGTATACCATGAACAATTATATGCCAACAAACTGGACAACCTAGAAGAAATGGACAAGTTTCTAGAAACATGTAGCCCACCAAAACTAAATCAAGAAGAAATAGATAATTTGAACAGACCAATCGCTAGAGGTGAAATTGAATCTGTAATTTTACAAGGAAAAAAAAAAACTCCCTGCAAACAAAAGATTAAGACTGGATGGTTTCACTGGGGAATTCTACCAAATATACAAAGAACTTAAACCAATCCTGCTCAAACTCTTCCAAAAGACTGAACAGGAGAGAACACTCCCAAAGTCATCCTATGAAGCCACCATGGCCAAAACCAAACAAAGACACTACCAAAAAATAAAAGGCCAATATCTTTTATGAATATAGAGGCAAAAATTCTCAATAAAATATTAGCAAATTGAGTCCAACAACACATAAAAAGGATCATACACCACAACCAAGTTGGATTCATCCCAGGGTGACAAGGATGATTCAACATATGGAAATCAATCAATGTGATACATACCACACCAACAAAAGACAAAAACCACATGATCATCTCAGTTAGATACAGAAAAAGCATTTCATAAATTTTAATATCCATTCATGATAAAAACTCTCACCAAAGTGGGTATAGAAGGAATATACTGCAGCATGATAAAAGCTACTTATAACAAATCCAGCACCAACATAATACTCAATGGTGAAATACTGAAAGTCTTCCTTCTAAAATCTGGAACAAGACAAGGATGCCCACTCTCACCACTGTTATTCAACATAGTACTGGAAGACCTAGCCACATCAATCAGACAAGGAAAAGAAGTAAAAGGGATCCAAACTGGAAGCAAAGAGGTGAAATTGTCATTATATGCAGATGACATGATACTATATATAGAAAACCCTAAAGACTCCACACAAAAACCACTAGAACTGACAAACGAATTCAGCAAAGTAGCAGGATGCAAGATTAACAAACAGAAATCTATCCCATTTCTTTACACTAACAATGAAATATCAGAAAGGGAAAGTTTAAAAAATCCCTTTTACAATCACATCAAAAAATATATATCTAGGAATAAACCTGACCAAGGAGGTTAAAGATTTGTATGCTAGGAACAAAAAAAACATTGATAAAAGAAATTGAAGGTGATTTTTAAAATGGAAAGATATCCCATGCTCTTGGACTGGAAGAATTAATAGTGTTAAAATGGCCATACTACCCAAAGCAATCTACAGATTTATTGTGATCCCCATCAAATTACCCATGACATTTTTCACCAAACTAGAGCAAATAATCCTAAAATTTATGTGAAACCATAAAAGACCCAGACTTACCAAAGCAATCCTGAGGGAAAAGAACAAAGCTGGAGGCATAACCCTCTCAGACTTCAGACAATACCACAAGCAACCGTAATCAAAATAGTGTGGTACTGGCACAAAAATAGACATATGGATCAGTGGAACAGAATAGAAAGCTAACACACCTACTATGAATTAATCTTCAACAAAGGAGCAAGAATATACAGTGGAGAAACAACAGTCTCTTCTGCAAGTGGTGTTGGGAAAGCTGGACAGCTACATGCAAATCAATGAAGTTCAGAACACTAACTCACACCATACACAAAAATAAACTCAAAATGGCTTAAAGACTTAAATATAAGACATGACACCATAAAACTCCTAGAAGAGAATATAGGCAAAACTTCCTCTGAAATAAACTGTAGCAATGTTTTCTTCAGTCAGTCTCCCAAGGCAATAGAAATAAAAGTAAAAGTAAACAAATGAAACCTAATCAAACTTATGAGCTTTTGCACAGCAAAGGAAACCATAAAGAAAACAGAAAGACAGTCTATGGAATGGGAGAAGGTATGTGCAAACAATGAGATGAAAAATGGCTTAATTTCCAAAATAAACAAATAGCTCATACAGCTCAATATCGAAAAAAACCAAACAACCCAATTCAAAAAATGGGCAGCAGATATAAACAGACATCTCTCCAAAGAATATGGATGGTCAATAAGAGGCACATGAAAAAATGCTCAACATAGCTAATTATTAGAGAAATGAATTTGAAACTACAATGAGGTGTCACCTCACACCAGTCAGAATGGCCATCACCAAAAAGTCTACAAATGTTAAATGCTGGAGAGGATGTAGAGAAAAAGGAACCCTCCTACACTGTTGGTGGGAATATAAGCTGGTATAGCCACTATGGGGAATAGTGCAAACATTCCTTAAAAATCTAAAAAGTTGCCATATGATCCAGCAATCCCACTCCTGGGCATATACCCAGACAAAAGTATAATTCAAAAAGGTATATGTACCCCTATGCTCATAGTAGCACTATTTACAATAGCCAAGATATGGAATCAACCTAAATGTCCATTGACAGATGAATGAATAAAGATGTAATATACAGATACACACACACACACACACACACACACACACACACACAATGGAATATTATTCAGCCATTAAAAGGAATGAAATAATGTCATTTGCAGCAACATGAATGGACCTAGAAATTATCATACTAAGTGAAGTAATTCAGACAAAGATAAATATCATATGATATCACTTATATGTGTAATCTAAAAATATGATACAAATGATCTTATTTACAAAACAGAAACAGACTCACAGACATAGCAAACAAGCTTATGGTTACCAAAGGGGAATGGGAGGAGGGATAAATTAGGAGTTTGGGATTAGCAGATACAAACTACTATATATAAAATAGATTTTTTTTAAAGTCCTACTATATAGAACATGGAACTATATTCAATATCTTGTGACAAACTTTAATGGAAAAGAATATGAAATCGAATATATATGTGTGTGTGTATAAATGAATCACTTTGCTGTACATCAGAAACAACCACATAGTAAATCAATTATATTTCAATTAAATAAATAAATAAGGCAAATGGCTAAAATGTACATGGCTGCAAACCTACCCAGCCTCCTGTGATATGTGTTCAGTCAGAATGATAGGGTTCACATCTCAAAAATGTCAAGTAGATGACACCAATAAAATTAAGGGCTCTGTGAAACTATCACCCCAATCTATGCCATAAACATATCCATCACCTCCAAAAGTTTCCTCTTGCCTTTTTTATTTATTATTAGTTTTTATATTTGATAGGAACACAAGATCTACCCTCTTAGAAAAATTTTAAGATACAATATAGTATTGTTAACGACAGGGACTATGCTGTACAGTAGACCTCTTATCGCCAAACCCATCAGGTTGTATACACTAAATATGCACAGCTTTTAATATGCCAATCATACCTCAATAAACTGGCTTTTTTAAAAAAATGAATCAATAAAAAGAACTCCCCTCAGGAAGGAAGAAAAAAAATAATAAAGACCTGAAAGATAGGAGCTGTTAATGCTGAAGGAATTCTTTTCATTGTCTCATGCGTGGGAATGACTCACCCATCAATGCAGTTACTAAGTAGTGACATCAGAATGTGAAAATTAATATTTAAATCTTCATTAATCATACCTGATAAGGTTGGCAGTTTTAGAGACAGACATTTTGTAAATCCTAGGTGAAATTCTTTCTTAAAAAAACGATGGAATCTAGCAACAAATGTGGACTTTTTCCTCATGTGGGCTCTAATGCAGGCTCAGAAAGTGAACCTAACCATAATTTCAAATATCAATACTTAACCGTAAGAAAATCTAAATGGACAGTGAGCAGTTTTCCTGGGCTTGGCAACACCAAACTTTCTCTCTAGCTCAAAGCAGAGACACACATGAAGAGAACCAAAGAAAACTGCCACTCCCTAAGGTGTAAATAGGTGCTAAGTGAACTCAGCAGGTACAGTACTATCCTACGTGTTTCCCACCAACAACTCCCCTTTTCTATTTCTTGGTATATGAGCTGGTTAATATTAAATGTGGGAGAAGGGGGCTAGTATTAAAGTGAATATAGCTTATTTACACATAATATTGTTATTATACATAGTAGAATAGAAATATAGTTCTTCCTTAGGTTTGAAATGAAATGGGTTGGGGGTAGAATCCAGTGGGGAAAAGCACAGAAGTGCCTGCACGAATAGATATGCACACATATCCTCTCAGTGAGTCCCCTAGGCAAGGAGATGTTACAGTATATATGAGTATGAAATAGTTCAACTCTGATCAGAGCAACAAGAGGATTACCAAAATAATACTTCTATATGCTTTCCAATGATCTCAGTCCCCCAAAACTGTAATTATAGAAGCTGATGCTGCCCCACAAAAGGCTCAGTGGTAAGATCTGAAACATTCAGAAACCTCAAAAGTTAACTCCACCACTAATCCTCCCCCGAGATCCAGGTTGACCCACAGGGGTTGTGCGCCACTGTGTCCTTCTGCTGCTCTACGATACATCAACCCTTTTCTGCTGGAAGCGCTTTAGGAGGCCCTGACGGATCTGCTTAGACTTGATGCAGTAGACAATGGGGTTCGTGAAGGGCGGAACCAAGAAATGCAGGTTGGCCATAAGCACTGCCAGAGCAGGGTAGCTGTGCTTCTCTACTCGGTGCAACACAGACAGCCCCAGTTTGGGCAAGTGAAAGATGAGAACAATGCAGAGGTGTGAGACACACGTGTTGAGTGCCTTTACGTTTCCCAGGTGACGCAATGCTCAGCACAGTCCTCAGGATCAGGGCATAGGACAGTATGATGAGGGAAGAGTCAAAGCCCAAAGAGAGGAGGATGGAGACCAGGCCAACCAGGCTGTTGACCTGAGTTTCTGAGCAGGCCAAACCCACAAGGTCACATGCAGGCAGTAACAGTGAGAGGGTACACTGATCTGGGGAAAGAGCAGACACTGCAGGAGGATGGGTCCTGGGAGATTGAGCAGGACAGCCCCCACCAGGATGGCAGGCCCCACTTTGGCCATGGCTGAGTGGGTAAGAACTGAGGCATAGTGCAGAGGGTCCCGGATGGCAACAAAGCGATCAAAGGCCATGGCCAGAAGCACACCAAATTCCACATAGGTGAAGGCGTGGATGAAGAACATCTGTGCCGCAGAAAGATTGAAGGGCAGCTCACCGACACCCAGCCAGAAGAGCTGCACCATGGTGGGGAAGGTGGAGGCCCAGAGGCCCAGATCAGAGGCTGTCAGCATGGACAGGAAGATGTACATGGGTTCGTGTAAGGCTGGATCTGTGCAGATCAGGAAGAGGATGATACTGTTACCCAGGATGGAAACCACACAGATGAGGTTGATGGGGATGGAAACCCAATGATGAGATGCTCCCAGACCTGGGAAGCCAGTGAGACGGAAGGTAGAATAACCAGAAGTGCTGGTGTTGCAGGAAACCATAGTGATTCCAGGAGTTGTCCACCCTATATGTAAGAAGCATTCATTCACTTGATCATCACTTATAAAGTCCCTACCAAGTACTAAGGGCTGTAAGGGAAGAGCTGCCCCGTCACCCTTTCTCAGGCCATGAGAGAAAACTCATTCCTCTGAGGAACTCCATTCCCTCCATTTTCTTTATAACTTAATCTTCTCCTTGAGTAAAGTGATATTGAATAAATTTTATGAGCTAATCTCTGCTTATTGCCTTAGCCTCTCAGTATCTATTCTCTCTTTGACCTAAATAAACAACCTCCTTTCTCACTTAAGCTATACCCAAAAGCCTATCTCCAGACTGTATTCTCAAAATAAATAATGAAGAAGGGAGAATAATTTTCTGTTTAAATTTAGTATGATGTTAGCAACAAGCAGTTTAGACTCCATTTCTATTTATTCTTAGAGACAGGTTTTCCATAGTGTGACCTACCTGTTAACGAAAGAGACACATTCAAACAAATGACGTATTTTCAAAACCACCCTCTGAGGAGGCTGGTTGTTTTTTCCTCTGGTGCTGTTAAAGAACCAACATTTTCTGTGTTTCTTTTCTGGAAATGTCTTTGGAGCGCAAAGGTTCTATCCAATGTGCTCAATAGTGACAAATTTATCTCCCGCGAAGGTGGGTTGGCCTAGAGGAAGTATTCAACAGTTCTTTGAAGCTAAATCTGGTAAACAAGATGGGAACTGAGATGAATTCACTTTTGTTAAACTCCTTCTTACCCAATCCCACCTCCACCTCACTGGCTGCTTAAACTTGTACATCTTCTTCTGACCTTGCCTTTGAGAGAGTCCTATGGCCATGGGCTTAATTAGAAGGCACTTTTCTCTTAAGTATCTTTTTTTTCATCCCTCTTATCATAAAAGCTGTTATGACAGCACCAAGTGCTTTGAAGTTCTCCAGAGTTGGGGGCTGGAGGGTGAAGCTGACAGGTCTTGAGGGGCATCACCTACAGAGCCAGGCAGAGAATCATGAGTTTCCAGAACCCCAGGGTTAATAACATTCAGCAAGGAGCCCAGAGTGTAGTGTGTAAGCTCATATATTCCCGTTACTTCACATAACACTTTCGGGCTGCAAAGCCTCCCCAACTTCTTTCCTCTGCAATGGGAACGTTTGTCTCCATTTGTCTATTAAGTATCTTCACATTGGTGTGCATTGTAAACTGATTGTCCAGCAGAACCACAAATAATAATTCCCCTTTCCCCCGAGTTCACCCTCTAAGACCTGTTGGGCCTTCCTCCCTTTTCTGTTATCCATGAAAACTCCAGGAAAAACAAACAAACAAACTAGAATCTCTTTTCACTCTGTAATACGTTCCCCAAGTCAACTTTGAACTATCCCCTCCTTTCAGATCCCAATGAAAATAACCTAGCCCAAATCACCATCATTTCCCTTAATATTATAACAGCCTCCTAACTATCCCACTTTCTTCAGTCTTTCTGCATTCTGATTCACCTTCTAAATTTCCGTTTGAATCATGATCAGAATACTGAAGAAAAGGCAAGCGTGGACATGGAAATGAGTATGCGCCTGGGGAGGAAACACAGTGATCATATTTGCTTCGGGAATATATCTCCTACCATAACTTTAATGATCCTCACTGGTCCCTGACGCTGCAGGATCAGGTCTAAGTAAGATCTTTATACTGGGCCCAGAAGAGGAAGGACCTTGTTCATCCGACATCTGTAGCCTATACAGTCACCTCTCCCCTAAGCCTTATAAATGCTACTCATAAGCTATCATTCTACTCATCAAACTTACCATATTTGATAATTTTTAAAATGTCTTTTGTTGAAACATAAAATACACATAGAAAAGTCTACAACTCCTACATGTAAAACTTGATGAATTTCCTCAAAGTGAGCACACCCACGTAACAAGCACCCAGATCGAGAAACAGAATATTGTCAGCCTCGCAGAATTCCCTTGTTACCCCTTCCAGTCACTCCATCCTCTCAATTATAATCACTATCCTGATTTTGCCTGTCTATGTCATGCATTATCTATATATATACTCTTTCCTGTCTGCCTCCCTCCACTCAACTTTTTGTCTATTTATTGAAGGAGTGAATAGATGGTTTGACTTATGTTTTACAATCACCGTCTTACTAAACTGACTTTCCATTATGTGTCAAGAACTGTGCCAGGAAACAGCATATAGCAATGAAAGCTCACGTAAAGCAGGAGTCCCCTAAAGGAATGTGCTTATTTGTTCTACTATGAGCATGTGCGATTCCACCAACTGGTTTCTGATAATGATTATTCACAATGATAGTAATAGTAATTGCTATCATCTGTTGACTATGTTCAGACACTGAGTAAGGATGTTCCCTACCATCTTCACAGTAAAGGGCCGAGTCTCAGGCAGAATAACTTGCTGTTAAGCCAAAGTGAATGATCCTGGTCTCAGCTCAGCCCTGATTCTCAAGGCCACGTGCTATCAGAAAGCTCTGAAACATTTCCCAAACTGTCAGGCAAGACATACATTACCTGACAGGCCGGAGCCCAAACAGAAAGGCTTTTTCTCCAGATGCAACTTAACCCATACAAAAATAGCAGCTTGAGGCCCACCTGCGAGCAATGTTTTCACGGACTGTCATTCCATATGGCATCATATAGTTTTGCACAAAGCTTCTGTCCACAGCAGAGTAAAATGACACCCAAGTGCCCACAATCCCACCTGAAAAATAGAACGGCCTTCTCAAGCATTTGGACCTTCTCAAGCAACTTGGACATCCTCTTTCTCTGTGGTCCCTAGAGATCCCTGTATCACTGTGCTGGGGTTAAATACACCTTGCCTTACCCTATTTTTTCCCCTTTTTGCCAGGTCTCTTGCTTTCTGACACTTCTTCAGGGTCCTAAGTTTATTTTATTTTTTTTACTAAATAATAGGAAGAGTCAGAAAACAACACATTTGTCTTTTATAAATGCTCTCTACACCTATGCTTACTTAATCCTCTGACCCTGTGGTATATTTTCCCATTTTCTGATGAAGAAATTGGGTCTCAGAGAGGCTAAGTAACTTTCCCAAGGTCATGATGTTAGGAGATAGATCCAGGATTTAAATCCAAGCTGGCCTAAAGACAAAGGCTACTCGCTTAACTGCTTCATATAAGAAAAAGCAATTCTGGCACTTTGCGGTTATTAGATCCTTTGTCCTCAGGATAATTTAAAGGCCAGTTTTTCTGTCTCCTCCCTCCAACCCCACCTCCCTTTAAAGCAGATGCAGAGGTTTGAGACCAGAGTGAAGTCATACGCTAAGAGAAGTGGCCTTCAGACTAGTCCAGCCAGGCCTCTCTGCTTCCATCACTCCCAGTTCTTCCAACCTTTCCACACAGGTTGTGGCTCATCGTCTGAATGCAATGGCCAATTTACCTTGCACAGTGCACCTGCACCCAAGAATTCAGCAGTGTGTGATACAAGGGAGGCTGCATTCTCCTCCCCCTGTTCTAATGCTGCAGGGTGACAAGGAGTTCACCAAAAAGTTGTGCGCTTATCATGTTAAAAAAAAAAAAAAAAAGAACAATAACACTGACTTCACAGAGTGGTTGTGAACATGGGAAAGACTATAAACTGTTTAGCACACAGTAGGCATTTATTAAAATGTAACAATAAGCAGAGACACCTAGGATTTTCACGCCCCTTATCTCATGACGTCCACCTCCTTCCAAAGCCTGCGAGAGCCGCATAGCACAGGGAGATCAGCTCGGTGCTTTGTGACCGCCTGGAGGGGTGGGATAGGGAGGGTGGGAGGGAGGGATGCAAGAGGGAAGAGATATGGGAACATATGTATATGTATAACTGATTCACTTTGTTATAAAGCAGAAACTAACACACCATTGTAAAGCAATTATACCCCAATAAAGATGTTTAAAAAGAAAAAAAACAAAGCCTGTGAGTGGCGTCATCCCCTTTCCGTAGATGAGGCAATAGAGCCTCAGAGATGAGGAAACCTGTCAGTGACCCCATGAAGAGGAAGCAGAAGAGACTGGTTTCAAGAATGTCCCATTTGACTCCAAAGCTCATGCGTCTGTCCATCCCTCAGCACTCTCCTCTCTAAAATCTTTGAAAATATTTGTCTCTTGAAATCAATATAGAGATTGAGAATACACACAAAGCACTTAGCATAGTGCCTGGCACATAATAAGCGCTTAATAATGCTTGATATTTATCAAGTATTTACTGCCTTATGAGGTAGGAATCATTTCCATTCCCATTCTGCATATAGGAAAACTGAGGCACCAAGTGGTTGAATAACTTGTCTGAGATCATGAAGTAAGAAAGTGGATGAGCCAGGGTTTAAATCTAAGCAGTCGGATTCCAGATCCCACATTCTTTTTTTCCCTCTAATTTCTATTTATTTTAATTTTAATTTTATATTGGAGCATAGTTGACTTACAATGCTGTATTAGTTTCAGGTGTACAGCAAAGTGATTCCGTTATACATATACTATTCCTTTTCAAATTATTTTCCCATTTAGGTTATTACAGAATACTGAGTCCAGTTCCCTGTGCTGTAACTTCAGAGCCTACGTTCTTAACCACTGTGTTATGCTGCCTCCGTCTGCTAGCTATGATGGCTATTACTATGAAAGCTGCAAATTCTCATCCCCAAAGAAGATGAAATAGGATTACAGATTTATAAGATCTCGTTTACCACTCCTACCTCCTCCCTGACTGCTTATATGCATCAGTCCTTGAAGTTCTACGACTATAAGGGGCCCACGTGCATACTGACAATTTCTGTATTGCATACTGCATGAGATTAGTTACAGGCTTATGGCTTAGGAAGAAGCATGTCCTCCTCAAAGAAGTAATCTCCTGAGAAAGCAAAAGAAAAACGCGATAAAACTACCTGCGGGAAGAAACAATGAAAGAAAGAAAGAGATGGAGAGAGAGAATCAATGCATAGCAGCCCCTTTCAAGGATGAGTGAAAAAAAAAATTAAATTACACTCTCTGCCCCTCCACCATTTCACTCATCCAGGTTCCAGAAGACCAGGAATAGTGCAAAGATTATATTTATCTAATCAAGGAAGTCTGTCCCCAGATGGTTCAAGGCCAAATTACGAGCTACCAAAAAGAAACGACCCAGCTTAGAGAAAGTTGGAGACCCTCTTCCCACAAGAAGAGTCCTATGGCAACTAATGCCCAAGGGGATGTAAGGCTTTAAGCCTCTGGATTTGCCAGCTGAGTCCTGGGACTGAAGAAGCCCCAGGCCTAGGGCCAAAAGGGAGGTTACAGAAAAATAGGCCCTGACACTGCAGTCCTAGCCTAGCAAAAACTATCAGGAGACAGGGATCCAAGTTTTCTCCAAGCCCTTGATACTGTTGTGCTTTAGCCAAGATTAGCTCTAATACTTCTCTGCTGGGAAATGAGCTTGCACAAACCTGTCTAGGTCGGGCACCTGTAACTGGGAAGCCACTACCTGTCTGCAGGGGCTCCAGCTCCTCAGAAACAACTCGGACCCCCTCCATCTCCTGCTGCTTTCTAGAAGTGTTAAGCTTTATTATGTTCTAGGGCTGAAGAAGGAATGTGTGGAGAGATGTCCACCCCACACTACATATAAACTAAGAGATGCTCAGAGGCCGCTACTTTAAGACTTAAATCCTGAAAGCTATCAATGAAACTTCAGTGAAATCTGAGTAAAGGAACAAAACTGGAATTCTTCTAAAAGTCTTAGTTTGTTTACAGATTTGGGATCCATATACAAAAAAAATCATGATTATTAAATAAATCTGATCCCATCAGTCTTTTAAAAAATTCTTTTCTTTACTTGATCTCTTTAAATGTTTTTTAACAGGAGACCCCCTTCAAATCTGACTATATAAGCGTTGCCTCATTTCAAAAGCTGTCAACCAAAATCCTTGATTAGATTTAACTGGTGAAGCCTGGTTATTTAGGAAGAGATGCCAGGGTCTGGAATGGATCAAGAATGTCTCTAGTACTGAATAATATTTAAGTTAAAATGGTAGATAGGTAAGTAGGTAGATAGGTAGAATCAATCTGGTTTAGAGGCTTGTTTGTGTAAATCGCCAGTACCTGTGAAGACGTTGTAACACAGCCTTCTATGATTCTCCCTCCAGGATTAACAAAGATAAATCTGCTAAGGAGGTCTGATGTGTCTGTAAATGTGATATCTCTTTAACTTCCTTGAATGTCTTAAATAGCATGAATAATGGATGTTCTATTAAAATCGTGAGTCTCGTCACATTAGCATTTCAGAGGCTGGGGTAGGTTGGCATCTTACGTATATCTTATCTAGGGTAGGCAGTACATAGTAGAAGTACGTGCTCCAGACCCAGACCACCTGAGTTTAAATCCTGGCTTTACTACTGATTAACTGTATGACCATGGGCAAATTTCTTAACACTTCTCTGTCCTAAGGTTCTCACCTGTAGAAGAGAAATTTCTCGCACTGAGTTGTGCTGAGGTTAAATAAGGTCACCAGGAATTCCTAATCCCTTAATGAACGTTAACTCTGATCAGCTGGTGCATAGCTACTAGCCTTCTCACCTTGAGTTAGCTAAGGATGAGCTAGAAAGTGAGCCCTCTATGCCTGCTCAAACTTGTCAGAATATGCTGCCTAAGGGGAGGTTTGCTCATGCAGCTCGACCCCAAATTAAGGCAGAGTCTATCATTTATGACAATCTTTGCCTCATAATCAGAAGACCCACAGTAGGCTGCAGGAAACCTGTCAGTTTAAGCCTGTGCAAGGAGCAGCCCCTGCAGGTGAATCTGGGGAATCTGGAGCTTGTAGCGTCAGTTTGGCTAGTTGGTTGAGGACTGAGAAGGTTCAGTGTTTCCTTTTATCATGAGGTGACCATGTCCCTCAGCAAGGAACTGTCAAGCTCAGAAAGGACGTTGATGTGATAAGAACTCACTACTGATGCCCACCCAAGCCCATTATGTTATTAAAAGGAGGATGGCAAAGGGCTTGAGGTAACTCTCACCTCTCAGGTTATGGGAAGACCTGGAGGGTAGTTGCCTGCCCTGAGCAGAGACCATTTAGTGCTGCCCAGAGGAAGAAATGCTGGGCAGTGGCACAAGGCCTCCAGGCTCAGTGCCCTCACCCCAGGCCCCAGCTCTGACACCCCGGTCCCGGCACTCACCATGGCTCCAGAGCTTGTGTCTCCTCTCATCTGAACCGGTGTTTGTGAAAAGCATTTTCTGCTGTGTCAATAAAGACCAATACTTTATAATCCTCCTGATGGAGGTAGGGAAATAACAGGTCTGCTGAGATCTGCGTGAAAAGCCAAGAGATTTTCATAGTTGAACTTCCTGAACCCCCTGAGTGCTGGGCCAGGCAGCCATGGGACTTGGAAGGAAGCATCAAGCAGTACATCCTGATGATTTCTCAGAGGGGCCGCCAGGGGGGACTACAGTACGCCTGCTCCTTCCCAAAGAGCCAGCCCTTAAGTAGCCCAGCGATAAATGGAGGCAGGTGGGGCCCAAGAGGATGGTTCTGAGACAGGCTGAGACCTGGGGCCCTTTGCTGCAGTGCTGCAGTGCTAGCACCTGGACACACCTCTCCTCAAGCAACAAAATACAAAGAAACTGTACGGAACTAAAAATAACTGCGTGCATGCCCAGATCGGGCAAATTCTGGACCCCAAAGTTACAAAGAGACCAAAAAACCCAACTGCCACTTTTGAAGAGCCGGGAGCAAAAACAGGGAGTCGGGAGCAAAAGCAGGATACTGAGCATGCCCCCTGCACACACCACCTAAGCAGTGGGCAAAACACCTAAGCCACCCCTCTGGCACGACCCCTGGACACACCCCTACCCTCATCCCATATAAGGAACAAACGTGCCCCCCACTTCAGGCAGCAAGCAGGGGAACCTGTTGTTTGTTCTCACTCCCCGCTGCTGCAGCAGGGGTCCCAATAAAGCCTTGCTTGAATTTCTTGTCTGGCCTCTAGTCAATTTCTATTGACCGGGGAAGGCCAAGAACCCTGGTCGGTAATAGTTAGAGGCTGGGACATAGTCTGTCCTCCTGCGGTAACAGAGGCTGCAAGGAATTTCCATTTCTAGAGAGAATGAGAAATCAGGCATGTAACCAAAGAGACGTGTGTAAGTGCTTTAAAGGTGGAGAATGTGCTGGAAAGGAGAAGAGTTTTCTATCTAACTTTATGCCTGTACCTAGGGAATGAAGGTGGTTGAAAACAGTTATAATGATGAAGCAACGTCCCTCACCTGTTAATACCCTCAGGGATCATACATCAAGCATGATGTAGAAAAGCTGGGATCTATTTCTGGCTCTGTCACTCATCAACTGTGTGATAATGAGCAAATGACTTTAACTCCCTGAACCTTTCATGGTTCACTTGTAAACCAGGAATAATAATTATTTCATGGGATCGTGGTTAGAATTATATTACAATAGAAAGGCACTCAGAAAGGAACTTGACACATCATATAAGCTCCATACATACTCCCTTTTCCTTTCCAATAGGAAATTGAGAACAGGCTTCAGTAATCTGCCTGGACTCTTCTGCATTGTCCATCCATATGCCACACTTCCTCCACCACTCAGAGTCAGAGTTTTGGCTCTTTTAAAATAAACTTTTTATCTTGGGATAAATTCAGATTTGTGGAAAAGTTAAAAAGATAGTGTAGAGAATTTCTGTATACCCTTCACCCAGTTTTCTTAATGTTAACATAATACATAAACATGGTACATTTGTCAAACCTAAGGGACTAATATTGGTACATTACTATCAACTAAAGTTCAGATTTTATTTGGATTTCACCAGTTTTCTCACTAGTGTCTGTTTTCTGTCTGTTCCAGGATTCAATGTAGGTACTATATCCCAATTAGTTATCATGTCTCCTTAGTCTCTTCTGGTCTGTGATGATTTCTCAATTTTTCCTTGGTTTTCATGACCTTGAGAGTCTTAAGAAAGTTGGTCAGTTATTTTGTAGAAAAGCCATCCTCTCTTCCTTTCTCTCTAGCATGAAAAGAAGACAATGTAGAGGTGTCAGGCTACACTGCAGGATGTCCTGACACCTCTTTTTTTAAATTTAGTTTTATTTCTTATACAATTTTTAAAGGTTGCTTTCCATTTACAGTTATTACAAAACATTGTCTATATTCCCTGTGTTGTACAATACATTCTTGAGGCTATCTTACACCCAGTAGTTTGTAAGCTCCACTCCCCCACCCCTATATTTCCCCTCCACGCCCACTGGTAACCACTGTTTGCTCTCTATATCTGTGAGTCCTAACTCCTCTTTATTCCACTCCAGGTTCCAGTGTTTCCTGCAGATTAGGGAACAGGATATTTCCAGGTTCTGTCTGCTTGAGGCTATTAGCAGTTCCTGGGGTTTTCCAGGTGGTTCTTTCAACCAGGAGACCAATCTCTCTGTCATCCATGGGCCACACCCCAATATAAGCCTTCCTATACCTATTACACACCATTTTTTCATTCATTGAAATTTTAGAAATTTTGGAGTTCCTTATATTTCAGTTTCTAGGGATAAAGAGATCATTTTTTAATGAATTCTTAACCGTTTGTTGACATCTCTCTGACGAAATATTTTCTTTAGCTTTTCCAGTACCTAATTCTAGGATGCTTTCTTTGCCTTACAAGTAATAAATATGGCTAATGCAAGAGTCAGCTCTCAAATCAGGGATGGGATAAAGAATGATAAATGGAAGTAGGCAGGTGAAACTTAAGTGTAATTCTATCTTCTTATGAGAGACTGCTCCCCATTCAACTCATTCTAAAATCTAAATTATCCAATATTATTTGAAATGGTTCACAAATTTGGGGTCCCCTTATTCACTGTGCTTTACCCAGAGATTAGATAGGCATCAATCCTATCCTCTAGTAGCTTATGCCTCAAAAAAAGAGTAAATGTGTGTAAAAACTAAACTGGTATATTACTCTCTCCTTTAGTAGACAAGGAGGAATAGGGAAGGCTTTATGTAAAAGAGGATGATGTTTGAGTTGAGACTTTAAGGATACATTGGCCTTAAATACATAAAAACAAAAGGCTTGCCTGGATTATAGTTAAGATCATTGTATATGGCATCAAGTAGAACTTAAACTCCTGACTTTTAAACTAGGTACCCTGTGCCAGGTACCTAGACTCTAAATGCATCAGCACCCATTCTATAAAATTGAGATGATAAGACTATCTAGAGAGTTATAAATAAGATGATATGTATAAAACACCAAGCCAGTCATTCGCATGTTTGCTCTCAAATATATCCCTTCTCCCTCTTTATTGCAAGAGGTTAATTCCTGAATGCTGGGTTTCCCAGGTTCCCTTGTGATCTGGTTTCTAACTGGGTTTAAGCATTGCAAATATTGGAGGAAGGTTGACCAGATCCTCTAGATGAACCTGAGGTGTGATTAAATTAGTGACCTTTATTCAGCAGGCAGTGAGGGTAAGAAAAAAGAGAAGCAAGACAATCAGCCTTGGGGGAAAGGGAAGTGAGGCAAGGAAAAAATGCAAAACAATGCAATTCGATGCATTATCACACTGGATAATGATTCATAATGAGTTTCAAAAAAGACCTGACAAGCTCCTTGGCCAGTGGATTTGCTCATCAGAACTGCAAGGAGTCTCATCTAGAAATAGTCCAGGGGAGAGAAAGGAAGGGAATTTATCAGTCCCACTCTCTCCTATCTCTCCTATCAATGTTCACCTCATGGAGAACTAACCCCCTGCACTTTTTGCTTGTGGCATTTGCCTATAGCAGCTGCTCAGAAATCTGGATCCCATGCCCTGCAGCGTGATGTCTCATCCAAATCGGACAGTGTGTGTATGGAGTGGTAACCCAGCACTGGTAGGGTGCTAAGAGAATAAGAGGGGGTTCTAGAGAATCTGATGTGGTGCACAAGATTAGTATACAATACATATCATCCTGCAAGACAGTGGTGAAGAAAAATCTTCCCAATGGACAAAACTTGAAGCAGGGGGTTGTCTGCTTTGCTTGAAAAAAAAAAAAAAGATGAATTGATGTAGATGATATATATACCACCTTGACTGTGTCTTACAGGTTGGCCTGTGGTCCAGGGCTGAAAAATAAAAGATTCAAAGATTGATAACAAAGAGTTATGGATAGAAGTATGCATTGAACGTCTAGGAAAGGGTCCAGAGTGAAAATATTTTTGTCCCATGTGAATACACACCAGAGGACATACAACACAGAGAAGGCACTCAATAATCAGGTAAATAAGATGACCCATCCTGTGGGTGCTGACCAGCCTCTTCCCAGTCACATGTTGCTTGTTCAGTGGGCTCTTATACAAGCGTCTTTATCAGTAGTGGTAAACAGATAGCTTGAAGAGAAACCCATGGTCAGGCAGAGATTATATCCCTGCTGCTACCGACACTTGCACCTAAAAGGCCAACTCTGAAGCCTGATTTTTCCCTCTTTCTAAGAGAATCTAGACAGTCTTCTAGTGGAATGTTAATGACATTGAACTGACAGCAATTGTCCTCACAAAATAGGTACTGTTCCAGAGACAGATTCATTTTCCATCTTACATTGCTTCTGCCAGCACCACCATTTTTAGACTTACACCATCTGTGTATCCAACAATATCACCTGCAACCAAGGAACTGATTTTACAGTCCAAGAATTCTGATAGTGGGATTGCCCTGTGGAATGCAGTGGTCTGACAATGTATACCATCAGCCAGAAAAAGTTGGCCCAATAAAACTCTGGGATGTACTGCTGAAGGCTCAGGTATGGCAACAATTTGGAAAGCCCACCCTATGATATAGGAAGGTTGTCCCATAAATTCTGGTACATGCTTAAAATCAACAACTAATATGTGATTTTTATATCCATTATAAACACTCTTCAGAGAATCAAGAAGGGAGGTGGATGTGGCCCCTATTACCATCAAACTAGTAATATTTACAGAACATTTTCTTTCCACCTCCCCCCAACATAGGGCTCAGCACTGTTCGAAGGGTCTAGTAAAGAAAGGAGAAGCTCTTCCACCAGAGTAAGAAAATCTGTTCTAATAAATAGGAATTTGCCACTATCCCCTGGATCTCTGGGGGTAGTGAAGAAGCCACTGAAGAAATAGAGGATGGGGTTTCTATACTAGCTGGAATGACATCCCTATTACCAAGAGAACTTGAGTTGCTGGTACATAATGGGGGCAAGGAAGACTATGCCTAAAACCTAAAATATGCATTGGAGAGATTCCTAGTTACCATCGTCCAGTAACAGTGGCCAATGCATTAAAGATAGGAACATTGATACTGAACCTTCAGGAATGAAGATTTGGGTCACCTCACTAGGAAAAGAACACTGAAGTACTAAAGTGCTGGCAGTGAATGAGGAGAATTTGGAATGAGTGGCAACTTTGGTCTTATAGCCAATTGCCAAGGTGGGAACTGTTGCAGCTATGTATGCATTACGTTAATTGATCTGTGTGCATATTATTGAACATTTGGCAAAGAAACCCTGTGGCATATGTATTAACATCCTCATATGATAGATGAGGACACGGATGCTCAGAGAAATGGCATGTCACTAGTAAATAGCAAGGCTAGCACTGAATCCAGTCTGCCCTATCATGAGACCTGTGCTCTTTTCTACGGTTCTCCTGCCAACAGTTCTACTTCGTGCCTGCTGGAAACCACAGAGGGTCTGCAGTGATGTGAAGCAGCCATTTTCTGAGTGTTTTCAAACTCACATACAAGTCTCTTCTTCCTTTCATTTTTTCATTTGTTTGTTTGTTTGTTTAACTCTGTTTCCAACTTTGCTTTCTGGGACTATGTTCCTGGAATTAAGTCTGGGTACAGTGGCACAATTTGGACATTAGATATCACCTGAGAGCCTTTCACTGAGCAAATTCTCTTCAGAACAGAATTGGAAATTTCAAAGAAGCATGAAGTGTCTTTAGGTTTCCAAAATCTATAGAAAATATTAAGTGAAGTTCAACGGATGTTTTTACATTAAGTTATACAGGGACCAAAAAAAAAAAAAGAATGAGTAAGAAAGAATTGAGAATTCTTCTAGCCTTACCATCCTTCCTCTTTTCTCTTTTCTCCTTCCTCCTCTACTGTCTAACAGAGACATTTCTATCAGCTGCCCCTGCAGCCTCTGCCCGAACTATCAGGGCAGCCTGTTATCTCCTGGCTGTCCCTAAAATGAGGATTTTCCCTGGAACTTTAACTCTCATGCACTATGCCTACTGCATCACTTAAAGCAAGTCACCTCACTCCATTCAGCCTCTGTGTCCGTTCCTGTAATATGAGTAATAAACCCTGAATCGCTACGTTGTTGTGTGACTTAAATAATATAACCTGACATAGCAGTGTTATTCACGATAGCCAAAAGATGGACGCCACCCAAGCATCCACTGACAGATGAATGGATAATCAAAATGTATACCCAGACACTGGAATATTATTCAGCCTTAAAGAGGAAGGAAATCCTGTTACATGCTACAACATGGATGAACCTTGAGGACATTACGTTAAGTAAAAGAAACCAGTCACGAAGGGACAAATAGTGTATGATTCCACTTACATGAGGCACCTAAAATAGTCAAACTCAGAAACAGAACGGTGGTTGCCAGGGTCTGAGGGGAGGGAATGGGAAATTATTGTTTAATGGATACAGAGTTTTAGTCTGGCAAGATGAAGAAAGTTCTGTGCATGTGTGGTGGTAATGGTTATACAACAATGTGAATGTATTGAATGCCACTGAACTATACACTTAAAATTGGTTAAGATGGTAAATGTTATGTGTATTTTTCCACAACTTTAATAATACTAATAAAACAGCCAGAAAAAATCCCTAGCTCGGTGATAAGTGCACAGTTGGTGCTGAATAAATAAATGTCAAGTCCCTTCTTACCCACTCACTGATGTGATGCCACCTTGGGGTAATGCGAAAAAAACCTCTCTCCCCCTGATATTAAAAGAATGTCAAGTCTCCTGGGCTTCTCTAGTGGCGCAGTGGTTGAGAGTCCGCCTGCCGAGGCAGGGGACACGGGTTCGTGCCCCGGTCCGGGAAGATCCCACATGCCGCGGAGCGGCTGGGCCCGTGAGCCATGGCCGCTGAGCCTGCGCGTCCGGAGCCTGTGCTCCGCAACGGGAGAGGCCACAACAGTGAGAGGCCCGCGTACCGCAAAAAAAAAAAAAAAAAAAAGAATATCAAGTCTCCTGAAAAGGAATGGTTTGGGGAAGTAGGAAACAGAAGGTGGCCTTGCGGGAGAGCTCCGGGCACTCCTGTCCATCCAAACCTCCTTAAAAGCCGCTCCTGCACGCGGGCACACCACGTAGGCGTGGGGTGATGACCAGTGTCAGATAAAGCAGCATGACTCCTCCACGCAGCAGATAACGATATTTTCCTCTGTTAGACAGTGAGAACACGAGTGGGAGCGCAAAGCAAGGACTAAATGCTGCGGAGCTTTCACTCAGCCCCAGCCTCCCAAAAGCCCCCGCCCACGGTTCGCGTCGCAGGCCGCACCTCAACCCCTCCTCCTTCCTCCTCCCTTTGCCCCGCCCACTCACCTCCTGCTCCGCCCCCTCCCTTTCAGACGGGTCTTTGACAGGAAATCGAAAGTGAAACAGGGAGCCGGCTACTATCTGCTAAGTTCTTCGGAAAGGTGAGTGAATTTGGCTAGACGGAGGTACCCCAGCCCTGCCTTGGGGACCTCTCTCCCCTTCCCCAGATCTGAAGAGCCCCTTCCTAAGCAGTCCCCACCCCTAGAGCCTTCGATCTCAGTTTTCCCTTCGCAGCAGGTCTCCCTCAACCCTAACCCAGCAGTTCTTCCCCTGCTGCCTGGGTGGAGGCTGGGCTGCGAACCTGACTTCCAAGAATGAACTCGGGCTGCCCTGCTGCCGGCACCTGAGCTGGGATGAAGGACCCAGGGAAACTGGGAGAACTAGGATGGCAACCTAGCTCGGAGGGTGGTCCAGGGGAGCCCGGTGTGGGGTGGTTCTGCAATCCCTGAGACTCCTATCCCCAAAAGGCCCCCTCTGGAGGTGAGAGGGACAGGGTTGCTTAGAATGTTAGAAACGTATGGGTCTATGCCCTGGAAGAAACTAAGACAGGTGCCAGGTTCAGAGTAGCTGAGAGAAGAGCTCAGGGAGTGCTCAATCAACCACACATTTGTGTGTGTGTATACACATATGTATATACATATACACATATACATATGTGCACATACAGATATACATATATACTTATGAGAATATATAAGTATAAATATTCTTATATATATTCATATTACAGATAGATAGATATAGATAGTTCCTGCCATTATTGCAAAAATTAATGAAGATCTAGGTGAAGTATGTAGCACCTGGCACATGGAAGGTGCCTGGTAAATGGTCGCCACTATTAGGATTAGCTCTCAACGGAGTCGAAGACCAGTGGCCTGAGATGGAAGATGGACAGGTAAAGCCTGAGCACTGAGGGCTTAAGAAGAGATGGACATGATGAAAGTCGAATTGTAAGCAGCAGTATCTCAGGTTCTCAACAATTTTTGCTCTCTCTTTTGGGGACTCAGTTTCCCCTTCTGTCTGACTGGATCCGTGAACCAGACTATGGAGGAGAAGCTCTTGTTATTCAGGTTGAGTTCCTTGTCTTTTCTTGTTTTCATCCCCTCTAGCTCACTCTCTCTGGTGGTTTCCCTTGAATTGTCTTACTTTTCTCACACAGCGCTTCTCATCTCCTCCTTCCCTCTTCTTCTCTCCCGCTAGGCTACTGGAAGATCTCCCCAGTGGTGCTTAATAGGAACATTACCCCTATGGCCTCAGCAGTGCCCTTGGCAATGATGTGGGAGGAGGTCACGTGCTCTATCTGCCTGGATCCCATGGTGGAGCCCATGAGCATCGAATGTGGTCACAGCTTCTGCCAGGAATGCATCTCTGAGGTTGGGAAAATTGGGGGCAGCGTCTGTCCTGTGTGCCGGCGCCGCTTCCTGCTCCGGAACCTCCGGCCCAACCGACAGGTGGCCAACATGGTGGAGAATCTTAGAAAAATCAGCCAGGATGCCAAGGAGGGCACACAAGAGGAGCTGTGTGTGGTGCACAGAGAGAAACTTCACCTATTTTGTAAGGAAGATGGGAAGGCCCTTTGCTGGGTGTGTTCCCAGTCCCAGAAACACCGTGACCACCCCATGGTCCCTATTGAGGAGGCAGCTCAGGAGTACCAGGTGAGGCCTTAGCATGGAGGCACGAACGGGTAGGAAGCAGATAGGGCCTTGATGACTGCTTTGTTCCCCAGGGCTGGGAATGGGAGAGAGTCACCTGTGGAGTTGAGGGGATGGGGAAAGGATGGGGGTCTCCTGCCTTCTGTGTCTTATTTAAGGGGAGAATTGCAAGCTCAGCACAATTTTCTCATTCCCCAGGAGCAGGGTGTATGCTATGGGAAAATGCTGCATGGATTATGTTTCCCTGTGGCCTCCTGGTTAATTAAGAATGAGTAGTGCCCCCATCCCTACTACCCCAACAGTGTGGCTCTATTTTGTAAGAAACATCAGGCTTTTTCCAAAGTCTTCCCATCCACAGAATTCCTACCCCAAACAGACTCTAGTTCTTGCTCATCCTCTGCACTCAGACTTTTCTAAGAATCAGTATGATCTTCCCCCACCTCATGCCACTGCATCTTACTTCTTGATCTGAGTGGGCATTAACCTGCTATCTTTCTCTGCAGGAGAAGCTCCAGGTGGCACTACAGAAACTAAGAAACAAGCAGAAGTTGACTGAGAAGTTGGAAGTGGATGTTGCAAAGAAGAAAGCAGGCTGGAAGGCAAGAGTCATGTCCTGAAGGGAATCTTAGATCAGAAGCCCGGGGAGGGTCCAGGGTCCTGGACTCAAGAAAGCCCTAACCATAGCTATGCCAGTCCCTCTATCTCACTCCCCAAGAACCAGTTGTCCCCTAGGTCTCCTGATGGAGGGGAATAAAAACGGGTGGAGCTCAAAGAGAGCTCCCAATCAGATGGAGAGTCTTAAGAGAAGCTGCTGAGGGACAAGACACACCCTGAAGCTCCTTCTCCTTGAGCCCAGTCTCTGGAGATGACAGCACAGAGCCTCAGTGTCTGGGACGGAGGAATCCCAGGAGAGATGCCAATGACTTGGCCCGTCGGGAAACGACACGGGCTGTGAGGAACAGGCTTAAGGGAACCATCAAGGTCTAAGGTAGGAAAAACAGTCTGACCAGTTGGTTGCTTGACCATGTCCAGATCACTGGTCCAAGTGTAATGGAGAGCTACAGCTTGTTCTGCACCAGGAATTAGGAGGCAGGGCGTGCCAGGGACTAGAAGGGAGGGGAAGGAGCTCATGGCCAGGAGATCCCAGAAGAAGAAGATTTGGGACCGGTGAAGGGTGAGTCAGGCTGTGGTGGCAAAAGGGGTCATCCTGTGTCATCGAGTGACCCTCCAGTTACAAGCAGCAGAGAGCAAGCCAAGAATATCCCAAAGACTCCTTTTCCCCAGAACTTAGGAACGGGGTTGTGAGCCTGTCTTTGCGAGGTTGTTGGCAGTGGGGCCAGATGTTACTCCCTCAGTTACTCACTGAGATATGAAGACCAAGGGGCATGTTTGGGTGGCGATTTGAAGGAGGTTGAGGAAATCTCCAATACCATAGGCGGATGCCACTGTGGTTGCAGGGCAGCCATGGTGCGCCCCCAGCAGCCCTGTTCCCCTCTTAGTCCCAGGAGCCTCAGCCCCCCACCTCCCCAGCAAAATTGTAGATGTGTGTGTTTATTCCCAGACAGAGCCAGAGTGGTGAGTCTTCCAGGAATAGAAATAGATACGGGCACTTCCATTCCCAAAGCTTAGGAGACTGTGATAAAAAAAAAAAAAAAAACACCTCTTTTCTTTCCATTGACACCAAAGGGGAAGGTTGAGGCACACAAATTGAGGATTCACAAAGAGTTTGTAAGACAGAAAAACTTCCTGGCTGAAGAGGAGCAGAGGCAACTGCAGAAGCTGGAGGAGGATGAGAGGGAACAGCTGAGAGTCCTGGGGGCCACCGAGGCCAGCCTGGCGCAGCAGAGCCAGGCCCTGCAGGAGCTGATCTCAGAACTAGACAGGAGGAGTCGGGGCTCAGCGCTGGAACTGCTGCAGGTGAGGCCTGAGGACGGGATCCCCTCTGAGATTCAAGGAGTAATTGAAAAAAGCCAGAGCTCTTCGGGGCTACCTTCAGAGCACACAGAGACTTGGTCCCTGGAGTTTTCTTAAATAAAACAAACTGGAATTCAGACCCATGAGTGGTTTGCATTCAACGCATGGAAAGGTACAAAGTTAGGTGGGAATATTCCATGCAGCAATTAAAAGAAATGGACATCTCTGCTAAGTGCCTGCTCTAATACATACCAGATTCATGACCTTGAGAAAGTACCTTAATCTTTCTGAGGATCAGGTTTCTCATATGTTAAATGGATATTAGAGTATTACATATCTCCGAGAGACAGTAGACCAGCCCCAGCCCTGCCACCAATTCTCTCTGTTACCCTAAGTTGTCATTTTCCTTTCCTAGACCTAATTTCTCCATCTGTGAAACAAGGGGGAGGGAGTGGGCTAAATAACAGGGGTTCCCCAGGCTTTAGTCATAAATTTAGCATCTTTACACTTTCTGCTACTTCTGTGAACTACCCAAATGATGTGAGCATGTTACTTTTTTCTTTAAATTGTCTCACTCTTTTACCTGAATAAATTTAGTTTAAAAGGAAATTTGTCCTCAAAGACAAATATCGTGATATCACTTATATGTGGAATCTAAAAAAATAATACAAAGGAACTTATTTTACAAAACAGAAACAGACTCACAGACATAAAAAACAGACTTATGGTTACCAAGGGGGAAAGGGGGTGGGAGATAAATTAGAGGTTTGGGACTAACAGACATACACTACTGTATATAAAATAGATAAATAACAAGGACCTACTGAATAGCACAGGGAACTGTATTCAATATCTTGCAATAATCTATAATGGAAAAGAATCTGAAAAAGAATCGATATGTATATATATATGTGTGTAACTGAATCACTTTGCCGTACACCTGAAACATTAACTATACTTCAATTAAAATCAACTATACTTCAATTTTAAAAAAAAGAAAAAAGAGATGGGACAAAAAAAAGGGTCTGCTCTTGGGAAAGCCGCACAGGGTCCTGCTCGGTTTCAGCACATATAAAATGCTTAGAACAGTACCTGGGATACAGTATGTGGTTGCATAAATGTTAATTAATTTTATTATCATTTATATTATTAACTAGCTACTGAACATAAAAACAGTAGATTGGAAATGAGGAAATAAAGCTAAAAGTAAAATAACTGCGAAAATAAAATTAAACCTTGTGAGCATAATTTTGTCCTCCCAGGAAAATTAGGACCAGGAAATGAGAATTTTAGAGAAATATTAAAATGTAACTTTGTTTCTCCCTTATTTGGCCTAAGCCAGTGTTCTCATTTGGTAATATAGCTTAGCTGTATATGCTAATTGCACGAATTATTGAGTTATATGGCTATCCTTGTGACTTTGCTTGTTCTATGCCTGTTTCCTAATCTGTAAATGGAATATAAATAACAGTACTTACCTAATAGGAGTTTAGGAATAATTAAGCAAGACAAGTTATACAAAAAGAAGAAAGAAAAAGAAATTTGTCCTAAGCAATAGTAGCCATGTGTTATGTTACTGATACCTTTTCTAATGTATTTCGTAACAATAATATTAATAACTGCAAATTCTTAAATAGTATATATAACATGCCAGGTGTTTAGTCCCTCATGACAACACAATGAGTTGGATGCTACTGTTATCCCCATTTCATAGATGAGAAAACTAAGGGGCAGAGATGTGAAGAGATTTAGTGAGCGACTAAAGCTAAACAGCTTAACCAAGTTCACCTGAATAGTAAGAGGTATTAAGTAGAACACACATCAATGAATTTATTTTTTTTAACTATTTTTTATACATTCATTGATGTGTGTTCTACTTAAAGTCATCTCACATCCACCAATGATAATGCTTGCCTCACTTTGGGAACCTTTGGACTAGATGGTCTCAAAAGTCCCTCTATGCTGTAACATTCTATGGTTCCTCTTTTCCCCACACCTTTTCACTGTCTCTGGGTCAGATATGGTCATGAAGCCATTTCTGGTTTGTGCAGAAAAGCCCACAGGATTGATTTGACTTGGCAGGCTGTCTTCTTCCCGTTATCTAAATCTTGCTTCTGCCCAGCATTGAGCAGAGCTTTCTAAGGCATTTTGCCTGGGCCTAGGAGCCTGCCAGTTCCCCAGGTAAGGACCCCAACCCCTGCCACAGAATATTCTCAGATGTTTTGGTTTCACATACGTGACGGGGGCTACGTTAACTACAGCAGAGGACAGAGCTCTAACTAGCCAGCCCTTCCTCCCCGAATGGTGTAAGCCCACAGATAAGGGCAGTTTCTGTGCGCTCTGTGCGTGCTGACTTGGCCATTCTTTCTCTGTGACTGTCTCTGGGCCTCAGCCAGCCTGGTTATCTCTGCCCCTTTTTTCTCTCCTACCCACCCCCACCAAGAATCTGGTCTTTTTAATTTGTCCTCTGAGTCAGAATTTGTAAGCTGCTCTTACTTGCCCTAACTGTAAGTCACACCCATGCTGGGTTTCTGCTTCCCCCGCAAGCACGCACACATGCCTTTTGTTCCAAGCTGGTCAGAAGCATCTTTTGGGCCTTGGCCCAGAGGGATGGGGCAGAGAGCAGTATCCTGTGGACCTCAGGGTGGCATCGCGTCACCCACAGGACTGAAGTCTCAGTCGTAAACCAATGACTCCAGATCTTACTCTCTGTCTCTTTTCTCCTCAGGAGGTGAAAAGTGTCCTGGAAAGGTAAGGAGAGGTTTTCTTTGTTAGAGGATGGGGCAGCAGGAGGCATTTATACCTGTGAAAAACGGTTTTGAGTTAGAAAATGTGCACTGAAGTTATACCCATCCTCTTCCCTATTCTCAAAGACCCAATCCTCCATAAAATATTTTCTGGTCTCAGAAGGCTAATTAATGGACATCTCAGTTGGTGAGTTGCCCAGAGTAATTGGATTGTAATGTCTTCACAAAATGAAGTTATGACCAACAGGGAAGTTCTGAGTCTACAGCCTGCTGGGACTCTTTCTTTAAAAAGAATCTAACCAGTTTCAAACCTCCCAGAAAGAGCCATGGGTAAGACCCACGATAGGGGTGTGACTCCTTAGGTTCCTCGTGGAAGTGATTCAGCCTATATCAGACACCTTGATGTAAAATGAAACAGAATGTGCTTGCGTGGTGACCTCAGGCTCGGAGTGGAGATACAGACTGTCCAGGTGCTGCAGAGGCCCATTGTAGCCAGCAAGGCTTGGATAGACACTAAATCCTACCTCCTTTTGCCTTCACCCTCAGGAATCCTAACACAGGAGATGTTTTTGCAAATTTGCATTATATTAAATTATCAGTCGTCCCCAAAGGCGATTATAACAACAGGATTTGGGTGAGGTAGGAGTTGGAGTCAGGGTCTCTAACTCTTTTTCCCCCAGGAGTGAGTCCTGGAACCTGAAGGAGCTGGACATCACCTCCCCAGACCTGAGGAATGTGTGCTATGTGCCCGGGGTTAAGAAGATGCTGAGGACATGTGGAGGTGAGGCCAGTACCAGGGTTGTGGGACTGGCCTGCCGGGGAGTGAAAGGGGATAAGGAGGCTTCACAGTGCATCCCAGGGTGGCGGAGAGATGGCAGGTCAGAGTAGGCGGGGCAGGGGCAGAAATAGGGAAGGTGGTTCCCTCTAAGGTCAGGGCAAGGGTCAGAGTTGGCTAGGGGTCATTTCCTCACCCAGTGAGGCTCAGGGTCACCCTTTCATCCTCATCCCCCCACTACAGACACAGGGTCACTGACTCCCCACACTCTCCTGGCCTGACTGTAGTCTTCTCTCTGCAGTACACGTCACTCTGGATCCACATACAGCCAATCCATGGCTCATCCTTTCGGAGAATCGGAGACAAGTAAGGCTTGGAAACACCCAGCAGGAAGTGCCTGAAAATGAGGAGAGATTTGATACCTATCCCATGGTCCTGGGTACCCAGCGCTTTGACTCTGGAAAAGTTTACTGGGAGGTAGATGTGACGGGAAAGGAGGCCTGGGACCTGGGGGTTTGTAGAGACTCCGTGCAGAGGAAGGGGCAGTTTTTGCTCACCCCCAAGAATGGCTTCTGGACAATTTGGCTATGGAACAAACAAAACTATGAGGCTGGCTCCTGGCCCCAGACTCCCCTCCACCTTCAGGTGCCTCCACGCCGAGTTGGGATCTTCCTAGACTATGAGGCCAGCACTGTTTCCTTCTACAACATCACTGACCATGGCTCCCTCATCTACACCTTCTCTGAATGTGCCTTCACTGGACCTCTGCGGCCCTTCTTCAATCCTGGTTTCAATGACGGAGGAAGAAATGCAGCCCCTCTGATCCTCTGTCCACTGACGATGGGCTGGTAGGGATCCAGATGGCTCTCTCTGGACACCAGCACCTCTCTGTTGGTTCCCCTTCTCAGCTACTGGCCCTGTCTTCTTTGCCCATGAACTCCAAACCACCTTTGTCTCTGCAGAGGTGTCAGGATGCCAGCAGGTAAACTTTGGCAGGGAGGTCACCGGAGGTCTATATCAAATGACTTGCAACACCAATATTCCTGCCCTGCATTGCCTTATGATTTCCTCCATGAAACAAGCTATTGTATTTGGCCCCCAGACTCATCTGGATCAACTAAAACATGTTTCTGCCTTCCTTATGTGATTCGAGTTTTGTTTTCTCCTTTCCATCTCTAGGCCTTTGGTCAGATCCCTACTATGTATCTTGCAAAGGGCTTCCTAAATAAATTGGGCCTCAGTCTATCCCATCATTCCTGTCTCGTACACATCTAGGATTATCTTTCCAACATACACGCATCAGATCATGAGTGGCTCCCCACTGCCTATAGAAAAACAGCCATTAGCAGCCACACTTTTTTTTTTTTTTTTTGCGGTACGCGGGCCTCTCACTGTTGTGGCCTCTCCCGTTGTGGAGCACAGGCTCCGGACGTGCAGGCTCAGCAGCCATGGCTCACAGGCCTAGCCGCTCCGTGGCACGTGGGATCTTCCCAGACCGGGGCATGAACCCATGTCCCCTGCATCGGCAGGCAGACCCTCAACCACTGCACCACCAGGGAAGCCCTGGAGTGGCACTTTTAATTTCCTTCAGGAACTTCCTTTGCATTTCCAACTTGGCTAATTGTTTAGCACAAGAGTCCTAGCTTTCGGCCTATGTTGGCTTTCAACATGTCTTTCTTATTAAGTTTAATCATTTTTAGCTTTTGATTTAAAGTGAGAAATGTGTGACTCTTCCCTCACTTGAACACAAGAAGGCCATTGTAGGGTTATTAATTGACCTAATTTCAATATTGTTGCATCTCAGGCAATAGAGAGGCTTAAGGAGAGGGAGAGAGATGAGCAGTCAAAACACACACATTTATCATCAAGTTTTCTCTGTCTTACGTGCAAACAGTTCTTGCCACCCCAAAACAATTACAACAGTAAGATCAAAGACCACTGATCACAGTTCACTATAGTAAATATAATAATAATGAAAAGGTTTGAAATACTGAGAGGAATATCAAAATGTGACAAAGAGGCACAAAGTGAACAAATGCTGCTGGAAAAATTGTGCTGATAGAATTGCTTGATGCAGGGTTGCCACAGACCTTCTATTTCTAAAAAAAATGCAATATCTACAAAGTGCAATAAAGCAAAGCACAGTAAAATGATGTATGCCTGTACTCTGTAAGTACTTCTTGAAAAAATATGTAACTAAATATTCCACCTTGGTGATGTACTACAATATGTTTAACCTATCCACTAATATTGAATATTTATATAGCTTCCATTTTCCTCTGTTAAATGTATTCTATGATGACTGATGAAAGAAATCAAAGATGATACAAACAGATGGAAAGATATACCATGTTCTTGGATTGGAAGAATCAACATTGTGAAAATGACTATACTACCCAAAGCAATCTATAGATCCAGTGCAATCCCTATCAAATTACCAATGGCATTTTTCACAGAACTAGAACAAAAAAAATTTACAATTTGTATGGAAACACAGAAGACCCAGAACAGCCAAAGCAATCTTGAGAAAGAAAAATGGAGCTGGAGGAATCAGGCTCCCTGACTTTGTACTATACTACAAAGCAACAGTAATCAAGACAGTATGGTACTGGCACAAAAACAGAAATATAGATAAATGGAACAGGATAGAAAGCCCAGAGATAAACCCACACACATATGGTCACCTTATGTTTGACAAAGGAGGCAAGAATATACAGTGGAGAAAAGACAGCCTCTTCAATAAGTGATGCTGGGAAAACTGGACAGCTACTTGTAAAAGAATGAAATTAGAACACTCCCTAACACCATACACAAAAATAAACTCAAAATGGATTAAAGACCTAAATGTAAGGCCAGACACTATCAAACTCTTAGAGGAAAACATAGGCAGAGCACTGTGACATAAATCACAGCAAGATCCTTTTTCATCTACCTCCTAGAGGAATGGAAATAAAAACAAAAATAAACAAATGGGACCTAATGAAACTTAAAAGCTTTTGCACAGAAAAGGAAACCATAAACAAGAGGAAAAGACAACCCTCAGAGTGGGTGAAAATATTTGCAAACAAAGCAACTGACAAAAGATTAATCTCCAAAATATACAAGCAGCTCATGCAGCTCAATATTAAAAATACAAACAACCCAATCCCAAAATGAGCAGAAGACCGAAATAGACATTTCTCCAAAGAAGACATACAGATTGCCAACAAACACATGAAAAGATGCTCAACATCACTAATAATTAGAGAAATGCAAATCAAAACCACAATGAGGTATCACCTCACACCGGTCAGAATGGCCATCATCAAAAAATCTACAAACAATAAATGCTGGAGAAGGTGTGGAAAAAAGGGAACCCTCCTGCACTGTTGGTGGGAATGTAAATTGATACAGTCACTATAGAGAACAGTATGGAGGTTCCTTAAAACCTAAAAACAGAACTACCATATGAGCCAGCAATCCCACTACTGGGCATATACCCTGAGAAAACCATAATTCAAAAAGAGACACATACCACAGTGTTCACTGTAGCACTATTTACAATAGCCAGGACATAGAAGCAACCTAAACCGACAGATGAATGGATAAGAAGATGTGGCAAATATATATAATGGAATATTACTCAGCCATAAAAAGAAATGAAATTGAGTTATTTGTAATGAGGTGGATGGACCTAGAGTCTGTCATATAGAGTGAAGTAAGTCAGAAAGAGAAAAACAAATACCGTATGCTAACGCACATATATGGAATCTAAAAAAAACGGTACTGATTAACCTAGTGTCAGTGCAGGAATAAACATGCAGATGTAGAGAACGGACTTGAGGACACGGTGGGGAAGGGGAAGCTGGTATGAAGTGAGAGAGTAGCACTGATATATATATACTACCAGATGTAAAATGTATGGCTAGTGGGAAGCTGCTGCATAGCACAGGGAGATCAGCTCGATGCTTTGTGATGACTTAGAGGAGTAGGATAGGGAGAGTGGGAGGGAGGCTCAAGAGGGAGGGAATATAGCAATACATATATACATATAGCTGATTCACTTTGTTGTACAGCAGAAACTAACACAACATTGTAAAGCAATTATACTCCATAAAGACATTAAAAAAAATATTCTGTGACGAAACATAGAAAACAAACTTATGTATACCAAAGGGGAAAGAGGGGGGATAAATTAGGAGTATATACACACCATTATATATAAAGTAGGTAAGCAACAGGATTTACTGTGTAACACAGGAGAAAATATTCAATATCTTGTAAAAACTTATAATGAAAAATTATCTGAAAAAATTATATATATATATATATATATATATATATATATATATATAACTGAATCACTTTGATGTACATCTGACACTAATAGAATATTATAAGCCAACTATACTTCACTAAAAGAATTCTGTGATGAGTATATATATATTTTGTTTTGTTTTGTTTTGTTTTTTTGGTTTTTTGTGGTACGTGGGCCTCTTCCGTTGCGGAGCACAGGCTCCGGACGCGCAGGCTCAGCGGCCATGGCTCAGGGGCCCAGCCGCTCCATGGCATGTGAGATCTTCCCAGACCGGGGCACGAACCCGTGTCCCCTGCATCGGCAGGTGGACTCTCAACCACTGCGCCACCAGGGAAGCCCTGTGATGAGTATATTTATAGATAAACTTCTGTATGTTTTCCAGATTCTTTTATTTAAATATTCAAAAGAAGGAAATTATTATGGCCATGTTTCTATTTCTATGTAGTTTTTATTGATGTAATTTCCTCATACTTTCATAATTATTTATAGTTCTTTTTTTGTGACAAAGTTAAATTTTTTCACTGGCAACCTACTCAGTGCCAGGCACTTTGCAATACAAGAGTGAACAACACAGTTGCCTTTGTGGAATTTATGGTACCAAGACAAAAAGCAAAATCCTCCAGTTAAATATTTTTGTTCATTAGTACTTTGCTGCCATATATTTAGAACTTGTGGGAGCTCTTGATATTTTAAAGTTATAAACTGATTTGGAGGCCATTTTTACTTCCAAATATTTCCCAGGTTTTGTTCCAAAATAATGCTCATTCACTTTCTTATAGACTAATTCTGCTTTGAGACTCATGCTGTCTCCCTTCTACTCTTCAATGCTGTCATAAGTTCCTTTCAATTCCCTCATAAACAAATGCATGCAAGTCATTACATTAGTATTAGAGGGACTTCGGTGTCCATGTGGAAAGCTAATTCTTCATCCTGTGCTCTTGATTCCATTTCCTCCTAATCTGAGTTGTCTTTCCCTTCACTCTACTGTAGTTATGCACTCCCATAACCACCTCCTTTCTCCTTTTCCAAATTCACTAATTCTAACATCCCACTGTCCAGCCATAAGTACTTAAGCCCAAATATGTCTTAACTATGCCTGTTTTTTAAGCCTCATAAAAACTGCTAATCTATTAACACTACAATTTTCTTTCCAAACCACCAACCCACTCTCTGATTCTTAAGTTTAGATTCCATGCTCTTCATTATAATAAATCTCTTCTAAGTATTCTCAAATCCTTTAAATCTTTTTCTCCATTCTTTCTGGCCCATTCCAAAATTATTATACACCAAATCAATAACTAGATTTGGGTAGTCACCCAGAGAACAGAATGGTGCCATTAAATGATTACCAACCTAGACTACCAACAGAGCCCAGTTTACACATTTTGCTCAAGTCAGCTCATTCTCCCACTCCACCTAATTAATGCTTCGTGTATACACCCTATTCAAACCTCCAACCTTGATTCAAGAACCCACCTCTCTACCTTTGGCAGAAAAGGTAGCCTACTAAATCAGAACTGATCAGTGAGAAACCCACACAAATTCAAGACTCTAAATCTTAAAACACAACTACATCTGCTCCTGCCCTCTCTTCATTCCTTCTTGCTGAGGAACTGTCTCTCCTGTCAAGTAATAATCCCTCCATTTGTTCTCTGGACACCAATAAGAAAGGTTAGCCTGAGCATTCATAGTCATGAACTTGCAAAGCATTATTTGGGCTAAAACTTGCAGTGATTGTATAGTCTGGGGAGGAAAATGTTGATAAATTAACCAACAGCTGTCCTGGTAAGGAGGGTCCAATGAGATGTCAAATGAGCATATGAAAAAATAGCCAATATCATCATACTTCGTTAAGGAAATGCAAATTAAAACAACAATGAGTTACCACTGCACACCTATTAGAATGGCTAAAATCCAATACACTAACAACACCAAATGCTGGTAAGAATGTGGCTCAATAGGACTCTTATTCATTGCTGGTAGAAATGCAAAATGGTAAAGACACTTTAGAAAACTGTTCTGAAGTTTCCTACAAAGCTAAACATACTCTTACCACATGATCCAGCAATCACACTTCTTAGTATTTACCCAAAGAAGCTGAAATTTTATGTCTACACAAAAACCTGCACACAGACATTTACAGAATCTTTATGCATAATTGCCAAATTTTGGAAGCAACCAAAATGCCTTTGAACAGGTGAATGGATGAACAAACTCAGGTACATCCGAACAATGGAATATTATTCAGCAAGATAAAGAAGTGAGATAAGACAAAAAGACATGGAGGAATTTTAAAAGCATTATACTCAGCAAAATAAGGTGATCTGTAAAGGTTACATGCTGTATGATACCAACCTTATGACATTCTGGAAAAAGGCAAAACTATGGAGACAGTTAAAAAAAAAAATCCATGGCTTTCAGGAATTTTGAGAGAGCAGGAGAGGGGTAAATAGGGACATACAGGGATTTTTAGGGCATTGAAAATATTCTGAATAGTTCTATAATGGTGGATACATGTCATTATACATTTTTCAAAACCCATAAACTATACAACACAAAGAGTGTACCCTAATATAAGCTGCAGTCTTTCATTAATAATAATGTATCAGTATTGGTTCATTAACTGTAACAAATATGCCACACTAATGCAAGACGCTAATAATAGGGGAAACTCTCTGATCAAAGGAGGAGGAAGGGGGTAGGGTGTATATGGGAACTCTCTCTACTTTCTACTCGATTTTTCTATACACCTAAAACTACTCTTAAAGAATAATATCTATTAATTTTTAATGCAATCCTTGAAATTAAAAACATTAAAACAATGGATTGCTTAAACAGCTTATTAGATAGGGCTAAGGAGATCATTAGAAACTTAAAGATAGGTTAGAAAAATGTGTCCCAATGTGACACAAAGAAATAAAGAGTTACAAAATAATAAAGAGAGGTTAAATTACTTGTAGGATAAAGACGGACAATAGAATATTTAAAAAGAATATCTTTCCCATATTAGGGAAGTTTTCAACTATAATCTCTTCAAATATTTTCTCAGTCCCTTTCTTCTTCTCTTCTTCTTCTGGGACCCGTATAATTCGAATGTTGGTGCATTTAATGTTGTCCCAGAGGTCTCTGAGACTGTCCTCAATTCTTTTCATTCTTTTTTCTTTATTCTGCTCTGCAGTAGTTATTTCCACTATTTTATCTTCCAGGTCACTTATCTGTTCTTCTGCCTCAGTTATTCTGCTATTGATCCCTTGTAGAGAATTTTTAACTTCATTTATTGTGTTGTTCATCACTGTTCGCTCTTTTGTTCTTCTAGGTCCTTGTTAAATGTTTCTTGTATTTTCTCCATTCTATTTCCAAGATTTTGGATCACCTTTACTATCATTATTCTGAATTCTTTTTCAGGTAGACTGCATATTTCCTCTTCATTTGTTTGCTCTGGTGGGTTTTTGCCTTGCTCCTTCATCTACTATATGTTTCTGTCTTCTCATTTTGCTTAACTTACTGTGTTTGGGGTCTCCTTTTCGCAGGCTGCAGGTTCATAGTTCCCGTTGTTTTTTGTGTCTGTCCCCAGTGGCTAAGGTTGGTTCAGTGGGTTGTGTAGGCTTCCTGGTGGAGGGGATTAGTGCCTGTGTTCTGGTGGAGGAGGCTGGATCTTGTCTTTCTGGTGGGCAAGTCCACGTCTTGTGGTGTGTTTTGGGGTGTCTGTGGCCTTATTATGATTTTAGGCAGCCTCTGTGCTAATGGATGGAGTTGTGTTCCTGTCTTGCTAATTGTTTGGCATAGGGTGTCCAGCACTGTAGCTTGCTGGTCGTTGAGTGGAGCTGGGACTTGGCGTTGAGATGGAGATCTCTGGGAGATTTCCGCCGTTTGATATTACGTGGAGTTGGGAGGTCTCTTGTGGACCTGCGTCCTGAACTTGCCTCTCCCATCTCAGAGGCACAGCCCTGATGCCTGGCAGGAGCACATAGAGCCTGTCATCCACACGGCTCAGAATAAAAGGGAGAAAGAAGAGGAAGGAAGAAAGAAAGAAGATAAAATAAAATGATTAAAATTAAAAATAATTATTAAGAAAAAGAAATTTTTTTACATCTTTATTGGAGTATAATTGCTTTACAATGGTGTGTTAGTTTCTGCTTTATAACAAAGTGAATCAGTTATACATATACATATGTTCCCATATCGCTTCCCTCTTGCATCTCCCTCCCTCCCACCCTCCCTATCCCACCCCTCTAGGTGATCACAAAGCACCGAGCTGATCTCCCTGTGCTATGCAGCTGCTTCCCACTAGCTATCTATTTTACGTTTGGTAGTGTATATATGTCCATGCCACTTTCTCGCTTTGTCACAGCTTACCTTTCCCTCTCCCCATATCCTCAAGTCCATTCTCTAGTAGGTCTGTGTCTTTATTCCTGTCTTACCCCTAGGTTCTTCATGACTTTTTTTTTCTTAAATTCCATATATATGTGTTAGCATACGGTATTTGTCTTTCTCTTTCTGACTTACTTCACTCTGTATGACAGACTCTAGGTCCACCCACCTCATTACAAATAGCTCAATTTCGTTTCTTTTTATGGCTGAGTAATATTCCATTGTATATATGTGCCACATCTTCTTTATCCATTCATCTGTTGATGGACACTTAGGCTGTTTCCATCTCCAGGCTATTGTAAATAGAGCTGCAATGAACATTTTGGTACATGACTCTTTTTGAATTATGGTTTTCTCATGGTATATGCCCAGTAGTGGGATTGCTGGGTCATATGGTAGTTCTGTTTGTAGTTTTTTAAGGAACCTCCATACTGTTCTCCATAGTGGCTGTACCAATTCACATTCCCACCAGCAGTGCAAGAGGGTTCCCTTTTCTCCACACCCTCTCCAGCATTTATTGTTTCTAGATTTTTTGATGATGGCCATTTTGACCAGTGTGAGATGATACCTCATTGTAGTTTTCATTTGCATTTCTCTAATGATTAATGATGTTGAGCATTCTTTCATGTGTTTGTTGGCAGTCTGTATATCTTCTTTGGAGAAATGTCTATTTAGGTCTTCTGCCCATTTTTGGAATGGCTTGTTTGTTTTTTTGTTTAAAAAAAAGGACAGACAGAACCCTAGGACAAATGGTGAAAGCAAAGCTATACAGACAAAATCACACACAGAAGCATACACATACACACTCACAAAAAGAGAAAAAGGGGAAAAAATAATATATCTTTGCTCCCAAAGTCCACCACCTCAATTTGGGATGATTCGTTGTCTATTCAGGTATTCCACAGATTCAGGGCACATCAAGTTGATGGTGGAGATTTAATCCACTGCTCCTGAGGCTGCTGGAAAAATTTCCCTTTCTCTTCTTTGTTCGCACAGCTTCTGGGGTTCAGTTTGGATTTGGCCCCGCCTGTGGGTGTAGGTTGCCTGAGGACTTCTGTTCCCGCTTAGACAGGGCGGGGTTAAAGGACCAGCTGATTCGGGGGCTCTGGCTCACTCAGGCGGAGGGGTGGGGGAGGGGGTACAGAGTGCGGGGCGAGCCTGCGGCGGCAGAGGCTGACGTGACATTGCACCAGCCTGAGGCACGCCCTGCATTCTCCCGGGGAAGTTGTCCCTGGATCCTGGGACCCTGGTGGTGGCTGGCTGCACAGACTCCCCGGAAGTGGGGTGTGGATAGTGACCTGTGCTCACACACAGGCTTCTTGGTGGTGGCAGCAGCAGCAGCCTTAGCGTCTCATGCCCGTCTCTGGGGTCCGCGGCTCACGCCAGTCTCTGGAGCTCCTTTAAGCAGCGCTCTTAATCCCCTCTCCTCGCCCACCAGGAAACAAAGAGGGAATAAAATGTCTCTTGCCTCTTCGGCAGCTCCAGACTTTTCCCCGGACTCCCTCCCAGCTAGCCGTGGCGCACTAATCCCCTGCAGGCCTCTCCCGGCGCTCCGACCGAAGCCCAAGCCTTAACTCCCAGCCCTGCCCGCCCCGGCGGGTGAGCAGACAAGCCTCTCGGGCTGGTGAGTGCCGGTCGGCACCGATCCTCTATGCGGGAATCTCCCCGCTTTGCCCTCCGCACCCCTGTTGCCGCGCTCTCCTCCACGGCTCCGAAGCTTCCCCCCTCCGCCACCCGCAGTCTCCGCCCGCGAAAGGGCTTCCTAGTGTGTGGAAACCATTCCTCCTTCACAGCTCCCTCCCACTGGTGCAGGTCCCGTCCCTATTCTTTTGCCTCTGTTTTTTCTTTTTTCTTTTGCCCTACCCAGGTACGTGGGAAGTTTCTTGCCTTTTGGGAGGTCTGAAGTCTTCTGCCAGCGTTCAGTAGGTGTTCTGTAGGAGTTGTTCCACATGTAGATGTATTTCTGATGTATTTGAGCGGAGGAAGGTGACTTCCGCGTCTTACTCTTCCGCCATCTTGAAGCTCCTCCCCAAACTGATACAACTATAAGGAAAAACAGACAAATCTACATTTATAATTGGGGATTTAATAGCCCATTCTCACTAATTGATACAACTACTAGACAGTAAATCTGCAAAGATAGAGAAAGCCTGAATAACACCACCAACAAATTCTAATGGACAAGTATAAATCAGTCCATCCATCAACAGCAGAATATATTTTTTCAAGATTTTGGAGATCATGCAACAAAATAAACCACATCCTGGGTCACAAAACAAACATCAGAAATACTAAACAGGGCTTCCCTGATGGCGCAGTGGTTGAGAGTCCGCCTGCTGATGCAGGGGACGTGAGTTCATGCCCCAGTCTGGGAAGATCCCACATGCGGCGGAGCGGCTGGGCCCGTGAGCCATGGCCGCTGAGCCTGCATGTCCAGAGCCTGTGCTCCGCAATGGAAGAGGCCACAACAGTAAGAGGCCCGCGTACTGGAAAAAAAAAAAAAATTAAACATGCACGGCAAATAAACCATTAATGAAATGAAAAGACAACCTACAGAATTGTAGGGAGAAAATATCCGCAAACCGTAACCAACAGAAGCTTACTTTACGAAGTATACAAACAGCTCATACAACTCAATAACAAAACAGCCCATCAAAAGATGGGCCGAAGACCTAAATAGACATTTCTCCAAAGAAGAGATACAGATGGCCAATAAGAACATAAGAAGATGCTGGACATCACTAATTAGAGAAATACAAATCAAAACTACAGTGAGGTATCACTTCACACCAGTCAGAATGGCCATCATTAAAATGTTTAAAAATAACAAATGCTGGAGAGGGTGGGCAGAAAAGGGAACCCTCCTACACTGTGGGTGGGAATGTAAATTGGTGCAGCAACTATGGAAAACTGTATGGAGGTTCCTCAAAAAACTAAAAATAGAGTTGCAACATGATCCAGCAATTTCATTCCTGGGCCTATATTGGAGGAAACTCTAATTTGAAAAGATACATGCACCCCCAATGTTCATTGTAGCTCTATTTATAATAGCCAGACATGGAAGCAACCTAAATGTCCATTGACAGAAGAATGGATTAGGAGGATGTGGTACTTATATGCAATGGAATATTACTCAACCATAAAAAGGACAAAATAATGACATTTGCAGCAACATGGATGGACCCACAGATTATCATACTATGTGAAGTAAGTCAGAAAGAGAGACAAATAGCATATAATACCACTTATATGTGGAATCTAAAATATAACAAAAATTAACTCATTTACAAAACAGTAAACTCATTTACAAAACAGTCTCACAGCCATAGAAAACAAGCTTATGGTTACCAAAGGGGAAAGGGGGTGGAGGAGGGATAAATTAGGATTAGCAGATACAAACCACTATATAGAAAATAGATAAACAACAGTGGACTACTGTATAGCACAGGGAACTACATTGCATATCTTCTAATACTTTTGATGAGAAAGAAAAGGAAAAGATTATATATATATATACACACACACATATATATATCTGAATCACTATGCTGTACACCAGAAACTAACACAATATTGTAATTCCACTATACATCAGTTTTTTAAAATAATAATTTAAAACTAAAATAGATAAACAACAAAGTCCTACTTTATACCACAGGGAACTATATTCAATATCCTGTAATAAACCATAATGGAAATGAATATGAAAAAGAATATATATACATATACACTCATAACTGAGTCACTTTGCTATGCACTGGAAACTAGCACATTGTAAATCAATAAAATAAAGAAATAAATAAAACTTCAATGAAACAAAAAAGAATGAACATAATCATAATGACAGCAAATATATATATAAAACCTCTAAGTCTATAGATGCCTTTCCAAGTACTTTATGTATAATATCCCATGTAATCCTCACTCAAATTCTCTATTGATTAAATAATCTTTCATTTTTAAGTTTTAAAAACTAAAAATAGAAATTGATGTAAACAACATTCAAATCATAGCTTAAGAATTTTCAAACATTAAACAATGAAAAAGACAAAGTATATTTCACAAATATAACTATTAATGTTTGTCTTTCTTTTTAACTAATGGAGTATTACTTTGCCATTAAAGAGAATGAAATAATGCCATTTGCAGCAACATGGATGGACCTAGAGATTATCATACTAAGTGAAGCAAGTCAGACAGAGAAAGAGAAATGTTGTATGATATAGCTTACATGTGGAATCTAAAAAGAAATGATACAGATGAATTTATTTACAAAACAGAAACAGACTCACAGATTTAGAGAACAAATTTATGGTTACTGGGGGGAAGCGTGAGGGAAGGGATAGTTAGGGAATTCGTGATTGACATGTACACACTGCTATATTTAAAATGGATAACCAACAAGGACCTACTGTATAGCACATGGAACTCTGCTCAATGTTATCTGGCAGCCTGGATGGGAGGGGAGTTTCTGGGAGAATGGATATATGTGTATGTATGACTGAGTCGCTTTGCTGTGCACTGAAATTATCAGAACTTTGTTAATCAGCTATACTCCAATATAAAATAAAAAGTTTTTTAAAATACTGCACAAATAGTTAAACTAAATATAATAGAGAAAATATAATTATTGTTTTTTTAAATAAATGAAAATAGAAAAGAACAACATAGAGCTTTCAAGAGTTAAATGAGCAAAGACAGGAAGAGCCAGATCATTTACAAGTTAAAGGACCCAAGAGAACAGACTTTAAAAATAAAACAGAAATTGGTTTGTCCCTACCTCTTCCATTGATCCTGGCAGAGTTTCAGTTTCCTCGGTATCATGCTTATTGCATGGAGCTGCAATTTGCTAATCACTTAACAAATGATAGCTATCTTTAACTCACAAGAAGAAATAAAACGATCCAACAAATATTCAAACTCAGTAGTAATCAAAAAACTGTTAGCAAAAAACCCAAATTCAGCTAACTTGAAGGATACAAATCAATACACAAAAAACAGTTCTGTATCTATACATTAATAACAAACAATCCAAAAGAGAAATTAACACACAATTCCATTTACAATTACATAAAATGAATAAACTACCTAGGAATAAATTTAACCAAAGAGATGAAAGACCTGTACCCTAAAAACTATAAGACATTGGTGGAAGAAATTAAAGAAGACACAAACAAATGGAAAATTATTTTGTGGTCATGGATTGGAAGAACTCGTGTTGTTGAAAGAACCATACTACCCAAAGCAATCTACAAATACAATGCAACCCCTATAAAAATTCCAATGGCATTTTTCAGAGATACAGAAAAACAATACTAAAATTTGTATGGAGCCACAAAAACCCCAAATAACCAAACCAATCTTGAAAAAGAGCAAGCTAGAGGCATCATGCTTCCTGAGTTCACACTATATCACAAAGCCATGGTAATCAAACATGGTATTGGCATAAACACAGACACATAGATCAATGGAACAGAAAAGAGAGCCAAGTACTCAACCTATCCATATAAAGTTAATTGAATTACAACAAAGAAGACAAGCATATACAATAGGGAAAGGACAGTCTCTTCAACAAATGGTCTTGGAAAAACTCAATAGCCACATGCAAAAGAGTGAAACTGGACCCCTCTCTTATACCAGTCATAAAAATCAATTCAAAATGGATTAAAGACTTGAACAGAAGACCTGAAACTCTAAAACACCTAGAAGGAAACATAGGCAGTAAGCCATGTGACTTTGGTCTTGGTGATAATTTCTTGAAACTGACACCAAAGGCAAAAGTAAAATAAACAAGTGAGATTACATCAAACTAAAAAGCCTCTGAACAGCAAAGGAAACCATCAACAAAATGGAAAGACAACCTACCAACTGGGAAAAAAATATTTGCAAATCGTATATCTGGTAATGAAATAAAATGTATATTTTAAGGCAGGACAAGAACATTTAAATATTTAAGGCAGGACAAGAACATTTAAACATAAGATTCTTTGCTCTGTCTGTCTGGGCTTCCTCCTTCCCTCCCTAATGTGCAATGTGCATCTGCCTTACATATTAAACAGATCTCCTCAAAGGGAGAACTGTTTCTCAATCACAAAGAGCAATGTGTTTCTTCCTTTCTTCTGAAGCTAACACTGTAACTTCTTAAAATATCAGCCTTCTTTCCAACTCTGTAGGGGGTCATGGTGACTTGCTGTTCACTTTTTACCTGCTTATCTGGACTATGTATCTTTGGTGAACTTTATGTAAAATGTCAGTATGTCATTTGATGTATGATCCTTTGTCTCAAAAATGTACTCTGCGTTCGACTTCTAAGAGACAGAACAGTTCTCAGAGATTCCGAGGGTCTGTCTCCCGGGTTATAATCCTCAATTTGGCTTGAAAAAAATTCTCTTTTTCTTCTCAATTTGATTGTTAATTGAATTCTTCAACAATGGTAAGGGCTTAATATCCAAAATATATGAAGAACTCATACAGCTCAATAGGAAAAACTGAAACTATCTGATTTTAAAATGAGCAGAGGATCTGAATAAACATTTTTCCAAAGAAGACATACAGATGGCCAACAGATACATGAAAAGGAGCTCAGCATCATTAATCATCAGAGAAATACAAGTCAAAACCACAAGGAGATGTCATCTCACACCTTTGCAATGGATATTATCAAAAAGACAAGAAATAACAAGTGTCAGTGAGGATGTGAAGAAAAGGGAACCACCGTGCACTGTTGGTGGGAATGTAAATTGTTGCAACCACTACAGAAAAGGGTATGGAGGTTCCTCAAAAAATTAAAAATATAGCTACCATGTGATCCTCAAATTGCACTTCTGGGTATTTATCTGAAGGAAATGAAAATACTGACTCAAAAATCATCTGCACCCCCGGGTTTATTATTGCAGCATTATTTACAATAGCTAAGGCATGGCAACAACCTAAGTGTACATGGATGCATGGATAGATAAAGAAAATACAGCATATATATCATGAAATATTATTCCAGATTAAAAAATAAATAAATCCTGCCATTTGTGATAACATAGATGGAACTTGATGGCATTATGTCAAGTGAAATAGGTTAGACAGAGAAAAAATAAATACTGTGTGATATCACTTGTATGGGAAATCTAAAGAAGTTGAGCTCAGAGAGATTGGTAATAGAAAGGTGGTTGCCAGAGTCTGGGGGTGGGGGAAAGGAGGAGATGTTGGTCAAAGGGTACAAACTACCAGTTAGAAGAGGACTAAGTTCTCAGGATAACAACAGCATGGTGATTAGAGTGAACAACACTGTGTCATATACTTGAAAGTCGATAACATTGTACATCTTAGATGTGATCAGCACAAAAAAAGGAAATGATAATTTTGTTCAATGATGGAGGTGTTAACTAATGCTACTGTGGCAATCATGCTGTAAAAAACTAAGTGTGTAGGAACAACAAGATATACACCTTAAATTACACAATGTTGTATGGCAACTATATCTCAATAAACCTGGGAGAAAATATTTTCTACAAGTCAAGAGATGTTATCCCAAGACAAAGCATGGATATATCTGGAGTATGACATGAATTGGGAAAGGTAAAGACTTAATGAGCTGGCGGGTCAATGGAAGTGCAGATTCCTTGGAAATTGATCTAGGAAGTACTGCATTAAAGGAGGCCAAAAAACAGTCCTTGACTGCCCAGCTGATGAGATCACTGAAGATCATGGTCTTATGTGAAGATGGAGGGACTTCCCATTCTTCAACATTCTCCTGGTACATAGCATCCATCAAATACCACATTAGCATTTTCCCATTACACAAGGGATCAGCCCCAGTCTCCCAACAGGTTTTGAAAATGTGATTCAAGCAATTCATTTACATTCCTGTACTCTGACATATATGTGATAGGATATAAATTATAGTGTAATAAAAATACCTGAAACCCTAAGAATCACTGATTCTAAGAAAGTCGCTTAGCTACCTAGAAAGACATAAAGGAATGCAGGTTTATATGTGATAGTTCAGGGATGCCACAAGATGTCTCAAAGGATGAGAAACTCAGTGACGAATAATTGAAGAAAATGTGAAACCAGAGCATTGTTCTCATTTCTTCTGTTACCAAAGATCAGGTTAGTGATATGTAAGATGTAAGACTTTGGGAAGTCCTATTTCTAGCCACATACTCTGTGCAGGATGGAGCTTACTCAGTCAAACACGACACTGCTCACTGTACTGCTTTGACAGTAGAAACTGGAAGTTCAGTACCTACCTGGTGAACATTCTACAGAAACAATTCACTAAACTATTACCAAGTGTGTTAGTTTACCACTAGCATTTATATCCACCAGTTCCATAGTTCACATCATGGATAGCTAGAGATGTTGAAAACACTGTTCCTCCTCCAAAGTTCAGGGCCTCCAAAGTGAATGGCCTAACAAATTCTTATAAGGCAAACATCACCCAGGTTAAGAAATAAAACTTGATCAGACACACCTGCAGCTGTGTCCATGTGCCCAGTCACAGTCACAAAGCCATCTTGGCATACCTAACTTTTCTAGTTACATGTATATTCATATCTTACAGCAATTTGCATCTAAATGCTGCCATTTCATCTTCAACAACCTTCTAAATATTCCATTTGCCTCTGTGTCTTAACTGGAACCATGTCTGTCTACTCAAGAAACTGCTGTATTTCCAGCAGCACATCTAAATCTTTATTTCCCATTCCTCATGGTTAGACAGAACGATATTACTGTTAGCTACAATTACAACTTACAAGCATAACTTCCCCTCCATTTAGCAAAACTACCGACACCAGTGGTGTTCAGACCGCATGGCAACTATTCTCCCACCATATTTAACTAACACCTGATCTAGCCCCATCCTCCCCACCCAATAATTTTTTTTAATGTAGCACACGGAGAACCACAGAGAATTTAGCAGCTTTCTGGTCCAAATTCTGACTCAATTTTGATGGATCTGAAGCTGGAAAGAACTTGCCACAATGAAGAGCATCCTAAGATACTGGTAAAAGGATTGTCCAATGATGAAGATCAGGATTCGGCATCCTGGGACTGCACTCACCACGAGTAAGACCCGAAGATAGCCAGCAGTTTGCAGTCCTGGCTAAACACTGTGGGTAACATCTACAGCTCCACGTAAATGATCTCTAGGTTCCAATCACCCCTTCTAATCTGTCTCCGGTGCTGCACGGGCTCGGGAGGAAACATGGGCCCAGGCAGCCTCCCAGGTGACCTTTAACTCACCTTCTGCTCTCATTCTTACCAACTCCAGCAACCAAAATTTACCCACTTAATGCCAACAATGTTCAGGGTTTTGGCGTCTTCCTCAACTGCATCTTTTTTTTAAAGATTTTTGTGATGTGGACAATTTTTTTAAAAGTCTTTACTGAATTGGTTACAATCTTGCTTCTGTTTTATTTTTTGGCTTTTTTCCTGCAAGGCATGTGGGATCTTAGCTCCCTGACCAGGGATCGAACCCCCACCCCCTACCTTGGAAGGTGAAGTCCCAACCACTGGGCTACCTGGGAAGTCCCTCAACTGCATTTTTCTAACTCTACAAGAGACACCAACTTCTACAGTTCCATCAAGAACTCTACCACTAGATCAAAATTGAAACAGTAAATTCATCAACATTAAAGTTCTAACTTTCCAATCTCTTTTATATGTTTATGGCCTATAAGGACTCTTAGACAAACAATGTTCCACCATCTGTTTAATCCAGTCCCATTCCTTTTCACTTATTCACATACACTTTTTATTTTGTTTTTTTAAGTAAATATATTATTTTTAATTTTTATTGGACTATATAGTTGATTTACAATGTTGTATTCGTTTCTACTGTATGACAAAGTGAATCAGTTATATATATATAAATCCACTCTTTTTTAGATTCTTTTCCCATATAGCTCATTACAGAGTTGAAAAGAGTTCCTTGTGCTATAGAGTAGGTCCTTATTAGTTATCTATTTTATATACACTTTATATTTTGTAATTCATCACTGTAATCACTCCATTTTGGCACCTGCAACATTTTACTCATGTGTCATATTTTCCTTGACTTGCCCAAACAGATAGGAACTCAATTAGCAACATATTAAATTTTCTTCAAAATGAATTTTCCAGCAAAAATAATACCAACTGGACAAAACATTTCTATCTTCAGAACACCCAAAACTACCTAAAAATCTACTTCAATTTGGTGTTCCCATCACATGAAATGATAGCCTCAATAGATTATCCCCTCCTGGCACCTATCCTGACCCTCTACCAACCATCAGAGGACAGAATGATCATAAAGGGTACTGAATCTACCAGGAAAGAAACCCTCACCGCCCTACCACAGCACTGCCACATGAATGTACGTGCACCTGGTCACCTATGGTGAAAACCAGAAAATTGAGAGTGCTTCTAAGTTCCTCCCTCTCTCTGCTCTTCAGCAAGTCCTGTAATTTCAACTCCAATATCTCTCTGGTCCCATATCTACTCCACCTCTCCAGAGCCACCACCCTACAACTGGGTCCACTCTTATCCTCAGAAATTACTGTACAAGCTAGTCCCAACAGGTCCAACCTTGCTCCAATGTGCCTACACTCTGTAAAGAAAGTCGACATCTACTTTGTGACATAGCAAGTAACCTAATTCAACCAACCCAACTACCTCTCCTTTATTTTCTCCTGCACGTCGCACGGGACTTGGCGCCACTGCTGATTAGAACCAAGAGTGTTTTACTTCCCAATAGTAAGGATCCACTTTCAGAGGAGCACAAAACTCAAAATGATGAATGTTTTAAGCATAAAGAAAATCCTCCTTAGGAAAGAATGCGTTTCTCCATGGAATTCAAATAGCTTGAACAATAAAAAGCCAAGGGAATCCGTTTGTAATATGCATCCCCTATCACAAATGAAAAGACACCTTATCTTTAAATTAGAGGTTTTATTTCATTTAATGAGCTATTTAATTAAACAGATCATACCAGGATTTTAGTAATAAATGCCACCCATTATCTACCCTGAGTTTCTAATACAGTTGGCATTAGTAAAAGACATACAATCTAAAAATAAAAATATTTCAAAGTTCAAACATTTAATATAATTTTATCTCACGAAAAAAAAAATATTAACATACACCTCGCCAAAAGGACAAAAGGAAATTGATATAAATGGATGGAATACACAATGGTTTTTTTTTTCCAGAGCGTCCTTCATTACATCACTTGTCCAACACTCGATTATAAGCTGTGGTTTGTTCATCAGGAAAACGGAGTCCTTGAGGTTAACTTCCTTGCAGAGCCGTGTGAGCACTGAATTCTTTCTTCTTTTTTTTTTTTTTAACATCTTTATTGGGGTATAATTGCTTTACAATGGTGTGTTAGTTTCTGCTTTATAACAAAGTGAATCAGTTATACATATACATATGTTCCCATATCTCTTCCCTCTTGCATCTCCCTCCCTCCTACTCTCCCTATCCCGCCCCTCCAGGCGGTCACAAAGCACGGAGCTGACCTCCCTGTGCTATGCGGCTGCTTCCCACTAGCTATCTACCTTACGTTTGGTAGTGTATATATGTCCATGCCTCTCATTAGAGAAATGCAAATCAAAACTACAATGAGACATCATCTCACACCAGTCAGAATGGCCATCATCAAAAAATCTAGAAACAATAAATGCTGGAGAGGGTGTGAAGAAAAGGGAACCCTCTTGCACTGCTGGTGGGAATGTGAATTGGTACAGCCACTATGGAGAACAGTATGGAGGTTCCTTAAAAAACTACAAATAGAACTACCATATGAGCCAGCAATCCCACTACTGGGCATATACCCTGAGAAAACCATAATTCAAAAAGAGTCATGTACCAAAATGTTCATTGCAGCTCTATTTACAATAGTCCAGAGATGGAAACAACCTAAGTGCCCATCTTCAGATGAATGGATAAAGAAGATGTGGCACATATATACAATGGAATATTACTCAGCCATAAAAGGAAACGAAATTGAGCTATTTGTAATGAGGTGGATAGACCTAGAGTCTGTCATACAGAGTGGAGTAATTCAGAAAGAGAAAGACAAATACCGTATCCTAACACATATATATGGAAATTAAGGAAAAAAATGTCATGAAGAACCTAGGGGTAAGACAGGAATAAAGACACAGACCTACTAGAGAACGGACTTGAGGATATGGAGAGGGGGAAGGGTGGGCTGTGACAAAGCGAGAGAGAGGCATGAATTCTTTCTTCTGAGTCAAGTACCCACACAAGTGTCCCTCAAATTGGAAGGCTTTGGATGCCGACTGGCAGTCCATGTTCCGTTTCCCATGAAATATATTCTCCTCCACTTCCTTCCCTGGGTTGAAAAGAAGGGTACTTGAAAAAAATCATAGAGATAGCCTTTAGTGGAAAGGGCTTTGAGGACACTTCTCACAGAAGATACCACTAGCCCAAAAGTCCAGGCACAAGTTCTCATCTGCAAAGGAGCTGAAATCAGCCAAGATCTTCAGTAGAAGCAGACTGTGTGAAGAAAGTTCCCTCCTGTTTTCTCCTTATCTGCCTGGAGCAACTCAGCCAGACTGCCTTCCATGTCTTCCGCCTGCTGGAGACCTTGGCAGAGCTCACAGATGATCAGAGATCCAAGGGTGGCTAACTCCAGGGTGTCCTCTATGTCCACGTTGATCACGTGCACAGGCTGCCAGGTCTCCTGATCTCTGGCACACATATCTGCCACAACCCTGTTATAGATTCTCTCCGCACAGGTGAAGATGACATCGAAGGGATCTCTGCACTCTTGAAATCTTTCTGGGTGAGGCTTGATTCTGTCATTTCTTTTCAAGATGTGTAAGACTCCATTCCCTTTGTAGTATTTTCAGTCTTAACAGGAAAGGTCCTTGTGCATCATATTACATGAAGTTGAAAAGTCATAAGCCACTGGTTCCTTGGGCACCAGTCTTGGGAACCTTACGAGGGATCCCATTCCAAAAGACCTGACACTGAAACTTTTCTTCCTGAGGATGCTGTGGGCTTCCATTCTCCTGTTTATGTTACGCATACAGACCACAGCCACCCTGAGCGGAGAGGAGGGCATTATGGCGGCTCCTTGGGACTCCCAGCCAGACGAGTGGAATTCAGGGGCCGAGGGAACTCTGAAGCCAGGAGGTTGACCGGCTGGGTCCAGCTCTCCCAACCTGTGTTAGTGTCAAAGAACAGAAACCGGGTTTACATGGAGTCACCTCCCCACAGTGGGAGGAGAATTCTTGATTGATGATTGGCTTAGCTCTTGAGTGATTGGGTTTGGATAGTGGGCTCTGACCAGAGAACCCAATCCAGTCATCAGAACCATCCAGTCGTTAAATCACCTGAACGTCTAAATCTCCACAAGGGTATGCTTACCCCGTGGGTGTGTCTTGAAATCTCCACTTAGCCCTGTTGGTGCACCTGTGGATGGGGCTACGATTGATATTAGGCAAATTACCTAGACTCCTCCAAAACTTGTCACCAGCCCCTGCAGTGACTTGAGAACATGCCTGTGAAAAACGTGTTTGAAACTTCCAAGCTCACACTTCAGTCAATTTTACATAAAATTACAAGGGTTGTTTCATATTCCTTTCATCAGCTGATACTCTAGAAGTGTAATTGTGTCAAATCTCAGGAGGATTCCTACAGTTTTGCCCATAAAGTAATAAAATGATTCACCAGTGTAAAAAACGACTCCTGGAAAACATCCCTGCTGACAGTGTTTCAGGAGTTACAAGAACACTACACATCCTCCTATTGATTTTCTTGAATTCATGATGATTCTCCAGGGACTGGAGCAGCCTCCACCGGCTCTCCCATGTCTTCAAGTACGGCTCTGTCCGACCATTCTATACTGAAATAGTCATTTTTAGCTCCATTCCTTTTGTTACTTTGCACAGTTGACTGAGCAAAGGTCATAGAGGTAAAACTCATGAACGGGACACCAAACAGGAAGGAGAGACAGTCCTGTCACTTCAAAATGGTACAGGATGAACATCCATTTAGAAAGCCACAGGTTTTATGTCCCTGTGCCTCTGTCAATTATAGTGATTGTCACACTGCAAAGAGTCCTACCTCAGTAAATGCACTCGGTCTTCTCAAAGCGTGAATCCAAGACCCAGGGCCTTAACATCAACCTGGAATGTGAGACAAAGGCAAATTTGGACCCCAGACCACCAAATCAGAAACTCTGGGAGTCGAGCCTGGAGATCTGGGATGTACGAAGCCCTTCAGGTGATTGTGATGTGCACCAAAGCATGAGAGCAGCTGTCTCAAAGCAGAGGGTCCTGAGCCTTGGCTGTACCTTGGAAGTCCCTGGGAATTCATTCCAAGCAGGGCTTCAAGAGCACAAGGGAAGCAGGATGTTCATAAGAGAAAAGTCATTGTAGGAAAAACCAGGCATAAATGAAAATGTACTCAGAACTTACATACAGCGTGAAATTTTTTTTATTAGCGTCAGTGACCCAGACCTGAAACATTCTAACACACGGCGAAGAGCAAGATCTCGGGCTCAAACTATAATCAAGACCAGAGGGGAGGACCATGTTTCAGAAGAATTGAGAAATACTTTTTTAAGCCCACCCTTGAAGACTAGTACACAAACTGGTGCCATATAATGTGAAGAAGGTGAAGGGGGGAGACTCGGAGGATCGGCCATGGTTTGCTCATCTGGAAGTGGAGTTCCTTGATGTTCACTTCCTCACGGAACAATGTGAGCACTGAATTGTCTCTTCCAAGGAAAGTACCTCGAATGCTGTCCCCAGTGTTGGAAGGGTTTTATGCCCAGTGGTGGTCCATGTTCCATTTCCCATAAAATGCTTTTCTCCACTTCCTTCCCTGGCTGGGGTGTCTCTGAAAAAAAAATCATACACATGTCCTTTAGCAGAAAGAGTTTTGAATACGCTTCTTACAGAAAATACCAACTAGCCCAAAAGTCCAAGCACAAGTTCTTACCGAGGAAGGAGTTCAAACCAGCCAAGATCTTCAGTAGAAGCAGACCGTGTGCAGAAAGCTCCTTCCTGTTTTCCCCTCTGCTGCCAGGAGAAGCTCAGCCAGACTGCTTTCCATGTCATCTGCCTGCTGGAGACCTTGGCAGAGCTCACAGATGATCAGAGATCCAAGAGTGGCGTCCTCCAGGGTGTCGTTTATGTCCACGTTGATCACGTGAACAGGCTGACAGGTCTCCTGCTCTCGGGTGCACAGATCTGCCACCACCCTGTCATAGACGCCCTCCTGACATGTGAAGATGACATCAAAGGGATCCCTGCACTCTTGAAATCTTTCCGGGTGAGGCTTGATTCTCTCATTTCTTCCCAAGATGTGTAAGACACCATTGCTTCTATAGCGTTCTCCATCTTTGCGGAGAAGGTCCTTGCTCATTTGCTCATACGTGGTGGAAAAATCATAAACCACGGGGAGGTTACCTGCACGTCCTGGGAGCCTCACACAGGATCCGACTCCAAAAGACTTGACATTGAACCCTTTCTTCATGAGGATGCTGTGGGCTTCCATGCTCCTGTTCATGTTACTCATACAGACCACAGCCACCCTGAGTGGAGAGGAGGGCATGATGGCAGCTCCTTGGGACTCCCAGCCAGATGAGTGGAATTCAGGGGCCGAGGGAACTCTGAAGCCAGAAGGATAACCGGCTGGGTCCAGCTCTCCCAACCTGTGTTACTGTCAAACAACGGAAACCGGGTTTATATGGAGTCACCTCCCCACAGTGGGAGAAGAATTCTTGATTGATGATTGGCTTAGCTCTTGAGTGATTGGGTTTGGATAGTGGGCTCTGACCAGAGAACCCAATCCAGTCATCAGAACCATCCAGTCGTTAAATCACCTGAACGTCTAAATCTCCACAAGGGTATGCTTACCCCGTGGGTGTGTCTTGAAATCTCCACTTAGCCCTGTTGGTGCACCTGTGGATGGGGCTACGATTGATATTAGGCAAATTACCTAGACTCCTCCAAAACTTGTCACCAGCCCCTGCAGTGACTTGAGAACATGCCTGTGAAAAACGTGTTTGAAACTTCCAAGCTCACACTTCAGTCAATTTTACATAAAATTACAAGGGTTGTTTCATATTCCTTTCATCAGCTGATATTCTAAAAGTGTAATTGTGTCAAATCTCAGGAGGATTCCTATAGTTTTGCCCATAAAGTAATAAAATGATTCACCAGTGTAAAAAGCGACTCCTGGAAAACATCCCTGCTGACAGTGTTTCAGGAGTTACAAGAACACTACACATCCTCCTACTGATTTTCTTGAATTCATGATGATTCTCCAGGGACTGGAGCAGCCTCCACCAGCTCCCCCATGTCTTCAAGTACGGCTCTGTCCGACCATTCTATACTGAAATAGTCATTTATAGTTCCATTCCTTTTGTTAGTTTGCACAGTTGACTGAGCAAAGGACATAGAGGTTGCCTGTGGGTCCTGGGAGCCTCACACGGGATCCGGCTCCAAAAGATTTGACACTGAACCCTTTCTTCATGAGGATGCTGTGGGCTTCCACGCTCCTGTTCATGTTACTCATACAGACCATAGCCACTCAGAGCGAGGAGGAGGGCATGGTGGTCGCCACTTGGGACTCCAGCCAGACGGCTGGAGATTGAGGGGACTCTGAAGCCAGGGAGAAGACTGCCTCCATCCAGCTCTTCCAACTAGTGTACTGTCAAAGAACAGAGACCAGGCTTATATTAAGTCACCACCCACCCTTGGTGCCTGGAGAACTCTTGATTGATTGATTGGGTTAACTCTTGATTGACTGGGTTTGGATAGTGGGCTCTAACCAGAGAACTCAATCCAGTCATCAGAAAAATCAGGTGATTAAATGAACTGAAAATCTAATTCTTTGCAAAGGTATGGTTACCCACTGGGAGCGTTTTGAAATCTCTAGTTAGCCCTGTTTGTTCACCTGTGTATGGGACTACTATTGATATTAGACAAAACACCTAGACTATTCCCAAGCTTGTCACCAACCACTCCAGTGACCTGCGAACATGCATGTGGAAAATGTGTTTGAAATTTCCATGCTTACACTTAATTCAGTTATATGTAAAATTAAAAGTGTTTTTGCATATTTCTTTCATACAATTGATACTCTACAAATGTAACTGTGTTAAGTCAGAGGAAGGCACACATAGTTTTGTCCATAAAATCATAAAATGATTCACCAGTGTAAAAAGTGACTTCTGGAAAACATCCCTGTTGATAGTGTTTCAGGAGTTACAAGAACACCACACATCCTCCTTTTGATTTTCTTAAATTCATGATAATTCTCGAAAGACTCCAGTGGCCTCCACCAGGTTTCTGATGTCTTTTACACTCAGTCTCATGGTGGAATCCCCAAACCAGAAGCGTCAACATCAATTGGGAATGTGGTAATGCAAATTTTGACCCCAGATCACCCAATCAGTATCTCTGGGAGTGGAGCCCATAGATATGTCTTTTTTAGAAACACTCATATGATTGTGTATTACACCAAGGCTTAAGAGCACCTGCCTCGAGGCAGAGGTTTCTGCAACTTGACTGGACCTTGGAAGTCCCTGGGAAGTTGTAAAAAGCACTGTTTCAAGAGTAGAAGAGAGGGCTTCCCTGGTGGCGCAGTGGTTGAGAGTCCGCCTGCCGATGCAAGGGACACGGGTTCGCGCCCCAGTCTGGGAGGATCCCACATGCCGCGGAGCGGCTGGGCCCGTCAACGGGAGACACCACAGCAGTGAGAGGCCCGCTTACCGCCAAAAAAAAAAAGAGAGACCTACTGTATAGCACAGGGGACTATTCTCATAATTTTATAATAACCTATAAGGGAAAAGAATGTGAGGAAGCAACATCATTAATCATTAGAGAAATGCAAATCAAAACTACAATGAGATATCATCTCACACCAGTCAGAATGGCCATCATCAAAAAATCTAGAAACAATAAATGCTGGAGAGGGTGTGGAGAAAAGGGAACACTCTTGCACTGCTGGTGGGAATGTGAATTGGTTCAGCCACTGTGGAGAACAGTATGGAGGTTCCTTAAAAAACTACAAATAGAATTACCATATGACCCAGCAATCCCACTACTTGGCATATACCCTGAGAAAACCAAAATTCAAAGAGAGTCATGTACCAAAATGTTCATTGCAGCTCTATTTACAATAGCCAGGACATGGAAACAACCTAAGCGCCCATCATCGGATGAATGGATAAAGAAGATGTGGCACATATACACAATGGAATATTACTCAGCCTTAAAAAGAAATGAAATTGAGCTATTTGTAATGAGATGGATAGACCTAGAATCTGTCATACAGAGTGAAGTAAGTCAGAAAGAAAAAGACAAATACCGTATGCTAACACATATATATGGAATTTAAGGGAAAAAAATGTCATGAAGAACCTAGGGGTAAGATAGGAATAAAGACGCAGACCTACTAGAGAACGGACTTAAGGATATGGGGAGGGGGAAGGGTGAGTTTTGACAGGGCGAGAGAGAGTCATGGACATATACACACTAACAAACGTAGTAAGGTAGATAGCTGGGGGGAAGCAGCCGCAAGGCACAGGGATATTAGCTCGGTGCTTTGTGACAGCCTGGAAGGGTGGGATGGGGAGAGTGGGAGGGAGAGAGACGCAAGAGGGAAGACATATGGGAACATATGTATATGTATAGCTGATTCACTTTGTTGTAAGGCAGAAACTAACACACCATTGTAAAGCAATTATACCCCAATAAAGATGTTTAAAAAAAAAAAAAAAAAAAAAAAAAAAAAAAAAAAAAAAAAGAATGTGAGGAAGAATATATATATGTATATATATGTGTGTATATATATGTATGTGTACATATATATACACTTATATACACCTGAATCACTGTGTTGTACAACTGAAACTAACACAACATCGTAAATCAACTATACTTCAATTGAATATATATATATTAATATATATATATATAAAGAGGCACAAACTACTAGGTATAAAATAGATAAGCAACAAGGATATATTGTACAGCACAGGGAAATACAGACATTATCTTGTAATAACTTTAAATGGAGTATAATCTATAAAATTTGAATTACCTTGCTGTACCCATTTTGTATATTGATATACAATATTACTAATGTAATATTATATATCAACTATACTTCAATTAAATAGTAAAGAATAGTGTAAAAAGATAAAATAAAATAAAAATTTTAAAGGAGAGAATTAAGGTCTCAGAGCCTAAATTATAATCATGACCCAAGGGGAGGATCACATTTCAAAGGCATTGAGAAGCACTAAGCTAAGCCAATCCTTGAAGGCCAGTTCACAAAATAGTGCTGTATAATTTGGACAGATGTGAAGGGAGGAGACTGGGAGGATCAGCCATAATTTGCTCATCTGGAAAATGGAGTTCCTAGATGGTAACTTCATTGCAGAGTGATGTGATCCCTGAATTGTCTCTTCCAAGGTAAGTACCTTGAGCATCGTCTCCACATAGGAAGGGATTTTATGACTACTGGTAGTCCATGTTCCAATTTCCAGAAAACACTTTTCCCATCCATTTTCTTCCCTGGGTAGGTGTACCTGAAAAAAATCGTACAAAGATATTTTAATGGAAAGAGCATTAAAGACACCTCTCACAGAAAACACAGACTAGTTCAAAGTTCCAGGCACAAGTTCTGATGGCTGAAGAAGCCCAAGATCTTCAGTAGAAGCAGACCATGTGAAGAAAGCTCCTTCCAGTTTTCCCCTCCACTGCCAGGAGCAGCTGGGCCAGATGGTCTTCTAGGTCATCAACATGCTGGAGGCGTTGGCAGAGCTCACAGATGATCAAAGCTCCAAGGGTGGTGTCCTCCAGGGTGTCATCTGTGTCCACATTGATCAAGTGCACAGTCTGACAGGTCTCCTGCTCTCTGGCACACAGATTTTCCACAATTCTGTTGAAGATGCTCTCCTCACAGGTGGAATTGACATCAAAGGGATACTTGCAGTCTTGAATCTTCTGAATGGGGTTTGATTCTCTCATTTCTTCCCAAGGTGTGTAAGGTTCCATTCCTGCTCTAGCATTCTTTACCTTTCCTGTTAAGATTGTGTACATCTGCTTATATATCTTTGAGAAATGGTAAATCACTGCATGGTCTGCATTTTTGGAGAAAGAACAGTAGCTATAACCTCTGCAGTTTTTCACATACAATGTCTATTATGCAATCACACCCAATCAAATATTACCAAGCATTTCAAGAAATATCATCAGTAACAAAAATCATTGAGGAAAATGTAACAGGCACAGAACTACAAATGAATTAAATATTGGAATTATCAGACAGATATTTTTTAATAAAATGTTTATCTGGATCATTTTAGAAAATATTGTGTCTTCAAAGTTAAATCATCACCAAAAGAGAAGTCCCCATCCAGGATCTCCAGGACCATAAGTAGTTGCCTATTGCCATCACAGGCTCAGCAAGAAGATGCACGGAAAATTTCTACTGAGTGTTGGTCCAACCTTAATTAATGTTATGAACTGAACTATAAATGTGAGCTATGAGGACTCATCTGTATCTCAGATGTGATGCCTGTATTAAACAGACTTCTGTGACCCTATTCAGAGATTCTGGCCCAGCCTGAGAGACTCCTGTTCTTCCTGGATTAGTTCAAGGAACCGAGATAACCCTGTGAGGAGCACACATATGATCCATTAAGACTGAGTGGAGAAGCGAATAATACCTCACCTGCTGAGCAGTTTACTGCAGAGCACTCTACTCCCCAAAACCTCCCATCACATCACCACTTGACTCAATGACCTGACAAAGCTTTGGCCTTTGGAAGAATTCCCACTGTCTAGAAATCTTGGGCTTCTCTAAGGAGGGCAGGGAGAAGTACTTCTATAAATATTTCAACGACAAGGACTAAGGCCTGAGAGCTTTGCAATTGACAAAAGACAACAAGATGTGCCTCAAACAGCAGATGAAGGAGAGGGTAGTCTTACCGAACCAAACTTTGGTCCGCTTGCCCAAGCTCAGTAAAGCCAATCTACTGACACCAGGTTTGGGGAAAGGAAAGTGCAGTGTTTATTGCAGGTGCCAAACAAGGAGTCCAGGTGGCAAATGCTCAAAAGACCCAAACTCCCCATGGCTTATAGTGAAAGGTTTTTAAAGACAGTGTGCAGTAGAGGGTTGCACGGTGAGTGATCACCTCATAGACTTTCTTCTGATTGGTTGGTGGTGAGGTAATGGGGAGTCAGCATCATCAACCTTCTAGTTCCAACTGGTCTGGGGTCTACATGCTTGTGATTAGCATGCAGTTAACTTCTTCCACCTGGTGGGGGTTGTAGCATCTGCAAAATCACTCAAAGGATATGGCTCAGCATATCATCTTACAGCCCTTGAGAAGGAACTTAAGGTCCTTGACTTTGTTTAATGACAAAACTATTATTTTATCTTATTAACTGTTTGCTTTTGTTTCTGAATTTTCTCACTTCTCTGATTAAATTTATTCTTTGGAACTCAGAGAAGGCCTAGAAGGATAAAGTTTTTCTACAAACAAGAGATAGGCAAAGGACAGGTCGGGGGAGGGTGGGTCGGTCCCCAGAAGGCCCATAGTGTCCTGCTTGTTTACAGCAGGAACACACAGCCACTGCTCAGATCACAATCACCTCCTTTGTGCATTATCTCTCCAATTTACTCAGCTTAGGTGACCAGAGACCTAATATTTGTGTACCTGTGTTATCCGGCTACTAAGGGAATCTAAGTACAAAAAATCCTATTTGATAAATTTGACTTTCAGATGTATGGACTAGATGTATCTGTTTTCTCTCATTTCTTGGATATAAATACAAATGTGTTTCAGAAAGATGGTGACTATGAAAATTGCTGTAGTTTCATCCACTTCAATGTCAGGTTGTTTTGCAGCCAATTTTTACTCGTTGAGAGAATATACAGGAATAGATGATATATCTCTTCCTTTGGAGGTCTGAAAAATCTGCTTGAAAGCTTTGAAAGGCACCATCCAAGTTTTCAAGCTCAACAATAATTTCTTGTTCAACCGCCTAAGTTGAAGGACAGCCAGAGAGTTGAAGGAGAAGCTCTCGTGTTAAGATGTCACCCAGTATATAGTTGGAATACTGCAGTGAGTATAGTACAAGAAAATCAATGCTTTTATGCGATAAAAATATTTCCCTACTTGTTTGAGGCCCAAAATGAAAAATTTGTGAAACAAGCTATGGACGTACCAATGGATGCACCAGCGTACCTATATATTAATTTTTTCCTAAATTAAATTTACGGTTTTGCCTTCTATATTAAGTACTGTTATTTTGTAGAAAGAATAAATCTAAATTTACAGTGACTATTCAGAATTATTTTTTTCTCTCTGCTTCCTCCCCAGCTTCCTGAGCTCCAGCTGCTCTTATCCCTGGGAAGGTCCATGAGATGCTCAAGTGGGTTCTAGTCCATGGTTCATATTTCAACCTCAGAAATAAGTCCAGACCTGGCTGGAAGACAGTATTGGAGTAGAAGAATGAGGAACAGTAGCCACTGTATGTTACTGTTCATGGTCCCTCAGATCTGAATGATAAGTGACCACCTAACTGAGAAAATAACATCCTTGGGCATGAGGAGGCTTGGGTTTCCCCTGCCTGAAGCTACATTCCCCAAAGGAGAAAGGGAGGGGGGATAAATTAGGAGTATGAGATTAACAGATACAACTACTGTACATAAAATACATAAGCAACAAGGATTTATGGTATAGCACAGGGAACTATATTCAATATCTTATAATAGCCCATAATGGAAAATAATCTGGAAATATATAATATATATATATATATATATATATACATATACATATAGATAGATATAGATATAATTGCATCACTTTGCTGTACACCTAAAAACTAACACAATATTGTAAATCAACCATACTTCAATTTTTTAAAAGATGGTTTTTCCTATAGTCAGTATTTTTTGAATGTTTTAAATGTCTTTTTTATTATTACTACTTTATTTCCATTTTTTTAAAGTCTATTCTGGAAAAAAATACCTTGCCCTCAAAGTTCTTATGTCTTTTTGTAATTACCTCTACAAGAAAGTCCATATTCTCCAGACACATTTTTATGTGAAATCAGTGGACACTCAGTTGTATTTCTGTGGCTGAATACAGTTTGTTTATTTCCAAATTACTTCAAGAACCCAGGCAACAATTTATGTTTCATGTACTTTAGGACATCAGTGAACTGAAACTTTTTAAAGCTACATTTGTTCATGTGAATTCTTTGAGTTTCTTACAGAAAGCTTTGCAGTGCAATTGTATGACTTTTTAAAATCAATAGTCAACTCAAGATAAGGGTCCAATTTTATTTTTTTGGATGTTGATATCCAGTTTTTCCAAAACTATTTATTGAAGAGAGACTATCCTTTCCCCATTGTGTGTTCTTGGCACACTTGTTAAAGATGAGTTGATAGTACCTGCCAGTTCCATACTGTAGCTTTGTAATATATTTTGAAATCAGGAAGTGCTATGTCTCCAACTGTGTTCTTTTCATTCAAAATTGCTTTGGCTATTCAGGGTCTTTTCAGGTTTCATATGAACTTTAGGATTATTTTTTTCTATTTCTATTAAAAATGGCTTTGGAAAGAACTCAAACAAACAACCTAACAATACACCTAAAGCAACTAGAGAAAGAAGAACAAACAAAACCCAAAGTTATTAGAAGGAAAGAAATCATAAAGTTCAGGAGAAGAAATAAATGAAAGAGATTAAAAATAAACAATAGAAAAGATCGATGAAACTAAAAGCTGGTTCTTTGAGAAGATAAACAAAACTGAGAAGCCTTTAGCCAGACCCATCAAGAGAAAAAGGGAGAGGGCCCAAATCAATAAAATTAGAAACGAAAAAGGAGAAGTTACAACGGACACCACAGAAATACAAAGAAGCCTAAGAGACTACTATAAGCAACTATATGCCAATAAAATGGACAACCTAGAAGAAATGGACAAATTCTTAGAAAGGTACAATCTCCCAAGACGGAACCAGGAAGAAACAGAAAATATGAACAGATCAATTACAAGTACTGAATTTGAGTCTGCAGTTTAAAAACTCCCAACAAACAAAAGTCAAGGACCAGATGGCTTCACAGGCAAATTCTATCAAACACTTAAAGAAGAGTTAACACCTGTCCTTCTGAAACTATTCCAAAAAATTTCAGAGGAAGGAACACTTCCAAACTCATTCTATGAGGCCACCATCACCCTGATATCAAAACCAGACAAAGATACCACACAAAAAAAAGAAAATTACAGGCCAATATCACTGATGAACATAGATGCAAAAATCCTCAACAAAATACTAGTAAATCAAATCCAACAATATATTAAAATGATTATATACCGTGATCAAGTGGGATTTATCCCAGGGAAAAACATAAGCAGAACACTCTTTGACATGAATCGCAGCAATATGTTTTTGGATCCACCTCCTAGAATAATGAAAATGAAAACAAAAATAAACAATTGGGACCTAATTAAGCTTAAAAGCTTCTGCACAGCAAAGGAAACCATAAACAAAACGAAAAGACAACCCACAGAATGGGAGAATATATTTGCAAACGATGCGCCCCACAAGGGATTAATCTCCAAAATATACAAACAGCTCCTGCAGCTCAATATCAAGAAAAGAAAACAACCCAATCAGGCAGTGGGCAGAGGGGCTTCCCTGGTGGCGCAGTGGTTGAGAGTCTGCCTGCTGATGCAGGGGACACGGGTTTGTGCCCCAGTCCGGGAGGATCCCACGTGCCGTGGAGCGGCTGGGCCCGTGAGCCATGGCCGCTGAGCCTGCGCGTCCGGAGCCTGTGCTCCGCAACGGGAGAGGCCACAACAGTGAGAGGCCAACGTACCGCAAAAAAAAAAAAAAGTGGATAGAAGATCTAAATAGACATTTCTCCAAAGAAGACATACAGATGGCCAAACTACAATGAGGTATCACCTTACATTGGTCAGAATGGCCGTCATCAAAAAGTTTACAAACAATAAATGCTGGAGAGGGTGTAGAGAAAAGGGAACCCTCCTACACTGTTGTGTGTTTATGTAAATTGGTACAGCCATTATGGAGAACAGTATAGAGGTTCCTTAAGAAACCAACCAAAAATAGAGCTACCTGGGCACATATCTGGAGAAAACTATAATTCAAAAAGATACATGCACTCCAATGTTCATAGCAGCACTACTTACAATAGCCAAGACATGGAAGCAACCTAAGTGTCCATCGACAGAGGGATAGATAAAGAAGATGTGGTACATATATACAATGGAATATTACCCAGCCATAAAAAAGAACAAAATAATGTCACTTGCGGCAATTGGATGGACCTAGAGAGTATCATACTAAGTGAAGTAAGTCAGACAAAGACAAATATCATATGATATTGCTTATAAGTGGAATCTAAAAAAGGGAGGCAAATGAACTTATTTACAAAACAGAAATAGACTCACAGACATAGAAAACAAACTTATGATTACCAAAGGGGGGAGAGGGATAAATTAGGAGTTTGGGATTGAAACATACACACTACTATATATAAAATAGATAAACAACAAGGACTTACGGTATAGCACAGGGAATTATACTCAATATCTTGTAATAACCTATAATGGAAGAGAATGTAAAAAAAAGGATATATATTTATATGTATATATATATATGTATAACTGAATCACTTTACTGTACACCTGAAACTAACACAACATTGTAAATCAATTATATTTCAATTTTAAAAAATGTAATGGCTTTGGGATTTTAATAGGGGTTGCATTGAATCTGTAGGTTTCTTTGAGTAGTATGGACATTTTAACAATATTAATTCTTCCAGTCCATGAACACAAGGTGTCTTTCCACTTATGTGTGTTACTTAACCCTTTCTTTCATTTTTTTGATAAGTTTTCAGTGTGTAATTCTTTACATACTAAGAAACCTCATTATTTCTGATATTTTTAAGTTCAAGTTACAAAATTTTTCCTTCTATTTACAATTCTAGATAATGTTAGTAATCATTTTTAAGGGACCAATACTACTTATTTAATTAACTTTCTCTAAAAATTTTAAACTATGTTTATAAACTTCCAAGTTTTGATTTCCCCTTTTAAGTATATAAATTGCTTTTCAATCTGAGTGTCTTATCGAGTTCCTAATAAACAATTACAATCTAATAAAATAAATTTAGAACTACGGTAGATGTGAGGTTCTCTTAAAAATAAGTTTACTGGACTTCCCTGGTGGCACAGTGGTTAAGAATCTGCCTGCCAGTGCAGGGGACAAGGGTTCGAGCCCTGGTCCAGGAAGATTCCACATGCCGCAGAGCAACTAAGCCAGTGCACCACAACTACCAAGCCTGCGCTCTAGAGCCCGAGAGCCACAACTGCTGAAGCCCGTGCACGTAGAGCCCATGTTCCGCAACGAGAGAAACCACCACATTGAGAAGCCTGTGCACCGCAACGAAGGGTAGCCCTCTCTAGCCGCAACTAGAGAAAAGCCTACACGCAGCAACGAAGACCCAACACAGCCATAAATAAATAAATTTATTTTTTTAAAGTAAGTTTACTGGAATTTTATTATACATTTAAATTTAAAATTATGCTATAGCAGTTATTCATATAGACACTTAAAAGTTGGAATCTATTAAGTACTATGTCTGTCAGTACTCTAGTATGCCAAATTCTCTTACATATTACGAGACATTAAGTAACAAACATACAGGATATTCCCATGCTAACCCAAAAATATAAATACAGTGAGTTTGATTTACTTAATTATCTCTCCACTGAGCTTTAAATCTTCCCAGGGATATTTTTAAGTGGAGAAGATGAAACACCCACAAAGGAAACGGTTTTATTATTCCAGGAAGCTGAGGTTCCTGGCCTGATGCACCAATAATCCTCATCCACCAGAGAGAGTCCTGGCTGGGATGCAGGATTAGATTCTTCTCTATGATCAAGTTGATGTTTTATTTGCAAAACCCTTGCAAGGAGAAAAATCTAAATTATAAAAAGAAAAATTTTTTCACAAAAAATACAACATGCACGACTTATAGCTAGCCAGATTGATTTTAACAAGCTTAGAGTCATCATAATCAGTGCAAAAAATGTATAACTGAACAAGTTCCTTTCTCTAGTTTCTTTTCTCTAACATGTATTTTTAATAAATGTAGTTTCCTACTACAAACATCCATATGAGCTTTGAATCCTGATATGAAGTGTTACATTTCACAACAGATGAGTTTTTTTAATTTAATAAAAATATTACAGGAAAACTTCTGGCAAAAGAATTAATCTGGGAGTCAATTTTATGATAACAAAATAGAGAATATGCACGTATCTAATATAAATAGGACCTTTGTCCCACCTCAATAATGTTGTAGCTGTTCTTATGACTTTTTAAATAATCTGTAACTCTCTAATTGTCACATCAAAGGACAATCTTTGCCCAGAGGATTACATTTCAAAACTGCTATGTCTACTACCTCTCCTTTTTAGGCTTCTCATGAAATGTTATTTTATTTTTTATTCTCCATCTTCAATTGAATTTTTGACCAAGGATGTATTAAAGTGCTTAGGGCTTATAAGTTTTCCAGCATCCAGTTGGTGCCTTGAAAGGGAGAAGCTTAAAAGGAATGAAAATGGGAACTGGAGTGTGTTGATCTCCCTCTGCAGCCCCCGAAGTGAATGTGAGCCTTCCAGACAATGGGAAAGGCTCTACATGTGGCAGGGCCTATGCTTTGGTGAGGCATTGACTATCACAGCCACGGCACTGGGATCCAGTGCCCAGCAATGGGGTTCTCCATGGACGGCCTACTCTTTCCAATTCTTCCCCCGCCTCAGGGTGTTCTCATAAACGTTCCTTTGAAGATCACACCTCACAACCACCTCCCTTCTGGGGCTAGAGGACTTCTTGGAGATAGGACTTTCCATGGGGGGCATCACAGGGGCTACAGAAGTTATCAAAGAGGGGGCACTAAGGGAAAGATGAAAAGAGCCCTTAGCTGGTGATGGCCTGCATTAGTCTCTTGCTGTACATGCTCTCTTCACAGCCCAAAGTCCATTCATCTCTAAATCGGAACTGATCTTCGCAGTCAGTTCAGAGGAAACATTGCAGTGTAGAAAGAGCCCTGAACTGAAATTTGTGCCACATAGATGATCTTTCAAAGAATAAGAGGTCCTTTCACCACATAAGATGGATACAGTTTCTAAGTGATATTTATTGGGCCTTTAAAACAGTGGCTTACAGGGACTTCCCTGGTGGCCCAGTGGTTAAGACTTTGCCTTCCAATGCAGGGGGTGTGAGTTTGATCCCTGGTCAGGGAGCTACGATCCCACATGCCTCACAGCCAAAAAACCAAAGCATAAAACAGAAGCAATATTGTAACATTCACATCAAAAAAATCTTAATAAAAATAAAACAGTGGCTTACATTGTTCTCATTTAATTTTCTCAACATTGCAATGGTGTATTAGTTCTATTATCCCCATTTTACAGAACAGGAGACTGAGGCTTAAAATGGTGAGCTAAACTGCCTAAACTGGCTCATATGGGACCCAGCCAGGTTTCCATACTTAAAATGTCTGTGCTGAAAGCTGATCTCTGGGTCATATTGCCACCTCTTGAGTACTTCATCTCCTCCAGCAGGAAAAGGTTCAGTGTGCCCAGGGGTAGGTCACCTCTTGGGTGAGAAATGTAAATTTTTTGTTATAATTCATACTTCTCCTACTTTTGAAAGGTATTTGTGGGGACAGCCCCCAAAAGGAAGGTATAGAACAAAAAAGTAACATATAGGTTTGGCACCACATATAGGAAGGCAGGAATAGAGGAGATGATTGTTCCTTAACTTAGAAAAGTTGTCTGCCCTGACTTGCACAACATGGAACTCTGAGCTACCATGATAACGGTAGGAATATAAAATGAATCTAGTAGTTTTGTTCCTCGGGAGAAAGAACTTTACCATATAATTCATTCTAAGAGAGATTCGCCATATGGGTCTATAAGTAAAGTTACAGGGAGAAAAAATGTACACTGTTACTCTCCTAGTGTATCTGATCTTGAGGAGCTAGGCGTACCTGCAGAGGGCTCAAGAGCCTGAGCTTAGAGGCCAAAAGGACAGTTTCCTTACATTATACATTGTATTTGTTTAAGAAACAATTTTATTTCTACCAGCAACTGTTCTAATCACTTTATAAAGGTAATTCATTCGACAAAAATTAATTCAGCCCATAGTATGATCCAAACACTGCTCTAGGCATTTGGGAGGCATCAGTGAAAATGGGACATTTTGAACAAAGATTCTGCCTTTGTGATGCTTACAGTGTGGAGAGGGGAGAGAGACAATAAGCCACATATGCAATAAATAATCAAATTGTGCCATGTGCTAGAAGACGATAAGAGTTATGGAAACAGGAAAATGTAGAGGGTAAGAGGACTGGGGGTGACAGGCCGTGATATTAAATAAGGGTCAGGATCGGTATCCTGAGAATATAAGATGTAAGATAAGACTCCAGGGAAAGGAGGGAGCCAGCCGAGCTTGTCCTGGGGAATAGAGCTTCAGGAAGAAAGGCCAGTTATAGCAACTGTCCTGGGGAGGGATCACCCCTGTATCACTCAAACACCAGCAGGGAGGTAGGTATAGCTGTGAGAGTAAGCAAGGGTGAGTGTTACATAATCCTTCTAAATTGCATCTCCAGACCATCCATGGGTGAAACAGTGAAGAGTGCACCCACTGGCTCCATCCCCCATTGGTCAGAGGTTTACTCCATGGGGCATGAATCCCTTGCACCACACGTTGCTTATGTACAAACACCAAGGGCAGTCCAGCAACATCCTCAGTGGGGAGGCCCCAAGGTGGGAGTCCAGAGGCTCACAGCACAGGCTGGAGGAGAGGTGCTGTCAGGCTGCACGAAGCTGGACAGAGGTGCTGGCCACAGCAGCAACTGGAAAAAAGAGATGAAAGAGGCCAAGAGGATCTGAAGTGGTGCATAAAAGATTTCTGGTTCGGGGGACTTCCCTAGTGGCGCAGCAGTTAGGAGTCCGCCTGCCAATGCAGGGGACATGGGTTCGAGCCCTGGTCTGGGAAGATCCCACATGCCTCAGAGCAACTAAGCTCTAAGTGCGCCACAACTACTGAGCCTACGCTCTAGAGGGAGTCTGCAAGCCGTAACTACTGAAGCCCGTGTGCCACAACTACTGAAGCCCACGTGCCTAGAGCCCATGCTCCGCAACAAGAGAACCCACTGCAATGAGAAGCCCGTGCACCAAAACAAAGAGTTTCTCCCACTTGCTGCAACTAGAAAAAGCCTGTGCACAGCAACAAAGACCCAATGCAGCGAAAAATAAAATAAATATATAAATAAATTTATATTAAAAAAAAAAGATTTCTGGTTCAGTACTCATGAGTATTGATTTACCCATTCGTAAAATTAAATTTCTTGAATAACTACTAAGTAGCAGGCTTCCTAGTTCTTTTATATTTCATGTTGTATACTGACTGATCGCTATAAAAGTAATATGTGAAAGTATGCTATTTTTTGAAAAATCAGATCATACAGAAGTAGAAAAACATATTGAAGTCCAAAATATATTGTTAAATTAAAAAAGCAAAGTGTGAAGGAAGTCCTAAAGGGATAGGGATATTTGTATATGTATGGCTGATTCATTTTGCTGTACAGTAGAAACTAACACAACATTGTAAAGCAACTATACTCCAATAAAAATTAATTTTTAAAAAAGCAAAATGTGAGAAAGAATATTTACAGTATGCCACCTTTTATGAAAGGAAGGTAACCCAGAAACTAATGAGACTGATTACATCCAGGGAGTGGGTGGAAACGGGGTGAAAAGAATAAGATGGCGGCAACGGAGTAGGAAAGATGGGGGAGAGACACTTAGTAGAGTTTATGGTTTTATGTTTTTAGAGTTTGTGCTAATGTTTCACATACTCAATTTTTTAATGAATAAAAATCAAGGATAAAAGAGAGAAACCCTAACATAGAATACAAATGAAAGCAAGTGAATCAAACTATATTTCCAGTGAATGACATAACACACTGAAGGGGTGAAAAAGTAAGTTTTGAACCAGTATTTAGGCTCTAAACCTTCAGGTTCTAACAAATATTGGATTCCATGTACTAGATTTGATTGGTTTCCACCACAGAATGAGTTAGCAATTCTGAAACTACATTCTATGTATTCTAGGCTTAAGCAAACATGTAAATATATTGTAGATAATGGAAGCCTGGTACTTCACCATTAGAGGATTGACATATATGGAGAGAGAGGAAGTTCAAATGAATCTTAGTTATTTGATTGGACCTGGAGGTATTGGGTGGGCCAAAAAGTGCCTTCGGTTTGTAAGTACAAATAAAAGACACATTTTTCATTTTCACCAAGAACTTTCTTGAGCAACGTACTCACTGTTTTGTTCCACTACCTTCTTCCATTTTTCAGGCAACTTCATTATTCCATCTTCCCAAAACTTTTTATCTTTTTGAACAAAGAACTGTTCCAGGTGTCTTTTATAGTCTTCCAGGGAATCGAAATTATTTCCATTAGAAGAATTTTGTAAAGAGTGAAATAAATGGAAATTGGAAGGCGCAATGTCTGATGAGTACGGCGGATGAATCAGAACTTCCCAGCCAATCTGTAACAGTTTTTGCCTGGTCATCAAAGAAACATGCGGTCTTTCGTTATCCTGATGGAAGATTATGCATTTTCTGTTGACTAATTTTGGATGCTTTTCAGCGAGTGCAGCTTTCATTTGGTCTAATTGGGAGCAGGGCTTGTTGGAGTTAATCGTTTGGTTTTCCAGGAGGTGCTCATAATAGAGGACTCCCTTCCAATCCCACCACATACACAACATCCCCTTCTTTGGATGAAGACCGGCCTTTGGTGTGGTTGGTGGTGGTTTATTTCACTTGCCCCACGATCTCTTCCGTTCCACATTGTTGTACAGTATCCACTTTTCATCACCCGTCACAATTTGTTTTAAAAACGGAACGTTTTCATTATGTTTCAGTAGAGAATCACGTGCAGAAATAGGGTCGAGGAGGTTTTTTTCGATGAACTTAATGTGGAACCCAAACATCAAAGCGATTACCATAACCAAGCAAATGATTTTCAACACTTGATTTGAATATTTTGAGTATGTCGGCTATCTCCCGCGTGGTATAACACTGATTGTTCTCAACTAATGCCTCATTTTGATCGCTATCAACTTCAACTGGTCTACCTGACGGTGCAGCATCATCCAGAGAGAAATCTCCAGCACGAAACTTCGCAAACCACTTTTGATCAGTCACAGCACCTTCTCCACACACTGCACAAATATGTTTTGGCATTTCCGTTGCATTTTTACCTTTCTTGAAATAATAAAGCATAATATGCTGAAAATGTTGCTTTTTTTCTTCCATCTTCACTATTAAAATGGCTACACAAAAGTTCACCAAGTTTGATGTCTTTTTTTAAATGCGTGCTGATACGACAGCTGTCACAATCCAATCTAACAGAATTGTTTCAAACGAAGTTAAGACAGCTAAGCACTACTAGAGCCATCTTACAGAAAAACCAAATGAACCTTTTGGCCAACCCATATCAGTACGAACTCCTGGTTGTTAAGATGGGTAGATAGGAGACACATAGGGAAAGAGATAGGAAGATGATAGATCAATGTAGGTGGTTGTGTTTGTATATTTAACTATATATTTGTGGATAGATATTGATAGATCACATATACACACATGTATGTATACACACATATGTGTGTGCTTAAAGCATACACATGTATCCTAGCTCAGCCCCCTGACAAAGCCTGGCAACAATGGCACCCCAGCGATGAATACACCTATTCCAGGACTTGGTTTGTTTGTAAACACCATTTTCTACTAAAAAGAAACAGTGTTTCTCATTACAGAGCTTGGGCAGAGAAAATACAAGATGAGCCTGGAATACCTTGTTGTGCCATAAAATAAGGAAGTGCTGAGAGAAGGATGGGGACATGACAAAAGGACGCAGGAGTCAGCCTGGAGGGGCTCTCAGACTCGGGGGTAAGAAGTGGGCAGATGGAGAGGGAGGTGGCCCCCAGAAACCCCTTAGAAGGGGCCACAGACCATGACTAATCAACTGTGACATTTTGAAAAAACAATTGTCTTCCCCCATCTCACTTTCCCACTGTTGGAAGAAAAACAAATGGAGCCCCGGAGTCCACAGATTACTCCACTGGAACCCAGTCCCATCGTGGGGGGAGGCCCGGTGGAAGGGGAAAGCCCGAAGCCACAGGGCACACCAGGCTGCAGCGGAAGGACTCCCACCCCACAAAGCCCTCCTCAGCCCTGGGGCCAGGCAGACCCATGGAAGGACGGGCAGGGCAAGGTCAGGGAGCCATCCCTGAATCGTTTGGTGGAAATGGCCTTGGCGGCAGCCTGCTACAAACCACCAAGAAGGATTAGCGAGTTCACCAGCTCTTGCAAATTTCAGGTTGCCTTTTCCAGTTTGGGGAAACAGCATTTCCCCAAATTCTGGCACTCAAGATATTGTATGGACCCAACTGATGGATCAGTTATTCCTTCCCAGCTCTACCCCCATACCCACATCTGTCCCTAGTGAGTGCCCCTCATCAGGTAGCTTCCTGAGCCCATTCCAAGCCCAGAAAGTCTCCATGAGGCCTGAGAATGCAGGAGACCAGCCCACACACCCTTTCTCACGGCCCCTACAGATCAATTCCAAAGCAGTTGCTCTTGTAAGACCCTCTTGGTTTCAGATCTGGCCACCACAGCAGCTCCAGACTCTCCTGGCCCCTCTGATGCCTCCCCCAGAAGAAGAGGCCACATGGCCACCCCCACAAGATAGCCACACACATGCCCCATCCAGACCCTCAGGACACAGTCTCCCATGAAGCCCTGGCCGAGGGCCCAAAGGCAGAGTTGGAGCAAATCGGTCAGGAAATCTGCCTCGTCCTGGGCCCTCAGCCTCAGGGCACCACTTCCTCTTGGAGGGGCTTCTGAGCATCTGATGAGATAATATACGAACGTGCTCTGTGCACCGTTAAGACACCCTGCAAACACCAGGAGACTTTAAGGGGGAATATCCAGGAAAGTGATTGTGTGCTGGACTAGCAAGAGAGGCACTCTGGAGGCTCCCAGGAGAATTCTACAGGGAATGGTGCGATCCAGGAAAGATTCCAGGGAAACGGGGCCAGTGCCAGCAACGGAGGCAGGCTTGCCTGGGAAAGACACCCCACGTGCAGCCTGCTCTGCCAGAGAGGGCTCACTGCAGGAACAGGACACACGGAGATTAGCTGTGGCAGGGACTGGCCAAGGGAAGCAGGGACTCGGCCCTTCAACTGCTCTACCCGCAGAGGGTAGAGGAAGAAATGGCCCCCAGCCTTCGGCAGGCACCAGCTCCCAGCAGGACTCAGCTCCCGGGAGCACAGCAGGGGCTCGTGCCAGGGATGGCTAGCAGGAAGGGCAGGTAACTGGGGGTGGGCTGCACCAGACGGATGGCCCTGCCTGTTGGGGGGAGATGCCAGGGTCTGTGGGAACCCCGATGGACTGGATTGGGCACCCTCAACCCTCTTCACCACAGCTGAGGAAGACCATAAACCCGCCAGGTCTTGCCACCCTGTCCCCACAGTGGAGAGACCAGATGCCAGAACAGAATTCCTCACCCTGCTGTCCCCACCCCTATCCAGCAGTGATTGTCAAAATACTTAACAGTGCATGAAAAGATGCTCAACATCTCTAATCATTAGAGAAATTAAAATCAAAACTACAGTGAAATAGCTCCTCACACTGGTCAGAATGGCCATCATCAAAAAATCTACAAACAATAAATGCAGAGAGGGTGTGGAGAAAAGGGAACCCTCTTGCACTGTTGGTGGGAATGTAAATTGGTACAGCCACTATGGAGGACAGTATGGAGGTTCCTTAAAAAACTAAAAATAGAACTACCATATGACTCAGAAATCCCACTACTGGGCATATATCCAGAGAATACCATAATGCAAAAGGATGCATGCACCCCATTTTTCATTGCAGCACTATTTACAACAGCCAGGACATGAAAGCAACCTAAGTGTCCATCAACAGAGCAATGGATGAAGAAGATGTGATACATATATACAATGGAATATTACTCAGTCATAAAAAGGAATGAAATAGGGGCTTCCCTGGCAGCCCAGTGGTTGCGATGCCACGCTTTCACAGCAGGGGGCGCGCGTTGATCCCTGGTCAGGGAACTAAGATCCTGCGTGCTGTGCAGTTCGGCCAAAAAACAGGGAAAAAATTAAACGAACAAAATAACGCCATTTGCAGCAACATGGAAGGACCTGGAGATTATCATACAGAGTGAAGTAAGTCAGACAGAGAAAGACAAATACCGTATGATATCACTTATATGTGGAATCTAAAAAGAGGGTACAAATGAACGTATCTACAAAACAAAAATAGAGTCACAGATGTAGAAAACAAACTTATAGTTACCAGGGGTTAAAGGGGGGAGGGATAAATTGGGAGATTGGGACTGGCATACACACACTCCTATATATAAAATAGATAACAAGTAAGGACTTGCTGTATGGCACAGGGAACTCTACTCAGTACTCTGTAATGGCCTATATGGAAGAGAACCTAAAAAAGAGTGGCTACGGGGCTTCCCTGGTGGTGCAGTGGTTGAGAGTCCGCCTGCCGATGCAGGGGACACAGGTTCATGCCCCGGTCTGGGCGGATCCCTCATGCCGCGGAGCGGCTGGGCCCGTGAGCCATGGCCGCTGAGCCTGCGCGTCCAGAGCCTGTGCTCCGCAACGGGAGAGGCCACAACAGTGAGAGGCCCACGTACCGCAAAAAAAAAAAAAAAAAAGACTGGCTACATGTATATGTATGACTGATTCACTTTGTTATAAAGCAGAAACTAACACACCATTTTAAAGCAATTATACTCCAATAAAGATGTTAAAAAATAAATAAAAATAAATAAATAAATATAAAATAAAATGCTGAGATTGAAAAGAAAAAAAAAGATAGTATCTAGTGTTTCAAAATTGTAGTAACTGGTACTGCCATACTTGGCACAGAGGCTGACTATCCAGCTTGCCCTTCCCCATTTCAAGCTCTTCCTGACACCCTACTATCCATCTCCCATGTGGGGAGCTCCCAGGGCAGAGGACTGGAGCATGAGACATCCACCCACCCCTGCAACTCACTTCCCCAGATCCCAAATATTAAAGACAGCCTAGCCTTGCCTGTGACAAAGCAGGGCCCCGTCCTTGTATTTCTACCCCACTTTACACTTTTCACGGTCACAATTTAATGTGAGCCTTGCAACAAACAGCCAAATTTGGTGCCAGACAAGAAGTGAGGGATGGGAAAACTAAGCCCCGGCAAAGGAGGAGCTGCTGCAGCCAACCCCCCAGCTCTCACGTCTGTAAAGCCTTAAGAGAACCTGAAGGTTATCTTCCAGCCCAAGAATCACTATCTGTTCATCCCACCCCCGGGTCTTACTCAGCCCTTCTTATCCAACTCCTCCCTCATGCAGGCCCTGCTGTGAAGTACACTATACAATCTGCACCAAGACTTCTTCCCTGTTCCCTCCTGCCTCACCTAGGCCTGGATGTGGAAGGAGACTCAAGAGTTGAAAGATCCCTCAAGGGCTATTCTGCCCAAGATGCTGGTAAGGACAAAGAATTGACTTGTCCAAGGCCCTGGTGAGTGAGAGACTGAGAAGAGAGATAGAACCATATCTGACTCCTGTCCGGTGTGTTTTTCCTTGTAGCACAGGTGGGAGTGTAGCCCTGCAGACCCAGGAGGGACCCTCTTCCCTCTGAGCAGGAAGGAAGTCTCTCTCCTCAGTTCCTGCCAAGATGTGGGTTCTGACCAAGCATTAGGCCAGCTGAAGCCCTTGGGAAACAATACAGGCTAACGAGAGGATCATCCTGGGCAGAACTGAAAATACAACAGGCTACCTGGAGGGGTTTTGTTTGCTTGCTTTGTTTTATTTTGTTTGTGGCAGTTGTGAGAACAGTACCATCAGGGTGGGTCTCCCCTAGCTTCCTTACAGCAATCTGCCTCCAGTGCCACCTCTGTACCTTCAGGAACAGAGTAGCCATGATTGCCACCCAAGTTAATTTCATCACAACCAAGTCAAAACTTACAATGCTGGGGGGCTTCCCTGGTGGCGCAGTAATTGAGAATCCACCTGCCAATGCAGGGGACATGGGTTCGAGCCCTGGTCCGGGAAGATCCCACATGCTGTGGAGCAACTAAGCCCGTGCGCCACCACTACTGAGTCTGCGCTCTAGAGCCCATGAGCCACAACTACTGAAGCCCGCGCACCTAGAGCCCATGCTCTGCAACAAGAGAAGCCACCGCAATGAGAAGCCCGCGCACCGCAACGAGGAGTAGCCCCCGCTCGCCACAACTAGAGAAAGCCCGCGCACAGCAATGAAGACCCAATGCAGCCATAAATAAATAAATGTTACCATGCTGGTTGTAACCTTAGAAGCTAGGCCAAGGGCAGAGGGGAACTGAGGATGTATAGAACTGCCTCCCCCACCATGCAAACCTCTGCCTGGGAGCCACAACAGTGCTGCCATCCATTCTAGCACACTGCACCCACTCCCTAATTCCAAAATGGCTAGCCTGCTCCCCAAGCCAGGCGTTTCCTAAGAACTCTCCCCTCCAGAGTTCTCACCCTAGTCACAAACTCAGAAGAGGTCCTCAAGCAGCCAACTTTGATCTTAGATGATGATGTGGGTATTTAAAAATGTGCTAAAGTTCCTGTGTAATCCATGTAACTCACACCTTAATGTATTTAAATATGTAAAAGGGAATATTTGAAAGGGAAATTTTTTTAATTTTATAAAAGATAGGATTTTAAAGAGTCAGAGAGGTAACTTTTGACCAAATTTCATTATTTAGCCAAGACTTGGCTTCTTGACCTTTTCTACATAGCAGCCAAATCTTCCCTATCCCACTCCAGTCAAACATGACCCTAAGAGCAGAGGTCTGGGGGTGGGGCTGGGGCTGGGGAGGAAGAATGGAGTAATGCATAGTGCACTGGTTACTATTGTTAGGAAGCCATCTGCAAATAGACATCCGCACGTGCCAATGCAATGTAACAGTGCAGGCAGCAGGCAGCACGGCGTGAAGAGTGAGGCCTTAGGTATAAGGAAAGACGAGCTGTTCGCAGAGGGACAGCTTTCTGGACCAAGGGGATAAGGATACAGCAGAAAGGGAAGACAGGCAGCACTAGGCCCCCACTCAGAACGCCTGAGGCCAAACAGAGCATCACAAGCACGGCCCTTGTCTGTTAAGCGATGAGCACATGCTCCTGCAAGGCCACCCTGAAGCCCACAGGCTCTGCTCCCCAAGACAGTCAGGCTACTTGGAGAGTTGATACACATCCTGAAACCCGGGTTACTCTCACCTGTGTGGCTAACAAGTGAAAGTATAGGCTTTAAGATGAGGCTTAGACATCCTGGATTGATTTTGTTATTTTCCCTTGGTAAGGGGTGGAGAAAGGCTAGAACACAAAAAATAGTCGTTGAGAAAAACCAACTACTGCCAGGTAATAAGGTGGAAAAATTAAACCGAGGCATCCACAAATCTTAAAGCCAAGACCTTCTCCTACAGCTCTACCAGCCTCGGACCGTGGTTTCAAGCCTTCAGAGTTGCTCTTAAAAGAGCCGAGTGAGCAAGCATAAGGATCGGTGCTGCATCCGGCAGGCAACCCTGTGCCCCAGGTCCCACCCTACTGGCTTCTGCCCACTAAACTGGAAGGTTAGCAACCGCCTTCCCTGATGGCACCCGCTCCAAGCCCGCCCAGGCCGCCGGCAAGGGCCCATCTGGGTCTGGGCGGCGGTGCCACCCTCGGCTCCAGCCGGCTGCCCCGCCCGCGTCATTCCGTGGACTCAGGCGCCCCCGCGCGGCCGCGGGAGGGAAGCGCACCTGCCTCGAGCGTCCTGGGTCCCGCCCGCGAGCACTAGGCCTCGGGCACCCGCCGCCGGGACCCAGGACACTCGAGGCACGTGCGCTTCCCTCCCGCGGCCGCGCGGGGGCGCCTGAGTCCACGGAATGACGCGGGCGGGAAGCGCACCTGCCTCGAGTGTCCTGGGTCCCGGCGGCGCGCCCGCGAGCACTAGGCCTAGTGCTCGCGGGCGCGCCGCCAGCCCGGCGGTTCAAGACGCCGCTAGTCGCCCCCGGGCCTCGTCAGCGCGCGGCGGGTCCGCTGTTTGCGAGGTGGCCCGGCTCCCCGGGGCCGGGGCGGCGGCGGCCGGCCGGGCTGAGCTAACGAGCCCCGCGGGAGCGCGGCGGCCAGAGAAGCTCGGCCTTGGCCACCTGGCTGGGCGAAGCCGCCAGAGGCCGTCTCGTAGCAACGCAGACGCCAGCTGCAGAGCTTCCGCAGCTTCCCACTAGGCGTGTCCATCGCTGCCCCCGGCTGTACACCGGGAGCGCTCCCATACCACCCACCTCCCCCGGCCCCCCGGCTCGGCTGCCACCGAGGACTAGGCTGGGGACCCCGGTGCACTCTCCCTCGCCCCACCGAAACCGATGACCCTAAAAGGGAAAGTCTGTGGCGCCCTCAGCCCTCAGCTGGAGCTGTGCGGGTGCTCTAGCCATACTCATGAAATTGAAGGGGCTCGGGAGCTACTTGCTAACCTCCCTGAGCTCTGCTTATTTGAATGGGGGTAATAGGGTTGCTGTACGATAATGCGCATACTGCCCATTTACCATTAGCCAGGAATTATGCTGGGTGCATTGTTACACCAGGTACCTCGTTTAGTCTTCATACCAACGCTGACGGGACCTGTCAGATGTGTACCGTTACTTCCATTTCACAGATAGGAACACTGAGGCCTGGGATCACAATGACTTGACCGGAAGGCACAGAGCCAGGAAGTGATTCAAAGCCAAAGTTCTTTACTCCAGTGTTTTCATGTGTCTTCCAGGCCTCACAACCCACACAGATGCTCCTCAGAGCAAGGGATTCCATGGCCCAATAATTTGGAGAAACACTGGATACTGTATCTCCCTCTGCTTTTGTGGAGGCTGACAATGCATTTTAGTGAATTAGAGCCTCTCAGAGAAGAAAACTGTTTGCCTTGGTTTAATTCAGTGTTTTCCAAACTAAGTTGAACAGAAAACCTCTTCTTTAAAAGACACTCTTGGCATCCTGTGGAAATGTGTTGCATGAAATACACTTTGGAACACACTTGCCTCCCTATTCTCCAATGAAAGCATAGATGTGGAAGTTCCTGGAAAGTGACACTGAAAAGTGCTTGTAGAGCTATGAGGGCACGGATTATTATTATTGTTATCGTCATGTGCTTCATTATATTTTAGGGATCCTGTTTGTGGCCTTTTGGCCACTCTGTAGTGCTGGATAATAATAATAACTAACATTTACTGAGCACTTCCTATGTACCAAGCACTGCTCTAAGTGCTTTGTATGTATTAACTAACTTATACCTTACAATTACCCAGGTGTTATCCCCACCCGGCAGGAAAAAAAGGGGGGGGCATGAGACCATGATGATTAAATAAGTAAGAGATGTAAAATTCTTAGAAGAAAGCACTTGGAATTACTACAAGCATTTGCTGTTATCATTATTTCTATTTTACTGAGGAGGAAACTGAGGCACAGAAAAATTAAGTATGTTGCTCTAGGTCACACTGGTAGTGAGTGGATTGAAACCCAGGCAGCCTGGGGGCAGGGCCTATGCTGGTAACCACTATACAGTCTGCCTCTCTGCCAGAGGTGGAGGGGACACCCTGGATCTGGGCCCTCATCAGCAAAGCCAGCATTGCCTGTGACAGCATCTCTTCTCTATCTAGGGCCACATCCCATATCCTGCCCGTGCCATCTGCCTGTCATAACAACCACCACAAGCTCCCTCATGGGAGAAGAAAGGGGACAAGACTTGGGGTTAGACAACACTGGATTGGACCCCAGCCTCACCATTTACTGACTGGGATCTTAGACAAGTAACTTAACCATCAATTTTCTCTTCAGTGAAAAGAGAGCACCATCTGTCATCGCTAATTATTAGAGAAATGCAAATCAAAACTACAATGAGGTACCACCTCACACCAGTCAGAATGGCCATCATTTAAAAGTCTACAAAAAACAAATGCTGGAGAGGGTGTGGAGAAAAGGGAACCCTCCTACACTGTTGGTGGGAATGTAAATTGGTGCAGCCACTATGGAGAACAGTATGGAGGTTCCTCAAAAAACTGAAAATAGAGTTACCACATGACCCAGCAATCCCACTCCTGGGCATATACCCAGAGGAAACTATAATTCAAAAAGATACATGCACCCCAATATTCGTAGCAGCACTATTCATAATAGCCAAGACATGGAAACAACCTAAACGTCCATCAGCAGAGGAATGGATAAAGAAGATGTGGTATATATATACAATGGAATACTACTCAGTCATAACAAAGAATGAAATAATGCCATTTGCAGCAACATGGATGGACCAAGATATTATCATACTAAGTGAAGTAAGTCAGAAAGAGGAAGACAAATACCCTGTATCACTTATATGTGGAATCTAAAACATGACACAATCAACCTATCTATGAAACAGAAACAGACTCGCAGACATAGAGAACAGACTTGTGGTAGGGGAGTGGGGAGAGAATGGACTGGGAGTTTGGGATTAGCAGATACAAACTATTATATATAGAATGGATGAACAACAAGATCCTACTGTATAGCACAGGGAACTATATTCAATATCCTCTAATAAACCATCATGGAAAAGAATATAAAAAAGAATATACATATATATGTATAACTGAATCACTTTGCTGTACAGGAGAAGTTAACACAACATTGTAAATAACTATACTTCAATAAAATAATTTTTTTAAAAAAGAGAGAGCACCATCTACCTCACAGGTTTGTGTGAGGATGGACTGAAATAATGGATATAAAGCACTTAGCACAGGGCCCGACCTAGTCTAAGCACTCAATAAATGATGGCCCCTTCCACCTCTTCTGAGAAGAATTCCCTGACTGTGTGTGCCTTCCTCCACCCCCCGTGGGTCAGGACCTCTCAGCTGTGTCCCTGGCTTATCCCCACCTCAGCCTGCCACACCTCCTGGTCTTGAAATTATGGTTTTATTTCACAAAATTGAGCCCCAAAGTCAGTCTCATTCACAGCTATATCCCCAGGGCCTAGCACACCAAGCTCAGCACATAGTAGGAGCCCAATTTTTTTATTTTTTATCAATTTTTACTGGAGTGTGGTTGCTTTACAATGTTGTGTTAGCCTCCACTGCACAACAAAATGAATCAGCCATACACGCACAGATATCCCCTCCCTTTTGGACTTCCATCCCATTTAGGTTACCACAGTGCATTAGGTGGAGTTCCCTGTGCTATACAGTATGTTCCCATCAGTTGTCTATTTTATACATAGTATCAATAATGTATATGTGTCAATCCCAGTCTCCCAATTCCTCCCTCCCCACCCCTTTCCCCCTTGGTATCCATGCATTTGTTCTCTACGTCTATGTCTCTATTTCTGCTTTTCAAATAAGATCATATATACCATTTTTCTAGATTTCACATATATGTGTTATTATACGATATTTGCTTTTCTCTTTCTGACTTACTTCACTCTGTATGACATTCTCTAGGTCCATCCACGTCTCTACAAATGACCCAATTTCATTCCTTTTTATGGTTGAGTAATATTCCATTGTATATATGTGCCACATCTTCATTATCCATTCCTCTGTTGATGGACATTAAGGTTGCTTCCATGTCCTGGCCATTGTAAATAGTGCGGCTATGAACATTGGGGTGCATGTGGTTTTTTTAATTATGGTTTTCTCTGGGTATATGCCCAGTAGTGGGATTGTTAGGTCATATGGTAATTCTATTTTTAGTTTTTTAAGGAACCGCCATAATGTTTTCCATAGTGGCTGTATCAATTTACATTCCCACCAACAGCATATGAGGTTTCCCTTTTCATTAGGAACACAATTAATGTTTGCTGACTTAATGATTGAATTATAACAAGAGATATAGCTAATATTAATTGAGAACCCACTGTGCACTAGGCCCCATTCCAAATATTTTACAGATTCTAACTCATCTAATACAACAACCATTTGAAGTAAGCACTATTGTTTTTCCATTTGAGGAAACGGACACAGAGATGTGTCTGATAAATGTGGAGATAGAACCTGAACCCAGAGATAGATTCTGAACCCAGGACTTCCCTGGTGGCACAGTGGTTAAGAATCTGCCAGCCAGTGCAGGGGACACGGGTTCGAGCCCTGGTCCGGGAAGATCCCACATGCCGCGGAGCAACTAAGCCTGTGCACCACAACTACTGAGCTTGCACGCCTAGAGCCCGTGCTGTGCAACGAGAGAAACTACCACAATGAGAAGCCCGTGCGCTGCAAGGAAGAGTAGCCCCCGTTGCTGCAACTAGAGAAAGCCCACGCACAGCAACAAAGACCCAACACAGACAAAAATAAATAAATTCATTTAAAAAAAAAGAGAAGAATCTGAACCCAGTCAGTCTGGCTTTAGAGCCTGTAAGCTAAACCACAATAAAAAAAAGTGAACAGATGGATGCCTACCTACCCTCATGGTTGCTGAGAAGGCCAAAAGATACTAAAAGCCCTACATGTGCACAGAGGTTTATTGCCATGAGTTCCCAGAAAAGGAAGGAATCCCTGGTTCAAGGCCTGCTCCTCCCAGGCCTTGGTTTCCCCATCTATGAAATAAAGGTTGGACCTATTATATATCAAGGCTCTTACACTCATGAAGATGCTTGTCTGCAGGCCTAGAAGGCAGGGAAGGAGAGCGGGAAAGGGAGGGTGGGCCAAGAGAAACCTAGAAATAGCACAAGAGCTTGGTGGGCCCAGCCTGGAGCAGAGGGCAGGCCAGGGCCCAGCAGAGCAGGGAGAGGCCCCACTGCTGCCTCTGTGAGCACCCAGGTCAGAGGTGGCTTAATTCAGCTAGGAGCGGGGGTCAGGGTCAAGGTCCCAGCCAGGCTACTGTGATAATAATAACTAAGGGCAATAGTGACCATTCACAGGTAGCCAGCACTTTACAGTTTGCATTATCTCACCTGGGTCTCATGCCAACCCTGTGATTATTACCCCTGAGAACTAAGGCCTAGAGAGGCCTAGGTCTTGCCCAGGGTCACACAGTGGCTCAGCATCTAGACCTCACATGACCCATCTTGTTGATTGATCAATCTAAATTGCAATAAGCCATATTCCAGAAATTGCTCTGGCTCTTTAAGGAGGGAGTGAGCAGGACCCAGGTGGCATGGCTGGACCAGAGTCAAGTGAAAGAAGTAGCCTTTTCCACTCATTCAAAGTTTGGCCAGGCAAGAAAAGTGGGCACATGTGGGCAGGCAGAGCTCCTTGGGGCTCAGGCCACCGCTGGACCCAGCGCCAGGCTCAGGCTGCTGTAACTGGGCCCCACGTGTCCTGCTGAGCCTTTGTCCCCCGGGGAGCCTCACAGGCCACCAAGGTCCAGCTCATTATGGCCTAATTGGTGGCAAATCACAAAGCCAACCTCAGGGACGCAGAGTGATGGGCTCAGAGTGAGAAAAGTTTGAGCCGCCAAAACTTTCTCCGCAGTGGCCCAAACTTTCCCAGCCCTTAGGGGCACCGAGGTCCCTGTCGGTGCCCAGGTTTCTCCAAGATGCCCAGGCCCAGGTGCACCACTGATACACTGCTGTCACGCTGGGGCTGGTATAACCCTCAGCTGTAGCCTGGTTGTCTGGGGCGCCTCCCAGCTCCCCAGAGCCTCATGGATGCCCTCAGTCTGGGGAGGGTTGCCCTAGCTCTGTCCTCCACTCGCCCACCCCATCCCAGGACACTTGGTGGGACAGCACACCCTCCACACCCGGGGAGCAGGGTCTGGGCCCTCCCCCGAGCCGAGAACTACATCCCTGACGGGGAAGAGATAGATGTCTGGCAGTCAACATGACCATAGGCCTCCCAACCCCGAGGCAGTTCACCGAGGCCCTCCCCGTTAGCCCATTTTTTCCTCACACCAGCCTCAGGAGAGAGGCAGGAAGGGTGATGTAAAGATGATGACAGTGGCAAACAAAAGGTCACTATCTCAGAGCTAAACATCTTCTAGGCATCAGCCCATGTACCCTTCAGAAAAGCCCCATGAGGTGGGAATTAGTATCCCTATTTCATAGATAAGTAAGCTGAGACTCAGAGATAAGTTCACACACCTCATACAAGCTTTTCCTGTATGAATATACTAGCTTTGAAGTGAGACTAATTTGGGCTCAAATCCCTGCCATTTAACCAGCTGTGTAAACTTATGTAACTTATCTAACTTCTCTGAGTCTTTGTTTCTTCATCTGTAAATTGGGGAGGTCATATCTGTTTCATGAGATTGTGAGGTTAAAGACAACATATATAAACTGCCAATCACAGTCCTGGCCCAGGGTAAACATTAATTAAATGACTGATTGCTCGGTGGAATGTAAAAAGCACAGGATTTGGAACCAGCAATTCAAAAAATGTTTGCCCCCTTGATCCGTGCCAGGCTCTGTCCCAGGCCCTAGAGTTTGCAGTGTCAATTAGAGGCTCTCCCTGCCCTCCCCAAGCTGGATGAGACCAGGAAATAAGTGCACTGGGAGGGGAGGACAGCTCAGCGGTCAGTCTGAGATGTCACTTGGCCTCTCCAAGCCCAGCTTTATCATTTGTTAAATGAGATACCTTCCCCGAAGGGTTATCATGAGAGCTGGGTCCCATGACGAAGGTGAGCATGGTCGGTAGATTCTAGAGCTGTATAGAAATATCCCTACTGTTCCACAGATGAGGAAGCTGAGGTCCGGGCACCTCCCATCATTACCCCAGGTCACCCAACTGGTGATGTCCAAGCCCAGAATGAATCCCAGGGTTTTTCTACCCAGACAATGCTCGACACTCTGGCAGGAATGGCAGCCTTCCACCTCCAGACTTCCTGGCCCGCAGGCGAGATGTGTGGGGCAGACCCTACCTCTTCCCAGAGGCTCACAGTTGCGGGTCAGTAAGACAAGCAGGAGATACTCAAAATACAGGAGGAAAGGGAACACAGCCTGGGGGCATCCAGAGAGAGTGAGGGCTGACAGCTGCCTCCACTCTCTCTCTCTGCTCAGACATATACCTGTGAGCTCCAGGACCCTCTCTCCTCTACTTCCTTTGCCACCAGATAACCCCACAATTTATGCAGAAGCAGAGAGCTGCTATAGACACACGACTTCAAGATGTGTCCCACAGCCCCCTTCCAATCAGATGGGGGCCCCACAGTCCTCTGAGAGAGAAAATCTCATGGGCCCTCCGCTCTCTGCCCCTTAGGAAAGGTCTGAGCTCAGTGTGATGGGTCATCACGATGGACCAGGGCTGGACCTGAATAACTCTGACCTCTGTTCCCCTGCAGGACTTGATCCTAGGTGAAAGCAGAAGGGAGCTGGGCTTGGGACTTTCTCAGGCCCCTGAATCATTGGTGGCCACAGACTTCCCCTTCCAGAAGAACCAAACGTGCAGGAGAAGTCGGAGACTATGGGGGACGGAGGGGGCTGAGGATCTGGATGGGAAGGTCGGAGGAAGTGACCCAGGTTGGTCCCAGGTCCCCTGGGGGAGATTTGGAGAGAGCTGAGGATGCGCGCACGCACACACACACACACACACACATTCAATGTGGAAACCAGCAGCAGTGGCGTTCAAGTCAGACAGCCCAAGTTCAGGTCCCAGCTCTGCCCCTTACAGGCTGCATGGCTTTGGACAAGTGTGTGGCCTTTACCGGTCTCCTCCTCTATAAAATGTGGGGGCCAACCACACACGGGTTGTGAGGATTAGAGAGAAAGTCTTAGCCAATATTTATAGAGTCCACACCGTGTTAGTCACTGTGCTGAATAAGTTACAGACGTTGCCGCATTTGATCCTTAGAACATCACTGCGAGGCTTTGCTTGTTCACAGCTCTATACTTCACCTAGCCTACTGGGTGCTCAATAAATATGTATTGAATGAATGAGTGAATGAAGACGGGATTGGTGTTATTATTATGCCCATTTTTCAGGAGAGCACACTGAGGCTCAAAAAGAGAGCAAGCAACTTGCTAGGGCCACACAGAGCCAGGTCTCCTGTCCCAGGCCCTGACACCAGTGTGTTCTGACTGACTCAGGCTCACAGGGAGGGGGCTGTGTGCACCAGGAAAGTCCAAGGATGAGGCATCTCTAACTAGCCCTGCCAGGCACAAAATACTCTTTCCCCCAGGGACAGACTGCAGCACAGGCCTGAATCGAGGCAGCCTCTGCCTGACATGGTGCTTTGGGTGCCACCCTGTGGCTATTCTGGGCAGTGCAGGCTGCACCTGGCCTGGCCAGAAGGCCTCACCGTGCGGAGGAAGGTCAGCCCTGCATGCAGAGAGCTGTCAGTCCACAGATCCTGGGCAAGGTCCCCAGCCCAGACATGGATAGGGAAGGACAGGCTGCTCCAAAAGCTTCTCTCAGAAACCAAAGGGCACCTAGAGCCAAATAATTTGTTTATGGCTAGGCCAGGCAGAGATGGGGGCAGGTGGTGCTCATGTGTCTAGCAGGGGCCTATGGCCTCTGACTTTCTGGACCACCAACCCCAGATGGCCCCTCACTTGCCCGTCTCACAAACCACACACACAGGGGCCATATCAGGCCACTTGCCAGATTTCCCACTGCCACAGCCTGAGGTCTTTGGGTCTACAGCCTGGTTTCTTAGGACTGGGGTGTTCAGCCCAAATGACCCTCAGAGTGGAGAGTTACCTCTCCTTCCTTATGAATATGAGTCCCACAGGGGGATGGGCCCTGGCCCCAGAACCCAGGCCTCCAGACTGTCAAACCAGTGGATTCTCAATAAGGGCCACCTTTTCCTACAAATCAAACAACAGAGCAAGTACTGAGATTCAGGCAGGCATTCATTCAATCTGAGACCTGCCCTCGTGGACTGACAGTCTATAGAGTGCCTCCTTCCCATTTCCCATTCTTGCAGGAGATGGGGGCTACCACCAGCCTTGGCCAGGTCAGGCATCTTATGGGTCTGGGGATCAGAACCAGACTTGACTTCAAGTCCCAACTCTGCCACTTACTAATGCCGAGGCTTGGCCAATAGTAACCTCTCTGAGACTCAGTTTCTTCAACTGTAAGATGGGTTTAATGATTACCACCTTGCAAGGGCTTGTTTTAAATGAGATACGACATGTAACCCCCCAGGTACGAGATCTGGCCAGGTCAGGAGCTAGTTGAATGAGCTACTCCTTCCCTCTAGCCCCTGGCCAGCCAGGGGAGGGGGTCACTGAGAGAGCTTAGAGGAGGCTGAAGCACTCCAGTCACAACTGATAAAAGTAGCCAAAGACAGACCCCAGGCTTAGGCAAATCAGGTCTGACCCTTCAGAGTCAGGCAGCTGGTGTCCCATCTTCCTCAGGCCCAGGCATTCTTCCTTTGGGCTCAAAGATGGACCCACAGGTGAGTCTGCTGACAAGGCTGTGCCTGGTATAGGGAACCACCCTGGCTGGAGGTCTGCCCCCACCCCCTGCTCTGCCCCCTACCCTGTGCTGAAAGACAGCTAGTCAGGCCCCTCTCTCTAGCCAAGGCAGAGTGGGCCCCAGAAGCCTGTCTGGAGAGACCAGCCTGCTCCCTGAAGAGGAGAAGATTTGAGAGCTCTCCCATTGGGAAAGGAAGCCCTCTCTCCTAGGCAAAGGCCCACTGACCTGCCACCCTTGGAAGGTTTCCCCCACCCCTTCCCAAGAGGAGGAGCTAAGTGTGGAGAGGCCAGGGGTCTGCCTGAGGGGACAGAGAGCCATCTTCAAGACTGGACACAGCAAGGTGAGCAAGAGGAGGGAAACTGGGCTAGTCCTAGTCCATGCCCATCACACATGGAGAGAACCTACCACAACATCCCCAGTACTGAGGGGACCCTCCAGCTCCCCAGTGACGAGAGTGGGCTCAGGAGCCAGGAGGAGCCAGGGGACCAGCTCCAGGCCCCGTTCTGTTACCAAGCAGCTGCAAGACTGCCGGCTCCAAGCCTCAGCTCCCTCAGCCATAAAGTGGTGCCTCCTACCTCCCCGGTGTGATGGGGAAATCAAATCAGTTGAGGAACATGAAAGAGGGTAGATCTTATGTTAGGTGTTAGGCTACATCACAAAAAATAATTATAATAAGTAAATAAATAAGCAGGAGGAAACTTTTGGAGGTGATAATATGTTTATGGCATAGATTGTGGTGATGGTGTCATGGGTATATACAATCAACCCTTGAACAACGCAGGCCTTAGAGATACACACCCTCTGCACAGATGAAAATACATGAAAAACTTGTAGATGGCCCTCTGTACCCACGGTTCTACACCTCTGAATTCAACCAACTGCAGATTGTGTCATACTGTGGTATTTACTATTGAAAAAACAAAAATCCACATATAAGCGGACCCATGCAGTTCAAACCTATGTTGTTCAAGGGTGAATTGTATTTATCACCAAATTCATCTGGTTAAATACATTAAATATGTACAGCTTTGGGGCTTCCCTGGTGGCGCAGTGGTTAAGAGTCCGTCTGCAAATGCAACGTACATGGGTTCGTGCCCCCGTCCGGGAAGATCCCACATGCCATGGAGCGGCTAGGCCCGTGAGCCATGGCCGCTGAGCCTGTGCGTCTGGAGCCTGTGCTCTGCAACAGGAGAGGCCACAACAGTGAGAGGCCCACTTACCGCAAAAAAAAAAAAAAAAAAAAGGTACAACTTTTTGTATGTAAATCATAACTCCATAAAGTGTTTTTAAAAAAAAAAAAAAAAAAACAGCTATCTCAATCCTGAGGAAAAAGAACAAAGCAGGAGGCATAACCCTCCTGCTGGGGACTTCAGCCAATACTACAAAGATACACTAAGCAAAACAGCATGGTATTGGCACAAAAACAGACATACGGATCAATGGAACAAAATAGAGAGCCCAGAAATAAATCCACACACCTATGGTCAATTAATCTTCAACAAAGGGGGCAAGAGTATACAATGGAGAAAAGACAGTCTCTTCAGCAAGTGGTATTGGGAAAGTTGGACAGCCACATATAAATCAATGAAGTTAGAACACACCCTCACACCATACACAAAAATAAACTCAAAATGGTTTAAAGAGGGAATTTCCTGGCGGTCCAGTGGTTAGGACTTGGCACTTTCACTGCCGAGGGCCCAGGTTCAATCCCTGGTTGGGGAACTAACATCCCACAAGCCGCACAGTGTGGCCAAAAAAAAAAAAAAAGGTTTAAAGACATAAATATAAGACATGACATCATAAAACTCCTAGACAAGAACATAGGCAAAACATTCTCTGACATAAATCATACCAATGTTTTCTTATGTCAATCTCCATGGCAATAGAAATAAAAGCAAAAATAAACAAATGGGACCTAATCAAACTTATAAGCTTTCACACAGCAAAGGAAACCATAAACAAAACGAAAAGACGACGCTCAGAATGGGAGGTAATATTTGCAAATGATGTGACCAACAAGGGCTTAATTTCCAAAAATATACAAACAGCTCAAAAAATTAAATAACAAACAACCCAATTGAAAAACGAGCAGAAGACCTAAACAGACATTTCTCCAAAAACATACAGATGGCCAACAGACACGTGAAAAGATGCTCAACATTGCTAATTATTAGAGATATTCAAATCAAAACTACAATGAGGTACCAGCTCACATTGGTCAGAATGGCCATTATTTCAAAGTCTACAAATAACGAATGCTGGAGAGGGTGTGGAGAAAAGGGAACCCTCCTACACTGTTGGTGAGAATGTAAATTGGTGCATCCGTTATGGAAAACAGTAGGGAGGTTCCCCAAAAAACTAAAAATAGAGCTACCATATGACCCAGCAATCCCACTCCTGGGCATATATCTGGAGAAAAACGTGGTTCAAAAGGATACATGTAGGAACTTCCCTGGTGGCACAGTGGTTAAGAATCTGCCTGCCAATTCAGGGGACACGGGTTCAAGCCCTGGTCCGGGAAGATCCCACATGCTGCAGAGCATCTAAGCCCGGTCGCCACAACTACTGAGCCTGTGCTCTAGAGCCTGCGTGCCACAACTACTAAAGCCCACATGCCTAGAGCCTATGCTCCACAACAAGAGAAGCCACCGCAATGAGAAGCCCACGTACTGCAACAAAGAGTAGCCCCCATTCACCGCAACTAAAGAAAGCCCACATGCAGCCCCAAAATAAATAAATAAATAAATAAATAAAAGGATACATGCACCCCAGTGTTCATTGCAGTGCTGTTTACAATAGCCAAGACACGGAAGCAACCTAAATGTCCATCAACGGATGAATGAATAAAGAAGATGTGGTACATATATACAATAGAATATTAGCCATTAAGAAGAACGAAATAATGCCATTTGCAGCAACATGGATGGACCTGCAGATTATCAAACTAAGTGAAGTAAGTCAGGCAGAAAAAGACAAATATCATATGATATCACTTATATGCTGAATCTTAAAAAAAAAAAAGTGATACAAATGAACTTATTTACAAAACAGAAACAGACTCAGAGAACGAACTTATGGTATCCAGGGGGAAGGGTGAGGGGAGGGATAGATTGGGAGTTTGGGATCGACATGTACACTCTGCTATATTTAAAATAGATAACCAACAAGGACCTACTGTATAGCACAGGGAACTCTGCTCAATATTCTGTAAAAACCTAAAGGGGAAAAGAATTTGAAAAAGAATAAATATATGTATATGTATAACTGAATCACTTTGCTGTACACCTGAAACTAACACAACATTGTTAATCAACTATGTTCCAATATAAAATAAAATAAATTTTTAATAAAATAATTTTTAATTAAAAAAATAAAATATGACAGGACTTCCCAGGTGGTTCAGTGGGTAAGACTCCACATTCCCAATGCAGGGGGCCTGGGTTCAATCCCTGGTCAGGGAACTAGATCTCACATGCATGCTGCAACTAAAGAGTTGCATGCTGCAACTAGAAGGTCCTATGTGCTGCAACTAAGACCTAGAGCAGCGAAAATAAATATATAAATAACTAAATATCTTAAAAAAAAGAATTCTTAGAAATGTTTATTCAAAAAAAATGACACAAATGAACATATCTACAAAACAGACTCACAGACATAGACTTGTGGTTGCCACATAGACTTGTGGCAACTTGTGGTTGCCAAGTGGGAGGGGGTGGGGGAGAGTTGTATTGGGAGTTTTGGACTAGCAGATGCAAACTATTATATACAGGATAGATAAAAAACAAGGTCCTACTGTATAGCACAGGGAACTGTATTCAATATCCTGTGATAAACCACAATGGAAAAGAATATGAAAAAGAATACATATACATATATATATATATATATATATATATATAAAACTGAATCACTTTGCTGTACAGCAGAAATTAGCACAACATTGTTAATCAACTATACTTGAATAAAACAAATTTTTATAAAAAAGATTTCTTAGGACTTCCCTGGTGGCGCAGTGGTTAAGAATCCGCCTGCCAATGCAGGGGACACGGGTTCAAGCCCTGGCCCGGGAAGATCCCACATGCCGCAGAGCAACTAAGCCCAAGTGCCACCACTACTGAGCCTGCGCCATAGAGCCCGCGAAGCACAACTACTGAGCCCACGTGCCATAACTACTGAAGCCTGTGCGACTAGAGTCCGTGCTCCACAAGAGAAGCCAGCACAATGAGAAGCATGCACACCCCAACAAAGAGTAGCCCCCGCTCACTGCAACTAGAGAAAGCCCACATGCAGCAACAAAGATCCAATGCAGCCAAAAATAAATAAATAAATTTATTTAAAAATTTTTTCTTTTTTTAATTAATTAATTTTTAATTGATTTTTTGAATTTTATTTTATTTATTTTTTTATATAACCTGCTCTTCTCTTCACCAGGCCAAGTTACATCCCAAGTTTTCCATCAGTTCTCTTTCAAAGTAACAACATGTAATGAGTATAGCAGATATTATTGATGGGGTTGGGGGATATTTCTTGATTTTTCTTAGGAAGAACATGGGGTGGGGGACACATGAGGAGAATAAACAAGCATGTTTACAATGTCCCTGGGAACAGGAGCGTGCAATAGCACGGAAGTCATCCTTCCCAGGCTTTGAGTGTACAAGGAGAGAAGCACAAAGTGGGCAGCACCGGGGCTGATAGACATGTTGTGGTCTTCCAAGGATTTCGGAGGCAGCATGTTCTCCTCCCTGCAGGAGGAAATAGCCCTCACCTTCAGGGTGCTCTTGGTCTAAGTATATACTCACTACTAGCACTCTGCTGCTCCACCACTCTCCTTCTCTACCTGACAGAAACAGTCAAGTTTCCAAAGAAGCCCAATAAATGTTTCTTGATTAAATTCAGTGACATGTCATAACCCTAGAGAAAATACTAGGGAGGCAGAAGCAATTCTCTCCATTATAAGGTGGCTGCTCATTTCTGAGTCAGCCACTGCTCTGTCCCATGACTGTCCAAAGCGTCCAGATATGATTTCAAAATACAACAGAATGTCTCCTAATGCTCTCCATAGAGTTCCTCACGTCCTTGCCTTCATCTTCACCACTAGCACCTGAGGACACCGTTCAACGTGGAGCAAAGAGCATGGGTGTTAGAGTCCATTAGATGTCGGTTTAAAACCCAGCTATGCCTGAAGGTTGAGCTGCTTGGAAGGCATGATGAACAAAGGACAAATGCAGACCTACAGAAGAAAATATTAGCACAGCAAGCCCTCTCTGAGCCCTGCTTGCAGCTTCACTGTTCTAAAGGTGAGGGGAAGTTTTCACAGAACTAGAAGCCACAAACCAAAATGATCACCTGGGATTTTATCTCACTCTCTCCTAGTTCCACCTTCAGAGTATCAGTTAAATTGCCCTAACATCTTCTCTAAAGAGAAAACCATTCTGAAGATATAAATGGTCCCCTAACAAGTTTTACCAGTCAGAGTCCAGTCAGGAAATCAGAAACCACACTAGGTATTTCAACAGAGAATTTAATGTAAGGAATTTAGTTAGACAGGAGGTAGAGACTTGAAAAGGCAAAAAGAAAACCCTGAGGTAACACATGGGTAGCAGGAGCAGCAACCACCCCCAGGGTTCAAGGAACAAAGGGAAGAGGTTGAGATGGTCAGAACCTAGAAACTTGGAGAAGAAGCATCCAGAGCTGAAACTCGGGCTTCTGAGCAGAAGGTGCTGCAAGGAGGCTGCGGCACCTTAGGAACTCATGGGAAGGGCTGTGTACAGCGGGGACACAGATTTATGAGAAGGAGGTGCTTTTTGGCTAGTGTTGCACCTTTGGAGCTCAGAGCCCCGTGAGACTGGGATGCAGACCTCTTGGTGGGCTGGGGACTGCCCAGAAGGTGCTGGTACCTCTGAGGGGATACAATGAGGCTGGATCTGGGAGGGCCCAGAGAAGTTATAAACTGAAACCGATTGCAGTTGCCAGAGCAAAGGTCTGTTGGTGGTGATACTGACTGGAATAATAAGCAAAGAGGAAGGAGCCAGTCCATTCTGCCTTCCTCCTTCTTTCCAATAACCCTCAAGTATCCATCGATAGAGTAATACAAACTAATGCCTGCCCGAATAAGAAGTAATTTGTAGAGTCCTAACCCCACCATAACAAAGCTGAGTATAGAAGGTCGAGTTTGGGGTGAGACACGATAGCTTCACAACTTTGAAACTGTTGCAAAAAATGTTTCACAGAAAAAGAGAAAATGAGAGTATTGCCTGACCTTGTTGGCCTGACCTAACCATTTTGCAAGTGAGCAGAGAAGAACTCTGGTCTATTTCTTATATATTTTACACACATTGAAAGAGGACCATGAAAGGCTCCCTTTACATTTTGTTCAGCCAGGAAAATAGGCATACTGTCTAGGATATTTCCACAATAGCTCCTGTAACAGATATTGCAATGACAGCAAGTGACTTTGTTACCAAGGCTGCTGCCCCAGAATCATACCCCTGCCCCTCCCTTGAATGGAAACCAATTACTGTTATCTAAGTTTTGGGAGGAAACTGCAAAGAGAAAAAACATGAACGGGTTAGAACCAACTAGGCCCAAGATGGTGGAAGATTCGACTTCCAGGAGTTCTTGAGCCTCTTTATACACTCATTGTAATGCATAAGCATGCTGAATGACACAGCCACCAGCGCTGTGACAGTTGATAATCTCCATGACAACAATAAGAAAAGCCCATACAAGGATGGAAGAGGACAGTTGTCTCAGTTCCAGGTTCTCCCCTGTTCTCAGATAACTCATGAGTATTCCTCCCACTCTTTACAACTCCCTCCCTTTTATCTCAACCTTCCTGTATATTTGGTGTTTCCGCTGAACTGGGTTGAGCTGACTTGCAAATTAGGTGCCAGCTTCTCCATTCTTTGCCATTGAATAAAACTTGTGCTGCTCCAGTTACTGGCTGTGCGAATCCAATTGGAAAAAGAACCTCCCTGGCCGAGACAAGGAGTCTCAGATGGGCTAGGACTCCAGCACGGGTCAAGTTAACCAATTCGGTAACAACTTGTCTTGGTGAAAGGGAGATTAGCAGATCTTGACAAAGTGTTTGTTTCTTCTTGCTGTCTTGCACATCTGCCATCCCCAAGAGAACATTCTCAGATTAATTTGCAAAAGGATGAAAAATAGATGGAGCAGAGCCAAGTCACCCCAGTTATCCCAGCCAAGGGCAGCCAGTAGTCATAATGCGAGCAAGCCCAGTCAAAATCAACAGAGCAGCCTGGTCAACCAACAAGATGGGAGCAATAAATTCTTGCTGATGTCTGTGTCCCACTGAGGGTTCGCAGTAGTTTGTTCCATGGCAATTTTGTCGCAATAGACAAGTGAAACAGATAGTGGTAGCAGGAGTAGGGTGCTGTATAACAAAAATCTAAAATATGTGGCGTTACGGGCTTCCCTGGTGGTGCAGTTGTTGAGAGTCCGCCTGCCGATGCAGGGGACACGGGTTCGTGCCCCAGTCCGGGAAGATACCGCATGCCGCGGAGCGGCTGGGCCCGTGAGCCATGGCCACTGAGCCTGCGCGTCCGGAGCCTGTGCTCCGCAATGGGAGAGGCCGCAACAGTGAGAGGCCCGCGTACCGCAAAAACAAAAAATAAAATAAAATATGTGGCGTTGGCCTGAGACTAATCAGAGGACTAAGGCAAGAAAAGCAGAGAGGAAACTCTGATTCTGAGTTAAGCCATGGGATTTTCTTTGGCCAAGGGGATGTTAGCAAAGCTGATACAAGCAAAGACTCAAAAAAGTGCCTGGGTATTGACAAAGAATCTTTGCTTGACTAAACTCTGGTCAGGCTCCTGAACCTTCTCCTAGGCCCGTCTGTGCACTTCCCTGTAAAATCCAGTTTCAGCAAGAACCCTGCTAAGTCAGTTTAACTAGAATCCTTCACCCTCAATATCTGATCCAGTTCTTCCGCCTCTACCATCCCTCAGGTAATGTCTGATCACCTGGCCTGTCCTCGAGCAAAGAGTCCTGGTAGGTCCCTTTAGCCCAAATCCCCTGACCCTTATTGTTTCCTCTTAGTAATTCTCCATCCATTGACCCCCCTCCTGCTTCTTGTCTATAAATTCCCACTTGACCATGTCATGTTTGTAATTGAGCCTGGTTCTATACTGAGGTCTCTCTTCTACCATTGACATAGTTTTGAATAAAATCTGTTTTTACCTCTTTAACTACTATCCAACTCTGGTTTTTCTTCTATAGTATTTCTACGTATGTTCTTGCATCTCTGCCGTAACTGTGAGAGCGTGCTTGGGCTAGCCTGCTGGAGGAACAGAAGATGCATAGCTGAGTTGCCCCAACCATCCCACCCAATGCTAACCTAGATAAGCTTATAGCCAGCCAACCCCTAGACACGTGAGTTAGCCCAGCCACCTAGCTGACCACCCCAAGTGTGCGAACAATAAGTGCTTACAGTAAATACGTGCCATTGATTTTTCTGTGACTGCTCGTTATGCAGCAATTTTGTGATAAGAGATAACTGACAAAATGACTAAACAATGGTTTCTACATATTATGTCTACAATAAATATTTGCCTTCCCCATATCCCACCATAGTAATATATGTTGGATAAGTGTCTTTTTACTGCTTAACAATGTGTTCTATAAGGGTAGAAACTGTATTTTAAAGATATCAGAGGAAGGTAGTAAGAAAACATTATTCTTTTAATAGGAAAGTCATTGTTTGTTAGAGAAAATACATTGACTGTTGCTTGAAGGTAGAAGGTGTTAACGGTGAGGGGATAGTGCCAATAAAAGGAATCAAGGATGCCTGGGGAAATGGCTGATTCAGTGTTGGGGTATGGAAAATGGAAGATGATCTAGATTCTCTTATACTGCCAGAAAGCAATGGAGAAAACTGCAGTCTCTTAAACAAATGATAGATGTTAACATCACCCGTAATGGCACAAAGTGGTATCATCTATCTTCTGAAATGATGTACCGAGAAGGGCACAATACCACTTTTGTGGTATTCTTGCAAAAATATATATATAACTTGAATTAAATCAAGAGGAAACATGAAACAGACCCAAAATGAGGTATGCTCTACAAAACAACTGTCCAGTACTTTTCAAAAGTGTTAAAATCATGAAAGACAAGGAAAAACTGAAGAACTATTCTAAATAAAGGAGAATATGAAGACATGAAAACTAAATGCAAACATGCAATGTTGGATTGGATCCTAGATCAGAAAAGGGACATTAGTGGGACATTTGGCAGAATTTGGATAATGTCTGTAAATTAGATAATAGTATTGTATTGATATTAGTTTCCTGGTTTTGATAAGTGTACTGCGGTTATGGAAGACGCTAACATTGGCGAATCCGGGTGAAGGGTACACAGGAATTTTCTGTACTGTTGTTGCAACGTTTTTTAAGTCTAAAATTATTTCAAAATTTTTAAACATTTGTAAAAGTGGGTAGAACTATTCTCCGGGAAAAATGAGGGAAATGTTGAGCTCCTAGAGAGAAGGAAAATGGGAAAGAGAAAGGACAATCTAGGACACGACAAAAGTGTGCAGACTCTATAGTGTGACCCTCCTTTAAGCCCCCTCAGTGATGGCTACAAAATCACAAAAGCTGGGCAGAAACCTAAGAGAACAGCAAACATAAGAACAAAGACAAAGTGAAAGTGATATGTTAAGCCACAGGAACTTGCTGAAATCATGGTGAGGGCTCTGTATTATCAGAACTCACAAGAGGCTATGCACACGATATAATAACTGTATACATTACACTTCATTATTTATTGGAAATATTAAAGAAAGGTACATCTAAATGTTAAAGTCCAAACCATAAAGCTTTTATAAGATAATAGAGGAATATATCTTCACGACATTGCGGTAATGAAAGTCTTTTTAAATAGGACACAACAAGCACTAACCTTTTCTACAGAGGAAAGAAAAAAGGATATAAATTTGACTACATTAAAATTCAGAATGTTTGGTAATCAAAAGCAGACCTGCCACTTTTATGTAATACATTATATAGGTAATCTGCACAAAGGCATCTGACAAAAGCAAGTGAAAGATGAAATTCAGCCCATACTGCACTTACCACACCACACTTACCAAGCCATCAGAAACGGAGCCTTTTTGTAATTTGTACAAAGGTATCCTATGTACTAGACATACCTTCAATCAAAAGATGTCATAAGTAAGTGGAAAATCATGCCACAGATTTGGGGAAGATATTTACAATACATTTAACCAACAGAGAACTAGTATCCAGAATTTATAAAGAATAACTACAAATCAATAAGAAGACAGATAACTTATTTCATAAATAGGTTAAATTGATAAAAGATTTGACAGTCACTTCAGAAAATAAGCATATGAAAAGGTATTTGTCTATACTATTTCAGAATTCAAATGTTAGTCATTTATGATTTAAAGCAGAATGAAATGTCTCACACCAGCTCACATATTTAAAACAAACTAAATGTATTTCACAGTTTTTAAAAAATGTAAAAAGAAAAAACAAAAATATTTCAGTTAAAGAAACTTGATTTCTTCAGCTAAATTAGAGTTTCCACAGAGAAACTGCAAAAGGACCAAGATAATTTGGCTGAAACTGGCATGGTCGTTATATACCATGGGTGTCATCATTTTCCAAGGCACTAAAGTCACATCACACTGCATTAGATTGGGAAGAAAATCACTTTTGTAGACTAAGAACTGTTTCATGTCCACAGCTAGACTTGGAATTTTCCATAGAACCTGGATAAAAGTAAGCCAGTTGTCCTAGAAAATTAAGTACTTCTACAGCCTCCATCAATACAAGAGCTAATCATTTGCTATATTCCAGCTATTTCCAGTGCATTTAATTCCTTCTCCTAATGGGAAAGAACAGTAGAAAGTAGAAAGTAGGACTAGCCAGTTAGATTGCAGCACAGCAGAGCAGATATGAACACAGGCTTCTGAAGTCAGAATGAGTGTGGGTTTTTTGTTTGTTTGTTAATTTATTTTTTTAAAATAAGTAGCATAGAGAAATAAATCAACAAAGCAATGTACCATTAGAAAAATAATGGACTAAAAACTTTTTAATGTAAGCTACTTACTTATCTGTCATTCAAAAGCAGGCAAGAGGTCAAGTGTTCAGGAAATGAACATATCACAATTTGGGGAGATCAGGAGTTACTGTGAAGCGTGACATGATTTTCAGTGGGTCCCAATTGCTTTTGTGTGAATATTGATAACTTCCTAATTATGATTATAAGACCTAGTGATGTGATCTTCTACCCAGTTCTCTCTAGTCTCACCCATAGTTAGATTCCCACATAAATTCTGTCAATCATAAGGTAATTTTTAAGCATCCGGAATATATTCATTATCTTTTTTTGCACCTCTGGGAATCCTCATGTTCTGTTTCCTCTTTCTAATTTTCAGATTAGAAAATTCTAACCTAATCTAAATCTTTTCTAAATTTCATATTTTCTCCAGCCTGAATCACTACTGTTTATTCTTATGACATCCTTCAATATTTATCCCAAATGCCACATCAGTGAAGCCCTCACTGATTAGCTTAGACCTTGAAAAGAGTTAATTGTTTTATCTTAGAGGTCATAGAACCTTATACTTTTCTCTTTTATTGTAGTCTAAGTACTTTTCTTTTTCTTATTCCTGTTGTAATCTAACCAGAACTCTCTTGAAATAAGGGACAATTCTATGAGACTTGTGTAGACATTTTTTTGTTGTTGCTCTTCAATTCACTCATTCAACAGCAACTTACTGGGGCTTCCCTGGTGGCGCAGTGGTTGAGAGTCCGCCTGCCGATGCAGGGGACACGGGTTCGTGCCCTGGTCCGGGAAGATCCACATGCCGCGGAGTGGCTGGGCCCGTGAGCCATGGCCGCTGAGCCTGAACGTCCTGAGCCTGTGTTCTGCAGCGGGAGAGGCCACAACAGTGAGAGGCCCGCGTACCGCAAAAAAAACAAAAAAAAAAAACAGCTACTTACTGAGAGAGTTCTAGGTGCAAGAATTATTTTAGATGCTAAGAGACATAATAGTGAACAAAACCAACAAAACTCATTGCCTTTATGGATTTCACATTTAAGTTGTTGCAAATACGTACATACCAAGGCAAACCAGTGCTAACACAAATTGGGGAATTCTAAAATGAAGGTGCTAAGTCACCAAAAGGTTGGAGTGCAGCTTAACCTGAAGAAATTTCTGGAAAGAACAAACAACTATAAAAATGACTAAGATTCTCTGTTTTCCTTTGCTCATCTATCCTCTAAGAGTGTGATTTATTTTTTCTACAATCTCACTCTCTCTCTGAAAACTGGATTTTTGCGTGCCCTACATATAACCACCTACATGATACAAAAATTTAATCTCTTTATTCCTCATTCTGGAAGAAAGGTCTCTGATTACAGTAGCTTGGTCAACATTTGCTTATGGTTTATCAACTATGACTGGGGCTGGTGGCATGACTAAATTGTATAAAATGGTACAAAATGGCTGCCACTACTATAATCTCATGAATGGGAGAAGATTTTTAAAAAGTGGTGAAACTTCAGAGCTCACATCTCTTGGTTGACCTCAGAATGTCCTTATGAATGTAGGCTTTTGGGTATAGGTATTATGTCTATTCTGGCTCCCACTGAAAAAAAAAGAAGAAATAAAAAAAGAGAAAAGGTATTTGATCTCCAGCCTCTCATATACAGATGTTCAGGTTGTGCACTATACAACCTCAAAACATCTATTGTGTAGACATAGTAGATTTGTATATGTATTCAAACAATTTCTCAGCAGATGGCACTGGAAACTCTCATGTACTACTACTGAGGTTATAGATTGGTACAACCGTTTTGCAAGACAGTTTGCCATTTTCTAGTAAAATCAAAGATATATATGCATACCCTTTGATCCCGGAAATCTCCTCAGGCACTTGGGCATCAAAATACATGTACAAGAATATTCATATTGGCATTATTCCTAATTGTGGAAAACCAGAAACAACATAAATGTCCCTCAGCAATAGAATATGTAAATAGATTATGGTACATTTATACACTGGATGATAGCAATAAAGTAAGCTACAGTCACATAAAAGCATGAATGAATTTTACAAACAAATATTAATTTTTCCTTATTTTTGTAAATCTCCTTAGAATACAATAGACTGTATAAAGCCAAAAATATACAGATGTATTGTGGGGTTTATAATTTATGCATAAATAAAGCCTATGACAACAATAACACAAACAATGGAAGGGGGGAAACAGAAGAATCCTGTTGTAAGGATCTCATACTCTTTGTTGGAGTGGCATAATATTACTTAAAAGTAGATTATGGTAAGTTAAAGATGTGTACTACAAATCCTAAAGCAACCATTAAGAGGCACAGCTTATAAGTCAACAAAGAAGATAAAATGAAATCATGAAAATAGTTAACCCAAAGAAGGCAGAAAAAGAGGAAAAGTTTTTCAGTCCTACTGCTCTCAAATTCCAGAGGACAAACAAATGCCTCTCTGGAAGAGCCAGCCCCTGACTCTGTGAGTCCTGGCTGTTCTCAGTACAACCCACACCAAAGTCATCTCCTTCCCGAGCTTCTAAGCTGCCTATTATGGGGAAGTAGATGCCTCATGAATCTCAGCGTGTACATACATGATCAGGTACTCAGGCACATGCATGCACACACACACACCACACCTATATCATGTCCTTGTCTCCACCACAGGGCTGTCACTGTCACCCAAGTGCCCTTTCCTGCCTTTGGGTGACCCCCAAATTGCAGGAGCCCCTCGCCCTCAGCTGAGCCCCAGGTCATCCCCAGCTTCTGCCTGTTAGTGCCCCTGAAATGGAAGCTGCCCTGAACCCTGACTTGCTCTCTCTAATGACTCACCTGTAAACTAGGGAAACCCCTCAGCAGATGTGACTGCTCTGTGAGAAAAAACAAGAGCCATAGAAATTAAAATGTTAGTACGCTGTCATCTCCACCCAGCCTCTATCCCTGGGGTCCTCCCTAAGTTCTTCTGGGTTTCTCATTGTTTCCTCCTTTGAGTCCCTGGAAATGCCTCCCCACTGGGTATCTCATACTCCACTGGAAATCCCCTGGAGTCACAGGGCTACTTATCCATCCCTCCTCTCAGCCTCATAGAGAAGTGCCTTGGAGCTGGGCACTGACCTCAGGCCTTACCTTTTCAGAGGTGAAAACAAAGCCACAGAAGGCTATGACCCAACGGGAGTCCTCTACAGGCTACCACGGTGAGGTTGGGATGAAAAGACAAGAGATTTATGGGGGATTTGAGGTGGTAAACATGAGATTGGAATTGAACTCCACATTTACCATTGACAAATCTACATTCATATCCCAGCTATCATTTAACACTTATGACACTTTAATTAGTTATCTTCTTTAAGCCTCAGTATTTTCATCTGTAAACTGGGTTAATAAATAGTATTCGTCCCTTAGGGTTCCTGTGAATATTAGAGATACTCTATGGAAAAACCCTTGGAACCATGCCTGGCATGTAGTAAGTACTCAATAAATGCTAACTTGTACTATTGTTGCTGAGACTGAGACTGCTTGGAGCCTCTCTGATGCTGCCTTGTGTGTGGGGTGTGAGGGAGAAAACGGCGGTGTAGACAGAAGAGTCCAAGAAGACCTAGATTTGAGGCCAGGCTCTTCTTGCTAGGTGAGACTAAGCAAATCACTTAGAATCTCCTAGCCTTGATGGGGTTAGTTTTTCATTCATTCATTCATTCATTCATTCATTCATTCAACTTCAAAGAGCTACTCTAAGTTAGCTGCAAATGAAAATGTTTATTAAAATCCCTTGGTGCATTCATGTATTCCTTCAACACAACACTTACTGAGCACATACGTACTCTGCAGTGGGCTCTGTGCCGGGCACTGGGAGACAGATGAGTAAGACATGGTCTCCCCACCAGCAACACTTTCAGTCTAGTGGGGAGCTAGATCAGCAAGCCAGCAATTATAGCATGATAAAGACATGTCCAGGGCCTTGGCTTTAATGGTGAGGAGAAAGATTGGAAGCTTGAGGACTGAAAGAAGTTAAGGATGAGTTTATTTTCACCAATGACAGACTTGAACTCCATATGCTGAGGGTAAGAGGGGAGAAGTGGAAGATATCCTGAGGACAAAAGTGAGGAAAGACATCTCTTTCACTGGGAATAGAAGGAAGAGAGAAAGATGAGCACAGTAGCCAGTTTGTGGGGACAGGGAAGTTAAAGGAGCTCTTGTCTGTGGTGCTGACTTTTACAGTAGAGGAGCTGTGTCTCTTTCTGCAGAGAGCACATGACGTCTGGCCTCTTTATCTCTGCCCTCCTATCTGTCCCCCTCCTCTGCTACTCAGAACATTAAGCCTTGCAGGGTGACTTAGTTGTGTTGGTCTTTCGCCTCTACTAGTCTGTAAATTCTTTTTTTTTTTTTTTTTCGGTACGCGGGCCTCTCACTGCTGTGGCCTCTCCCGTTGCGGAGCACAGGCTCCAGGTGCGCAGGCTCAGCGGCCATGGCTCACGGGCCCAGCCACTCTGCAGCATGTGGGATCCTTCCGGACCGGGGCACGAACCCGTGTCCCCTGCATCGGCAGGCGGACTCTCAACCACTGCGCCACCAGGGAAGCCCAGTCTGTAAATTCTTTACCTTGAAGCCTCCAGAGCAGCAGAACGTCTCCTTCTCTGGTTTCCAGAATCCCATTTGCTCCTCGTTCTCATTCCACCCCTCTTCCCTCTTTTTCTGTCTCCTTCACTGACACCTGTTATGTTACTCTGTCGGCCCCTTAAGATTCTATCCCATGCCCTCAATAACATTATAATCCCCAAATCCAGCTTTAATCCTTTACCTGAGCACTCCACCCTTATTTCCAGTTGTTGACTGGACATCTCTTCATTTGTGAGTTTTCACAACATCCAAATGGGTTTATTAAGTGTACCTCCCAACACTCCAACACTGTTCCTCCTTTCTCAGGTTTTAGCAGTCATCACAGCTGAAAAACAAAAGCAAAAAAAACCTTGAAATTATTGTTGATTCCTCTGTCTCTCTCCACTTCCACTTAGTTCTTAAGTCTGATTGATCTGTCTCTAGAAACATCTATTCATCTGTCTTAAGACCTTCATTAGCCAGTAAACTGATCTCCTCATCTTTTACAGTCTTTTTCATTCCTTCTGCCCTGCCTTGAGGAGCTTGTTATTCTACATTTCCTCTACTGACTGCTTTGGAGCCCAGTGTCAAAGAAGCTCCTTTAGGAGTTTACCTAAGTAATCCTAAGACACAGAACAGGAGAGAAAATTACAGTTCACGTGACGGAGACAGACCAACCTTGTCCAAGTTAAGATGTTTGTGGGCAGCCCATGCCAGCTTATTCTCCCCCTTAAGGATGACCATCCTGTGGTATTTGGGAAGGAGCGGGGGTCCCTAAATGTCTCTTGGCCACTGCTCCTCCGTGCTGCGTTTTCCTCCATGCCCCTTTATTCCATCACAGATCACCTCTCACCTCACTCACTCTCAGCTCCTGAATTCCACCCCCCCCCAGAAAGTCTTCAACAGACCTCCCCTAAGAATTTTTACCACCTCCCCACAAGTGTTGTCTGGTCTTTGCCCAACCACAACAAAAGTACATTTCTCAAAATTTGAGTTATTCTGAGTAAAATAATGCTCTAAGAGTTCCAGAAACACATTCCAGGGTGGGCTTTGGAATTCCAAATCCACTTCCTTTTGAGGTCTCTCTGTGAACTTAGAGATGCTCCTCTTTAGTCTTCTGAGTATTCAGAGGGTGGCTATAGTAACACCAATGTAAACATTGATTTTCAGAGACAGTACATTTAAACCTATAAGAAAGAAGAATATTTCTTCCTAGCTGCTCCACAATTCATAAGGCTTCTCTAATCTTCAACGTAATTAGTAGTTATAGTAAAATGATCAACTGCCTCATTTGCCTGAAAGGTTTCCTGGGACACCGGATGTTCAGGTCTAACACCAGGTAAGTCTCCAGCAAGCCAGGACTAGTTGGTCATCCTGAAGTTAAGAGCATGCACTCTGGAGTCTGTCTGGGTTCAAATCCAGCTCTGCCACTTACCAGCTGTATGATCTTGAACTAGACTTAATCTCTCTGTGCCTCACTTTCTTCCTCAGTAAAATTAAGAAGATTAAAAAAGATGAAAGCATTTAGAACACTGCCTAACATATGGTACATGTCCAATAGGTGTCAGTTACTTTTATGCATATCAGGGTTAATTCCTCTAATCATCACACCTACCACCACCAAATGGTTCTCGCTAAGAATCTGGATAAGATGTGAGCCCAGTACTGAATCACACATCTTTAATCTTAATATCTGCTCTCTTAATTATACAAAAACCTGGCCAAAGCTTTGAAATTACTACTCTCAGAGCCCAGTTAACTGTTTAGCTTCTTACCATCTTCTCCCTGTTCCTCATTCACCTTACCCGACAAGCAATGCTCGAGCACTTCCTGTGTGTTTATGGTGGCTCTGTGCTTGGAGCTTCAGAGAACACAATATAGGTATGCTGTTACCCCTGTTCTCCTGGAACTCACATTCTGAAAGGAATGCAAGCATCATCCATGACACTGATGACAAGGCCAGGCAGGAGGCCCCACATCCAGTCTAGAGGGTCTTAGGAAGGGAGAAGTCTCTGTGGCCCATTGTTTGTGTCCAGGAAGAACAGAAGTACTCCTCAGCAACTTTCCTCTCCCCTTGCCACACAGTGTACCCCAGGCACAAAAGTGAGGCTATCATTCCTGACTTGTTCCTCTCTCCCAATAAGCCCCACTTGGTTCTTCCCAGCCTTCTTGGACCAAAGATTCCTCATATATTCTTTTTTCCTCCTAATCAAGGGTCTTCTTCATCCTTTCTATTGCCTCTGGCCCATCACTCTTTTTTCTCTCCTATACCACACCTACTTTCCGCCTAATCTTTTACTCAGCAATCAAATACCTGGAGTATCACAGATAAACAGCATCTTGTAAGTTTACATTTCACATACAAAAGCCAAGAGCTCCCTAAGGACAAGGAATGTCTTGTTCATCTTTGTTGCTCCCATGACACCTGACATAGTACCTGTCTGTGCCCCAAAAGAGTAGACATACGTGCACGAAGAGGTGGATCTTCATCACAAACCACGCAGGCCCTAAAATAAAAATAGGTTTTCTTCCATTGACCATTTTGTTCTAACAGTCTCTGATCCCCACTCCTGGGGCCAGCTCAGGGCCAAAGCCAGTGGGTAAGGATGGAAATAGCAGCACCTTCAACATCTCCTACACCAACTTCTTCCTGGGGGGCTTCTCTGGATTGCGACAGTGGAGGCCCCTCCTGGTCCTGCCTCTTACTTTTCCCTATGTGACCATCGTCTCTGCCAATGCCCTCATCATCCACACGGTGGCGGCCCAGCAGAGCCTGCATCAGCCCATGTACATGCTCATCGCCCTGCTTCTGGCTTTCAACATTTGTACTGCTACAGCGGTGATACCCCAAAAGCTGGAGGGCTTTGTGCCTTATGTTAACCCCATATCACTGCATGGCTCCCTGGCCCAGATGTTTTTCATCTACCTCACTCTCCTTCTGGACTACAACCTCCTGCTGGCCATGGCCCTAGACTGCTTGGTGGCCACGTGCCACCCACACTGTTATAGTGACCTGATGACCTCCCGTCTGCTAGGCGTGCTGGCCTTTTTTGCCCTGACATGGAGCCTGGGAGTGGCAGTGCCCTTGGTAGTGCTCACCTCACGAGCTTGATTCTGCCAGACAGCAGTGATCTGACACTTTACCTGTGAGTACGTCACACTGCTGAGCACAGCCTGTGGAGACTTGACCTTCAACAACTGCTTGGGGCTGGCCATGCAGTTGATCACTGTGACCTTTGATCTAGCCCTGCTGGGGACCTCCTACACCCGCATCATCTATGCTGTCTTCTGGATATCTCCTGGGGGAGCCCGAACCAAGGCCTTGCACACGTGTGGCTCCCACTCCCATTGGTCATCCTCACCATCTACCTCTCTAGTCTCTCCACTTCTATCGTTTTCCGAGTAGCCAAGACTGTGTCTCAGGATGTCCAGAACCTGCTCAGTGCCATCTATCTGCTGCTCCCAGGAGCCTTGAATCCTGTCATCTAGGGGGTAAGGATCAGAGAGATCAGGCAACATGTAGAAAAGATGCTCTGTGGAAAGGAATTAGCCCAGGAGGTTAGGGAGAAGCCAGAGAGGCTGCAGAATATGAGAGTGAAGGAGAAACGGCCAGGGTGAGAGAACTTCATCAACTTGGGAAATTGGGGCTGTGACCTCTGGGAACAAGAGATAAGCAGGCAGTACTGAGGGACAGGCTGGAATTTCCTGAGATTATGGAGGACTCAACAGCAGGTTCATTGTTGGTAAACTATTCCTTTTTGAATTCTTAGAATGCTCTGTTTTCACTCCAATGATAAAATTGCTTTTCCCTATTTATTCTTTTTATTAGTTTCTCTGTCCTCTTCTCCTTGACTCCTGAGAAAGCCCCCCAGTTAATATCTGGATATATGGAGCTCCACTGGAAGTTGTATAGAGCAAGTTGCACAGACCACGACTTGCCCTGAACACCCAGTCTGAAACAAATAAACAGGCCAGGCTCTTCCCTGGTGCCCAGTCTCTCCCAGATACATAGTAAGATTGGACATGAAGCCCAGTCTCACCGAATATACAGGTCAGTTTTGATGCCATCGGTCTAATGCAGGCACACAAGTTAGGTTCTAGAGTCCAATCAGTTCCAAACACAGGTGAGCCTCTGCCTGATATTCCCAGTCTGATATCCCCAGGCACACAGGTCAGGCCTACCCCAGGGGTCCAGTCTAGCCCAAACAGGTCAAGTCCAGCCAGGGGGCCCTCCAGTCTGACAGACACCCAAGCCAGGTCTTCTCCTTGGGACCCAAATTCACCCAAAGACCAGACTAGGCCCTTATCTGTACTTGAGCTTGACCCAAACCCAGAGGTCATGCCACTCTTTCCCATGGTAGCCAGTGTGATTTATCTAAGTCACCCCTACTTGAAAGACCTCCATAGCTGTCATCTATAGAATGGAGTATCTATCCTTCAGAGATGTCCCAGAAAGAGGCTATGGTGTCCCATACTGTGCAGGACCATCTGTAAACCACCCAAGTTTTCTCTTCCTCTATCACTTGATCATATGGAATGTCCCATGAGGCCATGGGTGCAGGCTGGGAGAGAGAAGGTGTAGCAGGAGCGAGAACCATGGGCATTTGGGCCAGTTCTTCAGTAATTACTTGTGCTTTCAGGGCCTGCTTGAGCCCAATCTTGTATATACCACTTCCATTTGATGATGGAATGCTACTATGCATGCCCAACTTTAGGCTTAGGGGGTCAGACAACACCCAGTTCATGACAGGCAGCTCAGGTTGCATGGTAACTTCGTGGTCTTTGGTTAGACAGTCTTCAATGCCCAGTAGCAGCCAAAAGCTGTCTCTCACAAAGTATTTATCCAGAGAGGATGGCAGGGCCTGCCAAAGGCTTCCAACAGCATCCCTATCTGCCACTGATACTTGAGCAGCTTGCATGGCAGACTGGACCTGTTGCAGAGCCAGGTTTGTTCTTTGTCCTGGGCCCCACTCAAAACTAGCAGCTTTTAGGGTCACATGGTAACTGGGCCAGAGTAGCACATCCAAATGAGGAATATGTTGCCATGTCGTCTCCAAAATCCAAAGAGGCTCACTAGACCTTATACCTTTCTTTTGGTTGTAAGAGGAGCCAGATAGAAGAATTTATCCCTCATCATAGAAGGAATATCCCAACATGCCTTATACCATTGGACCCCAAGACATTTCACTGAGGTAGAAGGTCCCTGAATTTTTGTCCGATTTATTTCTCATTCTCTGACACACAAACATCTTACCAGTAAGTCTAGAGTAGCTGCCATTTCCTGCTAGGTCCAATCCGCATCTCAACGTAATGGAGCATTGTGATGTACTGTGGAAAGGAAAAGTGATCGAGATGAACTAAATTATGACACTGGGCTAGAGAGCTGATAACTGATACACCCCTGAGGCAGAACATATACATGGTCACCCAGACCCTTGCCTCTTTGTTTGATTAGGAGTATCCAGTGATGGTATTCTGCATGTCTCTATTGCCACATCACCACCAGGGACTATCAGAGCTCTCTTTACTACTGAAAAGTCACGCTTAAATCTCATCAAATTAGAGAACCAACCCAGAAAACTCATCTTTAGGATTCCATTCCTCTAGAACCATTTCCAGTACCAGAACCTATATTAGTCAGTGTTCTCGTTCTCCAGAGAAACAGAACCAATAAGGTGTGTATACACACACACACACACACACACACAAACACACACAATCTTATCTATATATTCAGTTGACCCTCGAACAATGCAGGGATTAGTTCCAGGACACACAGAGGATACAAAAATCCACAGATGCTCAAGTTCCATACAGTGTCTATATCCACGGGTCCACATCCACAGATTCAACCAACCACAGACTGTGTAGTATTGTAGTACTTATTGAAAAAATCCAAGTGTAAGTGGACCCCTGCAGTTCAAATTCATGTTGTTCAAGGGTCAACCATATACATCTCTCTCTCTCTGTCTATATATATATACACACACACACACACACACACACACACACACACACGTATATATAAAGTAATACGGGGGACTCCCCTGGTGGTGCAGTTGTTAAGAATCCACCTGCCAATGCAGGGGACACAGGCCCACGCCCTGGTCCAGGAAGATCCCACATACCATGGAGCAACTAAGCCCGTGTGCTACAACTACCCAGCCTGTGCTCTACAGCCTGCGAACCACAACTACTGAGCCTGTGTGCTGCAACTACTGAAGCCCACACAACTAGAGCCCATGCTCCGCAACAAGAGAAGCCACTGCAATGAAGAGTAGCCTCCACTCACCACAACTAGAGAAAGGCTGTGCGCAGCAACAAAGATCCAATGCAGCAATGAATAAATAAGTAAGTAAGTAAGTAAGTAATGTGTTCACAATTGTGGAACTGGCAAATCCAAAACTGGCAGAGTAGGCTTCCAGGATGGAAACCCAGAGAACAGCTGATACTGCAGGTCATGTCCAATGGCAGTCTGCAGGCAGAAGTCCTTTCTCAGAGGACCTCAGCATTTTTCCTCTTAAGGACTTCAACTGATTGGATGAGGTCACCCGCATTATGGAGGATAATCTGATTTACTCAAAGTCTACGAATTTAAATGCTAATTTCATCTAAAAACAATACCTTCACAGCTCTATCTAGTGTTTGATCAAATATCTGGATACCATGGTCTAGCCAGTTGGCAAATAAAATTAACCATGGCATTGCCTAGGCTTACAGCAAGCCTAACCAAGTATGGGAGTGTCCTAGCACAGAGTCAATCTGCAAAGACCAAGGAAAGCTGTCAAAACATTAACTGAACATACTCTGCAGAAGAGACTTCACTGCAAAACAGTTTAGTCTCAGAATATTTCAACAACAAAAAAATCACAGGCATTATAAAGAAACAGGTAAACATAGACCATTCAAAGGAAAAAGATAAACTGACAGAAACCACCCCTGAGGAAGCCCAGCCGTCAGACTTTCTAGACAGACATTAAAACAACTGTCTTAAATATGATTGAAGAGCTAAAGGAAAACAAGTAAAGGAAATCAGGAAAACAATGTATTAACAAAATCAGACTATCAACAAAGATGTAGAAACAATTAAAAGGAACCAAACAGAAAGTCTAGAGCTGGAAAAAGCAATAACTGAAATGAAAATTTCTCTAGAGGGACTCAACAGCAAAGCTGAGCAAGAAGAAGAAAGAATAAATGAACTTGAAGATAAGGCAATTGAAACTACTGAGTCTAAGGAGCTGAAATAGGATGAAGAAAAGTGAACTAAGCCTAAGGCACCTGTTGGGACATTGCTAAGTGGACCAATAGATGCAACATTGGAACTCCAGAAGGAAAAGAGGGAAAGGGGCAAAAAAGATTACCTGAAGAAATAATGGCTGAAAACTTCCCAAATTTAACAAAAGATGTGAATATATCAATCCAAGCAGCTCAACAAACCCCAATTAGGCTAAATTCAGAGACCCACACCAAGACACATTATAATCAAACTGACAAAAGCCATTAGGATGGTTATTATAAAAAATACAAAAAATTAACAAATATTGGCAAAGATGTGGAATAACTGGAACTCTCGTGTACTGTTGGTAGAAATGTAAAACGGTGCACTTGCTGTAGAAAACAGTTTGGCAATTCCTCAAAAAGTTAAATATAAGATTACCATCTAGTCCAATAATTCCACTTCTAGGTACACACCCAAAAGAACGGAAAGCAGGAATTCAAACAGATACTTGTGCATCAATGTTCACAGCAGCATTATTCACAATAGCCAAAAGGTGGAAATAACCCAAATGTCTCTCTCTCTCTCTCTCTCTCTCTCCCTCTCTCTCTCTATATATATGTATATATATATAATGAGATATTACTCAGCCTTAAAAAAGCAATGAAATTCTGACAAAATACATAAATGAACCTTGAAAACATTATGCTAAGTGAAATAAGCCAGACATAAAAGGACACATATTGTATGATCCCTTTTATTTGAGATACCTAGAATAAGCAAATTCAGAGTCAGAAAGTATAATAGAGGTTACCAGGGAATAATGGAAGAAGGGAATGGGGAATTATTGTTTTATGTATAGACTTTCTGTTTGGGATGATGAAAAAGTTCTGAAAATAGATAGTAGTGATGGTTGTACATTGTACATGTACTTAATGCCACTAAATTGTATGCGTTAAAATGGGTAAAATGGTAACATTTATGTTATGTATATTTTACAATTTTTTTAAAAAGAAAAAGACATATATTAAAATCAGAATTCTATATGGTGTCTAAGTAATTTTTCTTAAAATTTCTTCCCTGAACCCTCAAATAACAAAAAATCCTTTATCAAAGTTGACCTTTGTATGAAAATAAATGACAAAATTAGTCTCACACAATCATTTAGAAATGTTTATCTTTATTTCAGAATGATCTATTAGGACCTTATCCAGATAAAGGTCCTGTCAGCACTTCTCACGTGTTATGACTCAGTTTTGCTTCTATGGACACACCAGTCAAAGTCTCCTTACCAAAACTGAAGTCACCAGAAAAGGGGTACCAGATGGGTGATGAAACCCTATTTAATCACTCCCTATTTGCAAGATGACTTCTTTTGCATTCCTAAAACATCTACTTTGATTCCCAATATATCAATTTTAAAAAATCATTACTTTCACGCTTATATAGAAACAGTACTTTAAATCAATTGATTCTTTTGCTGCAATAAAGTCCAGCAAAACCTTATCACTTCAAGCAAACCTACTATACCTATCTATGCTCAAGAAGTAGTTTGGCTATTAAAGAAGGGCTGGTCTCTTCTAAGCCTTTCCTCAGGATCCACACATCAGACATTCATCTCTATTTTCCAAAGAGCACACCATGGCTGCTGTGTTCCTCTCCTTCTCTTCTTCTTTTGATACCTTTTCCTTATCTTTCAGCTTTTCTTTATTTAGAGTGAACTGGATCGGATTAGCTGCTGGTCTTGTCCTTAAATAATACATCCCAGTCTTCAAACCCTAAAAGGGAAGTAAATACAACTAATTAGGAGAAGCTGTGAGAACACTAGACATTAAAGACCAATGTTTAAAATACATTTCCATAAACCAGGTCAAATTGCTTTCTAAAGTTAGAATTGTATCTCCTCTAGGAAGCCCTCTCAAAAATGCTTAAAGAGAGAAAGAGATGGTCAGACAGTATACTCTATCCTTTTCACCCCTAAAACAAGCTTATCTCTTTGAAAATGTCAAGTATTTTTGTTCTCTAGTCTTTTTGTTTGTTTGTTTTTATGTGTATGACTTCCAAGTGTGCCTAAGAAAACATGTCTGCCTTAGATTATAACTATTTAGAGGTCTAGTCTGTATCTTTGTATAAGAACTGATTATGACTAATTCAAGGATAAGAATCACCATTCTCTATTCAGTATCCCCAGTCCTGGAACATAGTATAAGTTCAATAAAAGTTTGTTAAATAAAAAAATAAATTCATAATTCTATATAAACACCTAGAATATTGCTAGGGAATAAGAATACATTATAGACTCACAGGCCTTTACAGTTGGCAAAGACTAGCTAAGTGATTGGCTCTTATCCTGTAGATAAAGTGGGGAAACAATGGATATTTTTGAACAGTGGGTTGACATGTGTAAAGTTTTATTTTAGGAATGGTAGCAGTACACAAGATGGCCTAGAGTAGAGATACCAGAAGAAAAGAGATCAGTTAAGAAGTTAAGAATAACAGCAGTGGAATAGAAAGTAAGACATTCAAGAAATAGTACAAAGGAACAACTGACACTACATGGTGAATGACTGCATGGAAAGTAAAGGAAGGATCATAGGTAACTCCAAGGTTTCAAGCTTAGAATAAAATAATCCTAAAAGAAATAAGAAAATTCAAAGTGAGAGCTTAATCTGGTATAAAACCCATGGGTTGGTTCTAACATACTGGACTTACCAGGTGGCAATACTTAATATGTAGCTAGAATATAGAACTCTGTTCCAATTCTAAAATATCCCAAGCTGGTTGACTTCCTCCACTAACCTGTTTCCAGCCATAGAAGTGCATACTAGTGAGTTTGCCATAGTTAGGCTCAGCAATATGTATGTTCAAAGACTGGCTTTGATCAATGAAAGCTCCTCTCTCGGCTGCCATCTTGAGTACGGTTTTCTGAGAGATTTCCCACACAGTCTTATAAAGTTGCTTCAGGTCATCAGGAATTTCTGGTATGCTCTTAAGAAGGGAAATCAAATGTTTATTGCACTCTGGTTGAAGAAAGCAGTATGATTAACAGAATGGTGACCCCCAGGGTCTGGCCTTGGTTCTACTTCCAGCCAGATCTGACCCTACCATTCCATTTAATACAGTATGATCCTTATCAAGTTTCCTAAGACTACTCACTTCTGGCTTATGAAGTCAAACAAAACCCCATCTAAACAACAAAATATCAATCTGGTGGTAGTTATTTAAGACTCATCTTTAATTGGTTAATGGCCAAAACATTCACTGAAAAGTCAGAGCTAAGCAACAATAAATGACGCTTGACTGTTGCAGAAAATACAAAAACTCAGGGCTGTAACTCACAGGGACATGACCCAAGGAAGCAATGAGGAAAAACCCTTTAAATAAGCTAGGACTTCACAAACTCCATTTGGAGTCAACAGAAAAAGGCTTTCCTATTTCTTAGGTCTAGGGTTAGCTTGCATCAAAACACAGACTGGCTAATGCTACAGTTTCCATCAGCAAATATAGAAACGTTACAAGAATCTTTATCTGTGTTGCCAAGCAGACAAATATTTAGCCAGAGGCCTCTATTTACAAATAAATAAATGCTTCTTGATTCTCAGCTACAAATATTTCACTGTTAAACACTATTTCTGGCTCTGCCTTTTGGACTATCAGTCTTCAATTCTCCATCATACTTTTTAATTAAGTTTGACTCTAATTTCAGGCTTTATATCACTGGTCCCCAAACTCTGACTCACTTGGCAATTATCTAGGGAGTCTTTAAAAAATACTGATGCCTGGCTCTCCCTCCCAGACATTTAATTTGTATGGGGTACAACCTAAGCTTCAGGATTTTAAAAGCTCTTCAATGTATTCTAATGTGCAGAGAAGTTGGGAACCACTACTTTATATTGCTGCACAAACAAGAGGGTAAGGCCTAGCTATGTGAAGATGCATTTAATCCTAGCACAGCAATGCAGAGTTGAACAGAGCTACATAAGCCTATATGACCACAGTGAATAGCCATTCTTTCTCTGCATTGCCTGGGATAAGTGAGAAGTTACCAATGTAACTACCAACTTAGCTCCTGAAGAGAACACTTTTTTTTTTTTAATTCTGTACCTGGATAGAGCCATTGCATGCAATAATCTGATTTTTCATCTCTTCATTCCACAAGCCCCGCTCAGTAAGATCTTTCAGTAAGTGAGGATTTACAATCTGAAACGGAAAGGAGAAAGATGTGAAGGAATAAACAACAAAGACAGGGCCTAAACAGGATCACAGACTTGGAGCTTAAAGTAAATAAGATCAATGAAGAACATTAGATTGCTTGGTAAATTCTATTTTTTATAAAACTGAGAGACCTATCCCACTATATGAAAGCTATATTCCTCTAAAATCTTGATATCTGTTATTCAAAACATAACACACGGTATTTGCAAAAGTGAAAAGAGCTAATGCTGCCTAAGCTGGGTATGTAGAATGATTCTTTTTTCTTTTTAAGTAAGGACATAATAAATACTTAAGAAAATTAGAAACGTACCCACGCCAAACCTTACAGAAATTTATTTCAGAGTATCTGCAAGTTCACAAATGAGTATCTTTTAAATTAGTGGTTCTCAACCTGCAAATGAGAATTACCTGGGAACCTTAAAAAAAACACTGGTCCTGCCCATCAGAAATTCTAATTTGTAACCAAGGCTGAGAACCACTATCTTAAAGGATACTTCTATACACCTTGAGTATCATCAACTTAAGCAAATGAGGTTATAGTATATGTCACTATGATTACAAAATGGTTAAACATCATGTGAACTCTAATATCAAGTTGCTTTCATACTCAACCCTCAATCTTTCATTCTTTTGACAGATATTTGTTAAATGTCTATTATATGCTGAAATAACATAAACAATATTAGAGATGATAACTCACTTTATCAAAACTTTGCACCAACACTAAAATAAAGGGGCATATACTAAATATGAGTAGCATTTACTCCCAACATCAGGCTTCTAAAAGATTTTCCTGTAGGTCTGGTTGTGATCTTCTCACCTGAAATTCTCCTGACAAGACTCTGCGAGTATAGATGTTACTGGTATAAGGTTCAATTGACTCATTATTTCCCAATATCTGAGCAGTTGAAGCAGTAGGCATCGGGGCAATGAGTAAACTGTTTCTTATACCATACCTAAAGAAAAGGAGATTATTAGGTGCTGGTTCTGAAGCTACAATCTGTCAGGAAGACAGCTACTTTAAGTTATTGTAGTAAATGCAGTTGCTGCGAGTAATACCAGACATCCATTAGACTCACATGTTGACTTTTGCATTTAACCCCTACAGGGATGCAACTCCACAGTATGGGTGGTATAACTTGGCCCTCTCCTAAATGCCTAATTCCTAAACAGAATTAGCACCGTTTCTACTGCTGGTAAACCTTATCATGCCATGACTTATGCCAGTTAGGAATCACAGCACTTGATACACTATCTTGCCCAAGAAAACACTCACAGGGTTATCGGAGAGTCCCCACCTGTATCAGGGTACACTCATTCAACCCTTACTCTTTTCTAAGTGCCTATGTGATCACTGTGCTAGGCCCTTTAAGGAAACATAATGATGTGAAAGTGGTCAGAACCAGACCTCTATCCCCACAATTCTCCATTTATCCTGAACAGGATAATGAATAGAAAAAATTATGCTCCAAGTATATTCCTGACTTCCTCTATCACCTGTTTAATTAAATTTCCTAGAAGAACGCTAACATCTTTTGACTCTATTCAGTGCCAAAGAGAGTGCATAAAAATATAGTATCTAGGGCTTCCCTGGTGGTGCAGTGGTTGAGAGTCCGCCTGCCGATGCAGGGGACACGGGTTCGTGCCCCGGTCCGGGAAGATCCCACATGCCGCAGAGCGGCGGGGCCCGTGAGCCATGGCGGCTGAGCCTGCGCGTCCGGAGCCTGTGCTCCGCAATGGGAGAGGCCACAACAGTGAGAGGCCCACGTACCGCAAAAGAATAAATAAATAAAATATAGTATCTGAACTCTGAGAAATCTTCAAACTGTCCTAAGCACATCCTTCAAAGCTCAGCCTAAGAGATACTTACTCTACAACATCTTTCCTAACCAGGCAGACAACACTAAATACAACTGTCAAATACAAATATTTGCATTGCAAATATTTTCTGTGACCTGTACCTTTACGTATATTTGTGTTACATGTCTTACCTTACTTAGTTTTAAGTTTCTCAAGGACAAAGAGTTCATCTTTCCTACATTCCATACCTCTGGATTCATACAGCACTTAGCATAGAGACTCACATCCTAATGGAGCCTGTACAACTGGACTTTCAACCTCTATGTCACTTTCTAGTTGTGAGGCATCAAGCAAACCACCAACTATCTCCATGTCTTTACTCCCTCAGTAGAGTGGACAGTGGTTTCCTGTCCAGAGACAGGAAAATGTTTTGAAAAGTCATATATATATGATATATCCAAGCTATGGAATTGTCTGTAATCACTAAAAACATTAGGTAAATCTGCATGTACTAAAAGAGAAACATCTCCAAAATAAATCACTAAATAAAAAGTCTCAGAACATGTCAAGTTTGATCTCATTTATATAATAAAACTGTGTGTGCGTATCTGCAAATGTACTGAAAAAGGTCTAGAAAAATATACACCATTCACAATGGTTATCTCTGAGAAAAGAAGTAAGTTGGTTTTTTTGTTTGTTTTGTGGGACAAAATGGCTGGCAGAGGTATAAAGAAGGGCTTTTACTTTCTATTTTATTTCCATATTTGAACTTTATTAACAATGAAAGTGTATTCATGTATTAATTTTGAAATTTAAAAAAGTTATACATAAAAAATATTTAAACTACATTATTTTGAGAAAAACAGAATAATAGAGTACAGGTCCATTTTTGTAAAAATTGAATTTGCATGTAAATATACACATATATACACACTCATAAGAAAGTCTGAGGATGATAGACAAAAAGATACAAACAGGTTTTTTTGGGGGGTGATGGTATTGGGATAATTTTCATTTTATTCCCTTTCCACATGTATGTTTTCTAAATTATCTAACATGTATTATTTGAGTAACAAAACAATTTTAAGGTAAACAGATATTTTAAAGAGCATTTTAAAGCTACTGCTTCCTTCTGCAAACATTAAACACTTTGTATATGCATTAACCTAGACATGACAGACAAACATTCAGCAAAACATTCTGCCTGCACTCAAATCTCTTATGTTTATTAGTTGGAAAGGCCTACATTTTTCAATTTTTACATTTTTCTTTCACACAGTTTAACACATTAAACCCTCCAAAAGCTCTTCCAAAATCCGTAATGAAGTCCTATGACAATCAATTCATTGAAAGTCATTTATGTGCCCAATGTGGTTAAGCAATAAAAGTGAAAAACATTTAAAAAGCAAACACATTGGAAATATGAAGGTTTAACGAGAAAAAGAATTACCTAATCTTGGTACTCAAGCCCCTAAAACAAGATCAACTAATAATAATAATACTTACCAGGTATTAAAATGCTTTCATTGTGCCAAGCAATTTGCAGGTTACTATACATATCAAATATATTGTCCTAGGAAGCATTTTTAAAAAAATAGTTCTATGGATAGGTCATTTTAGTCCCATTTAAAAGAAAAAAAATGAATTTCAGAAGCTAAAATAACATACCTAAGTTCGAAAGAGCCAGGCTGAAAACCTGAACCCTCCTCACTTCAAAGCCACTTTACATCTCTACTTACTTTGCAATCTTCTCCTTGAGAAGTTGCCAGTCCCACAGGTTTGTAGGAGTAACATTCCACATATCATACTGAAGGATCTAAGGAATAAACAACCCAAATTTATGATAAATCATTGTATGACAATTTAAAACTATGACAAAAACCAAACAAATAACTAACTGCCATGCCCCCACATCCCAACAAATGCTGTCTTTTGGTAAAAGCTGTGTAAGAAATACAAGGACCAGAGACTTTCCTGGACAAATTTCTATGTAGTCATATTGATTAGAAGCAGGCTAAGAAAAGTCATTAAGGCTTACCTCTTCCCCATGTCCCTGGCTGAGTCCTCTCAGAGGACCCCTATCATATATACAAACCAGGAAATTCTAACATTTATGAAAGCATGTTGTTTTTGTACAGTAAAAGAATTACTCTAGCCTCATCTTTTTTAACTGCCTTGATCTGCCTCTCAATCTATTTAGCTAATAAACTTATTTTCAAACAATGTAGAGTTCCTAAATATCAGCAGGAACTGTGAGAACTAAAAATAACATCTTATTTTACAGGGAGGAGAATCATACTACTCATGATGAAGGCAGTGTGGATCGTGGAATTCTAGGACAGCTCCCAGATTCCCAGCCCCCTAGGGTATAGGCCATTATTTTCTCCTCCCCTTCAGTGTATACAGGACCTGGAAATACAATGGATGCCACTCACACAACTATGACAAATGTGAAGGGGTTCTGCAGGTACAATTAAGGGTGAAAATCAGTTAATTTTTTAGTTAAAAGTGAGACTATCCTGGATGGCCCTGACCTAACAAATGAAAACCCTCAAATGGGCGACTGAACTGGGCTCTTCTTGAAATGAGGGACTCTCCCTCCTACTGGCTTTGAAGAAACAAGATGCCAAGAGTTCTAGAGTTACAAGGAAATGAACCAGGTGAGCTTGGAGGAGGACCCTGAGCCTCAGATGAGACCACAGCCTCTATCGACATTCTGACTGTAGCTTTGAGAGATCCAGAGATCAAGACTCAGCTAACCCAAGTCTGCACTCATGACCCATGGAAACTGATACTGAATGTATGTTGTTTTAATACACTAAGTTTAGTAACAGAAAACTAATACTTGGGAGTTCCCTGGTAGTCTAGTGGTTAAGATTCAGCGCTTTCACTGTGTGGGCCCTGGTTCGAACCCTGGTCGGAGAACTAAGATCCTGCAAGCTGCGCATGGCGCGGCCAAAAAAGAAAAAAAAACTAATACAGTTAGCATTCTTCTTACGTCATTTTAGCAATGATTAGTTTTAAACGGAGTATCCTTTTTACTCCAGAGGACAAAAGGACCATATGAGTTTACTCTGTCTGGTGTAACAAATTACCACAGATTTAGTGGCTTAAAGTAACAAAAATTTATTCTCTCACAGTTCTCAAGGCCAGAAGCCCGAACTCAATACGTTGGGAAGGCCTCACTCCCTCCACAGGCTGGAAGAGATTCTGTTCTTTGCCTCTCCAACTTCCAGTGGCTCTCAGTACTCCTGGGTTGCAGCTGCATCACTCCGATCTCTGCCTCTATGGTCGTGTTGCCTCCTCTTCTTCTCTGTGTCTCTTGTAAGGACAACTGTCACTGGATTTAGGGCCCACCTGGATAATCCAGGATAATCTCCTCATCTCAAATTCCTTAACAACGTCTGTAAACACCCTTTTTAAACCAAATAAGGTAACAGTCACAGGTTCCAGGCATTAGGATGTGAACATACCTTTTTGAAGGCTACCATTCAGCCTACCATAGGAACTCACAGGCAAAAAGAAACTTCATGCATATACTTACTCCTTTGCTGACTGGAGAGCCCTCATAGGTTTCATATGGGCCATACTCCTTGGCCAATTCACAGCTGGCTTCCAAGGCTCCATAATAAATGGTTTCAAAGATCTGCTTATTCAATAACTGGGCCTCCGGACTCTCAAAAGGGTACCTCATCAGAATAAAAGCGTCTGCCAGACCTTGTACCCCAATTCCAATGGGGCGATGGCATCTATTTGATACGCTTGCCTTCGTGCCAACAGATTTAGAGAAGAGACAACATTAATGAACAGTAAAAGCAACATTCTGTAACAAATGACACACTCTCTCTCTTTATCTCAGTTTTCTCACACCATTCCAATGATAACCATTTAGACGATGAGATGACTAGAAGACTGTGATAAACTCCTTCCATCTTGGATTTCAATAATTACCAATAAGCAGAGAAATCTATTCATACCTCTGGGACAGGGTAGTAGTTAATATCAATAATTTTATTCAGGTTTCGGACAATGACTTTGGTGACTTCAGCCAACTTCATAAAGTCATATGTGTGTTCCGATGTGACATACATATTCAGGGCCAGGGAAGCCAAGTTACAAACTGCAACCTGGAATTCGGAAAAAAAGGGTCAAGAGTCACACGATTTTTATTTCTTCCACTGTGTCAATGACACTACTCTGTAAGCCTCTAACACTTGCTGACATTAAAATTTTAAATTTCTATTTTGACTCCTCCCTCTTCACCATTCACCAGTTCATTTCTAAATCCCAAAACCTATTCTCATATGTGAACTGTAACACGCACCAGTGAAATAGGTAAGATGGGGAAAGAACCATATGCTTCATGGTACATGGCTCTACTACCAGACGTATGCCACATTATGCTATAATTTTTTATATATATCTGTCAGTAGATGTGCACTGTCTAATACAGCAGCCACTAGATTAAAACTAAATGAAATTTAAAATTCAGTTTCTCAATTGCACTAGTCACATTTCATGTGCTCAGTAGCCACCCAATACAGAACATTTCTATCACTGCAGAAAGTTCTTCCAAACTGCACGTCTACTTCACCCTCATTGAGACTCTGACAGCCCTTAACTTCTCTCACCTAGACTCCCTCATGCCCTTCACACCTACTCAATTTTACACATGTTGCCAAAGTACCCATTTTTAAAACATAGCTTGAATCATGTAAGCCTGATAAATGCTAGGGAGAAAAATAGGCAGTTAAAGAAAACAGAGTCTTGGGGCTAAGGATGGAAGGAGTGCCTTTTTTTTTTTTTTTTTTTTTTTTTTTTGCGGTACACGGGCCTCTCACTGTTGTGGCCTCTCCCACTGCGGAGCACAGGCTCCGGACGCGCAGGCTCAGCGGCTATGGCTCACGGGCCCAGCCGCTCCGCAGCATGTGGGATCTTCCCGGTCCGGGGCACGAACCCATGTCCCCTGCATCGGCAGGCGGACTCTCAACCACTGCGCCACCAGGGAAGCCCAGGAGTGCCATTTTTAAATAGAGTTGCCAAGGAAAACCTCACTGAGAATGGGATATATGAAGAAAGAACTGAAGAAGTCAGAAAGCAAGCCACGTGGCTACCTGGGGAGAAGAGCATTTTAACATTCAAAAATCCTGAGATAGGAGTATGCTTCATATGTTTGAGAAACAGCAATAAAATTAGTAGAGCTGGAGCACAGTGAGGAAGGGGGAAAGTAAGAGCAGATGAGGTGGGATACTCAGTTGTGGAGGATCTCACAGGGCATTGCAAGGACAGAAATGAGGTACTGATACATGCTACAGCATGGAAAACTGACACAAAAGACCAAATATCATATGATTCCATTTATATGGAATACCTACAACAGACAAATCCAGAGACAGAAAATAGGTTAGCAATGCCGGGGCCTGGGTGAAGAGGGGAACAGGGAGTGACTGCTAAAGGGTACAAGATTTCTTTCTGGGGTGATGAAAATGTTCTGGAATTAGTTATCAGTGATGGTTGCACAACCTTGTGAATATACTAAAAAAACACTGAATTGTATACTTTAGAAGGGTAAAATTTATGGTATGTGAATTATATCTCAATTTAAAAAAAAAGGATGAACGAACTCTGGATGGGCTGGAAAATCAAAGACGAGTATTGTGCAGAGGAATGATATGATCTGATGTTTGTTTTAAGAAGGGTCATTTTATTCTCTATAATATAATCTATCTTGTATAATAGTCATGAGTATGTCAATTTCCTCCAACTAAATTGTAAGTTTCCAGAGGGCAGGGGCTGAGCCACATTCATTTATAACTGAGAGCACTTAGTATAGTGTCTTACACATGGCTGGTGCTCAATAAACTTTGTTAAATTAAACTGCAACCTTAGTAGTATGTTCAACTCACTCACCATTTTCTTTCGACTTTTCATTTGTCATGTTTTTTTTAGGTCCTAGAATTTGGGATCTGCTCCTTCCTCCGCATTTTCATAGTTTACATCCAATATCCAAGCTGCCTGTCATCTGACTAATGCAACAATCTCCTTAAACTAACCTCCAGCCTCTTCTCACACTAAGCCATTCTATAACCAGAAGCAAGAGCCATCCTTCCTATCCTAGGGATGCTATTTTCCTTTCAGAAATCTACAAGGGCTTTCCTGCATCTGAGACATGCCATCTTTCACATACTATCTCCCTTCCCCCAGTTGCAGCCATCTCTCCATACACCAAACCTTAATGTATTTGCTCCATCAAAACAAACTTACTTTTACACTCACTGCACAAAACCTATCCCTGTCTCTGATCTGTCATACAGGCAGTTCTTCCCAAATGGAAAGCTTTTCCATAAATTTCTTTTTAAAATATCCAAATCTATGTCTCATTTCTAGCCTTGCCTCTTCTGTGAATCACCTTAAAGATCTGAGATGAGAACTCTGTCTCACCATTCACTGAAAGGACTCTCTCATGCTTACATACTTTAAACTGAATGAGCACCCTAACACGTTACTGTGTTTGTCCTAACCCTAACCTAAATAACTATATATTGCTATTTTTCTCAAGTAAAGGTTATTACAACAATGTGTGTGAAATAAAAAATTGACAGTCTTTTCTACATGGCTCAAACTAAAAGATATTTAAGGGCACACATCACACCTCTTCCTTTATAATCTCTATTTTAGTGCCCTTCTGCTTTCAGCAAGCTACGAAAAACCCCCTTCACCCAACTTAAGGGAAATCGTGTGAGGGAGTCACAAATAATTCACATACTCCTAAGATTCTTCTCTCAGTACCTGAGGCAGAAGTTTTTCTACCTACCTCATCTTTGCTGGTATACTCTACTATTTCTGTGCACAGGTTGCTGCATTTGATCGTTCCTAGGTTCTGCTGGTTGCTCTTCCGATTACAGGAATCTTTGTAGAGCATGTACGGGGTACCTGTCTCTGTCTGAGACTCAATGATGGCATACCAAAGCTGCTGAGCTTTTACAACTTTGCGGACACGACCCTCTTTCTCATAACTGAAAGGCAAAGCTAGTATTATTTTAATATTCCCTAAGGAAAATCTTTATTGCAGATAACATGAAGAGAAACACCAAAATATAAAATATTGAAAACTCTTAAATTTCTTACTAAGTTTTGCTAAGAGAAAGAAATTAGGAATATGATATTTATTTTACTATGGCTAAAGTCAATCCCACTAAATCAACAAAACCTTCCATAATAAAAAGGAACAAAACCTGAAGTACTCAAATTGTGCTACTGTGCTAAAGCAGTACTGTTGTGCTATTATTTAATGAACTATTGACATGTGTGTCCCAGTTGCCCTTGATTCCTGTGTACTACACAAAGCATAACTTGTTCTGTCAAATGTACTTTATGACAAAGCAAATTAATAATAACCCTGCTAAATAACTCTTTGCATTAATTTTTTAAAGGATCAATTAAAAAAACCTGAATACCTATTTACATGTCTCAAAGTTTCAAGAAAGAAGACAAACCAAAATTTTGGTGAAGATTCAGGAAGAAAACATGACCAAAATAAAATTATTAGTCACATTCTCTTCTAGATGCTTCTCAAGATTCCTAGAAACTGGCTAATGATTGATGTAGTTTTAAAATTTAGAGCCTGTAAATAAAAGAAACACACAGTTAAAGCATTATTACTCTCATATTTTTCCCATACCTTTCATATAGCTTCTCAAATTCTTCTCCCCAGACCTCATCCAGACCAGGACACTCATTTGGACACATCAAAGACCAGTCCTGCAAAGGGAAGAAGAGTACCAACCATAAGAAACTTCAAATAACCAACCACACGTAGTCCATTAGGAACACTGCAAGGGATATTGTGGCTTCCATAGACTGTCTTAAAAATTTGCTTTAGAAATAATAATTTTAGGCTCAGGCCCAAACATCTAGTTTTGCATGTTTGTTCATGACCCTTCAACCATTTAGGTCAGATAGCATCTACTTTAGAGAATAAAAATCCAAGAAGGCAAGAACGGCATCTTTTAACTTGTTCAGCATGCCTTTCCATTGCATAACATATAGGTGGACTCTTCCTAAGCGTGATTTAAGATGACTGAGGAGAAAACTTATATGAATCAAGTTGTTATTACTAACAAGTACCTATCTCTCACCTGATTAGTCTCCACTCGTTTCATGAAGAGATCCGGAATCCAAAGGGCAAAGAAAAGGTCCCTGGCACGCTGCTCTTCCTTTCCTGTGTTCTTCTTTAAATCAAGGAACTCAAAGATGTCTAAATGCCAAGGCTCCAGGTAAATAGCAAATGCCCCAGGTCGCTAATGGTAAACAAATCATCATTCTTCTCAGAATCAGAATAAAACAAAGAAACTTCATATTTTCCAAAGCACTTCAATAATATCTCCTTGGATCTTCACTACAATTAATGAATTAAATGAGATAATACAAATAAAAGTACTATAAAAATATAAAGTAGTAGTAGTTTTCTTACAATTCTAGCAGTAAAAAAGAGCATTTAACATAAAGAAAATGTGGAACAAGAAAGACTAAATAGGACTTCCCTGGTGGCACAGTGGTTGAGAATCCACCTGCCAATGTAGGGTACAAGGGTTCAAGCCCTGGTCCGGAAGATCCCACATGCCACAGAGCAACTAAGCTCGTGAGCCACAACTACTAGGAGCCTGCGCTCTAGAGCGCCACAACTGTTGAGCCCGCGTGCTGCAACTACTGAAGCCCGTGCTCTGCAACAAGAGAAGCCACCGCAATGAGAAGCCCACGCACCTCAACAAAGGGTAGCCCCCACTTGCCGCAACTAGAGAAAGCCCTCGTGCAGCAACAAAGACCCAACTCAGCCAAAAATAAATAAATAAATTTATTTTTAAAATATAAGAAAAATAAAAGACTAAATAATTTATCCAAAATGACACAGTGAACTAGGGATGGAGCTTCCACTTCAGCAGTCGTCCAGCTCACTTTACACTATGTGACATGTATGTAAAGCCCAAAGAAAATCACTTTAACTTTGACAATAATGTGCTCAAAAGGTCAAAAAGGTGGTATGTCTTATCAACGTCCCCATAGATTTTTTTTTTTTTTTTGCGGTATGCGGGCCTCTCACTGTTGTGGCCTCTCCTGTTGCAGAGCACAGGCTCCAGACGCGCAGGCTCAGTGGCCATGGCTCACGGGCCCAGCCGCTCCACGGCACGTGGGATCTTCCCAGACCGGGGCATGAACCCGTGTCCCCTGCATTGGTAGGCGGACTCTCAACCACTGTGCCACCAGGGAAGCCCCCCCACCATAGATTTTTTTTAAGTGCATCAGAAGGAAATTCATAAACTAATAGGTGATTACTATGCCTACATATACATATCCATAAAAGACAGGCTAGATAGTTGCAAACTATCCTGCTGATAACATTGGATAAATGTTATCTCTCAACTTTACTTTTCCCTCTATAAAATAGACAGAGTTTTGTTTTGTTTTTGTTTTCTTTTTTTAAAGAAAAACCTAGAAAACATATTACAACCCTTTTTCAAGGTTAGGTATCAATATGAATCACAACTTTAGAAATTCCTTGCAAATCAACTGTCATGTAAGACAGCTGACTCAATCACTGGCTGCCTGGAGCCAGGGATAAAGTATGTATTGGTGGGAGTGATGGGGGATTAATACAAAGGTGCATGAGGAAACATGGTGGGGTTATGGAAATGTTCTATGTCTTGACTGGTGTGATTACACAAGTATATACATCTGTCAAAATCATCAAAATGTACACTTCAATTGTATACACTTAAAAGTAAAAATTATACTCATTAAATTGATCATAAAAGTGGGAAAAAAGCAAAGTTGTTAGAAACATACACAATGAGCCATCTTATTATAAGCATATATGAGAAAAGATTTTCAGTTCTGATTTCTAGGACTTTCAGTAACAAAGCATACCTTGTTTCCACCTTGATCCACATATCGAGCTGTGTTGTTATATACTCTCAACATCGGTACAAGACCATTGGAATTGCCATTAGTCTGAAAGAGAAACTGAGGATAAAGGCATCTGGAGGAGAAATAGGGGCCTCAGCAAGAAAAAGAACAAAACGGTTCAACAGTGGACAAATTACTCTCTCCCAGTCTACAGCTTCATCTGCTCCCCATCTCTCCCTCTGCTTTAAAAACATAGTGCCCAACATAAAATAAAATTTTGCTGAATAAATCGCAATTATGTACGAAGTTATTTTATGGCATCTCTAATTTACAATGAGAAATTACAAGTCAAAAGAATCCAAAATCAGGATAGCTAAATTTAAACCCCACACGTTCAAAAGGTCATTATATAAAGAAATACTTTGGGTAGAGTAAAAACGCTACTACAGTATCTTTTTCCCAAAAGAATTCAAGGCAATTTACAATAAGAATTATATGCAATGGATAAATCAAGACAATAAGGTAAATGGAGATTCTCAGCAATAAATGGATTCTAGAATGAAGATGAAAAAAATATATAAACTCCTAAGACTAAAAGATACCTCATCAAATTTTTAAAATAATCCTTCTAACCCCAAGGCAAGCCTTTAAACAACCTAGAAAGATAAGTGAGCAATGGCTCACCCTACTATTATGTAATGAACACCACGTAATGGAATGGTTTTCTTCTGGACTCTAACTTTATTCTATAGGGTTAGATATTTTCTTCACCTTACAGAGGAGGAAACAAACTCAGAGATGTAAAATAACTTGCACTAGGCCACACTACTAGTAATTAGTGAAGATAGGATTTAAATCCAGGACTTAACCAAAACGATTACCTTTTTTTTTCCTTTTTTTTTTCTAATTGAAGTATAGTTGATTTACAATAGTTAGTTTCAGGTGTACAGCACAGTGATTCAGCATTTTTGCATATCATACTCCATTATAGGTTATTACAGTATAATGGGTATAATTCCCTGTGCTATACAGTATATCCTGGTTGCTTATCTATTTTAATATATAGCAGTTTGTATCTGTTAATCCCATGCCCCTAATTTGTCCCTCCCCCCGTCTCTCTCCCCTTCGGTAACCACAAGTTTGTTTTCTTTATCCGTGAGTCTGTTTCTGTTTTGCATATACATCCAGTTGTATTATTTTTTAGATTCTACCCAAAACCATGATATTGACTCCCAGTGAATAGTGAACTAGAAGAGATGAAACTTACCTCATTAAGTGACAATGTTTAAAGCTTGAATCTTGGCTCTATCACATATTAAGTGACTAATCTCTGGAAGTAATTTAGCTTTCTAAGCTTCAGCTTCCTCACTTATCAAATGAAGACTTTGTGGCTATACTCACAAAGTTACTGTAAGGAATAAAGTTTACTGTGTCTGTAATGATATCTATCTCATAAGGTTGTAGTAAGGGTTAAATGTGTAATTCACATAAAACTTTTACAACGGATTCAGCATGTAGTGAGCAATGAATAATAATAATGCTATCATTATTGCTAAAATAAATCAGGATTCCAAAATCTGACCCTAGAGACCATCTAATCAACCTCTAATAAGACAGATGAAAATGAGACCAGAAGTGGTGAAATTACTCAGTCTAAGTCACACAGCCAGCAAGTAATTAACAGAGATCCAGGTCTCCCAAGCCCCAGCAAATGCCCTCTCAATCACAAGCCTGGTTGCTTATGGACCTGAATCCCCCTAAGCCTATATACTTTTAGTCACACAACAGAGGCTTACCCCAGCAATGTAGCTGCCAGTAGCTCGAATACAACTCACAGCAACACCAATTCCCCCAGCCGACTTGGATATCAATGCACACTGCTTTAGAGTGTCATAAATACCTTCAATGCTATCATCTTTCATACTCAGAAGGAAACAGCTACAGGGGAAAAAAGTCACAACTCAGCAAGGAACCGAAGCAAAGCAGAATCAAAAAATGACTATATAATCCAAAGACAGTAAGTTAGGCAAATAAACAATTTGAAGCTTACAAAATTCCTAGGGGTTTTTAGAAGGAAAAACACAAAACAAAACCTTTTACTGGATATGACACAATAAGATATATCAACATATATTGTTTTAAAATCACCTTGCTGCCTACCCTAGATGCTAAGCCTGGAAGGAAGGCTTAAGAGATAAGTGTAAAAATATTAGCTTCCATGTTCACCAGACTGCAAATGTGCCATTATAACATTTTCTCATGTAAATTCCTAAGCATACATAACACCTTTTCAACCTATTAGTAAGCCAAGAAAAATTAAACATTTATGAAAAAAAACCCCACCTATCCAATACTGAACCAAATTTGGTATGTCCATCAAAATTTAGCTTCCTTACAGTCTTTTTGAAGACAACCCTTCTACCTGTGCTTTGGATCTTATCCTCCTACCCCAGGAACCTTAGTCTTCCAATGATCCCTTCAGTAACTTAAATATTCAACCAGACGGACTCTGTTGACTTTTTCTATTAAATATTCAGACATTCAGAAAGGCACAGAGAATAATATAACATATACTTTGTACTTACCACCTACCTCAAGAAATAAGACACTACAAATATAACCTAATTACAATCATATACCATTTCCATGCCTTTCTACGTTCTTTTAGCGTTGACATATGTTCCACATTTTTGAAATTTCTGGCTCCATCTTAATTTATCTCTCTGTAACCCACTTTTATTTAACTCAATACTGTGTTAGAGATTCATTCCTACTGATACATATAGGACTAGTTTATTTTCACTGCTGTAATGTATTCCATTGTATGAATATACCAATATATTTTGTCCATTTGCCTACTGGTGGACATTTGGATTACTTCCAATTTGTTTGCTATTCTAAACAATGCTGCTGTGAAAGTTCTTAAACATATCTCCTTGTGCTTATGTCTAAGGATTTCTATAGGGTATAAACCTAGGAGAGGAATTTCTGGGTCAAAAGATATGCATGTGTTCCACTTTACTAAAGATTCTCCAAACTGAATGGGTACGTATACTCCATCTAGCAATGCGTGAGAGTTCCCTATGTTCCACACTCTTACCAATACTTACTATTAACAGCCTTTTAATTTGTATCAATCTGTTGGGTATGAAATATCTCATTATGATATTAACTTTCATTTTCTTAATCACCAGCAAAGTTTATCATCATCTCACGTGTTTATTAGCCAATCAGTTTCTTCTACAAATTAGCCCATGTTTCTATTTCGTTCTGTGTCTTTTTCTTATAATCCTTCAACAGTTAACATACATTGCAAATATCTTCTCCCAGTCTGAAACTTTTTTCACTGTATTTGGTTCACAGAAGTTTTAAGTTTTAATGTAGTCAATTTTTCCTTATATTGTTTGCTTATTATATCTACTTTAAGAAATTCTTCACTACTCTGAGGTCATATATAATCTATCAAGATTTAGGTTGATAGTCATGATGTCTGCAGCTCACTTTCAAATGACTCAGCCAAAAAAATTTTTTTTTTTTATTTTAAAGATAAAAATACATATATATGGCAAAATGTTAGTAATTTTTTTATCTAGGCAGAAGTGAGTGCATGGGTGGAGTTCACTGTCCTTTTCTTTAAATTTTCTGAATGTTTGAAATTCATATTAAAAAGTTGAGGAGGAAAATATTTTCTCTATATGTTCTTCTAAAAGATTTTACTTTCACATTCTCTTGAATTTATTTCTATATATGGCATGAAGAAGGGAAATCTAATTATACTTTTCCCCATAGGATAACCAATTTCCTTAGCACTGTTTTCCCAATGAAATGCAATGACACCCTGTTATTCATCAAGTTCCCATATAAGCCTGAATCTCTTTTTGAGCTCTCTGTTATGTTCCAGTGGCCAGAGCAAATACTATACTATCCCAGAGTAAATATCACAAAGTATGGTATTTACTCTGGGATAGACAAACCATGGGTTTATAGTGGTCTTGAAATCTGGTAGGACTTTTTCTTCAAAACTATCTTGTTATTTACATTAGTTTCCTGTAGCTGTCCTAACAAATACCACTAACTCAGTGGCTTAATATAGAAATTTATTCTCTCACAGTTCAGGAGGCCAGAAGTTCAACATCAGTTTCACTGGGTCAAAATTAAGAACATTCCTCCAGAGGCTCTAGGGGAGAGTATATTCCTTGCCTCTTCCAGCTTCTGGTGGCTCCTTTGCTTGTAGCCACATCACTCCAATTTCTGCCTCTATCTACACACTGCCTTCTTTTCTTCTGTATGTATCATATCTCCCTCAACCTCTCTCTTATAAGGATATTTTTACTGGATTCAGGGCCCACCTGAATAATTCAGGATAATCTCCCTATGTCAAGATCTTTCTTAATCATAACTGCAAAGACTCTTTTCCTTATAAAGTAACATTTACAGGTTCCAGGGATTAGGACCTGATATCTTTGAGCAGTACTAGATTATTCTTAGCATTTTGCTCTTCCATATAAACTTTAGAATCAGCATGTTGAAATTCTGACTGGAATTACACTGAAACTATAGATTAACTTGGAAAAAACTGACATTGTTACAATATTAAATCCATTTATGAATATAAGATCATTCTCCATTTATTTGTTTTTTAATGTCCTTCAATTACGTTTTAGAGTTTTTTCCTTAAAAGCCTTACACACCTTTCATTAGATTTATTCTTGGGTACCTTCCAGTATTATGATATGTTTTAAACTTAAATCTTCTAACAGCTAAAATACAGAAACTCAACTGATTAATTTATGTTGAATTTACATCCAGATATTCTGCTGAAATCTCTTTTTAATTCTAATAATTTGTAGATGCTCTTCAGGAATCATTACAGTTTCGTTCCTTCATTTCCAATCTTTTTTTTTCTTATCTTACAATGCTGGCTCAGGCCTCCACTACAATGCTGAAAACAGAGGTCCAATAGATCTAAGTTTTTAGTGGATTATCTTTTACCAAATAAAGGAAGTTATTTTCTGTATCTATTTTGCTAGGTTTTTTTATTATGAACGTATTAAATGATATAAAATGTTAGTGCAACGAAGTACATTAATACACTTTTTGATGTTAGCATATCCTTGAGTTCCTTGGATAAAACAAACTTGCTTAGGGTGTATTAGTCTTTTTTTTTTTTTTACAAATTACCAGACTCTGTTCCAATGTTTCCTTTATCAGAAAATGGCACCATAATAAATCCTGTTACTCTACCCATAAACTCAGGAACCACTCTTGACTCATATCCAAATCATCAAATTCTATCAATTTTACCTCCCAAATCTCCTGAATTTGTCTATTTCTCTCAATCTCTACTTTCACCTCCCTAACCCAAAATACCATAATCTCTCAAACAGACTACGATTAGTCCTCTAATGACTGTCAGTATTTACTTTTATAAAAAAACTTTATTGAGATATAATTCTCATACCATACAAGTCCCCGTTTAAAGTGTACAATTAATGGTTTTTAGTATATTCACAGAGTTGTACAACCATCACCACAATCATGTTTAAAATTTTATTATCGGCATTTGTCTCTCTTCAATTCATTTACCACACTGCAGTAAGAGAGCTTTCCAGAAAGTAAATCTCATTTTATAAGAACAGGAGCGATTAAATGTATATCAGGGCTTCCCTGTGGCGCAGTGGTTGAGAGTCCGCCTGCCGATGCAGGGGACATCGTGCCCCGGTCCAGGAGGTCCAGGAGGATCCCACATGCCGCGGAGCGGCTGGGCCCATGAGCCATGGCCGCTGAGCCTGCACGTCCAGAGCCTGTGCTCCGCAACAGGAGAGGCCACAACAGCGAGAGGCCCACGTACCGCAAAAAAAAAAAAAAGTATATCAAAGTAATTTTTAAGTGATGAACTGCCTAGTTTCTTCAGGTCAAGGTTTATTTCCCTAGCAAAAGCATTTCAGAACATTAAAAGCGACTATAGATGACACATACCTAGAAAGTTGTGGGCGGTTGGTGCCAGCATTGAAGAGAGTGGGAGAGGCATGGGTAAACCACTTCTCAGAGAGAAGGTTGTATGTTTCAATAGCAGCATCAATATCTTCTTTGTGAATGCCCACAGATACCCTCATCAACATATGCTGTGGTCTTTCAGCCACTAAAAACAAAAGAGGAATTTTCACATAATGGGACATGTGAGAAAAACTAGGCTGAGATATGTACTTGAGTCAAAAAAAGGAACACCAAAAGACAATTTTAAAAATTTTACACCAATAAGCAGCAAAATTATTCATAAACTAAACATGAAGTTTAAAATGTTAGAGTTTAAATAGAAGTGCTAAGGCTAATAGCTCAAAGCTCTATTTTCAATATAATGAGTAGAAAATGTACCACACAAACACATTCATGTCTCACCTTTTCCACTGATCTTCAACAAATAGGATCGCTCCAGCGTCTAGAAAAAGCAAAACAACAAAAAACTTCCAGGGCATAGTTTTTAAAGACATAGTAGATATATCATTCACAATAAGGCAATCTTTTTAAATCTTCTCCGTTTTTAATATAATCTTAAATGACAAGAATAGCGTATTTAGTTTTACTAGCTTTAGCTTGGAACATTATCAATTGGCTATTTGTTTTGGAAAAGACTGCCTGAAAATTTCTGGAAAAAGCCAGCTCTATGTTAACATGTATAATGTTAATAGCAGATGTTGTAGTATTCATCACCACATCATAATGGTTAACATTTACGAAGTGCTTATAACAGGCTAGGCATTGATCAAAGTAGCACACACACTCACTCCTCAAGAGAATTTGCTGTTGAAATTTTATTATTATCCCCATTCTAAAGATGAGGAAACTGAGGACAGAGAGATTAAGTATCTTGCTAATAAGAAATGGAGCAGAGATTTGAACCCAGGTGGTCTGACACCAACATTCATGTTCTCAATCACTACATAATACTGTTTATCCACACAAAAGTACCTAGAAAAGCACTTGGCACATAGTAGGAATTCAATAAACAGTTGTTGCATAAACAGTAGAATATGGAATCATTCTGGCAAATTACCTGCATAACTCCAAAGGTATCCAGAAGTAATATTTGGAAAACTTGAAAACTGCAAATGAATAAGCTATCTTTCCTTAATTCAAACAACCACCACCACTCTAACCCCACTAATCCCACAGGTCCCCCAACTCTCAACAAATTTCTACCTCTATAATTATATCACTAAAACATAAACAAAAACCTGTATTTCCTGATTCAAGGAGGAATTCCCACTCATTTGAAACCCATTATTTACCTTAAAGCCAAAGTAATTATAAGAGAAATCTCGGTCATAGATAATGGCAGAATTCAGGCGCTGGTGAAGGTAAAAAAAAAAATCCATAATTAAGATAATTAGATTTATTTTCACAAACTCTGGTATCTTTCAGCCCTGACTTCAGAACTAAAATTGACATAGAATATAAAAGAGATAACACTAAGTATTACTTAGTATAGAATAGAAATCCATACCTGATGTCAAGAAAAAAAAATTATATAAATTGAGTATCCTAATTAGGTTTAAAAACATGTACATTAAAGGACTAGAAGAAAACATTTAAGTATAAGTTGTATATAAGTAAAAATACATATGACTTACCAAACTTTCCCTATTATGTTTACAGTACATCTCTGAAGAAGGAAAGAACATGAGCATAAAAGGGACTATATTATCACCCTTAAACATGTTTTTAGATTAGCTATTACTCCAAAAGTATCAGAGCCATATAATTAATAATATGTATTTTTATCTTCCATTTTAAACTGCACATAACAATATATAAGATAAATAATTACGTTAATTCTAAGGCTCATCAAATCCATGGTCCTTTAACAGGTTTTAAACAAACTACTGCTGTGACAGTAATATTTTAAAGCAGAACTGGCCATTGTTACAGGCTTTTGTAGGCTATAGAGCCATTTAAAGAAAACAAAAGCAATTTAGGTACAAATAATCATTTTGGATAGAGAAATGTGGAGCCAGTCTTTCAAAATACTATCAGTATTTCCATATAAGGATCCATGTCCAAGGACTTGAAAAATCTGTACAAAACTCTTCCTTACTAAGTCCGGGCGCCATAACTACTGAGCCCGCGCTCTAGAGCCCGAGAAATACTGCTTTACACAGTATATTTCAACATTTTCCAAATTCCATTCATTCAGGTATCATCTCATCTCCATGATTTGTGTTAACTACCATCCATTCTATTAAGACTTTCATTCTCACTTTTTTTGACTTTAATAAGTTTATTTGAAAAAGAAATTTGTGGGAATTCCCTGGCAGTCCAGTGGTTAGGACGCTATGCTTTCACTGCCGGGTTCAATCCCTGGTAGGGGAACTAAGATCCCACAAGCTGCAGGACGTTGCCAAAAAAAAGAAGGAAACTTGTATGTTGATTCCATAAGTGGAAGACTAGTATAAGTTGTCATAAAATGAAAACCATAATAGGGAGGGTGGGAGGGAGGGAGACGCAAGAGGGAAGAGATATGGAGACATAAGTATATGTATAACTGATTCACTTTGTTATAAAGCAGAAACTGACACACCATTGTAAAGCGATTATACTCCAATAAAGATGTAAAAAAGAAAAACAAAACTCTTCCCTTCCTCTTAAATTTTTAAGGGCATCTTTGTTGCCAAAGACAGGTAGGGGCCTTGCATGAAAAATGGAGAATTGAAATACTTGATTATCAATATTTATTTTTTAGACACAGGTTTTTGCTGTCGTCATTTTATTTTTGTTTTTCACCTGTCTTCAAGATTATACATATGAACAACACACAACTCAGTTTCCTCTCAGTCTCTTTAACATCAGATACATATTTAGAGACAGCCGACTAATCATTCTATTACCTACAGTTAAAAGTGGTTTCTAATCTGTGTGGATATCCATGGTAAATAAATCCTGTGTGCAAAAGGGCTGGCTGGACCTACCCATCTTTTCCCTTCTGTTCTTTGGGATGTAGTTAAGAAAGGGGTTGAAACACAAATGGATAATTTTTAAGTTGCTGAGCAAGAAGATCTTTCAAAATTTTACCTGAACCACCCTTTTGGAAGTCAGTTTAGCAATGTCTACTAAAATTTTAAATGTACATACTCTTTGGCTCAGCAATTCCACTTAAGGAATTTACCTTACCGATACACTCATCTACAAGTAAAGCGCTACCATACAAGGATATTCACTGCAGTGAAAAATGGTAAACAAATATTCATCACTAGAGCAATTCTTATATATATGTATAATGATGATACAGCTATAGAATGGAATTCATAAACGCTAATAAAGAACTATCTCTAAGATATACTCGCAAGTGAAAAAGTAACAGAAAGAATAGTATGCACAGTACACTACCACTAAAAGGAAAAATAAAGGTACACATACGTGTATTATAGAACAGCTCTGGAAAAATACATTTTAAAATGACAAAATGTTGCTGTTTCTAGAGAGGAAAACTAGGATTCAGAGAAGGAGAAAGAATTACTTTTTACCTCTATCTCTTGTAGTGTTTAAAGTTTTTTAAATGTGCTTATTTTCTTAAAAAAAAAATCTATAAAAAATTTTTCACCAAAGCATTATACATACATCTTTATTGGCCAAAACAATATCCACTGTTGACTTGGCCACCATGGGAGAGTGCTTGCCATTATGTGGATTTATGTAGTTGAAGAGGTCTTCCATTACATCTAAAAACAAAACAACAGAAAATTAAAATATCAAAATCACTTAACAGCTAATTCAATCTTCAGGTAACAGTTTACAACAGTGGTTCTCAACCGTTTTTCATCCCAACCCACCTTAGTACCTAGCACAGAAAGTGCTCAATGAACATACACACGTCTAATAAATATATAAGGAAATATATATATTTATAAGCTAAATCTTCCAGAGTTAGAGTGAGCATAGGCTCCTGTAGTTTGAAGAAGACTGCCAGATGATTCTGACATAAAACCCCATTGAGAATTACTGGTTGAAAATAAAGAAAAACAGAAATTATAACCTCTTCTCAAGTTTTTTTTATCCTAACAAAACAGACACTCAACTTAAAATTCAAAACCTATCATCCCAGTCATTTTACTTCTATAAATGCACATTTAGTAATAAGCCCTCTCTCTTCCAGACATCACAGCAGTATTTAGTCCTCTGCATTTATACATATAATACACATATACACAAAGCTGGCATTCTGACTGAATTTGACTTGAATCCATAGTCAATTTCGGGAGAACTGACATCTTTACAATAAATCTACTGAAGAGTGAGATATAATGTTTAAGTCCCCATATAACAGATCTCGAATTGAAAGCTGAAAGATTTCTACTCTCAGTCTACCAGCTGACTTCTTATATACCACCTTTTATATATTATTATTATTTATTATATAAATAATTACAAATTATTTAACCTTCCTTTGCCCACATTCCCTGAGCTATAAAATGGGAGTGCTGACTAATGGTGACAAAAGACTGACTGTAACACTTTGTTTAACCCAGAAATTATCAATAAATATTATTCTTTTTTCCAACCACACCACCACCAAGCATCTAAAGATGGGTTTCAAAAAAAAAAAGAAACAAAAAGATAAAGAAAAGTATCCACTGACCCTTCCATGCAGCAGGTCAGCAGCATGGAGAAATAGGAAGTTCTAGTCTCCCTCTGCCACTAACCTGCACACTTTGCTTTTTTAAACAAGATGGAATTTCTCTTTTTGACACTCAAGGTTTCATTCTAGTACCCTTATAAATTTTCTGAAAATACTAAATTCTTTCTAACTTTTTCCTCTAGACTCACCACTGAATACTTTCTTTGTTTCTTTGTGCAAGTTAGAGACGGCAATCCTTGCTGCCAGGATGGCATAGTCAGGGTGCTTAGTAGTCAAGGTCGCAGCTGTTTCAGCGGCCAAAGTATCTAGTTCCACAGTAGTGACCCCACTGTATAAGCCTTGGATTACTTTCATGGTGATCTGAGCCTATAAAAGCAAAACCAAGAATTACTTGTGCTTTCCCAAGAACCAACAGCTTCCTTAAGAGAGCAATGAAGAAAACAATCAATTTATATCAAAATAAAAGACAACTTCCTTTTATGAAAAATTATCTTTCAGAATGGTGGGCTGTGGAAAATTTAGTAATGAGAATTCATAAGCCAATAGAGCTGCTAGAAAATGCATACTACATATACAATGAAGAAGTGTGGAACGAAAGAAAGAGAGAAAGAGAAAGAAAGAAAGCGGGGGGAGGAAGGGAGGAAGGAAGGAAGTTAGTTTTAAAATCTAAGTAGAGCTTTTACAGAGATTAACAGTCACACAGGGAAACAGCTGAAAACAGACCAATGATTCTATAATTATTTCCCCATCTTTTATTCAAATTCTCTCTATATAATCAGGGTTCACGCTACATACTTACCCATTTTGCCCCAATTCTACCTAAGGACAAGTACGGGAAAGCAAATGAATCAAACTTTAATCATTCCAATGAAAGGAGATGAAGATATAAGTTAGAGTTGGGGCTGAGTCATCAAATAATTTAATGGCTACTCCTTCTTTAATATTTCACAAATTACAAAATATCTCAACTTTCATGATCTTCTCTGACATTTCACAATTACCTGTGAGATGGGTATATAACTATCACCACTTTACATGAGGAACCAGGTTACTGGGACTTGCCCAAGCTTTACTATCTAAGTCTTCTGGCTCCACATCCCATTCAACCTCAATGCATTTCACTGTTTTCAAGACCGTACTGTAAGAGATACCCCTCTTTAAAACACACGATGCTAATACACATATATATGGAATCTAAAAAAAAAAGGTTATGAAGAACCTAGGGTCAGGACAAGAATAAAGACGCAGACCTACTAGAGAATGGACTTGAGGACACAGGGAGGGGGAAGGGTAAGCTGGGACAAAGTGAGAGCGTGGCATGGACATATATACACTACCAAATGCAAAACAGATAGCTAGTGGGAAGCAGCCGCCTAGCACAGGGAGATCAGCTTGGTGCTTTGTGACCACCTAGAGTGGTGGGATAGGGAGGGTGGGGGCGGGGAGACGCAAGAGGGAAGAGATATGGGGATATATGTATATGTATAGCTGATTCACTTTGTTATAAAGCAGAAACACACCATTGTAAAGCAATTATACTCCAATAAAGATGTTAAAGAATAAATAAATACATAGATAAATAAAACACACAATGTACAAGTCAAGAAAGACAAATTCGGGGCTTCCCTGGTGGCGCAGTGGTTGAGAGTCCATCTGCCAATGCAGGGGACATGGATTCGTGTCCCGGTCCGGGAGGACCCCACATGCTGTGGAGCAGCGGGGCCCGTGAACCATGGCCACTGAGCCTGCGCGTCCGGAGCCTGTGCTCCACAACGGGAGAGGCCACAGCAGTGAGAGGGCCACGTACCGAAAAAAAAAAAAAAAAAAAAAGACAAATTCCATGTTGTATATATGTATGTGTTTACTGAATCTTTAAAAAAAAAAAAAAAAGATTAGGGAATTTCCCAGTGGTCCAGTGGCTGTGTCTCCAAGCTTCCACTGCAGGGGGCACAGGTTCAATCTCTGGTCGGGGAACTAAGATCCCACAAGCCATGCAGCCGCAAAAAAAAAAAAAAAAGAAAAAACAGATTAATCCAACAGAAAATGAATGCCATTTCCCAGTTGACAAAAGCATGCCCCCTCAAAAAAAAGTGTGTAATTACTAGTTTAAAATCTATTCCAATTAAATTTCAGACCTAAGCTAAGGTTGCTCCTGATCACTTTCTTCTCAGATCCAACAATTAACTCATGTTCAGTAACAGAGTAGTGAAGTCTTCTAAATGATTTCTGGTGCTATGTGGCAAGTAATCAGAACTCAGAATAAAATAACGCCTGTGTGCTAATAACCATGCCAGATCTAAAAACACATAGACTTTTTCAACTAAATCTACCCTAGAAAGCTCGAGTCAGCTCTAGCACACCTGCACTCTGAAATGTGCGCATGAGGCAATAGAACACCTACGAGTCAAGATACCTAGGTTCTTCTTCCTACACTCCCACTCACTTGTACAAGTCACTCCCCTTCACTTTGGACCTTCCTTATCTATAAAACAAGGAAGATGAAATACGATGATCTCTCAGGTTCGTTCCAACTCTAATATTCTACTATCCTAATTATTGTCTAGATTTCTAAATGTAAAAGGGAATTTCTAATAAGCATATTTTAAAGCTGTATAAAATTATTTTCTTTTGACCATTTTGGTCAATTCAATATTTATTGAGCATCTAATTATATATGTGTTAAGCATTGTGGATATCACAAGAACAAGATACAGGCCTCCCCAGCAACTCTCGGGGAGGACAAAGACATATAATTAATTTCTATACTAGGTGATTAACGCTATGAAGCCAGCACAAGTGCTAGAGTAGTACAGATAAAATACCTAAATAAGGATGGGGCAGTATGGGTTTAAAAAAAAGAAGGTTCTTAGAGACTCCGTTTAGTAAGATCATTTTGAAAGCCATGTGGAAGATGTATTTGAAGACTGCAAGATGAGAGGAAGACCAGAAGAACACTTCAGAGACCACTACAGATAGCAGTCTAGATAAGAGATGCTGAGGGTCTAGAGTAGAGGAGTTATAGAAAGAGAAAAGCACAGCAACTTGCTTATGAATAGCTGGCTCTCCTTAATTTAAAAGCTGGCCATGAAATCTATTTTATATTACTTTTATATTACTCTATATTACTTTAATATATTCTTTCTACATAGATAACAGAAAAGCAAATTTCCAACCAGTTTCTACCCAAATGACCACAATTCCAAAACAAGTTTTTCCACTTATGAATAAAATAATTTACTCAAAGAACTCGCTAATATGAAATGTTAATGTCAAGTTTTCCTCTTTGCTCACTTTTATAGTTCTCTGAAAAGTCAGAACTCACAGCACAGAACAAGACTTAGAAAAAAAGTTTTGTTTCGTTTTGTTTTGTCTGTTTTATTTTTTTTGCCACGCCACACGGCTTGAGGGATCTTAGTTCCCCGACCAGGGATTAAACCCAGGCCATGGCAGTGAAAGCACCATGTCCTAACCACTGGACCGCTAGGGAATTCCCAGGAAAAAAGAAAGTTTTAAGCAATAAATTCACATTTTATATCCAAGGCCAAACCAAAATATAGAGCAAGTGAGTGAAGGGCCAGAGATAAGAGACAAGTAAAAAGAAGCACATGAAGCAAGGAACCCAAGATATAAAGCCTATTTACTTACAGGATCAACAAAGTCCATATTGAGTCCATAACAAAGCTTCTGGATTCGAGATGTAATTTTGTCAAACATAACTCGCTCTTGGCGGCCATCTAAAGAATCAAACCATAAATTCATGTTAGCACTTAATAAGATAGCAATGTCAAAGAATCAAATGTAATCAGCATGTAAACTTTTTAAATTGGCCAACATGAAACGCAATTTCATAGATAAAAGATTCAGACCCCCAATAGTTCATCGAGAGATTATTTTTTCATCTTCAAAAAGTAGGGATTCTATACTGATTCTTCCCTTACATTATACATCAGATGGATTCTTGCAATAAATTTCCCTACCCCACCTTGTCCAAATGACAGGCAGAATTATTCTTTAAAACTTAAGTCAAAATCATATTACTACCCACTGCCGCCCAATAGAGGTTTATCATCTCCTTCAGAATCAAGTCAAAATCATTACAACAGTCCACAGAATCCTACACAACCTGCCTTGTGTGCCCCCTTTGCCAACTTCATCTCCTACTCTCCCACCTTCCTCACTCACCATACCCCACAACCCTGGCTCCTTGCTATCTATAACTCTTTTAGGTCTTTGCTCAATGTCACCTTCTCAATAAGGCTTTCCCAGATCACTCTATTTTAAACTGCAATGCCCCAAACACAGCCTTGCTCCTCTTTATGCTCCTTCTATGCTTTATTTTTCTCTATAGCACTTACGGTCATCTGACATACTCTATGTTTTACTTACGTATTTGTTTATTGTGTGGCTCTCCGCATCCACTAGAATACAATTTCCAAAAAGAAAAAGATTTTTGTCACGGTTTATGTACCAATGTATTCCCCAGTGCCCAGACCAAAGACCAAGGCCTACCACATAGTAGGTACTCAAATATTTATTGAATGCTAAATGATTTATAAACCTGTCTCCATTCTAACATCTTCATGATAAATTTGGCTTACATACTCTCCTAGAGTAATTAGTGATTTTGAATTTACTTCACACCATGTAAAGAAGTACTTCTTTCTATTTGTAACTCAAAACAATCTTCCAGAGGCAACCTCTTAGTTTTTATTTTGGAGATACGGAAGCATATACATATGGATCTCATCTAGTTAGTCCTTTTATGGTTTTGGACTTAGGTCCTATTGCTCTTTGCTCTTCCTAACAAAAAGTCCTGGCTGGCCCAAGGACTTTCTCAAATATTTGATAAAGAATAAATAAACAGTAAGATACCACTAGTAACCCATCACCAATAGAACAAGTTAGTTTTTCTTAAACACTGATATATTAACTAAGATAGCCCTTCTCTTTCTGATCACCACTGTGACCTTTTCTAACCAGACTCACATATGCCAGTGTTTAACTCTGGAATACAGTTAATTAGCTGGCCTACACTGGGACTGAGCCCTCAATGCTCTACCAGCTGGTTAGGCAGACAGGTGACCACAAGGCAATATTAGCAAACTGAGAATCTACAGCTGCCAAATTAATCAGGAAAGTACAATGGCAACTGTCTTAATTCACACTGGAAAGTGGAGGCACACTAAGGGGCTGAAGGACCAATGAGCCACTGTTCTCTAGCCTATCATTCCTCTTGGTCATTTTTTTCAACCCACATGTTGATTTTATCATATCACTAATCCCTGCTTACATTATTATCCTCTCAAACAAGGCCTTCCTTAATTTGGTACCACATCTCCTCTACTGTTCCTTGTGAAATAGCCTAAGTCCCAACAGGGCCTCCCATTCCCACATCCATATCACTGCTTATACCTCACTCTGCCTAAAAGTCCCTCTTCCACCTTTCCATACATCTAACTCCTCCTCACTATTCAACTCTCACCACATCCATGAAACCTGTCCCAACAACTGTAACCCACATTGACCTCTTCTTCCTGTGAAATCCTCTAGAACACTAATTGTCTGATTTCCTCTTGGGTGTAAGCTGTCTTTTTTAATTCCTCTCTCTTCAGGATGACTTTGCTAATACTGTGAGACCAAGGATGTGCCTCTTCTACAAGATATGAACTTTCTATTCCCTCTACCTGCAACGTTCAGCCCACGGACCTTCACATAGCTGACTCTTAGTATTTATTCAGGGCTCAGATCAAATGTCAGCTCCCTCCCTGAGGATACAAACCAAGATTACTTTCTCATTCATCTTTATCACATTACCCTGTTTTACTACCATCATCTCACTAACCACTATCTGGAATTAACTGACTCTTACATGTTTACTTGTTTCTTATATACACTTAACTACTGTCACTCACCGCAGAATGTAAACTCCAATGAGAAAAGGGATTTAGCTTGTTTTGTTCACTGCTGAATCCCCAGCACCTAAAACAGTTCCTGGCATAAAGAGATGCTGAATACAGTCAGCCCTCTGTATCCATGGGTTCCACATGAACAGATTCAACCAACCGTGGATCATGTACAATTTACGATCCGCAGTTGGTTGGAGCCCTGGATGGGGAACTGGAACTCACAGATGCAAAACCCACCGAGGCCGAGGGACTGCTATGGGACTTGAGCATAAACGGATTTTGGTATCCACAGCAGGTCCTGGAACCAAATGCCCACGGATACTGAGGAATGACTGTAAATACCTTCTGAATAATTGAATGAATGGGCTTCTATAGCCTGTACTTTACCTATTAGAATATTGAACATATTTTATTATATTATTGTTCTTGTCTATCTTTCTCAATTGATTGTAAAGATTTTTGAAAACAAGACCTATGTCTGCCTACTCACCACTGTAACCTCAGTGCCCAGCACAGTATCCACACAGATCTGTAAAATATAGTAACACAGTGGGCTGTAAAGGGAATTAGAAAGGATGGGAGGGAGGAAGGGAGAAGAGAGGGAGGGATAGACAAAGGATATGGAATAGAAGAGATTATCAGAGGGCAAACAGATGCTTTAAAAGGTATTATTTTGCAAACTTTTGTTTCAGTTTTATGTAAATATTTACTTATACATGTGTGTGTACTCAGTCATGATGTAAAATGCACAGTTTTGAAAACACTATACTAAAGTCCAAAGCACACTTTTCAACTCAGCTACACTGCATTTGTTCCATTGGTTCTCAACTTTTTTTTTTAACCTTAATCTCCTTGAGCAATACGATACTGTCTCACCAAGAAAAATAGCCCAAGACAGCAGATGAGAAAAACTCATCTACTATTCCCTTCTGTTATCTAACAATTTTCATATGGATTATTCCTGCATCCCTAACAGCCCTAAGATCATGGAAGATGGAGATGCCTTCTCCCTCTATTATTTCCCTCATGATGCTAAGCAAGATATTAGCACATTCAGTAAGTAATACCTTAGGTAGGCTGCTAGTTGCCCTCTTGAATAATCACATTAAGATTAACAAAACCTACATGAGTTAGTCTGCTACTACACTATCACGCCAAAAATGGGGGGGGGGGTGGATACCCTAAGCAAATTAAAGATCAAAAATAAAATAAAGAAACAAATCTAAGTACAATGTTGTATATTAACAAGCCTTTACAGATGAACCAGTTTGCAAGGCAGAAATAGAGACACAGATGTAGGGAATAAACCTATGGACAACAAGGGAGGAAAGTGCTGGGGGGCGGGGGGGGGTGTGAATTGGGAGACTGGGATTGACATATATACACTAATATGTATAAAATAGATAACTAATAAAAAAGAAAAGAAAAGAAATGAAAAAACAAGGTTGGCAGAGTCTAGCAGCAAACCATCTGGATCATATCAGGTTCTCTGAAGGAATGAGAAACAAAATAAGACCTGCCTTTTGTTTGTTGTAGATAGTACTTTTTAAACCACAGTATTTGAAAGTGGACCCAAAAGGTTAAAAATGCAACACAGAGGTGTTACCCACTCCAGAGATCTAAGTCCACAAGTTGTCAATTCATCTGTTACAGATTTATCATAAGGGCTCCTCATACTTACATACTTTTTTCTAAAGGTTTAAAAAACTGAATGCTCCTCTCTCACTCACAGGTACGGACCAATAAAAGTACACTACGTATTTTGATCTTTGGTCTCATCAGCTAAAATGGGAGACTTGGGAAATTCAGAGAATGATGTTCTAAAGATACTGATGCCAGGAAGGTCCACCACTGTCCATCTCTCAGCTGTACGCCACCTAGTTACAACCAAATCAACTACCTGCCTACTCACAACACTCATGATATCCTATATTTTAAAATAATTATTCTCATCCACTCATGAATGAGCATCTATATTCATGGCAGGTCCTGTGCTAAGTGTGGGCATAAAGTCCTCATCTTTGAAACACTCACAGCCTAGTGGACAAAACAATCAGTCAATCAGTGTTCACTAAGTGCCTACAATTTTGAAATAACTTCTTTGCTTCAACAGAAGCAAGTAGAGTCGACTCAAAACGTGTTCGTACCTGTCCCATATGGTTCTCTGTTAAGAGTATGTTTTGCTCTTGTTTTCCAACCTGATTAAATCTTTTCCGGAGGCAAGTCTGTCTCCTCTTATAATTAATTTCACAGAATCAAGCAAAGGACTGACACAAAGGAAGGTACTCAGCAAGCCTAACAGGAAATAAGTGTTGAGGAAGAACACAAGTCCCTGGCCCTTCCCGGTCCCCCACGCTGCCAGAAGATGTCTTGGCCACCCTACTCTAATTCCATATCTCTTCCCATCAAGGGTAAGGCCAGCCAGTCCCGATCCCAAACTCCTCTGGAACCACTCCTGGGGCAAACAGCAACACATCCCTCACGAAGGGCAAACTCCGTGGAGATGTCTGTATCTGAGCCTGACGTTTTTCACCCCACAAAAGAGCTCAGGAAGCTGCTGGGTGCCCGTGTAGGGTGCAGAGCCCCTGCTTCACTAGATCCCCCCGTGCCTAGGACAGGTGACCAAGCCTTTCAAATAAAACTCTGTTGTTCGCTATGGGTTCGAAGCCTGGCCTCACCAGCATCGAACCGGGTGACCGTGCAGTCTCCGCACCTCTCTCTGCGCTTCAGTATCTTCACCCGCTAGGCGGACCCAATTACCCCTACCTCAGGGGCTCCCGGTGAGGAATCAAGTACCGCCTGCAAAGAGCTGTGCGCGCACAGCTACTATTCGCTAAAGGGAAGGTGTCACTCTTTAGACATGCGGCCGGATGGCAGAGCCACGGGGCGCAGACTAAAGGCCAGAGGGGGGTTGGGGACAGACTGAGAAAGGGCAGGAGCCCGAGAAGGTGACAGGGCGGGAAGCTGCCGCCGGCAGCGCGGGAAGCGGCGGAGGCGGGCGGGCGCGGCTAACTGCTAGGGCGGCGGCAGCCCGCGTACCTCCCCCACCGCCCCCTCCCCGGCCTCTCACCTCGCTTGATAACATGCATCGCAGCTAGTGGCTGAGGCGCCGAGGGATGCGAGACGCGGCTGCAGCTCCGAGGCGCCGGCAGGATCGAGAAGGTGGCAGAGTGCGGAAGGTCAGGCTCGAGGGGTTGCTCGGGTGCAGGGCCTGGCGTTAGGGCCAGAGCGCACTTTCCCTCCACAGAGCAGGGCAAGGCAATCCGAATCCTCTTCCCGCTCCCGCCAGCCGCAACGCAAAAGCGGCGCGACAGAGCTCGCAGGAAGTTATACGACACTGCCAGCGCCGCGGCCGGTGGGCAGGCCTAGCGTAGCAGTGTCCTTCCCACAGCCGCCATGTTGAGTGTGGACAGGGCCCAGGAGACGGCGCCTCTCCCACGGTCGTGTTAGGTGTGGGTGCGCCCGGCGGGAACGCCGCTCTTCGGCCGCCATGTTGGGTGTGGGCAAAGCCCTATCTGGGGCTCCGCGGCCGGACTTAGCGCGCAGAGGCAGGCCAGGCGTGGCTCCGCCTCTCTTGCTGGCAGGCCCCGCAGAAGTCAGGGCAGTTCGAGTATTTTTGAAATAGCAAAACCCCAACCATCCGCTTTTTCTTGTCTTGAAGACTGTTACGTGATGATAACCCAAGACTGCCGTCCGAGCTGAGCTCTAGCCTGAAATCCGCAGCCGGAAGCCGGAGGCTGGGAGCCCCAGGGCCCTTCGGGCGGCCTGAAATCTCGCACTCAAGTCAGGTTGGAAGAGAGCCTTGCTAGGCCAAGGGCCTTTGGAGTTTATCTTGACGGAAGTGGGAACGAGCCCTGGCAGACTTTTGAGCAGGGCAGGGCTATGATCCATTTGCTTTTAGAATTATCCAGTGGATGTGTCTCGTGGAGGTAGAATGGACAGGACTTGGTTACCGAATGTGGGGAGTCAGAACAGGTGAGACATGACTCACAAGACTGGTGTAGAAGCTTCCGATTTGGGCTAGGCTGACTGATTTTTATGATATCTCACGTGGCATCCCCTCCCTAAAACATTTCACTGGTTCCTTACTGCTCTCAAGGTGGTTCCAAGGTTCCTGTGAAGTACAGTGGTACCTCAAAGATACTGGTTCCAGACAACTGCAATATAGCAAATATCACAATAAAGCAAGTCACACAAACTTTTTGGTTTCCCGGTGCATATAAAAGTTATATTTACACTATACTGTAGTCTATTAAGTGTGCAATAGCATTACGTCTATTAAAAAAATGTACATACCTTAATAAAAAATACTTTGTTGCTAAAAAATGTTAACCACCATCTGAGCCTTCAGCAAGTGGTAATCTTTTGGCTGGTGGAGGGTTTGAAATATTGCAAGAATTACCAAATGTGACACAGAGACGTGAAGCAAGCAAACGCTGTTAGAAAAATGGTGCTGATAAGACTTGCTTGCCACAAATCTTCAATCTGTAAAAAATGCAATACTCGCGAAGTGCAATAAAATGAGTTATGCCTGTAATTCTAACAGTCACAGGTGATAAGTGAAGCCACATGATAGATAGGGTCAGATGGCCTAGAGATAGGGTTGCCAGATTTAGCTAATAAAAATGTATCCCCAATATCTCATGGGACATAATTATACTAAAAATTTGTTTGTCTAACATTCAACTACTGTATCCTGTATTTCATCTGGTAACCCTACCCAGAGAGCTTTTGGGAATGTGTATGAGAGTTTCACTTTCCCTTGGCAGCAGAGAAATGTCTCTTCATCCTGTCTGCTGTGCCACAAAGAGCACAGAGAACACAAGGAGAGTCAAAGCCAGCACAGGTTAAAATCTCCTACATGCTTTATTGGACTTCAAAGAGTCTTATGAAATAACACAGAAAAACCCATGTGAGGGTGTCCAGGGGGTACAAGGCAGTCTGCAGCCTAGCACCCTCCCAAGACCAGCCCCAGGTGCCCCCACCCCAGGCCCAAAATAGGATCCCAGAGTAAAGACACGGCAGGGAGTGGGGCAGAGGGAAAATACCTTTACAGCCATTGCAAAAACAGGGAAGGGAGAGAGTTGTCTAGAGGGTGGGAAGGGCGGGGGAGTGGTCACACAGCCACCTTGACCTACACCATCTTCCTTAGCCACCCCCTTCCCTAAACCGGCTGTGTCCTTCTTGAGCCTCTGGCCCAGGCTATGCAGTAACATGAAAATGGGGTCTGACAGGGCAAGTATGCAGTGCAGGCACTTGGGAAATTCAGGAGATTTCATTTTTCAACTTTAAACTGTCTTTTGGTTCAAAGTGACAACATCCTGCCCAGCAGCTCCAAGGCCCCATTAGAGCCCTGTATCATAGCTGAGGCTCCCACGGCCATGGGAGCCCACTGTCCTGAGCCTCAGGAGTAATGAGGCTTGGGGAGCATTTGGGCAGCGCCTCTTATAGACAAACCCTCCTGCAGGGTGGGGGAGCAGGGATAAGAGAGAGGCAGGTGTGGGTGAGAGAAGAGAGAAAAGGTGACTGCTTTGTAGCCCACACCTCTGGCTTCCACTCATCCTCCAACTAGGAGAAGTCTCTTCCGATCTATCCCCTAGCCTAGCCTCTCTTCAGAACTCTAGTGGCTTGTTCGCTGGGAGTTGGCTTCGCTCCCCCATGGATCCCTGGAGGCCTCAGTGAGCTCCAGGCCGAGGTTCCCTCTGGCCCACCACACTCCCAGAGAGCAAACTGCAAATATTAGGTCCTAGGCCCCAGTCTGGGGCAAACAGAACCATGGTCGGTGAGGTGGAAGAGATCTGAGGCACAGGTGTCAGAAGTTACTGACCCTCTCTTCCCCCCTAGCCTCTAGGGGAAGTTGGGGAGTGGCCGGGGTAGGGGGAGCCCAAAAGCAGGAGACAGAGAGAAACAAGAAACCAAACCTCAAAACTGGGACAGCAGAGACAGAAGCTGGACCCCAGAGGTGGACTGAGAGCTGAGGGGGCAGCAACTAAGACATGCACTGAAGTGGAGAGGGAGTGACAGCAGCAGCCCATGGTTGGGAGGGAGGCAGGGCAGGCAGGCCATGGTGGTCAGTTAATAAATAATGTTGAAGGACCCAAGGATACGGGGGGCAAGTATGTACAGTGCCCAGGCCCCAGGGCCAGCCCCTCCCATGCCCCATGCTGGGGGCCAGGTATGTTGGAAGGGAGGGAAGGGGAGGCAGAAGACCAGGTAAGGACAAGCTGTCCCACAACTGCCACCCTCATCCTGCCTACTTCTTAAGAGGCTTCTTAAAGATTTTGAGGGGAAACTTCTTCCGGCCTGGGCTGGAGTCTGTCTCCTCACCAATGGAGCCATTATCCTCCTCAGCCACGGCCTTCTTGCCAGCCAGGTGGGGAATACGTGTATTTCGGCTAGACTGCAGGGCTCTGCTGTCCCCAGCTGGAGACGGCGTGTCTGGGTCTGGGGAACTGGGGCTGTGAGAACGGGAAGAATCCAAATGTGGAGAACCACTAGGTGGGGCTGGGGAGCTCAGCTCCATCAGGCTGTGGGCCTTGTCCAGCCCGTGGTTCAGTGCCAGCAGTGCCTTCTTGGCCAGGGCAGGGCTGTCAGGCAGTTTCTCCACCAGAGAGGCGGGATGGACCCCCTCAATCAGCCGGTGGCTGCCGTTGGAAGTCATGGCACTGAGAGCCTCATCTGCAGCACGGACCATCTGAGGAGGCTTGAGGACCAGACGCTGGCGGTCACTCATGTGGAGGGAGGACTCCGAATCGGAATGGGTCAAATCCCTGTAAGACAGGTCAGAGAGGAAGAAAGGGACTCATAGAGGATGGGGGGGCAGGGGGGAATTTGAAGAGGAGACGGGGCCAAGAGAGAAGACAAGGGCAGGGTAGGAAAATGGGGATGGAGAGAGGGACAGGAGAGATAAAATAGGGTGAATAGCAGGTGGGAAAGAGGGAAGAATGAGAAACAGAGGGAAGTTGAGCAGGCCATAAGCACGGGATAAGAGAGAAGGAAGGAATAGGGAATAAGGATAGATTGGAGAAGAGATAAGGAGAAAAGAGTAAAATTGGGGAGGAAGAAAAGCAAAAGGAGAAGCAGGTAGAAATAAGGAGGACCAAGGGGAGAGAAGAAAAGAAAGAGGGAAAAGTGATGGAGAGAGAAGAGACAGACAAGAATCAAAAACAAATGTCATTATACCATTATCTTTCTGGCAAAGGGCTTTCCAAGGCCTGTGCCCCACCCCTGATGAATGGCCAGGCCCTAAACCGGTGCAACCATTGGCTTCAATGCCACAGGCATCCTCCTCAATAAAATCTCTGCTTCCATAGCTGGCTAGATTTCTTACAACTGCACCGTAAGCTAACACAGAACCCGTATATTTCTCTGAGTCACCATTTTCCATGCCTCCCTCCCCCATTTACTCCTGTCCCACCCTGGGATACATCCAGTCTGGGCCAGGCCCCAAGGAACAGGGCACATGCAATAAGTGAGCCTGACCCAGCCTGGGGAGAAAAAGGTTAGAACAGCCTTGCAAACAATCCCTCACCCACCCCAAAAGGCCAAGATGCTGCCTCTTCCAACCCTCTGTCAGGATTCAAAGGAGGTCACAGAGAAGTGTTTCAGCATTCAAACCAAAGCTGGCTGACAGCAGGAAGGCTGGGGTCTCTTTCAGAGCTCTGCAGACGGGGAGAACGTAGGGAGGCATAGAAAGACAGGACATTGGCCTTTAAGGAGCAGTGCTTCAGAAGAGCTGCACGCTGGAAGTCCTAAGGTCTAATTCAATTTCCATCTCTGCCTGAGGCTTGCTGTATGACCTTGGACAAGTCATCTAACCTTGCTGGTCCTCAATTTTGGCCAAATGAAGATAACACCAATTCAATTATCTTACAAGACTGTTTGGAGGCCCAAATATGTTGGCAAAGCACTTGAAAATGTAGAAAGTATTGTGGGAATGAAGATGATGAGGCCAGTCAAGCAGGAAGACCCTTCTGTGGGCCAGTCACAAGAGGTTTCTTTGCAAGGCTGAGCTACGGGGACACGGCACTGCACACTGGACATGCACACACAGAGGCAGTCCAGGATAGTCGAGACCCTTTAAGGGGCTGGCTGTTCCTAAGAAGACCATGAACTAATTCTGGACGCCACACCTCCTGCCTCTATAGACAAGAGGGCAGATATGGGAGTCCCCTGCCAATCCCGTAACCCTCCTTCTCCTTTCCCAGAGGCCTGAGAACCCATGGCAGAGGCAGAGGAGAGGGCTAAGGGAAATGTTTAAACATCCAAGTCAGGAAACCAAAGGGAAAGGGTCATGAGTGGGAGAGGAGAGCACAGCAGGACCCGGAAAGAAGGAGGCTGTGGGTGGAAAACTTAGGGAGGGCACCAGGCTCCAAAAACAGGCAAAAGCAGGAGGTTGACTAATAGTTATTATAGGTTTAATTCTCAGCAGGAAACAATTAACTTAAGCAGCCACGCTGTGGGCCAGTACCTTGCTGAAGACAGGGGATAGCAGAGAACAATCCCAGCTCCAACTCCCATTCCAAATACTGTTTCAGCCACGTACTCTAGTGTTTATGAATGGTCTCATATTTGCTTTCATATTTCTGATGGTGTCCTTGCTTCTATCTAAATGTGTCCTTGTTTCTCTAAGTCCCAAGATGACCCTCTCCGTATCCTGCCTTTTCCACACAGGTGTGAACCACTGAGCATGGTGCCAAGGAAATTCTGGGGGGCAGCCACACCGGGATGAGGGGCCCTCTAGGCTGAGGAGGTGAGGATCCTAGGAGCCCACCTTTCTAATACCAAGGAAGGACGAGAGGTCAAGAGGTTGGGGTCTACCCAGACTCACTCCTCCTGGCCCACTGCCCCATTGCCCCATTTGGTCATGATTCCCATCCCTCTGTGCCTCCATCATCAACGAAAGCTGAGGCTTCCAAAGCAAGAAAAGAACGTGGGAGGAAGCCTGGGTGGATATAGGAGGGGAAAGGCCCATTGAGGCAAGCTCACCTTCCCTCCCTGAGTCTTTGAGACAATTCAGGTCAGGGGTGTCCCTCCCCAAAGGCTGGGCTGCCTTGGGCTCCCACTCCAAGCTACTAACCTTACTAGAGAGCCTGTTTGCCTTTAGAGATGATCCTCTGGTGCATGGTGCAAAAGAAAATTCAGTAGTGAACAGGCCAGGCAGAGGCATGTACTTCCCCACCCTCCCTCCCCACTGCCCTCAGCCTGGGCCTTGGAGCATGAGATTCACAGCATCCTCTAGTGCCCCCCTACCCACTTCAGTCCTCTCCATCTGTACTGGGAAGGGCAGTCTCCCTGCCTAGGCTTTTAGATGAAGATGAGGGTGAGGATGAAGATGAGTAGCTCTGCTTCTAGTAAAGTCTGTCCTTTTGTGAAAGAGAAAGGAACAGCCTTCAGGGATAATTATCCAGAGGTTCGAGAGGCAGAGCTAGAGAGACTGGCATCCAGGGTGAGGCAGGACCAAAAGGAAGCAACAGGGTAAGGCGGCTGCAACCCAGAGGCCAGGATTGAGCCGTGGCCACAGCTTCAGAGATGAGAGGTCCTTCCAGAGGAGAGGGACTTCCTGAGGGTCCTCTAAGCTTGTTCAGGTGAGGTCAAGGCTACTATATCTGACCCTAGCCTATCACCTTGAGCTATTAGCAGGGAAAGTCCCTGCAGCTGCCACACCAGGCTGTGGGAGAAAGCCTTTCACCAGTTCTGATACAGTTCACTTACTGAGACCTTGTGAAAGGACAAAAATATCTGACAGAGTGTCCTGGAATGGAAAGCCAAGTCCTAGTCTGTGTTCTGCTCCTAATTAGCTTTGGGACCTGGGGAAAATTACTTAACCTTTCAGAACCTTAACTTCCTTCTCAGACGTGAGTGTTTTTAATGCCGGCCCGACCTATAAACCTCGCTGGTCCAAAACCCCTAAATCTGTTTCCCCCCCTTCTGAAGAGTAATTCCATGAAGGGTACTACATCCATTCAGTCACCCAAGCTAGAAACCTGGGCATCATCCTACACTCCTTCCTCTCCTCCACCCCTCAAAGCCAGTTACCAAATTAATCCTCTTGTTTCTATACCAAGACCTTGTTACCTCCCCTGATGGCCTACTGCAATGACTTCCAAATTCCTGTAGTCTCCCCATTGTTTCCTTTATACAGGCCACTAAAATGTTATTTCTAAAATGCAAATATGACCAATTCACTTTCTTCTAAAAACCCCTTTGCAGTTCTCCGTCTCCTAAAGGGTAATGGCCAAAGCCCGTGTCCTTTCAGAACCCCTCATCATTCTAGCCTCATCTGCTACCCCTTCCCACCAACACATAGCCAATGTTCTAACCACACGTAGATCAGATTCTCTTGAAACTCTATGCCTGTGCATGTGTTTCCTCTGCCTAGAATACACTTTCTCCTTTGCCTGCACACAGGGTGCCAGCACAAATGTCATCTCTCTTGTGAAGCATTCCACCCGGGTTCACACTGTTAGCCATTCCTTCTTCAACACCCCCTTAGCACTTATCAAACTGTTCCAGAATCATTTATGTACCTCTCCCAGACCAGACTGCAATTCTTGATGGCTGGGATTGTATCTTATCATCTACGAATCCCCATGCACAGCAGAGCCTGGCAGAGTAGGTATCAATAAATGTTCGTTGAGGGAGTGAAGGAAGTGAGGACTCCATTGAGATAACAGATGTGAAAGTTTAGGCCAAGGTGCTATAGGACCGTGAGGGAGTGGGGTTGTTACTCATTTTTAGAGTCAGCAAACCCCAAACAGAGAAGGGAAGAAAGCCTTAGGGAGTTAGGCTGACCTTAAGGAGGATTCGCAGGCTGGGAAAGGATAGGACAAGGAGAAGTGCCCCACCGCACACACACACCCCGCAGCTGACCAAGCAGCAGCCAGCAGGCAAAGGCCGAGGTAAAGGCAGCGGAGGGGCAAGGAAGGGAGAAAGGAAAGAGAAGAGAGACAGCTGGTACCCCAAGGTCTCTGAATGCCAAGGCATCACAGCGGTGCTGTCAGAAGGGGGTGGGTCAGGGTAGGGCTCCATCTGGAGGAAATAGGAAGTGCTGTGGTGGTAATAAACAGGGTGGATGTGGACGGTGGTGATGGAGGTGGTGGTGGTGGTGATGGTGCTGGAGGTGGTGGCAGTGGTGGTGGTGGTAGAGGAGCAGGAAGAAGAAGCAGAGGCAGATGGAGCGCTGGTCCCGAGGCCTTCAGAACTGAAAGACTGTCCAGATGAAAGGCTGCGCATTCGCCGCAGAGAGACCCGGCTTGTCAAGAAGCGGCCAGCCTCGCCCTCTACCAACCTCTGAGATCCCAGGCCATGCTGTGGTTCCGTCAGGCGCTGCCGGATGCTGCTGCTCTGCAGGCTGGGGGCTGCAAGGAGAGTGAAGAAAGTGTGAGGAAGGCCCAGCCTACTTTGGGCTGGTGGGAAGCAGGTTTGCCCATGGAGAAATGCTTACTGGAGACCACTCTGGGCCTTCAGTGGCCAATCTGGAGAATGGGGCGCCTCCTCCCCGAAACCTCCCACCAGGGGTCCTAAAAGGAAGGGGAAGTTGAAGATGAGGTACCCAGGTCAGTTTTAATGGCAATTCCAATGGAAGCAGACCTAGGGCCAACATTACTATGAAGGGAGACGGTAAGGCAGCTAGTGGGAGGGCACAGGCAGGACGGGGTAGGATAGGGGTTTGGGACAAGGTCCGGGAGGGCACTAAGAACCAGCCTTTTTAGAAAGCCAAACTCAGGAAATAATTCACAACTCAGACAAGGATTTATACACAAACATGCTCATCACATCATTATTAATAATTGTATGAAAGTAAAAATAAAGGTGGAACAACAGGAAGATGATAACACATCCAACTGCTGGAAGGTTACACAGCTATTAAACATGATGCTTATGGGAATTCCCTGGCGGTCCAGTGGTTAGGACTCAGCGCTTTCACTGCCAGGCCCTGGGTTCGATCCCTGGTTGGGGAACTAAGATTCTGCAAGCCGCACTGCGCAGCCAAAAAAAAAAAAAAAAGCTGCTTATGAGAAGATCTTTAAAACATAGAAAAATGTCTATTAAAATGCTCAGGAAAAACAAAAGGATACCAAATTTCATGTAAAAGGAATACCTTGAGCTATAGAATAAAAAAGACAGGAATTTGAAACAAGGCCTTTCTGTTTCTAGCTGTGACCTTGAGTAACTTACTTCCCTATTTTAATTCCTAATTTACAAAATCCTTCAGGGTTGTCCTGAGGCTTCAAGATAATATTTTTAAAGTACCTGACACAGTTCGTGGCACTCAATAAATGGTAGTGGTTATCATTATCTTGACCACATAAAAAAATTATTTAAAAATTCACAGACAAAAGACTGAAAGAGAAGGTACTCAATATGATGGGATTACAGGTACCTTTTTATGCCCATATTTACTCTTTTTACTATCCAAATTTTTTCTAATAAGCATGTACCCAACAAAGAACCAGCTCTTGGATCAATGCTGCAGATCAGGCTCTTGGAAGATGAGGGCCACCATGCCCAGAGAAGGGGTATGTGGGTACCAGATAACTTAGAGATGTGCTAGAACATCCCTCTTGGGCTCACTCCCAGCTCCAGTTGAAAACAGAATTCACACCTTTGTTTTTTTTCTCCTCTACCCTGATATATGGGCCTCCTTGCCTTCTCCCTAAAGATGGGAGAAAGGACACGGTTACATGGATGGCAGAAGCCTTGGAAGGGCCACCAGGAAGAGAGCACAGTTCCATGGTGATGGAGAGCTAGGGAGCCAGGGCTTCTATGGCTGGTGGCTTTCGAGACATGAAAGGGAGGCTTAAGGGGAAGAGGAGGCATGGAATAGGGACGAGGAAAGAGAGACAGAAGGGGAAAACAGAAGGAGAAAAGAGGAAGAGGATCTTTCCTTCCCTCTTTCATCTCAGCCCAGCTAGATGAAGGGCCGCCAGGACATCTGTCTAGCTGGGCTGAAAGGAGAAGCCTAAGCCTCCCATCACCATGGCTGTTCTCTCTCAAGCACTCAGCTGAGCAGGCTGATTCTTCTCACCTCCGAACCCTTCCCTGAAGTTAGTAGGGACCGTGGTGAGGGAATAGCAGAGCAGGCAGGGGAGGGATGCAGGCAGGAGAAGGGGCCCATGGGATAGGAGTGTTGGTTTAGCCCCAAAGTTGGAAAAACAAAAGCCCCAAAGGGGCTCCTCAAACCCGGGTATTTCCAGAGGGACTGATCATCCGAGCCGGCGGATGCTGAGCAGAGAGAGCGGTCACTGAACCTACGCCCCATCAGCCAGGCAGCATCTAGGGTCCAACAGCCAGGCCAAAAGGAGAAGAGAATCTGATTTACAGAGGGCTTCACCCTGCCCCTCAATGGGATAAGGGAAGGGCCAGGGGGCAAGGGGTGGGTGGCTCAGAGCTAATGAAGGTCCCTCCCAACCCGGAGAACATGGGAGCCTTTAGATCAACACATCAAGATCAAGCTCTACCTGCTAGGGATCCTAACTTTGCTGGGCCTCTGACTAAAGCCCTGCCAAGTTGACAGCCCAGGGAAAGAAGAGGCTTGCCCAGAGGCAAACTATCGTTGAAGAAACTTACAAATAAATCCTGTCTGGAGCTGGAATCCAGCCTGATTAAAGAATCTGACTTTCTGAAAGTGAGCCCCTAACCCAGCCCAGCTTTCTGCCATCCCCTCTGCACTTATGGGATATGGGCCCAGCACTAGAGCTTTTCCATAAAAGTCTATCCTATTTATCTAAAATAGCCTCTGATCCAGAGAAAATTCAACAGGGTCAGTAAGGGGTATGTCCCTTCCTTCACTGAAGAACTCCCACAGAGTGCTGTCTCCTTCAATTCTGCTCTACTCAGCTCTTACCACTCGCAGGGGAGAAAAGGAAGAGGGAAGACCCAGGACAGAGGGTGGGGATGGCTGAGAGTTCAGGTGGAAAGACAGACATGCTTGTGCAGGAGATCCCTCCTGGACAAGAATGTCTTTCTGGCTTGGAGGATTTAGGGCTCTTTTACCGTAAGGGACTATTGCTTCCTGGGGCCTCACACGAAAAAACAAAAAGAAAGAGACATCATTCCATTCAACTACTTTAGCAATTAAAAGTAAGGAATATAAAATTAAAACCAATTAAAGCAATAAGTAGTCAAAATGAATGCCATTTTTATATTATGAACCACTAAAGGAGAGTATTTTTATAAAGATAGATCGGGGGGAAGGAGAATAAAGGGATTAAAAAAAACACAAAGAGTGAAGGGAGACACACTTAACACAACAGACCCATAGGGTAAACAGAATATATAGCAAGGGAAAACCACCGAAAGGACAATTATAAAGGGGTATCTTGATGCGGATTATGCTTTATTAACCAAGGTCATGAGTTAAACCATCTTGGTTTCTGCCCCATAAGTTGCTTAAGCACAGCAGAAGCCAACTTCTCAATCTGCACATCAAAGGCTCCTTCCCTCTTCCCCACCCAAGAGGTCACCTACACTGCATGGACAAGGGTGACACAATCTCCTCATCCATGTCATCCACATCGTCAGTCATGATGAAGTGGGTAGGGTTGGGGCGCGTACTACCCATCCAGCTGGGATCTATGTTGAGGGCAGCCACCAGTGAGTGGACACCAGGGTTATTGACAATCTGGAAGCCACAGAGGATCTCAATCTGTTGCCAGCGGTGCAGGCGTTCCCGCAGTGCTGCCGTCACCTCGCTCAGAGCTTGCCTGAAGAGGGATGAAAGGAAATGGCAGGCATGGGTGTGAGCCCCAACAGAAGTGAGGCTTCTTCTCAGAGGAGCAAGTTGGGGGGATATGTGTAAATAAGAAACACAATTAAATCATAAACTTAAGAGCAAGGTGGGAAATAGCCAAGGGCTGCGGCACGAGACCAGAGCTGTACCTCTACCAGTGAAGAAGCAGAGTTAGGGCTGGAGGCCCTGGACAACCTCCAACTCTGAGGATGGGATGGACATCGCCAGAGCTGGGCAACAGGTGCTACTTACTTAGCTGTTAAGATTTTGTGATCCACATCATCCAGGGAAGAGCTGTGGGCCACGTGGAAGGTGCCAAAGAGTGTGTTTCTCTTCTTTTTTATCTTCTCAGCCTGCAAAGATGAGGCCCTCAGCTTTAAATGAGCAGGGATAGAGACTGGAGAAATGAGAAATGCTATTCTGTGACTGGTTCCCCCTCCTCCTAGCACAGCTTAGGCTGCACAAGAAGAAGGAAGACAAGAAGGGAAAGGAAAACAGAAGGCAACAGGAGAGAAAAGCATAGGGGAAGAAAGAAAATAGAGGCAATGAGACAAGCAAAGGGATCCTGGCCCCATGTCAGTCTGGGGCCAGCAGAGACTTCCCTCTACCTGCCTCCACTTGCTTCATCTTTCCCAAAAGGCAGGTGGGAGTAGCCCCACACCCTCATTCCCTCCTCCAGAAGCCTGAAGACATTATTAGAAACTGTATTATCAGGAAAAGAAACAAAACCCAACACCAGGATGTCTCTGTGTCCAACAGGAGGGATATAGAGAGGCAGAGAGGAGGAAGAAAGGCAGGTGAAAGGAGGGCGGGGGGAGAGAAGAGGGCAGCAGGAAGGCGGGTCTCACCCCCTCCTTGGCCACCAGCAGCTGCTTCTCGGCATTTTGCTTCTTGATGTTGTAGTACTGTACCTCCACCTCATGTGTCAGCTGCAGCCACTTCTGAAGGGCCTCTGGAGCATACCATGAGCTATGTGATTCCAGCTCCTTCTCTGCTTTCCTCAAGGCCTCCCGGACCTGTGTAGCCAAGAGGATGTGAGTCCTTACTACTACCAAGACCCTCTCCAATGCCTCTGTATGATACTTCAGAGTTCTTTTCTTCTATCTCACCTCAGCTTCAAAACTCTCCCAAGAGGGAGAAGGGGCAAGGATTATTCTCTGTATTTTACATACAAGAAACCAAGCTTGGAGAAGGAAAGTAACCTCCTCAAGGTCACACAGTCAGTAGTGTCAACCAGAACTCAAATGGAGATTTATTTATTTATTTATTTATTTTTGCTGCCAGAGTAGAGCAATCTATTCTCACATACTGGTTGCCTCTCCTCATCATATAGCCAATCTCAGCAATCTTCCCTGCTCTCATAAGGTACAGGCTATCTCAATAAATCCTCTTCTTTCTGACAGTTGGGTCTGTTCCTGGACTCAAGACATCACAATGTGGCAGGAAAAGCATTTGGTTGGGAGTCTGGAAATATGATCTGGTCCCTGGTCTGTCACTCAACTGGCTGTGTGACCATGTGTTTCCTAAAGCAGACCTCAATCAGTGTAAGGCTTTCTCCCATGCAAATCCAAACTGTAAGCAAAGGGGTGATCTCAGGAGAGCATGAGCTCCCTGTCATGAGAGGTATGTAAAGAGCTCATGTCTGAAAGACCTTCAAAATGATTGCTGATCCAGAAGGGGATTGGCCTGAATACTCTCCAAAGTCTCCTCCAGCCCAGAGACTTTATCTGTGATTCTCCCATTGAGATGGGTGGGTAGGCTGTAATGGGCACTCTCTACAAGACAAGGAAACAACAAGCAAGCTTATACCTAACATGGGCACTGCCAACAGAGGCCAAGATATGGAAGGACCAATGTGTAAGGAGACATCTCCTCACTGACTTCTCAGCAAGGAGCATAAAATGAAGCAGATGGTCACAAAGCACTTAAGCATGAATCTGAGAGTATATACAGAATCCATTATATTCACTGAATTCCTTCTATCTCACCCAGCCTACCAGTATAAATGATCCCCAACTTCCCCATCAGAACACTGACTTTTAGCTGGTCAGAATCCCAGAGAAAAGAGATTGAGAGCAGTCTCAGGCCCAACTTCAGCCACTGGGGAAGTATCCCATAGCAGGCCTGAGGTCCTCCCCTGAGCCTAATATAGACCGGGAGGGCCTTAGCTAAGGACAGAACACCTTCATTCCTCTGAAAGGCAATGACAAGATGAAGCATCAATTGGTTTTTGCTCCTTGAAAAGGAAACTATAAAATGGCCCACTCCTGGCTTTATAGATTTAAAATGAGGAACAGATACCTTAAAGGCTGATACACCAAGTCTGGAAGTGTAGGATCAAGTTCTACATTAAAAGCAGTTTGATGTAGCTGCAAAACTTTGAAGCTATGAGGAGCAGGAGGACAAAGCGCTAACTTAAAAACCTCCAAGGAGGGCTTCCCTGGTGGCGCAGTGGTTGAGAGTCCGCCTGCCGATGCAGGGGACACGGGTTCGTGCCCCGGTCCGGGAAGATCCCACATGCCGTGGAGCGGCTGGTCCCGTGAGCCATGGCCACTGAGCCTGCGCGTCTGGAGCCTGTGCTCCGCAACGGGAGAGGCCACAACAGTGAGAGGCCCGCGTACCGCAAAAAAAAAAACCCTCCAAGGGGCAAAAATGAATCTCTCATAGCCTTTCAGGGCTGAGGAGAAAGAAGTCCACCAGATCTGAATAACAAGTCAAGAAGGGGCATACCTGAGAAACTGGGACAAATGAGCCTTAGACCAAGTCTTATTAAACTACAACCCAGTTCCAACATATGTCAGTCTCTCATTGGCTTGAGGTAATCAGAGCCTCACCCAACATACCTAACAGAACCCTATATCTGATGGAAGATTAAAAATCACCTGCAGCCTCTATTATTTTTTATGCACACTGTCCAGCATTTAATAAAAATAAATTACTAGACATGAGAAGAGGCAGAAAAATATAAGCAATACTCAAGAGAAAAAATAAGCAGTCCCATAAATGATCCAGATGTTAAGAGTTACCAGTCAAGGACTTTAAAACAACTATGATTGAAATGGTAAAGAAAATATGGGAAAAGATGGACGGGAAACATGAAAACATGGAGACTCTGGACAGGGAATGAGAACCTATAAAAGAGCATTCTAGAAAATGCCCTATGAAAGGGCATTCTAGAAAAATACATTATCCGAGAGTAGGATTCCACTGGATAGGCTAAATAGCACAATTCTCGGCAGAACACAGGATTAGGGAACTCAAAGACAGATCAATATAAAATAACCAAACCAAAGCACAGAGAGAAATAAAGAACAGAACTAAGCATAATACACACTACAGAGAATGTGTATTCTGCAGTTGTTGGGTAAAATGCTCTATATACATCAATGAGGTGAAATTGATTAACCATGTTTAAATTTTTTATATCCTTACTGATATTTTTGGCTGCTTATTACTGAGAGATAGATGCTCAAATCTCTAACTTTGATTATAAATTTGTCCTTTTAGTTTTCTTAACTTTTGCTTTACATATGTATTTTAACTATATTATTAGGTGTACCAAATTAAGGGTTGTTATATATTACTGTTTAATTCACACATATCATAAGTGAAATGTCCATTTTTGTCTCTAGTAATACTTCTTTCTCTAAAGTCTACTTTGTCTGATATTAATATAGCTGCAGCTGCTTTATTTTGCTTAGTGTTTATCCTAGTCTTCTCATCCTTTTACTTTTAACCATCTTGTATCCTTATTTCTAAAGCTTGCCTCTTGTAAACAGCATATAGTTGGGTTTTGTTTTTTATGCAGTCTGACACTTTGCCTTTCAATCGTTTTGTGTAGTCTGTTTACATCAACCAAGTCTCAGCACATTTGAAAGGACTAAAACCCTATGGCACACAGTATTTGACCACAGCAAAATTAAACTGGAAATCAATGAGAAAGATAAATAGGAAAGTACCCAAGTGTTTGAAAATTAGGCAACACATTTCTAAATAACCACAGGCCAAATAAGAAATCACAATGGAAATTAGGAAATATTTGAAGTGAATGATAATGAAAATATGAAATATCAAAACTTAGTAAATGCAGCTAAAGCAGTGCTGAAATGGGAATTTATAGCTCTAAATGCATGTATGAGAAAAGATTAAAGCTTTAAAATCTATAACCTATTCTTCCATCTCAAGCAGCTAGAAAAATAAGAACAAGTTAAAAAAAAATTTAAGTGCAAGACTTCTACACTGAAAACTACAAAACATTGTTGAGAGAAATTTTTAGAGACCTAAATAGGTGACAGGATAACCAATGCTCATGAATTAGAATAATTATTTGGTTAAAGTGTCAGTTTCCCCCCACATTAATCTATAGATTCAATGTAAAAACAAATAACAATCCCAGCAGAGCACACTGTAACGGAATGACAAGCCAACATGGAAAGGCAAAGAACCTAGAATAGCCAAGGCCATCTGGCAGGAGGACAAAGCTGGAGAACCTAACACTGCCAGATATCAAGACTTGTTGTAAGACAATGTGGGATAAGGACAGACATATAGACCATAGAACAGCGTATCTACCTGGGAAAAAACCTTGATCTCCTATCTCATCTTATACACAAAAATTAGTTTGAAATAAGCCATATCCCTAAATGTGAAAAGTAAAACAAGCTTCTAGAGGAAAATATCTTGGAGTTAGGGAAAGATTTCTTAAACAGGCCACAAAAAGCATCAACCATTTAAAAAAAAAAAAAAGATTGAGTAATTGGTCTTCATTAAAGTCAAGAATGTCTGTTCATTAAAAGACAATATTAAGAGAGCAAAAAAGCAAGCCACAGTCTGGGAGAAAATATTTGCAATATGTATGTATATATATAGCCAAGAACACTTACATCCAGAATATATTTTAAAACTCTTACAAATCAATTAAGAAAAAATACAACCCAATTTTTTAAATTAGAAGAGATTCCCAAATAAAGTGGTCAATAAACTTATGGAAAGGTATTCAGTATTATTGGTCAATAGGAAAATTAAAATTAAAATCACCATGAGATACCATTACATCCATATCAGAATGTATGAAATGAAAATGCCTAAAAATACCAAGGTTGTAGCTCAACTAGAACTCTCACACTATTGCTGGTGGCAGTATAGATTGGTACAACCATTTTGGAAAATTGTCAGTTTCTGATAAAGTTAAATATATAAATGACCTACTGCATATCCAACAGAAATAAGTGATGCCCACCAAGGAGGTTCATAAACAATGTTATTGATAAACTGCAAAAAAAAAAAAATCTTCAAACAACCCAAAAGTCTATCAACAGGAGAATGGATAAATAATTTACAGTATATTCATACAATGGATTAACACTCAGCAATGGAAATAAATCAGTTATCACTACATGAAACATGGATGACTCTCACAGACACAATGTTAAGTGAAAGAAACCAAACACAAAAGAATACATACCGTATAATGCTATTTAGATGACGTTCAAAAGCACATGAAGCTAATCTGGTTTAGAGATTAAGACTGTAGTTACCTTTTGGGTGGAATATTGACAGGGAGAAAGGGGAGGCAAAAGTGAGCCTTCTGAGTGCTTAAGAGAGTCGGTATCTTGATCTGGATGGTGGTTACACAAGTACATGCATATGTAAAAGTGTGCCAGCTGTATACTTATGATTTGTATACTTTATGTAAATACCTCAATTAAAAAGGAACAAAATAACTGTTACCACCTGTTATTCACTGTTCTTTGACAACTGCAGTGACCATTTTTTGCAACTTTCCCACTACTCTTAGCCAGACCTTTGGCCCCTGCCCTTTTACCCCACCCCCTCGGGGTGTCCAAGAATTCGCAGATTTCCCCTACCTGCTCCAACTCCTCCTCAGCATATTTTTGGCGGCTCCGTTCATTCTCAGTACCCTCCCGCAGCTCCTTCAGCCGCTGGGCTTCCTGCTTGGCAAGGCTGATCTCATCACGCAGCTTCTTCTCCAGGTGTACCTTCTCCACTTCCACTGTGCGGTGCTCCTCCTGGGCTTTGTGCAGCCTGGGGGGCGATGCGGGGAGCTGGAGAAGGCCAGGCAAGCGGGCGCCAGCCAACATGCCACGAGGCATGGCATCCAAGAGGAAAATGAGGGCTCCAGCACTCTGAACATATTCTCCCTACTCTGCTGCCTGCCTGGCTCTGAGGTAGCTCAGGGCCAACAGAAACCACGGTCACTACCATAATTCTTACGTGGGCCATCAATCTGCTGCCAGTAATAAAGGCTGTGAAGCTAGGTTCCTGGGTACCTGAATCCTTCCTTCTAAGGTGTCTCACATACTCAGATCGTAACAACTACTAATTTACAAGGTATTTCACATTTGTTCTCCCTGCAGATAATGATATATTGTATCATTATAAGCCTGGGACAGATACGGACATGAAGGCTTAGAGACGGGAATTAACTGCATGTAGAACTGAGACTAGAATTCCAATCTGTATGTCTTCAAATCCCACAGTTACTACCCTTATACCAAGGTATCTGGAAGGTGCAATAAATGTAGAACACCCTGCAAGCTAGACCAAAGACCCAGAGAAAGCCTGATGGTGAGATGTGACGGGGGTGGTGGTAGTGGGGGGATTTAAGGAAGATGAGAGAGGAACTATTGAGCTGTACCTCTTGGCCTCCTGAGTACCTGTTCCCAGAAGCACCGAAAAATGAAATTTATGCCAAAGGGGCTAGACAGGATTTGGGAGAGCCCCTGCTGCCCCCAGCCCTGAGTTCCCTTCCTAAGTATCTTCCATGGTGGGTAAGATCTCAAGGGCATCAGTTATAATGAAAATATGCCTTTGTACCCACCCACACATTCCCTCTGTTTACTGACAAAACCTTTCATCCATCCAACAAGCTTCCTTCCTTCCTCCCTTCTTTCTGCCATATATCTATGTTCATTCATTCATCCATCCATTCATTCACCAAGTACTTTAAGGCATCTACTAAATGCCAAGCCCTGTGCTGAGCCCTAGATATAATGAAATGAGTGAGAAAACTGTCTCTGCTGCTGAGGTACTCATAATCTAGTCCAATATAAACAAGTAAACAGATAGGTGCACACAGTGTGATAAGTTCTATGATAGAGAGATATACAAGGTGTTGGGTAGGCCCCAGGGATGGGGTGATCAACTCTGCCTGAAAGGAGTCAGGGAAGGTGAGGCCTGGGACTAGACCCAGAAGAAAGAGTAACAGTTGGCTAGTCCCTCTGGAAGAGGGAAAGGACTTAGCCACTGTCAGGTCTTCCGATCTTAGTAGGAACCACCAAGTTACCGGGGAACCAGGATAAGAGGGGGAAAGGATGAGGAAGAAGACAAGTGATATATGGCTTTAGACCTGAGGTACGGAAGAGGAAGGATAGGCTACAGAACAAGTAGGGCCCACAGAGAAGAGTACTGACCACTGAGTTAATTAAGAAGGTGAAACAGAAGAGGCAGAAACAGAACTCAGCCTCTAAATAATCCCAAGTTCAGATGTGTCAGTGACTGAAGCCTCAAAAGATGTGGTGACAAGTAAGGAGGGAAGAGGAAAAATGTCTAGGCTGCAAGCTTCCCGCTGACAAACTGCAGCCTTCTATCTACTTTGTTCCTGGAGTGAAAGGGAGTTGAACCTCCTTAAGGTATACAGCAGGTGGCGCTACATGCACAGCTAAAAACAAATCAGAGGCGCCATTTCCAGCCCCATCCCCTTCCCCTTGCTGAATGTCCTCCTGTATTGTATTCTTCCATGACCCCACTGCTTGAAATTACACCACTAGGGATTCGATTCTTCACTGAAATATTATCCTCTCCGGAAGCAGCCTCTTCTAAAAAGCCTGTGATATGCCTGTCTTCTCCATACAATAGGGAGCTCCTTTAAAGTAGAATCAAAACTGACCCACTTTCATAATCCTAACAGCATCTAATAGAGATGAAGATCAATAAATACCACTGGGTACAGAAATGAGAAAATAAATATACAATCAAGTCTTGTCTCACTCCATCTCCTCCACAGAAAACTGAGTATCCTGAAGGCAGCAGTCAGGTACCATTACAAGCAAGAAAATCAGGCAGCCTGACTGCAAGCCCTGGCTCTAAGCAGCTGTATGACTATGGACAAGTCTGTTCCCTGGACTAGGCCTGTTTCTTCCTTTGTAAATGGGAATCAAAATTCCTGCCTGCCTCAAAGAATTATCTTGAAACCCAATGAAATCCTAACTGGAATGCACATGTAGCATTACATTTATTCACCCAAAATATCAGGAACTCTGTAAAAAAGCTCTTTGGTGGCTGACAGTGTAGGCCTGCCGAAGTGAGGAGGGACAAGGAGGCATATGGGCTCTGGACACTGTCAGAGGAGGATATGTGTGTGCACAGGTGCAAGCCTGTCTTTGGGGAGTGTGTGCATTTGTTTCTCCAAGTGCCGCAGTGGTCATTTAGCTCTGGAGGCCGTGCGGAGCAGGGAGGGCTGGGAGCTTAGTTTTATCCCCAAACTTGGAATGTCTCCTGCCTAGATTCTTTGCCTTTGGAATGAAAACAGTACATGTTTTTCAGACAAATGAAGAACGGGGACTGCCCACATAGCAGCATTTAGCCCCCGTTTGGAAAAGGGCCCAGGAACAAGGGGGTCCAGCAAAGTAGCCAGGAATCGGCTCAAAGATAAAACTCCTCTTGCCTCCTAAAAGTCCAGCCCATGGAAATGAATCTGCTAAGGCTGCCTTTATTGAGGCAGCACCCTGTGGGTGTCGAAATTCCTAGCTTACTACTTACTGACACTCACCCTCTCTGAGGCTTCATTTCTTCAACTTGAAAATTGGGATAACAATACCTACCTAACAGGGTTGTGGTGATTAAAAACAATAATACATTTAAGTACTTAACAATACCTAGCTCTTAAGAAATCCTTTCCCCAACCCTCCAAAGAAAAGTATATCTATCATTTTAAAATAACAGAAAAGAGCCAGACTTCTTCATTCCTTTTTACATGGATTCCTGCAAAGACTTCCCAACTGGAGCCCCTAGGCTGTTGGAATAATTTTCTAAAAGACAGTCCTGAAGTAGGCTTCTCCTTTTCTCAAAACCAAAACAAAGCAAAAAAGCCAAATACCTACATTGACTCTCTATTGCCTTTTACATCCTGCTAAATTTCTCCATGTGAGCCTGTAGGTGCCAGGGATCTGGTCTCACTCTATACATTCAACCAGAACTACCAGGTTACATCTTTCCTACCCGTCTTTCAAGGCCACCTCCTCAGACTCCACATCCACTCATCTCCTACCTCTGTGCCCTTCCAGTCCTTGAAGCTCTCATCCCATAAGCTGGCACTGAGTCACTGCTCCTTCTTAACTGTGAGCTTTGTGGCCCCAGGAGCAGTGACTTCCTTACAATTCCCTGCACAGACCTGATTCCTAGACTTCAGGAAGTGTTGGGTTGGCCAAAAAGTTCGTTTGGTTTTTCTCTGTAAGATGGTTCCAGTAGCGCTTAGTTGTCTTTAACTTCATTGGAAACAATTTTGTTAGATTGTATTGTGACAGCTGTCATATCAGCATGCATTTTTTAAAAAAAATCAAAATTGGTGAATTTTGGGGGCTTCTCTGGTGGCGCAGTGGTTGAGAGTCCGCCTGCCGATGCAGGGGACACGGGTTCATGCCCCGGTCCGGGAAGATCCCACATGCCGCGGAGCGGCTGGGCCCGTGAGCCATGGCCGCTGAGCCTGCGCGTCCAGAGCCTGTGCTCTGCAACGGGAGAGGCCACAACAGTGAGAGGCCCGCATACCGCAAAAAAAAAAAAAAAATTGGTGAATTTTTGTGTAGCCATTTTGATATTGAAGATGGAAGAAAAAAACAACATTTTTCAGCTTATTAGGCTTTATTATTTCAAGAAAGATAAAAACACAAATGAAACGCAGAAAAAGACTTGTGCAGTGTATGGAGAAGGTGCTGTGACTGATTGAATGTGTCAAAAGTGGTTTGTGAAGTTTCGTGCTTGCTGGATGATGCTCCACGGGCAGGTAGGCCAGTTGAAGTTGATAGCAATAAAATCAAGACATTAATTGAGAATAATCAACATTATACCACGCGGGAGATAGCCAACATACTCAAAATATCCAAATCAAACGTAGGAAATCATTTGCACCAGCTTGGTTGTGTGAATCGCTTTGATGTTTGCGTTTCACATAAGTTAAGCAAAAAAACCTTCTTGACCGTATTTCCACATGTGGTTCTCTACTTAAGTGTAACGAAAATGTTCTGTCTGTAAAACAAATTGTGACGGGCGATGAAAAGCGGATACCGTACAATAATGTGGAAGGGAAGAGATCGTGGGGCAAGTGAAATGAACCACCACCAACCACACCAAAGAACGGTCTTCATCCAAAGAAGGAGATGTTGTGTATATGGCAGGATTGGAAGGGAGTCCTCTATTACGAGCTTTTTCCGGAAAACCGAACGATTAATTCCAACAAGTATTGCTTCCAATTAGACCAAATGAAAGCAGCACTCGATGAAAAGCATCTAGAATTATTCAACAGAAAATGCATAATCTTTTATCAGGATGACACAAGACCGCATGTTTCTTTGATGACCAGGCAAAAACTGTTACAGCTTGGCTGGGAAGTTCTGATTCACCCACCGTATTCACCAGATATTGCACCTTCAGATTTCCATTTATTTCGGTCTTTACAAAATTCTCTTAATGGAAAAAATTTCAATTCCCTGAAAGACTGTAAAAGGCACCTGGAATGGTTCTTTGCTCAAAAAGATAAAAAGTTTTGGGGAGATGGAATTATGAAGTTGCCTGAAAAATGGCAGAAATTAGTGGAACAAAACGGTGAATACACTGTTCAATAAAGTTCTTGGTGAAAATGAAAAATATGTCTTTTATTTTTACTTTAAAAACCGAAGGAGGGCTTCCCTGGTGGCGCAGTGGTTGGGAGTCCGCCTGCCGATGCAGGGGACGCTGGTTCGTGTCCCGGTCCGGGAGGATCCCACATGCCGCGGAGCGTCTGGGCCCGTGGGCCATGGCCGCTGGGCCTGCGCGTCCGGAGCCTGTGCTCTGCAACGGGAGAGGCCACGGCAGTGAGAGGCCCGCGTACCACAAAAAAAAAAAAAAAAAAAAAAAAAAAAAAAAAAACCGAAGGAAACTTTTGGCCAACCCAATACTTAGGTTGGCTGACTGACTGGCACCTTCTCTTCACAGCTAGATCTTCTACAATAGTTTCTAAGCCATGTTTTATTTAAACAGAATACCAGACTATCAGAGCTAGAAGGCCCTGGTATTCTCCTAGTTCAATGCCTTTACATTACTGATGAGGAAATATGTCCTAGAAAGGAAAGGGATTTACCCAAAGTCATACAACAAGTGAGTCTCATGAGATTTAGATGCTGTACAAGAAAGCATGAAAGGTATTAGGAAGACAGATTTGTGAGGTTTCTTTGGGAAACAGTGAAGAACAGTTAATTATGTCTACTTCTATGGGAAGGGAAGCAGTCCAGAGGTGGGACGGAGGATAGAATGACCCCTAACTAGTCATCCACCCAGGGAAGCTCAAGACCTCTGACAGCTCCACACTTCTCCCTCTGAAGCTCCGAGGGAGAAAAGATAGAAATAAGCTTCTGCCCTGGGGAGGAATACTTGCCTGTGCGAATGGAATGGCAGGAACCTAGGCTCTGATGCAGGTTTGGAAGGATGACACAGCCTGGGCCTCTACGTCGTCGGCAGGGTCTCAGGAGCCAGACGGCCCACAGCGCAGGTGGAAACTGGAGGCTCCCAAGAGATGGCAGCACCAGGGCCGTGGGGAAGGGACAGGGCCTTACCTTTCCTGAAGGTCATGCAGACTCTGCTCAGCTCGGTGTAAGCCCTCCAGATCCTTCATCATCTTCTTCATGTGCTCCTTGGAGTAACGGTTCTGGATATAAGCAAACCAGCAGCCGCCCACACCAATAACGATAGACACCACAAGCATGAAGTCCTTGAGGTGATTATGGCGGGTCACTGCCAGAGAAGAAGGGCACAGTGAGTCAGGGTGCCCACTACACACTTAGCCCTGCAGACTCTGCTGCAGCCCTTCCTCCACAAAGCCTTCCCGCTCAGGAGGAATTCGTTTCTCTTCTTAGACACACACTGGCCACACTCTGTGCCATTTTCTCTACTAAGTCAAGGCCTAGTTTAGAAAGGATGAGAGGCCTTAGAGCAATACAGGAAGCTTACTGGATCATACTCTCCTAATACGCAGTGAAGAGAACTAGTGCCTTCTCAATACATCCCAGCCATTCTGGGCTGCGATGAGCCCATGTGCCCAGATGCAGTGGCTTCTACCCTACAGGGTAAGCAAGGCTACAGTGCTACACTAGGTAGAAGGGGATGGCTGGTAAGGGTACCAAGCAATGTCACTGGAGCCTGAGGACTGGCTGTGGGACTGAGATTACTGCAGGAGCTGGGTCTCCTGGACTACGAGGCTATTCTAGGTACAAGGTACAAAGACCAGAACAGGTAAAGGTCTGCAAGTCTCATCTACAGAGAGCATTTCTAGGCTGCGGCTCAGCCCAGAGACCAGGTAGAACAGGAGTAGCATCAAGAGATTGGTACACATTAAGACATGACATGTGCCAGGAAGAGAGAATACCTCCAGGGAAGGCCTGGCAGCAATCTGGTGAGGTGCGAGGGCCCTGGCCGCCAGCTGGGGTTCAAAGCAATGCTCAGTCTCCAGAGCAAAACCGAAAAGCTAGACAAGGAATAACATCAGAAGATAAGAGTAAAAACCATGTCCCAAGAACTGAGCCAGCCAGGAGAGGGGCAGTCCTGGAGCCTGAGATTGGTCCTGGTGTGCCAGACCTGGGCTCTCGGCCACAGCACAGGAGACTGAAAGAGACACCAGGAGGGAAAGAGGCTGCTCCTGTAGGCCCTGCCTGCATTGTACTCCACTTGAGATAGAGCAGCTATGGCTCAGAGGGGCCCCAGATGAGGGAAAAGAGGTAATGACGTCCTGTGCACAGTGGGCCACCTGGTGTTGGGGAGGGGGAGGCAGGACTGATGGGATTTCCGTGCCCAGTAAGGACAAGGGGCTGAGGGGAATCCAAAAGGATCCAGTGGAGCCACCGAGTTGAGGCAGGGTCTAGACAGCAGGAAAAGACACATGTAGCTGAAATCCCACTGCATGAAGCTGAGGCCCAGTTTGACAAAAAGGGTTATATTCATAGCTCCTCATTGAAATGCTGAGCAATAGGACCTGGGGATGGTGTGGGATCAAGGATAGATTAGCACATTCTATTTCCATCCAAGGGAGGGGAGTTACTAGGTCCAGGGTGTAGCCGTGTCCTTTACGTGTTTATGCCAGACTCTAACAGAGAAAACTGAGGGTCCTCTAGTGGCCATCCTCTAGCTTCCTGGAAGGTCTATACTTGCAGCCATTCTCAAGTCCCCACTCTCCCATCCTTCAGGTCCCAAGAAGGGATATCTCTGCAGCACAGTGAGCTGCTTTCCTTTCTGGAACACACCTGCCTCCTATCCAGCCTCCACCAAAGGCTGGGGTGCTGTTTGTCTCCCCTGTTTATTAAAGACTTTTCATCTTGGCTTCCCAGGGTTTCTCACCATCAACATCTCCTTTACGTTCCTACTCAAAGTCAAAGGTACTCTGTTCAAACAAGACTCCATGCGACCAGCACCCTCCCCCTATTACCTCCAACACTTCAAAGTTCTTAAGGTGGGCATACAGATTGGGCGTGGATCTATTCTATTCAGTCCCTTATTCTACCTTCTCTAGATCGATTTGAAACAAGATCCTATTTTTCCCAGCTTCATATTCTCATCCAACGCATAAATAAAAATACTGAATGACCAGGGGCAAGGATAGGCTCTATCAGTCACCCCCTGGGTCTCTTCAGCCAGTTTTGACTCCACCTAAATACACAAGCATCCATCCCACATATCCCTCTGCCTTTTCAAATGCATAGCTGAAGCTCAAATATACTGCCTGTCACATCCTGTGGGCTACCAAGCTTGGTGGGAAGAAAATAAGTCTAATCTAGCTGGTTTACTCTGTGGCCCCTACTGATCATCCCTTGTCCGTAGGCCAGTGCCCAGCACAGCACTGACCAGCACACAGAAGGTATTCAATAAATATTAGTGGGATTGAATCTTCACTGACAAGCCTCAAGTGTGATATCTCCCTCTCTTTAATCCACATAAGCAAAGAAGGGAAATAGAGAAAATATAAAATGGAACAGGCATTTATATTCATTTCAAATTCTCACAACTATTCTATAAGGTAGAGTCTTCCCATTCTGTAGACCAGAAAACTGAGGCTCCAGAGAGGCACTGACTTGCCAGAGTCCATAAAAAGTGACAGAGCTTGGATTCAAATCTAGATTTGCCTGACTGCACGGTCTTTCTGCTACACCCCACTTTCTCATACTCGTGCAGCAGGTATTGTTTCTGTTTTACTACATGCAAACATCTCTCACCATGGAGATGCCTATATCCCCTGATCTAGCCTGAGTTCAACTCTAAGGATTCCAAGGCCTGAGTTTTCCCACGAAACATCATGCTGGGAGCTGGCTGTGGCATTGTCATCAGGACGGTGAAGATCCAAAGGCTGAATGACCAGGCCTTTGAGGTTACACGTAAGGCCTCATGTAGAGAAATTTTTGTTTCATCAAAGGAAGCATCCTGCACTTAGTATGAGGAAGTCTGGGTTCTATGCTTGCCTCTGCCCCAATTTGTCATGAAATTCATTTCCCCCATCTGGGTCTCAGCTTCCTCGACTGTAAAATGCATTATCACAGAATTACTAAAAGATCAAATGCATAGTTGTAAATGAAAGTGCTTTGAGGTGTTTGGAGACATTTAGATGGGCATATCCCATAGGTAATAAAGAATGTAGATGTGGGATTTGAGGAAGAGGTAGGAGTTGGAGAAGTAGATGTGAGAATTGTCAGTTCCCTTCAGTGGGGCCCCGGGCTGAACCCCACAGTCCTAAGGGAATCTGTGATGGTTAACTTTATGTGTCACCTTGACTGGGCTAAGGGATGTCTGAATAGCTGGCAAAGCATTATTTCTGGGTGTGTCTGTGGAGTTGTCTTCATAAGAGATTAGTATTTGAATCAGTAGACTAAGTAAAGAAGGTCATCTTCACTAATGCGACTGGACATCATCCAATCGTCCACATGCCACTAAGGGCCTGAACAGAACCAAAAGGCAGAGGTAGGGCAAATATGCTCTCTCAGCTTGAGCTGAGACATCCATCTTCCCCTGCCCTCTTACATCAGCTCCCCTAGCTCTCAATCTTCAGACTCAGACAAGGACTCACAGCATCAGCTCCCCTGGTTCTCAGCCTTCAGACTCAGACTGAATTATACCACTGGCTTTCCTGGGGTCCCAGCTTGCAGACGGAAAGATTGTGGAGCTTCTTGGCCTCCATAATAGCATGAATCAATTCTCATAATACATCTCCTCGTATATATATCTATATACATAACCTATGGGTTCTGTTTCTCTGGAGAACCCTGACAAATACAGAATCTATAAACTATTGTGTCAGAAAAAGAAGAGGGGAAAGTAGGGAATTTTTAAGAGTCTAGTCTATGCCTTATTAGTGATGTACTTCTTCCTATCATAATCTCAGTCCTATTCTTCAATTCCCACCACCTTCCCAGCCTACCACAGTTCACAGAGACCTGCCCATTCCTTATCCTCTGAACTAGGATTCCCTGACCAACCCACTCTTTGGACAGCTAAAAACATGTATTATCTCAAGGTCGACCCTGTGTGTTTTTCAGCTTCCATGGCAGTCACCTTCTGGTAATCTGTGAGTTACTCAGGACCAGGGCACAAGACTTACTTATCTCTGTAGCCTCATACTTAGCATAGAGGCTGGCCAGAGCAGGTACTCAGCAAAGGTGGAAAGGAGAGAAAAAGGGAAGAAGAAAGGGAGGTTTTAGCAGGAAAGGGGAGGTACAATATAAAGTGCACGTGGAAGGCAAATAAATACCAGCTCCTGGGATCAGAAAAAATATGGCAAGCTGTCCTCACAGCCCCGACTGGAGCTCAGCTCTCAGAGTCCACCTCACACCAGGGAACACAGCCACAGAGAAACCATGGAGGTTTCATGAGAGCAGAGGTGGCTGGCTAGGTGAACAGAGCGAACCCGGGGAAGCTGGTTAGGACCTGGGGAGCCAGAGGGTGGCAGAATTCCCAGCCTGAGTGCTGCCAACAGATTTTAGCAAAATTAGGTCAACCGTTAACACAATCAGGCCCGAGGCAAGGGAGGAGGGTGTAAACAAATGAGATGCTTACATGTGAACACAGTCAGGGGTGATGGTGAGAATTTTCAGGGTGCCAGTTAGCACTGAGAACGTGAGCCTCCAATAATTATCACTTTCTAGAATCCCCTCTCCCAGTCTATCCTCTCCACCGCTCTACTGCCCACACTAATGTATGTGCTAGGAGTTTCTCTTGTCATTTACACAGCCTTCTGTGCTGAGGTATCTGTTTAACCTGTAAGAACTATTTCTGGGCCCTCTTCCCTTCTGGTTGTAGCCAAAAACTGCCTTAGCTGCCTCACCTATGCACAGACACTACATAGGGAGCGGTTCTCCCCACAACTAAGCTGGGCCAGACTCTTCTCCCACCTCCCCCAGCTTCCTTCTGTGTAACTTCTAGCATTCATCTCCTGGCACTTCTTCCTTGCTGGGCCTTACACTGAGTGCTGATGACAGATGAACAAAGCTGTGTCTACCCTCAAGGAGTTTCCAGTTTAAAGAGTAACAGACAGGAAAACAGATCGTTATACAGAAAGCAGGTACAATTACTTTGCTGTGCACCTGAAACTAACACGATATTGTAAATCAACTATACTTCAAAAAAAAAAAAAGGCAAATCTGAAATAACAAACAAACAAAAAAGCAGGTACAAAGGGCTGTGAATCCCCAGAGGAAAGTAAGAGGGAAGGGTTGAGCATGCCAGGGAAGAGGCTGGAAAGGCATCCTAGAGAAGGCTTGAAGGGTAAGTTGGAACATAACAAAAAGGAGAAAGAGGGTAAGAACAGAGCTGACAGAGACCAGAGCAAGCTGTGCCAGAGAGGCAGCTACTCCTGCTTACTGAGGACTTTTCCCTATTACCTGAGCCACTGAGGAAGGAAGACAAGGTACAGTCTTGTCTTTTCCTCTATCACAAAGGAAAATTCTCCAGCCCTCGCAATTACTGGGCAGGCCTCTCTCTGCACCCTTCTCTGCACCCTTCTCTTTGTGCTAAGAGCACAAAGGGCACATAAGCCCTTAGCCCGATACCAACCACAGCAGGCATTACACTAAAAACAGTAGCTACCATTTACTTAGGGGAAACTGGGACACAGAGAACCTTAGGAATGTGCCCAAGGTCACAAAGCGAGTGAGTGATAGAGCCAGTTTGCTTGATTTCAAAGCTGAAACTCTTATATCTTGTTTCCTCTAACACAAGTAGAGGGTGGGATAATACAGTAGAAAAGAGCACTGAAATGTAAGTTAAAGACCTAGGTTTAGGGGCTTCCCTGGTGGCGCAGTGGTTGAGAGTCCACCTGCCGATGCAGGGGACACGGGTTCGTGCCCTGGTCCGGGAAGATCCCACGTGCTGCGGAGCGGCTGGGCCCATGAGCCATGGCCACTGAGCCTGCGTGTCCGGAGCCTGTGCTCCGCAACGGGAGAGGCCACAACAGTGAGAGGCCCGCGTACCGCAAAAAAAAAAAAAAAAAAAAAAAAAAAAAAAAGACCTAGGTTTGAGGCATGGCTCTGCTATTGAAAAGCTGAACGACGTCTAAAAACTCACCTCATCTGGGCCTCAATTTCTCCCTCAGTGAATCATTTGCTGCCCTAATGAGACATCAACTTAGGCCCCAAACTGAACACTGTCCTTGGGCCTCTATGTCTCAGAGCACACCTGACACCTGACTAGCGGCACGGCCAGGAGAGCCCCAGGTGGGCCAGCCTGGAGCCAACTCTGCAGGTGGAAAAGACAGGAAAGCACCTGTGCTGCTCTGTGGCCACATGGGGAGGACTGAGCTGTCTGCCATTGTCAGGACTCTGGGCTGAGCCAGTGTGATCCCTCTTCCCCCTTCCCAAGCTCTGAGGCTGCTGCGGGTAGATGGATCCCGCTCACTCAGCAGACACCCCCAGCTACTGTAAACAAAATTTTGATTTGCGATTTCTCAAACCTCAGACCGAAGGTGGGATTTTCGTTAAGACTGGGAGAGGTAGCCATGACTGGAAACTGAAGTGGGCCCAGGTGCTCTGGGGGTGTTTACTACAAGCCTGTGGTGAGGCCTGAGCGCTCACCCTGGACGTAGAACCCAGCAGAGCCAGCACAGGCCATCACTCTAAGTCCTACGTGAGTGCTGCACAGGGAAGAGCACTGACCTAGGGATTTCAGTCCATGCGCAAATGGGAAAACAGAGCTGAGAGGGACACAGATCAAGGGATTCTTTGCAGATACCCACCAGGCATGGCCCCGCCCTTGCAGAAGTCTCCTGGCAAAGAGCTTCCTAGTATCTTCCTCAGGTTCCAGCTGGCAATTTTCAAAATTTTTCTTTAAGAAGCATCAGCAGGAAAGTATAAAAACAATCTCTGCCATCAGGACAGCTGCTGGATTCCAAAATCTTAGCTCCCAGGAGTACACCAACTCTACCTGAGTCCTTGAATGAGAGAGCCAGTAAGAGCCTTAACGACCAAGCCCATTTTACAGATGAGGGAAGCTAAATCTAGGCAGGAAAACTAAATTGCCAAAGGTCACTTGATAAGGCAAGGGCCAAATACAGAAATCCTAAAAGTACAGGATACAGGATACAGGAGGAGAGAACAGACCTCCTCCTGTCTTTTACACAGAACCCTTATCAACCAAAGGGTTCTTGCCCAAAATCATGGAATGTACAGCTGAAAGGAATTATAAGGATCCTTTAGTTCAGCTGTTTCATGATCCAAATCAGCAAACACATACTGAGAAAAGTGACCTACACCAGGTCACACAGTGAGTGGCAATTCTGAAGAGACCAAGGTGCTTTCCTAAACTTTATAAGAAGTTCTCTAAGTGGAAGTCCAGGAGTTATAAAAAATCAATTTGTGTGTAATGATGATGATGATGATGATTATGATGGAGATATAATCCACATACCCTAAAGTTCACTCTTTTAAATTGTACAATTCAGTGCTTTTAGCGTATTCACAAGGCTGTATAACCATCAGCACAATTAATGTTAGAACCTTATCATTACCTCAAAAAGAAATCCCATACCCATTATCAGTCGCTTCCCATTTCCCACTCCCTCCAGCCCCTGCCAGCCACCAATCTGCATTTGGTCCCTATGGATTTATCTATTCGGAATATTTCATATAAATGGAATCATACAATATGTGTCCTTTTTTATGTCTGGCTTCTTTCACTCCCTCAGTTCTTTCACTTCTTTCACTTTTTTAGGCCACTTTTTTCCAGGTTCATCCATGTTGTAGCATGTATCAGAACTTCATTCTTTTTTATGGCTGAGTAATATTTCATTGTATTTATATACTACAACTATTTATCCATTCATCCATGGATGGATATATGGGTTGCTTCCACTTTTCAGCTATTGTGAATAATGCTGCTATGTATATATACTTGTTTCAGTACTGTTTTCAGTTCTTTGGGTACATTCCTAGGCATGGAATCGCTGAGTTATACGATAACTATGTTTAATTTTTTGAGGAACACTATTTTCTACAGTAGCTGAACCTTTTTACATTATCACTAGAAATGTACAAGGGTTCTGATTTCTCCACACCCCTGCCAACACTTACTTTCTGTTTTCGCTTTTATTGTAGCTATCCTAGTGGGTGTGAAGTATCTTCTTAGCTCTAGTACCCCTGCTCTGCCAATCTCAGAAATAGTTTTCTGCTGACCTCTGACCTCCCTTAGATTAGGTCATATGCAACCTATAGGCTATATGAAATGAGTCTAGGAGAAGATACTCCTGTCCTGGTATCAGTCTAACCTGCTTCACCAAGGCTCCTCTTGCTGGCTCTGACCTCTGGGACTCAGTACCATGTATGTACTCAGGATTCTGGTTCCTATGCTCTCCAGCCCTAGCTGATTTTTCCATATACAATCCTTGCTGACTTTAACCTGCAGTTTCTAATGCACCCTTTCAGATATGGTAAATCCTATTTTGAATCAGAACATGTAACAGTCTGTTAATATGTCTCAGAAGACTAAGGAAGACTTTCAGGCTGGCGGAGACCTCCCCTAACTAAGGTGTGACAGAGGACAGCCTCTGTAAAGATAGCTTAGCTTTCACTGCTGGGTTTGATTCTTCTGGCAGAAGTGTTCTTGCTGGTGTATACAAAGAGAGGGGAATAGGCTGTTAATGGAGAGAGTTTAATAAAGCCACTTCCCATTTTTCAAGAGTCAGCTCAAGAGTGATCCTCTCCATAAAGCTTCTTGGTCTGCAATTGAAAACTCCTCCCTACTTTGTGCTCCTGCCTGAACTATGGAATGACTTACACGACAGTTATACCACCATATTTCTTGACCATTTATTCAATTTGTTGACATGCCAATCTCCACTCAGAGGGAACTTCTTGAGAGCAGGGACCCTGTCATGCATAGTGGTACACAGTAGGTGCTCAATAAATGTTAGTGGATGAATGAAAGGCCATTGCTCAGTATGCAGGGTGGGTCTCATATAAAGAGTAGTGCCTTCGCTGTGTCATTTATTCAAAACTTATAAATGAATCACAAGAAAAAAATGTGTCCTAGGACCAAAAACAGGGCAACAAAGGAGATGGAAATGGTCTTCTCCCATGTTGCTCTGTTTCACGTTTTCAAAAGATATAGACCTTCTGGAAAAGGCAAAACTATGGAGAAGTAAAAAATCAGTGATTGCCAGGGGTTGAGGAGGAGAGCAGGGTAAATAGGTGGAGCACAGAGGATCTTTAGGGCAGTGAAACCATTCTGTATGACACCACACAGATGGATACACATCATTATACATTTGTCGAAATCCACAGACTGCACAACACCAAGAGTGAACCTTAATGTAAACTACAGACTCTGGGTGACAATGCTGTGTCAGTGCAGGTTCAGCAGTTGTTACAGTGTACCACTGTGGTGAGGATGCTGATAATGGGGGAGGCTGTGCATGCATGTGGGCAGGAGGTATATGGAAAATCTCTGTAGCTTCCACTCAATTCTGATGTAAACCTAAAGCTACTCTAAAAAATAAAGTCTAGGGACTTCCCTGGCGGTCTAGTGGTTAAGACTCTGCACTTCCACTGCATGGGGCACGAGTTCAATCCCTGGTCGGGGAACTAGGATACTGTGTAGTGTGGCTAAAAAAATTTTTTTTTAATTTTTTTAAATTAAAAAAATGAGAATAGGGAATTCCCTCATGGTCCAGTGGTTAGGACTCGGGCTTTCACTGCTGTGGGCCTGGGCTTGATCCCTGGTTGGGGAACTAAGATCCTACAAGCCGCATGGCCAAATAACTAACTAAATAAAGTCTATTAAAATTTTTTTAAACCACAGAAAGTACAGACCCATCCACCTCTATTGAGACATCAGCTTGGGCACTTGTCAAGCCAAATGCACGGACAGGGAAATGTTATACTGCCCATGACCCTGCCCGCCAGCTGCTTCTCTGGACTGGTTCTTGACTCTATAGCATTCTGCTGCTGGCATCCTCAACTGATGCCAACAGCTCCCAAAGGGCAGGGAGTAGGCCCTAAGACTGTTTGGTCAAGACTAATTTTCTAAGAAATCTTACTACTTCTGTGCTGAGTTCACTTAGAATAAAAAAAGGTTGGCAATGTTGGCCCTTCCCACCTCGCAGATCTTCAGGAGTTGAAGCACCTAATACCCTCAACTAACCCTGGGTTGAAGAGACCAAACTTCCTTGGTCTGATTGTGTCTCTATTGATTCAGTGAAAGCCTGCTTAATCCCGTTTGTCTGTCCAAGGACACAAAATGTCCAGCAATCAGTTCATACCCTCTGCATATCCACAGCTGAGAGCAGGAACAGCTAAATGGCACTCAGCCCCTTTTGGGTTACTTTTTATACCTGAGCATGCCATTCATATTTTAGTGTTTGTATCCCTGCTCAGGTTGTTTCCTCCACCTAGAATGCCCTCTCCTGCCACCTCCATGGGATAAAACCCTATCCATCTTTAAAGGCAGAGGTCACACGCCACCTCTTCTATAGGATGCCTTCTTTATCCCTCCCCTGGATCTCAGCAGCATTGTGTACCTCTCTAGAACATTCATTTTATCCCTTTAGGGCAGACCCAGGACCTCAACCCAGCCACTCCAACTGCCTTCGGGTCCATGGCACATCAGCAGCCCTTCTTGCCACAGGACTCACAGAGAGGAGGCCCAAAGAGCACTGTGTCCAGGGCCTTCAGCTGCAGCTTCTGCCGATGGCTCCGGTCTGTCATCTTTAGCACAGTCCCTGTCATGGTGGTGTTGGTTACAGCGAGCCTGTTGGGACAAAGAGTAGGGGCTCAGTTCCCTGCCGGCAAAGCAGGAAGGATCCTGGTAGGACTACCCACCTCGCCCAGGAACACTTCCATGACTTCTAGCTCCTGGCGATTGCTCCCCTCTGCACTCTAGTACACAGTCTGTACCAGTGGATCTCAACAAGCAGTGAACAGGACACATAACATTCACCAAGAATTTGTTCACCCTTCTCCCCATGTCCACCATCTCCTGAATATCCTAGTCTCAAAGGATTATCCATCTGTAACCATTCCCACACCCAACTGTAAATTTTCTGTTGTACTTCTCCTTCCAGGGATTATCCACTATATACCTGTCCCCATACTCCCACCATTTGCAAACACATTCGCCTGTCCAGCCCAGGTCAAAATGTTATGCCACGTGACCCAGCGATTCTAGGGACCTCTGAATTATCCTAATCCTAACACATTGTCATTAAATATAAATCTGCTGACCACAAGCATTGCATTAGTCTTCTTATAATGCAATGCAACAAGCATTGCATTAGAACTTCTAAGAAATGAGAAATGAGAAAGGAGCTAACATTTAATAAGCAGCTGTGTATATCTCATATTGTTCTGACACTTTAGATACAATACCTCACTTAGTCCTCACACTTTAAGAACCCAGTTCTATTATTAGCTCCATTTTACAGATAAGAAAAATGAGACTTAGAGGTAAGTAACTTCCCAAAGTCACGCAGCAAAGTGGCAAAGGCAGGATACAACGCAAATCTGCTAGATCCGTCCCATTATACCACGCTGCCTAGGGATGGGCCTAGAAGCGCCCACACTCTACCCCACACCCTACCCTCTGAATGCTCCATGCTTCCTGCTGTCGCTAAGGTACCACAGCTTGTTTATCTCTACCCCTATGCCCAGCCTGGCTGGGTCTGGTCTTGGATCTAATCCTAGTCACAGAATGGCCAAGTGAGCGCACTGCCTGAGAACTAACTTCTTACCCTATGTATTACAGCTTTAATCCAAGCCATAGCCATTCTTCAAGATGGAATAGGCCAGGGATCCACAAGGCAATACTGCTATTTCCATGGGAAAGAAACCTAAATCCTGGAGCTTCATGGTCAATCATCTGTTTAATTGTCTGTCTTTTCCACTAAACGTGGAGTTCCTCAAGGCAAATGTGAGGTCTAACGCATTTCTTTGTCCTCAGGACCCAAGAGAGAGCATGGCACATGGTAAGTGCTTGGTAAAATTTTGTTAAATAGAACTAAACTGAGTATTTCCAGGAAGCCTATTTTCAAACTACATGGGGCAAGAGGAAGGTGCAGTGAAAAAAGCAGGGCACTTAGAACCAGGCAGACCTGAGTTCAAATCCCAGCTCTGCCACTTACCAGCTTTGAAAAATCATAAAATATCTGAAGTTCAGTTTGCTTGCCCGAAAGTTGGGATAATAATTCCTTCCTCCCAGAATTGTGAGAATCAACTGAAATAATAGGTAGGAAAGTACCCTATAAAGGGATGTACAGACATTAAGATTATTACTCTCTCCAGAGTAGGGAGAAGCTGTGAATAAGAGGCTGCAGGCAGCAGAGGAGGGACCAGCCAGCTCAGCTAGGCCTGGACAGCAGCGCCCGGTAGCCCTGTGGCTGGAGGTTGCGATGTGTGGACATTCCAACAGCTTCCCCTTCCCCTTTCCCCTTTGCTGAAGCTCATAACCAGATGCACCTACATAATAAGATGACAGATTATACATAATCAGCACTTACCAGACAGTAAGCCCTTTGAGGGCAAGGGCAGGTTGTTGTCATCTTTATCCCCAGCACCCAGCACAAGTGCTTGGCCCAGAGCAGGTACCCAGTAAATACTGGGTGAATGAATAAGTGAATGGATTAATGACTGAATGACATATGGCGCTAGTTTGACATAACAAGAAGTCCAAGCAGTATTCCATCCCCTCCCCACACCCACCCCAAGTCCTAGTACATTGTGCCTGAGAGGGAGGCAGAGCTAGGGCATAACAGCTGTTGGAAGAGTCATTCCAGAGAGGAGACTGGGGTCAATGGTAGTCAGCCCCCACCTCTGCACCGGTTCTTTAGAGCAGATAAACTGCAGATGGATAGTTCCGGGAAGGTTAAAAGAGCCCCGAGTCCCCTGGGCAATGAAAGAGGCAACTGCTGGGGGGACAGCAAAAGAAAAAGAGAAAAAACACAGGCTTTGAAGTCTACCCAGATATAGGTTCAAATCGCAGTTTTGCCTCTAACTAGCCATGTGACCTTGGAAAAGTTACTAGGCCAGGTTCATCATGTAGATACAATAATACCTACCTTACAGGACTGATGTAAGAATTAAATGAGATACTGTACATAAAGTGTTAAGTAGAGTGCCTGGCATACACTAAGCACTCAATAAATGGTAGCTATTAGTACTACTCCCAGGATTGACAGAAATATTAAGTAAGAGAATAGATGTGGAGTGTCTATATGCTTTCTAGCAAGTGCACAGTAAATGTGAGAAGTCTACAGATCCTGCCCTGAAACGGGTGAAACTTCAGTTAACAGGTGAGAGCAACGTGAGGGCAAGCCGACCCCAGCCCATTCCCCGCACCCCCAGTGAGAGAACCCAGTCCCTTCCTGACCTCGGCATGGCATGGCCACTGAGCTGCAGCTTCCGGAAAGTCTCCTCATACTGAGGCAGCTCCACATATGTGATCAGCCACTGCACCACCTCATCCACGGTCCAGTTGTATACTGCGGGAAGAGATAAGCAAAGCCATGACTCCAGAACGCAAGCACTGCTTGTTCTTACTGTCACAGTCTCCACAACCTTAACATTCACCACATGTCTACGTGTTTAACAGATCTCTCTCCCATAAAATCCCAAGTATGAAAGGAATACATACAGTACTTTTTGTTTGACCTATAGGGGATGGACTTGTTCTTCCACTATTCAGGTATCTGGGATAAAATAATCCTTAATTGTTATATAATATACTACATTATATATAGTATTTTATATATTATTGTAATATAATAACGACAAATGATATTAATAGAAGCCATCATTTACATAGCACTTACTATATAACAGGTACCGTGCTAAGCACTTCACAGATATTAGCTCACTAATCTTTGCAACTACCATGGGGAGGCTATGTTCCACTTTATCCCTATTTTACAGATGAAGAAACTGACACACAAAAAGGTTATGTAACTTTCCCAAAGTTATCCAGCCAGGAATTGGTAAAGCCAATTTTGGACTCCATCAGTCTGGCATCAATAGCCCTTGCCCTAGCCATTATGTCATAAATATAATACGTATATAACATTTTAAAATTTATATAAATAATATATATAAAGGATATATATATATGTATATATATATGGATACACACACATACACACATACATATATCCTCCCTGACACTGCTGGAAAGCTTCATACAAAGGCAAATCTGAGCCAAGTGATGGATCCAGATGACATCACTTAAGCCCTGAATGAGATCACACCTGTAGACAGCCCTATTCATACATTTTTCAGTTTTGTGCAAAAAGTATTTTCCCCTTTTGCTTATATCAGATTGAAAAAGATTTTCTGTCAGAGCAGGAGCCAATTCTAACTGAAACAATTACTGAGTGATCATTCACAACATGGTAAATCATGTCATTACCATACATGGATCACTGTACCTAATCATTTCCTCAATACTATAAGACTGTGATTTTTTTAAATGGACAACCATAAAAATAATCCTTGTGAAATAATTTTAATATTTCTGTGGTATTTAGCCACATATATAACAAATTTATTTCCATACTTTATCAAGAATCAACAATAAAAGAACAGAAGAGGACTTAACATGCAAGGAATATGTTCAAGCCAAGTAAAAGTCAAATGACATCATGATGTATTATATAAATCAAAGTTTCATAGGAGCTTGAATAGAGAAAAATGGTGGGAGGACTGAGTCACCATATAGCACCCAGTAATACAGCTATGCTGAACTTAAAGAGCCTTGGGTGGGAGCAACTGGGTTTCAGCAAAAACATGTCATTTTATTGGATTTGAAATTTGCTTTTATTTAATGTATCAGTGTATTTTTGTTTATATTTGTACACAAATTTTATATAGCAACTTAAACCTCATTTTATCTTTCTACATATTTAAATACCATTAAATAAAACCAGCTTTGCAGGCCCAAGATAAATGATTTCCCTTAAAAGGAATCTGTACATTTCTCAAGTTGAAAACTACCGCTGTGAGCAGCAAGAAGCCAAAAAAGTTTTGAAGCAGAATGAAGTGGTGAGATTTATCACCCTCCTCTCTTAAGATACATATCTTTCCCCAAAACTGTCCTTCATCAGAATGCTTTCTAATTTCCCCTTAATAGTCAGGAGAGATTGAAGGCAGGGACCACATCCTATTCATTTTTGCTCACCCCTTTGTCGCTAAAATAATGCCTCTTATACAGTGGCATCAATAAGAATTTACTGAAAGAATAACTACCCTAAATAAGGAGTTCCAGAAATGTTCTGAATGTGGGCCTCCAGACAGCAGCCACAATCTTCCTAGACAAATATACAGCTCAGGTGGAGGTTAACTTCTGAAATGCTTGTCCAAAAATCAGCATTCCTCTGGTAGGCACACCTCAGATCTTAGGTTGTTTCTGTCACTCACATATAAACTAGAGAAGCTGGAAGGCTGGGCTCTGACCCTTCATCCTTCTACCTCCCATAGGGGAGCCCAGCACACGGTACAAAGCAGACACTCAGGGAAACATTCCGAATGAAACAATAGAAGACAAAAATGCTCTAATCTCTCCATGTCCCCAAGAAGCTGCTGGAGCTCAGGAGGAAAGTTCTGAAACCAAGAGACTTTGAAGGTAGATTAGACCATTTGCAGAGGCACAGGAAAGGTTCCAGGAGAGGAAATGAGGCAGGTCTAGTGCACTCAGATTGATTGCATCCTAGAAGACAAGATCCCGGAGGTTTAGGCGGTGAGTGCTTAGTCATTGCCTGGTTGAATATCTAATTTCCAGACTAGAATACATTGGAGGGAAGAGAAAGATTAATTTCCAAGAGATATGCTCAAATCCTAGGGCTTAGGAAAGGAGGGATGACAGAACTGGGGTTAAAGAAGTGTTGAGGAAAGTAGAATAGACTGGCCTTTTATTCCTGAAAATGAATATATCTCCACATACATTAAAAACGTGATCACTTGCTACGGTCCACAGTGTTAGGTAATGAAGGCCTAGCAGAGTGGCACAAGATGTGAGGCAGACAGACAAGTGCTAGCCTGCAAAGTGCAGAGAACACATTCCTGCCCCTACTGTCAAGGGAGCTTGGCCTCACCCAGCATGGCATATGGAGTAGAAAGGCCACGTCACGTATTGTTGCTTGAAAGGCTTGAGGCCAGCAGTGCCACAAGGGTCTTCTGTCTACGGGGAAGACGACCTGATACAAGCCTGAGCATAAACGCTTGGCATGCAGGAACTCCTCCACTTGTGCCCTACACTGCAGTGGAGACAGAAGTCACTCTAGACCGGGGTTTCTCAGTCTCTGCAGCACTGACCTTTTGGACAGGTTAATTCTTTGTTGTTGGGGGCTGTCCTATGCATTGTAGGATGTTTAACAATAGCCCTGGCACCTACCCACCAGATGCCAGTAGCATGCTGCCAGTCATAACAATCAAAAGTATCTCCAGATACTGCCAAACGTTCTCTGGGGAACAAAACTGCCCCCCACTGAGAACTACTGCTCTAAACACTACACTAAGTGAGGCAGAGGGTCCGTAAGGAGACCACTACACTCCAATAAGGATGGACTCTGAACATAGTCAGTCCCTACAGAACTAAGCTTTGCAGAAAAGGATGATGACTTCAGCATGTCAGGACAAACCTCAAGGCACTTGTTTTTTGGGTTTTGTGCTCCGCATATTATTCTGTTACCTGGCAGATGCCCTACCTAGGTAAGGCTTGGCAGTATGGTGTTGCCCACTCAGAGTCACTGCAGTCTGAACAAAGTAAGCCAGGACGAGCTGCATCCTTGTCAGGCAGCAGCCCTGTGTCCCAGCATGAAGATCTCACTCAACAGTCAAGGTGAGATATTAGGACCCCTTGTTCCTAAGGTTCAAGTATCTAAAAGTTAAAAATCTTGTTCTGCTTTCTCATTCCAAAAGAGAAAATGGGAAGAATCCCTGAGCCAAAGTGAGGAAGAAGGTAACAGCAAGTACAGAGAGCTGTGGCTGACAGTAAAAGGAGACAGAATTTGGCCAGGGGAGCTTAGTACAGATAGAGACTCCAAGTGACTCACACGACCAAATCCCAGGAGGACATGCAAGCAAAAGAGAGTTTTCTAAGGTCATGATTCTCTCATCCCCCTAAGCCTGTCCATTTTGCTCCTAGAGACATCAAAGACTACATCTCTGGGCAAAATGACAAACAGTACTACACAGAATCGGAGAAAGCCAACCTCTGGAGTTTTCCACAACAAATAGTCCTTTATAAAAGAAATGCACAAGGTGACTGACTATGTAGCCTCCAACCTTTCTAATGACATAATCTACATGTAAAAAAAAATTTGAGCACACATTGCCAATATAAGAATATCTGTTTATAAATTAGATATATGGTAACACATTCATAGTAGGGGACTTTAACACCCCACTTTCACCCATGGACAGATCATCCAAAATGAAAATAAATAAGGAAACACAAGCTTTAAATGATACATTAAACAAGATGGACTTAATTGATATTTATAGGACACTCCATCCAAAAACAACAGAATACACATTTTTCTCAAGTGCTCATGGAACATTCTCCAGGATAGATCATATCTTGGGTCACAAATCAAGCCTTGGTAAATTTAAGAAAATTGAAATTGTATCAAGTATCTTTTCTGACCACAACGCCATGAGACTAGATATCAATTACAGGAAAAGATCTGTAAAATATACAAACACATGGAGGCTAAACAATACACTACTTAATAATGAAGTGATCACTGAAGAAATCAAAGAGGAAATTAAAAAATACCTAGAAACAAATGACAATGGAGACACAACGACCCAAAACCTATGGGATGCAGCAAAAGCAGTTCTAAGGGGGAAGTTTATAGCAATACAAGCCCACCTTAAGAAGCAGGAAACATCTCGAATAAACAACCTAACCTTGCACCTCAAGCAATTAGAGAAAGAAGAACAAAAAAACCCCAAAGCTAGCAGAAGGAAAGAAATCATAAAAATCAGATCAGAAATAAATGAAAAAGAAACGAAGGAAACGATAGCAAAGATCAATAAAACTAAAAGCTGGTTCTTTGAGAAGATAAACAAAATAGATAAACCACTAGCCAGACTCATCAAGAAAAAAAGGGAGAAGACTCAAATCAATAGAATTAGAAATGAGAAAGGAGAAATAACAACTGACACTGCAGAAATAAAAAAAATCATGAGAGATTACTACAAGCAACTCTATGCCAATAAAATGGACAATCTGGAAGAAATGGACAAATTCTTAGAAATGCACAACCTGCCAAGACTGAATCAGGAAGAAATAGAAAATATGAACAGACCAATCACAAGCACTGAAATTGAAACTGTGATTAAAAACCTTCCAACAAACAAAAGTCCAGGACCAGATGGCTTCACAGGTGAATTCTATCAAACGTTTAGAGAAGAGCTAACACCTATCCTTCTCAAACTCTTCCAAAATATAGCAGAGGGAGGAACACTCCCAAATTCCTTCTATGAGGCCACCATCACCTTGATACCAAAACCAGACAAGGATGTCACAAAGAAAGAAAACTACAGGCCAATATCACTGATGAACATAGATGCAAAAATCCTCAACAAAATACTAGCAAACAGAATCCAACAGCACATTAAAAGGATCATACACCATGATCAAGTGGGGTTTATTCCAGGAATGCAAGGATTCTTCAATATACGCAAATCTATCAATGTGATAAACCATATTAACAAATTGAAGGAGAAAAACCATATGATCATTTCAATAGATGCAGAGAAAGCTTTCGACAAAATTCAACACCCATTTATGATAAAAACCCTCCAGAAAGTAGGCATAGAGGGAACTTTCCTCAACATAATAAAGACCATATATGACAAGCCCACAGCAAACATCATCCTCAATGGTGAAAAACTGAAAGCATTTCCACTAAGATCAGGAACAAGACAAGGTTGCCCACTCTCACCACTCTTATTCAACATAGTTTTGGAAGTTTTAGCCACAGCAATCAGAGAAGAAAAGGAAATAAAAGGAATCCAAATCGGAAAAGAAGAAGTAAAGCTGTCACTGTTTGCAGATGACATGATACTATACATAGAGAATCCTAAAGATGCTACCAGAAAACTACTAGAGCTAATCAATGAATTTGGTAAAGTAGCAGGATACAAAATTAATGCACAGAAATCTCTGGCATTCCTATATACTAATGATGAAAAATCTGAAAGTGAAATCAAGAAAACACTCCCATTTACCATTGCAACAAAAAGAATAAAATATCTAGGAATAAACCTACCTAAGGATACGAAAGACCTGTATGCAGAAAATTATAAGACACTGATGAAAGAAATTAAAGATGATACAAATAGATGGAGAGATATACCATGTTCTTGGATGGGAAGAATCAACATTGTGAAAATGACTCTACTACCCAAAGCAATCTACAGATTCAATGCAATCCCTATCAAACTACCACTGGCATTTTTCACAGAACTAGAACAAAAAATTTCGCAATTTGTATGGAAACACAAAAGACCCCGAATAGCCAAAGCAATCTTGAGAACGAAAAAAGGAGCTGGAGGAATAAGGCTCCCTGACTTCAGACTATATTACAAAGCAACAGTAATCAAGACAGTATGGTACTGGCACAAAAACAGAAAGATAGATCAGTGGAACAGGAGAGAAAGCCCAGAGATAAACCCACGCACATATGGACACCTTATCTTTGATAAAGGAGGCAGGAATGTACAGTGGAGAAAGGACAGCCTCTTCAATAAATGGTGCTGGGAAAACTGGACAGGTACATGTAAAAGTATGAGATTAGATCACTCCCTAACACCATACACAAAAATAAGCTCAAAATGGATTAAAGACCTAAATGTAAGGCCAGAAACTATCAAACTCTTAGAGGAAAACATAGGAAGAACACTCTATGACATAAATCACAGCAAGATCCTTTCTGACCCACCTCCTAGAGTAATGGAAATAAAAACAAAAATAAACAAATGGGACCTAATGAAACTTCAAAGCTTTTGCACAGCAAAGGAAACCATAATCAAGACCAAAAGACAACCCTCAGAATGGGAGAAAACATTTGCAAATGAAGCAACTGACAAAGGATTAATCTCCAAAATTTACAAGCAGCTCATGCAGCTCAATAACAAAAAAACAAACAACCCCATCCAAAAATGGGCAGAAGACCTAAACAGACATTTCTCCAAAGAAGATATACAGAATGCCAACAAACACATGAAAGAATGCTCAACATCATTAATCATTAGAGAAATGCAAATCAAAACTACAATGAGATATCATCTCATACCAGTCAGAATGGCCATCATCAAAAAATCTAGAAACAATAAATGCTGGAGAGGGTGTGGAGAAAAGGGGACACTCTTGCACTGCTGGTGGGAATGTGAATTGGTTCAGCCACTATGGAGAACAGTATGGAGGTTCCTTAAAAAACTACAAATAGAATTACCATATGACCCAGCAATCCCACTACTGGGCATATACCCTGAGAAAACCAAAATTCAAAAAGAGTCATGTACCAAAATGTTCATTGCAGCTCTATTTACAATAGCCCGGAGATGGAAAGAACCTAAGCGCCCATCATCGGACGAATGGATAAAGAAGATGTGGCACATATACACAATGGAATATTACTCAGCCTTAAAAAGAAATGAAATTGAGTTATTTGTAATGAGATGGATAGACCTAGAGTCTGTCATACAGACTGAAGTAAGTCAGAAAGAAAAAGACAAATACCGTATGCTAACACATATATATGGAATTTAAGGGAAAAAAATGTCATGAAGAACCTAGGGATAAGACAGGAATAGAGGCGCAGACCTACTGGAGAACGGACTTGAGGATATGGGGAGGGGGAAGGGTGAGTTTTGACAGGGCGAGAGAGAGTCATGGACATATACACACTAACAAACGTAGTAAGGTAGATAGCTAGGGGGAAGCAGCCGCAAGGCACAGGGATATTAGCTCGGGGCTTTGGGACAGCCTGGAGGGGTGGGATGGGGAGAGTGGGAAGGAGGGAGACGCAAGAGGGAAGACACATGGGAGCATATGTATATGTATAGCTGATTCACTTTGTTATAAAGCAGAAGCTAACACACTATTGTAAAGCAATTATACCCCAATAAAGATGTTAACAAAATAAATAAATAAATAAATAAATTAGATATATGTACTAACATTAGGTATACTGTAAAACATACACAAAAATTAAATGAGATAAAAATAAATGCAATATAAATACAAGCTATCATATTCTCTTGGGGCACCCCAGTTGATTGTCTTGTACAGTTGGAAACCATTGACCCAAACTTCACAGCTTTACCCTACATGCTGCCTCAGTTATGCTTTTAGCTTCTCAGTCTCCTTCTAGAATCAGTATCTTGCACTATTTACTTATTTATCCTTGAACATTGCTCTCAGACTTCTAGGTCTTTGCTGTTTCTGGAAAAGCTCTCTTCCCCCTTCCTGGCCTGATAAACACCAACTAACCCTTCAAACCCAGCTCTACCTCTTCACTTATTGAAACTCTTTGGAGTCCATTTTAAAATCATGAGCAAAGACACAGAACTATAAAGTGTGGGGCCTGTTCAGAGAACTCTGACTCCCGTCTGCCTGGAGTCCAAGGGTTATATATAGGGACAAGGAGGGTGAGGCACTGCTGAGGCCAAATGATTAAAGGCCTTGAAAGCAGTCGGTCCAAAACTCCAAATTCATTTATTCATTGGGGGGAAATTTTTATTGAGTACCTACTACTTGCCAGGCACTGCTCTAGAAGCTAGGAATATAACAGTGCACAAAAGAGTCACAGATTCCTAGTGTTTATATTCTGGTGGAGAGAGACAAACTAAAACACTGTAACAAATAATTGTATGTTGGGTAGTGATAAATACAAGAAGAAAAATAAAGCAGGGTAAGAGGATAAAGAGTAGTGCTATATCAGACCAGATCAAGGATGGCCTCTTTGACGAGATGACATTTGAGGAGAAAATAAAATGAAGTCATGAGCCATGTGCATACTTGGGGGAAGGGCATTCCAGGCAGATGGAACAGTAAGTACTACTCCTAGCACACGAGCTATAGTGATACCTCCAGGGATATGCCAGAACAGATCCTTGGCCTTGGCCAATCCTTTTTCTTGTCAGAGAAAGAATAAGCAGTAAGAAATGGGCTCCTGAATCAGTATGTCTTTCCCCTAATGGACTGGTGGTGCCTCCAAATAAAGCCCTCACTTTTGTAGTTTCAAACTCACATCCCAAAAGAACTGTCTGGCAGAAAAGTTACCAGTACCTTCTTTGCCTCTCTTTCACACAGCTGTTAGTCAGTTAGTTGGTCACTTGGTCAGCCTTTGGTCAGTCTTTTGGTCAGCCAGTCAGATAGCACAATGGTTAAGAATTTGGACTTTGGAACCAAGTGACTTGGATTGAATTCAAGATTTGCTACTTACTAGATGTAAGATCATGGACAAGTTACCTAACCTTTCTGTGCCTCATTCTGTCACCTAATGGTGAGAATCAGAGTTCTCACATCATAAGAGTGTAATGAAGATATGAGAAGTTCCTAGCATACAGTAAGTGCTAAACAAATATTATCCATTATTATCACCATTCATTCACTCCTTCATTCACTAAGCTTTCACTGGCTTCTACTCTAGTAGATCCTTGGTTGGTTACAGAGATCAATCTGGATGATCTCCATCATACAGGGCTCTTTTCTAGAGAAGGAGACATATAGGAAATTAAATGAGTATAATACAGTGTGATAAGTGCTAGGTAAGAGGGATGTATGGGGTGAGGTGAGGGCACAGAGAAAGGAGTGACTGATTGCCAGAGAGAGTCAGAAAATGCATCACAAAGCCTAGCTTCTTATCTGACTACTGTGGAGAGAAAGCATTCCAAGACACCTACAGAATCTTACCAAAGTGGCCCTCCCTAAAGATAGTTTGCAGCCTAGACCTGTGGTTTTTCTCTGAGTGGTTTCCCTCTGGCTCTCACTAGCAGTTTGAGCCTAGAATAAGGCAGATACTAAGTTAGTTTTCTAACATGGTATCAATACCAAGCCCTAAACCATTACTACAAAAAGAATCTGGCCCTTTCACTTAGGCCTCATGTGATAGGCCCACTAGGCTGCCTGGCAGAAACCAAGTCTTCCAGAGCCCAAAAGGACACACTAGTGAACACCACCTATAAAGAAGCTACATGGCTAGCAGAGACCAGATTAGAGAAAGACTGGCATCATGGCTGCAGAGTAGTAAGGGAACCTAGAGTTTGGAATGTTGAATGAGCCAAACAACTCGTATAACATCACACAATGGCAGACCCAAGGACAAACTCCTGGCTTCCACATCCCTGCTCTGGGCCAGGTCCTGGGCTATGCGTTAAGATATGGAATCATATAAGATAATGCCCTCAAGCAGTCTGGTGGGGAAATAAAAAGGGAGGGGAACAGATAGTTGCAATTAGTGTGCTAAGTGCTGTGATGAGATAAATGTAAGAGGCTGTGGGAACACAGAAGGCACCTAACCTAGCCTGTGGTTTTCAGGGAAGACTTCCTAAAGAAGGGTATACTGAAATTGAGTCTTAATTATCAAGTAGGATTTAACCAGATCAACAAAGGAAGACAGAGGGAACACTATATGAGAAAGCATCAAAGGATGAAAGAGAATGGCATATCGTAATAACTGCAGATAAATCAGTGCAGGTACAGAGAAGGATGTGTGATAAACAGTGATAGAAAATATGAAAATAAGTGGAGCACAGAAACGAGCCTGAGCCTGGTATGCTAAAGTAATCTGGCACAATGCCTGGTATGTAGAAGGTACTCAGTTAATTTTGTTTGTTTGTTTTTTGCAGGCATGTTTGCACAAATTGGAAGAGAGAAACAGTACCTACTGAGGCCAATACTACAGAGGTGAGTAAGGAATGACAGCATGAAAATATTAAGAAATTCTCAGAATATAAGAGAAGACAACCAGATTTTTACATATATGTACATATTGATCTTTTTTTCCTAATTGAGGTAATTCATTTTGAGATTACAAGTGGGTTAATGTCAATGCATCTGACTAACATCTCATAGATAAACATGAAAAAATCAGTGGCATTTTCTGTAACAATTAATCTTTTTTAATAAATTTATTTATTTTATTTTTGGCTGCATTGGGTCTTCTTTGCTGCGAGTGGGCTTTCTCTAGTTGTGGTGAGCAGTGGCTACTCTTCATTGTGTGGGCTTCTTATTGCGATGGCTTCTCTTGTCATGGAGCACAGGCTCCAGGCACGTAGGCTTCAGCAGTTGCAGCACACGGGCTCGGCAGTTGTGGAACATGGGCTCAGCAGTTGTGGCTGACGGGCTCTAGAGCACAGGCTCAGTAGTTGTGGCTCACGGGCTTAGTTGCTCTGCGGCATGTGGGATCTTCCCGGACCAGGGCTCGAACCCGTGTCCCCTGCACTGGCAGGCGGATTCTTGACCACTGCGCCACCAGGGAAGCCCTGTAATAACTAATTTTGTCAACAACTACTGAGCTTTCAATATTTTATTGAGTTCCAAATGAGACAGCAGTTGTGATTTAAATTAAAAGCTAGTTCTATACAAACTGTTACCTGACCAATAGAAAAATCAATATTTATCTTTTCAAAATAATATATGGTTACTATATATGATTATGCAGGAATTTACTTGTAAAATTTTTAGCAATACCTTTATTTCTCCAGGTTCCATTTAGTAATATTTACTCCACACAGAAATTTGGTGTCTTAGCATGTTTGTTTCATTATTTAAAAAAGAAATGGGGAGCCACTGAAAAGCAGAGACTTGGTCAGATATTTGTTTTAGAAAGATCTCTCTGGAACCAACTAAAGTACAAACTGCAGTAGAGTTAGACTGGGCCAAGAAGAATAGTGTGAAAACATTCAAGCAAAGCAAAAGATGATTAAACTAAGACTTCTGCTTCAGGCCAAGATGAAGTAACAGGGATGGAATTCACCCTGCCTCATGAAACAACCAAAAAAAAGACAAAACATATGGAACAATGGTTTTCAAGACACTGGACATCAGCCTACAATGGACAGTGATCTTGAGAGCTGGTAAACAAATGAGGCAAATCATACAACTGCCCCAGCTTATGGCTGTGAGAAAATTTCCAGGCCACTGTGCAGAGAGTGAAACTAAGGTTGAGAGGGCAGAAATGGAAATACACTGTTGGGAGGTTCTTATACTATATGTGGCAAGAGGTACTATTATCTCTTGAAAATAGACTGTGATAAGTTAAAGATGTGTATTTTACCTCCTAAAACAACCACTAAAATGACAAAGCAAAAAGTTATGCCAACAAAGAAGATAAACTGGAATTATAAAAAATACTCATTAATCCAAAAGAGGGTAGAAAATAAGGAAGAGTGAACGAAGAACAGATGGGAAAAACAGGAAATGAACAGCAAGATGATGGACTCAGATCTAACCGTATTAATAAACATATTCAATGTAAATGGTTTAAACACCCCAATGAAAAGGCAGAGACTGTCTTATTGCAAAAAAAAAGAATCAGGCTAAACAATATGCTGTCTATAAGAAATGCACTTTAAATAGAAAAGCACAAATAGGTTAAAAATAGATGGAAAAAGATACACCAAACTAACAATTCTCAAAAGAAAGCTATATTAATATCAAAGTAGATTTCAAGGCAAAGTATATTAGCAGGGATAAAGAAGGTCATTTCATAATAATAAAGAGGTCAGTTCATCAAGAAGACATAATAATCCTAGATCTGTATGCACCTAGTTAACAGACTTTCAAAATGAAGCAAAGACTCACAGAATTAATTGCAAGGAGAAATAGGTAAACCCACAATTATAGTTGGAAATTAAAATACTCCTCTCTCATTAATTGATAGAACAAGTAGGCAGAAAATCAGCAAAGATATAGTAGACTTGAAAAACCATAAACTGACATGGCCAGACTGAATTTTACAGAACACTCTACCCAACAAAAGCCAAGGGCACATGGAACATTTACCAAGATAGATCATGTTCACGTATATTTTTTAAGAAGTCTTAAAATATTAAGTATAAAGTATGTCCTCAGACCACAATGGATTTGAAATGCAAATCAATAACAGAAAAATCTCTAAAAATATCCCCAATATTTGGAAACTAAATAACTTGCTTCTCAATAATTTATGAATCAAAGAAGATATCAAAAAGGAAACAAAGTATTTTAAGCTGAATGAAAATAAAAACAAAACACATCTTCTAAGATAGTGAAGAGCCAATACTAAGATATAAGACAGACTTCAGAGGTATGCATTTCTAGGGCAAAAATAATCCCTCAAGTTGGAACACATTAAGGGATGCTAAGTTATTAAAGACTATATCAGGCCCCCCAAAAAGGTGAAAATAAGCATTTACCATCAGTTGTGTTTTCATTTTAGATATTTTCACTCTGTCTATGCTATGAATAAATCAGTTGGAAAAAAGCAAAAAACTACAACACACTAGAATTTGTGAAATGCTGCTAAAGCAGGACCTAGAGGAAATTTATAGCACTGAACGCCTATATTAGAAAAAAAAAGAAAGGTCTTGAATCAATATCCTTAGCTTCCACATTAACGAACTAGAAAAAAAGAGCAAATTAAACCCTAAGTAATCAGAGGAAATAAAGTTCAAAGTAAAAGTCAATGAAATAAACAACAATAGAGAAAATCCTTGAAACCAAATACTGATTCTTTGAGAAGATCAATAAAATTAATAAAATCTAACAAGATCAGTAAAAAAAAGAGAGAAGACACAAATTACCAACATCAGGAATGATACATCATTACAGATTTAAGGCATATTATAAGAATAATAAGGGAATGTTATGAGCAAATGTATGCCAGTAAATTTTACAACTTAATGTAATGGACAAATTCCTTGAAGACACAAACTACAAAAGCTCACTAGAGAAGAAGTAAATAACCTATACCTATTAAAGAAATTGATACTGTAGGAAAAAAAAAAAAACCCATCCCACAAAGGAAAACACCAGGCTCAAACAGCTTTACTGGTGAATTCTCCCAAATATTCAAGGAAAAATATAACAATTCTGTATGAAGTCTTCTGAAAAAATTGAAGAGGAATACTTCCCAATGCATTCTATGAGGCCAGCATTATCCTGATACCAAAAACAAAGATATTTCAAGAGAAGAAAATGACAAACCAATATCCTTCACTAACAAAGGTGCACAAGTTTGAAACAAAGTTTTAGCAAATAGGAAATACAGAAAACAAACTAGTGGTTACCAAATGGAAGAGGGAAGGGGAGGAAGGAGAAAATTAGGGATGTGGGATTAAGAGATACAAACTACTATGTATAAAATAGATAAGTAACAAGGATATATTGTATAGCTCAGGGAACCATGGCCATTACCTTGTAATAACTTTTAATGGAGTACAATCTGTAAAAAAAACTAAATCACCATGCTGTACACCTGAAACTAATATAATACTGTAAATCAACTATACTTCCATTTAAACATTTTAATAGAAAAATTAAAAATAAAATTTTTAAAAGTAAAATCCAAATATATATTAAGAAGATGACCAAGTAGGGTTTATCTCAAGAATGCAGTTAGTTTAACATGGAAAAATCAGTCAATATAATTTATCACATTAGCAAACAAAAATAGAAAAACCAGGCAATCATCTCAAAAGACACAGAAAACTCATTTGATAAAATCCAACATGCATTTCTGATCAAAGCTCTCAGAAAACTAGGAATAGAAGGTAGCTTCCTTGATGTAACAAAGGTCTTTTACAAAAACAAACAGACAAACAAAAAGACCCATAGCGAATGTTATATTTAATGGCGAAAGACTGAATGCTTTCCCTTTAATATCAGAAACAAGGTAAAGATGTCTGCTCTTACTGCTTCTCTTCAACACTGTACTGGTGATACTAACTAGGGCAATCAAATAAGAAAAAGATTTTTTAAAGGCATCCAGGTTGGAAAAGAAAAAGTTAAACTTTCTTTACCAGCAGACATGATTGTCTAATTTGAAAATCTGATGGTATCCTACTGATAAGTGAGTTTAGCAATGTTGCAGAATACAAGATCAATATATAAAATCAATTATATTTCTATATAAAGAAACAATCAGGAATTAAATTTTTAATACCATTTAATAGTAAAATGTATGTTATGTATATTTTACCACAATTTTAAAAATACTATTTACAATAGGAACAAAACCTATGAAATGCTTAGAAACAAATATGACAAAATATATGAAAGACCTGTATCCTGAAAACTACAAAACATTGCTGAAAGTGTTATCTCCTGAATAAATGGAGAGATATACTTTGTCCATAGGTCAGAAAACTAAATATTGTTAAGATGTCAGCTCTCTCAAACTAATCTATAGATCTGATACAATCTCAGTCAAAATCCCAGTAGGGTTTTTTGTAGAAATTGACAAGCTAGTTCAAGGACAAACAGCCAAAACAACTTTGAAAAAGAAAAACAAAGTTGGAGGGCTAATACTGTCTGACTGAAAGAATTACTATAAGGCTATTGTAATCAAAATAGCATGGCATTGACATAAAGACAAACAAATAGATCAGTAGATCAGAATAGAGAGTTCATAAATAAACCCATGTTTATATGGACAATTGATTTTTGACAAAAGGTGCAAGGCAATGCAGTGGAGAAAGGATAGAATTTTCAACAAATGATTCTAGAACAATTGGGACATCCACAAGCACAAAAAAGAACTAAAATCCATACTTAACACCATATACAAAAATTAATACAAAACAGATCATAGGCCTAAATGTAAAACCTAAAACTATAAAACTTCTAGAAGGAAAGGTAGGAGAAAATGTTTGTGTAAGCTTGGGTTAGGCAAAGATTCCTTATACATGATACCAAAAGCATGATCCATAAAAGAACAAATTGATAAACTGGACTTCAGAAAAATTAAAACTTTCTGTTCTTTAGAAGACACTGTAAAGAGGATGACAAGCCATAAACTGAGAGAAAATCTTTGCAAAGCGTACGTCTCATAAAGGATTTATATCCAGAATATATACAGGACTCTAAAAACTCAACAATAGGAAAACAAACAACCCAATTTTTAAAAAGACATAAGATTTGGACAGATAATCCACCAAAAAAGATATATGAATGGCAGTTAAAGCACATGAAAAGATGCCCAACATCATTAGTCATCAGCTAAATGCAAGATAAAACCACTATGTAATAACACTACACTATTAGAATAGCTAAAATTTAAAAGACTGACCATACCAAGTGCTGGTAAGGATGTGCAAGCACTGAAAGTTATACACTGCTGCTGGGAATATAAAATGATACAACTACTTTGAAGATGGTCCAACAGTTTTTTAAAAATATATACCTACCATGTGATCTAGCCATTCCATTACTAGATATTTAACTAAGAGAAAAGAAAATATGTGCCCATTGAAAGACTTGTACATGAATGTTCATAGAAGCTTTATTTGTAATAACCAAAAACTGGAAATAACTCAAATGTCTATCAGCAGGTGATGGATAAACAAACTGTGGTATATTTAGACAATGGACTACTACTCAGCAATAAAAATAAATAAAATATTTATATATGCAACAATATGAATAAATCTCAAAATAATTATGCTAAGTGAAAGAAGCCAATTTTTTAAGTGTATATTATATTATTCCATGTATATAAAATGCAAACACACCTATAGCAGCTGAAAGATCAGTAGTTGTCTGAGAGGTAGGAGGGGAGAGATCACCAAAGGCTGTGAGAAAAATTGTAGGGGTGATGAATATATTCACTATCTTGATTGTGGTGATGGTTTCACAGTTGTATACATGTGTCAGAACTTTGAAAATTGTACATTTTAAATATTTATACCTTATTTTATTGTCAATTACAACTCAGTAAATCTCTTTCAAAAGAGGAAGTTGAGCTAAAACAGTATCATAGGAGATGCACATAAAATATATTAAAGAGGTAGAATCCTCAGGACTTGGGAACAGAAATAGGTAAGAGATGCTCAGTTTCCTTTATTAAATGTGGATACAAGTAAGACATTTTACCCTCAAATAGCTATGTAATATAAATAGAAAATGACTGTGATAAGTTCATTTTCTTCAGATAACAAAAAACAACCAGCGTTGATGTAATGATTTAACACATCATGGTAATTTTATATTTATACCTGAAAGAATGTAAGAGAAAGAAAAAGCCAGTTGTACCTTTTCCCCAAAAAATATAGCAACAAACAACTATGGTTGAGGAATTTAACTAAATGACTTGAAGATTCACTTAGCAAAGTAATTTTTAAATAGCTAAAAGAACAGAACAAATAGATCTCTCATCAGGTTTATATAAAAGCAAAAAGGGGATGCCAACTCTTTTATATTGATCTGACTTTTGAAATGGTTTATACAAAAGTCCAATGCCACCTGGCTCCCTGTGTTATGTCAACAGAGAGGCCAGTTCTGCTGAGTTTTCTCCCTAAAACCCTCCTGGTTCTCCAGTACAGCTCTACTGCTCCTATAAAAAATCCTGTCCTACAAACGAACAGACTGAATAGGAGATCTGTCAGCTTATTTTCTTATTTCCAAAAGCCTAGTAGAAAACAAACATCTTCTCGGGACTTCCCTGGTGGTGCAGTGGTTAAGAACCTGCCTGCCAATGCATGGGACACGAGTTCAATCCCTGGTCTGGGAAGATCCCACATGCTGCAGAGCAACTAAGCCTGTGTGCCACAAGTACTGAGCCCATGCGCCTAGAGCCCATGCCCCGCGACAAGAGAAGCCACTGCAATGAGAAGCCTGCACACCGCAACGAAGAGTAGCCCCTGCTCACCACAACTAGAGAAAGCCCATGTGCAACAACAAAGACCCAATGCAGCCAAAAATAAATAAATAAATTTATTTTTTAAAAAAACAAAAACATCTTCTCAAGACAAAGTTCAGAGTGACACTAGAATACCAGGTTATTTTGCTTTTAGCTGGAATCATACTCTTTAGTTAGAATCAAAATTGATGGTTAAGGTGCCTTTGATCCATAAAAATGGGTAAAGAAATTATTAAGAAATATGCTTTGTTTGGCAGACAACATCTTTTTAAATCTCATGTCCACAAAAAGGGAGAAGAAACAGTAACACTGCACTTTGTTTAGAAGAATGGAAGCCATGCTTTAGAAGGGAATCCTCTTAGGTCAATGCCTCCCACCACCCTTCACTACAAAGGGCATCATTACTGTATCCATTGGCTCAAACATACAAACAATTCTACTGCTCAAAGATTCTACAAAATTCACCTGGCATCTCTTCTGTTAAAGAACTGCTACTCTGGGCTTCCCTGGTGGCGCAGTGGTTGAGAATCGCCTGCCGATGCAGAGGACACGGGTTCGTGCCCCGGTCTGGGAAGATCCCACATGCCGCGGAGCGACTAGGCCCATGAGCCATGGCCGCTGAGCCTGTGCGTCCGGAGCCTGTGCTCCGCAAGAGGCCACGATAGTGAGAGGCACATGTACCGCAAAAAAAAAAAAAAAAAAAAAAAGAACTGCTACTCTCCCTGCCTCAAGGATCTTAGAGAGATTGGAATTTGCAGCACCCTTCAACTCTTGCCACACACACATACTCTCTTCTCTCACTATTACTACCCTACATAAGTCTGTGATCCAAACTATGCCAATCTGATTCTCCCTCCACTGTATCTGACTCTTGAGCAAAGACAGAGATGAAGAATGAATGTAGCCGAGACATATGAGAGTTACTAATTAGAAGAGGCCAATCCCATAGTCCCTGATGCTGGGATCCCTGGAGTTGCCCTTGTTCTCAACTCTTCCTCAGCTCTACTAGTTCAGCTCTTCCTTACTTAATGAGGAAGACTTAATTTTGTATAATAATGACTTAATTTTGTATAATAAAGAATTTGGCTGGTTTTTACCTTTAGGTCAATTTCCCTGATTATAGGAGTATCTTTGTTATTCATGGTAGGCCCTTGGGTCACACTTGAGTTCATGCTAATGAGATGACTCTGGATGGGGGCTGGTCACCAGAAAGATCAACCATGTGACTAGAGGACTGGGGCCTTGAGCCAGGTGATATCAGCCCAGCCTTTGGGGAGGAATAGAAGGCTGGTGATTGAGTTCAATCATGTGGTCAATCAATCATGCCTAAGTTATAGGAAACCCCAATGAAAACTCTGGACAATGAGGCTTGGTTGAACTTCACGGTTGCATTGATGACTGATGTGCCAGGAGGGCAATATGTCCTGATTCCATGGGGAGAGGACATAGAAGCTCCACATTCAGGACCCTACAAGACTTTTCCATATGGGTGTCTTCTTTTTGCTGGTCCTAATTTTTATCCTTTATAATGAAATTGTAGTCATAAGCATAGCACTTCCCTGAATCCTAAGAGTTATTTAGTAAATTATTAAACCTGAGGGGATTGTGGGAACCCCTGATTTTGTAGCCAGTTGGTCAGAGCACAGGTGGTCTAGGAACACCCAGAGCTTATGGCTAGTTTGGTGTCTGAAGTGACAGTATTCTTGTTAGGTATTGTGCCCTTTTCTTATGAAGTCTGCACTAACCCTGGATAGTTAGTGACAAAATTGCATTACATTATTTCACTTAATCACTCTCTTTCTGCTTCATCTTCCTCATCTGTAAATGGAGACAATCGTAATATTTAAACTTCATAAGGTTTTTGTAAGAAGTAAGAGTTAATATTTGTAAAGCACTCAGAACACTGCCTAGCACATATTAAGTATGATATAAACATTAGAGTAGTTTTGTAGTTGTTGTTGTTGTTTTTATTATTAAAGTCCAGAGCTGGCTAATGTAGAGATTATCAGGCTTTTCTGCTTAAATCTAAATAACACAAAGAAAAGGCTGGCCCCAACATTAGTCAGAAAATGTTAACAACATTAATCACATAGATGGTACTGGCATTAGTCAGCTAATGTTCTGAATACAAATGACCACTGCTGATATCTACATCATCTAGAAAAACTCAGGCCAGCCAGTTTGAGCCAGTGACAGAATAGTATATGTTTTTTGTAGCTCTGGAAATCATAATTCCAGAGAGATTAGGGGCCTTACTTGGAATGAAACAAACTGTTGGGAGAAATAGTACACAAGAAGGTTCTCACTTTTAGTTTGTCAAACCATCAGGCATGACACATGGTGAGCAAATCTTAAAATGGTACATATATATCACTTCTAGCTTAGCTATGAGCTACATCACTGTGCATTGAAATGTTTTTCTCTGCTCATCAGTAACGGGTACCAACTCTGCAAAACTCACTCCATTGTCTTCCATCTTCCTGTCATTTAGAACATGCTTGGTAGTGTTCCGATTAGTTGCTGAGTCCGGAAATAAAGTTCTTACCAGAAAATTGTCTTGAGCTGTTTTCTAATACTATGATTTAATCCCTCTGTTTCTGCCCTCTCTTGGTCACTTTCCCTTCCCAGCTACTTCTCTTTGGCTTTCAGAGAAGGTCAGGAATGCTCTCCCTGCCATCTTTCATTCTAAGTTCCTACTTTTGACACCCTCTCTTAAAACCCAGGCGCCATGGCCTCAAGTTATTACAGAAAAAGAAGAAAACTAAAATTAAATAGTACTGTTAGAAGATTTTTCCTGGCAGTGCTGGTATCATTCCAAAGATCATTTCTGTGCTTGATCTCTCATCAGTAGACAGCCTGAGTTGTTCAGGAGCTTATTAAACAAAAGCCCCCACAAGGATAACAATTTCCAGAAAGCTATCTATACAGCTAAATTATGCTTCTTCTAAATTGATTAAAAACAGAGTTAACAAGCATCAGCCTGTCCATCCTACAACCAGGATTAGAATCCAGGTCTTCCTGGGACTTCCCTGGTGGTCCACTGATTAGGACTCCATGTTCCCAGTGCAGGGGGTACAGGTTCGGCCTGGTCAGAAAACTAGATCCCACATGCCGCAACTAAAAGATCCTGCATGCCTCAACTAAAGAGTCCACATGCCACAATGAAGATCCCACAAGTGGCAACAAAGATACCGCATACCACAACTAAGACCCAGAGCAGCCAAATAAATAAATAAAATATTTTTTTAAAAATCCAGGTCTTCCTGTTTAAATCTAATGTTCTCCATCTATATTATAGATGATCCCTTCCAGAACTGAAATTCCATAATCCTAGGTAAGAATTTTCTTTTTTAATTTATTTATTTTTGGCTGCACTGGGTCTTCATTCCTGCACGCGGGCTTTCTCTAGTTGTGGCAAGTAGGGGCTACTCTTCCTTGCAGTGTTCAGGCTTCTCACTATGGTGGCTTCTCTTGCCATGGGCTCTAGGCGCACGGGTTTCAGTAGTTGTGGCATGCAGGCTCAGTAGTTGTGGCGCACAGGTTTAATTGCTCCGCAGCATGTGGGATCTTACCGGACCAGGGCTCGAACCTGTGTCCCCTGCACTGGCAGGCAGATTCTTAACCACTATGCCACCAAGGAAGCCCCCTAGGTAAGAATTTAAACAAAAATAGAAACTGCCTCATTCCTACCAAAACTGGTCTTCTCTACAACCAGACCAGTGCTTTCAACCACGGTGGTATGGAAAAGCACTGGCCTAGAGAGCAGAAGGTCCAGGTCTAAGTCCTGGCTCCACTATTTACTAAATACAATGAACAAGTAACTTTATAAATTTAGGCCTGAGGGAGGAGATATGGGGATATATGTATATGTATAGCTGATTCACTTTGTTAATAAAGCAGAAACTAACACATCATTGTAAAGTAATTATACTCCAATAAAGATGTTAAAAAAAATTTTTTTAATTAAATAAATAAATAAATTTAGGCCTAAGGTTCCTCATCTGAAAAACCAGGAATGCTGGTGGTCACTTATTTTTAACTCTTCTTAGCAACAAGACATACCCTAAGAGACCCAGGGGAGAGATTGCTTCCATTCTTATTAGTATCAAAGGAAGCTCTAGCCATAGACACAAATGGAAGGCTAAGGCACTGTTTTTTCCTTCCCTGTCAAGCCTCATACAATTAGACATGCTCTTTCACTCAGAATTCTGAAGCAAATGCTCTAGGAGAAAAAAAAAAAGGTAATCATGGTTTAGCAGTCTTACACATGAAAAAGATCTAAAGAGCTAAAGTTTTAATTTTTTTTTTTACATACGCGGGCCTCTCACTGTTGTGGCCTCTCCCGTTGCGGAGCACAGGCTCCGCCTGCACAGACTCAGCGGCCATGGCTCACGGGCCGAGCCGCTCCGCGGCATGTGGGATCTTCCCAGACCAGGGCACGAACCTGTGTTCCCTGCATCGTCAGGCAGACTCTCAACCACTGCGCCACCAGGGAAGCCCTAAAGTTTCAATTTAATAAGTTCAACATGAGTCAGCAGAGTGATTTGACTGCTGAGGGTACCAGTATCTAATCAGACTGCATTAACAGACACACAGGGTCCAGAACTGAGAAGCGGATGGTCCTGCTCGGCCCTGTGCTGATCAAACCACACCTGGGGGTCTGCGTCCAACTGTAGGACCCATGATCTAAGAAATACATTAACAAAAGTGTCCATATGCAGGAGACCAAGATGAAGAGGAGGCTGGAAAAAAATGTTTTCTTCAAAGAACTAGGGCTCCTTAACCTGGAAGAGAAGACTCAGGAGAGAGTTCAACTGCACTTCGACCCAACCTTTGAATCATCTAGGACTCAGCAGAGCCAGGACCAAGTGGGGAGCTTCAGAAGAAAGGGGCTGCCTCAAAAGGCCAGCAAGCTCCCTGTCTCTGGAGATGAAGCAGCCAAAGCTGTGAGGTTCCTTTGGGGGATGGGGGGAGCTGGTAAGGAGAGGTGTAGGGATAGGATAGGATTCGATAAGAATTCTAATGAGAACAACTCCAACTCTGTTTGGAGCATCTTTCCCTATTTACAGCACAGGGACTCTCTTCAGTCTTATTCAGTCTCTAAACAGTCTCTATTCAGTCACTGTACGTAGAACCATTTCAGTAATTTGCTCTTTACTAAGCATTTTATACTCATGTCCTTTAAAGGCCAAATTGCTACCCATCTTCTTCTCTCTTCTCTAAACCTTCCGGCAACTAGGATTGACAACCAAGCTGCCTATTACCTTCTGAAGACTTCCATGCCTTCCATAAGTCCTCTACGCTGATGAGCTTATCCTCACCATGGAAGGTGCTGTGTTTCACCGTTGGGTCGTGGTAATTGAGGTCTTCCCTCAGGAACTGCAAGGGAAAGCACATAAGTCACAAGAGATACCTAGGAGCCAGCCCACTAAGATCTCCTCACAGATCACCTAGCTACCCACAGCACATCTCACCTGCCGGATGTACAAGTGTATCACATCACCCATGTATCCTTCCATGTGAATATGCCCTACTTACTAACTAGACTGCCTTTTCTTTTTTGTTATATGTTTCGTTTGAGGAAAAAATAAACGTGAATAAGAAATTCCTTCCTCATATTTTTTAATTATGGAAAAGGAAGAATTAACAACTTTTGAGCACTCATTTACACACTAAGCAACATTCCAAGAGCTTATATTTTCTCATCTAATCTTTACAACTAATGAATTATCACACTTATTTTACAAATGAGAACAGTAATAGTCTTTCGTTATTTATTTATTTAGGCTGCGTTGGGTCTTCGCTGCTGCTCGCAGGCTTTTCTCTAGTTGCAGCGAGCGGGGGCTACTCTTCGTTGTGGTGCCCGGGTTTCTCATTGCAGTGGCTTCCCTTGTTGTGGAGCACGGGCTCTAGGCATGCAGGCTTCAGTAGTTGCAGCACGCAGGCTCAGTAGTTGTGGCTCGCAGGCTCTAGAACAAGGCTCAGTAGTTGTGGTGCGTGGGTTTAGTTGCTCTGCAGCTGTGGGATCTTCCCGGACCAGGGTTCGAACCCGTGTCCCCTGCATTGGCAGGCAGATTCTTAACCACTGCGCCACCAGGGAAGCCCAAAAGCAGTAATAGTCTTAAAGAACACAGTTTGCCCCAAATTCTCAAAACATTAAGTTTAAAGAGATTTAATTACTTGCTGTGATGATTTTAAAATATGTCCACAATTCTTTGACAATCCTTCCATAAAAGTTGAATTCTTCTGCCCTTGAATATAGGCTGACATTAATGACTCATCTTCTAACAAACAGAATGTGGCAGCAATGATGTCAAATGACTTCCCAGGCTAGGTTAGAAAAGGCAGTATAGATTCCACCTGGCTCACTCCCTTTGGGGACACATGCCTTGGGAGCTCTGAGCCACCATGTAAGAAGCCTGGCTACTCTGAAGCTATCATTCTGGAGAGATAATGTGTAAAGACTATTTAGAGCTAGCAACGTCTGAGCAGCACAAGCTGTCTGAGTCTTCCAGCCCAGGAGTCAGACATGTGAGTGACTGAGACTTCAGGTGATTCTAGCCCCTAGATTTTGAGTTACTTCACCTGATGCCAAGTGGACACACAGGAGCTGTCCCTGATAAGCCAAGCCAAGATTGCAGAAACATGATAAAATAAATGTTTTTGTTGTTTGGAGCCACTAAGTTTGGGGTAAGTTTGTTATGCAGCATTAGATAACTGAAACATCTGCCCAAGGTTGCAACTGATAAGTGATAGAGTTAGTATTCCAACCCAAGGTATCTGACTTTATAGTCTGAAGTTTTCCCCTGTACCGCATATGCTGTCCTTTAGTTATGTGGATTTTTTTTCACACTATACTTTTATAAGAAAAAAGAAAAGCAAAAGAAATCAAAGCTTTTAGAAATTTAACTGGTAATTAATTTCACAGATACTCATTCAGCCCAATCCTTAACCACATTAGTATGTATAAGATTGAACAGTGATCACTGCTTTCCACAGAGCCTCAAACATCAAAGAAATATGCAACTCTGATCACTACTCACAAGAACACATTTTAGTAGAATTTTCAGGAAATGTCTCTTATCCACCTTTCATTATCCCCAGGGTCCAAGAAAGGAAAGGGTCTGACCCAGAGTAATGTCAGTAAATGTTGTTGACTAAATGAACAGATGATTGACAGAATGGTCCCAGATTCCTTAAACCCGTAATCGAGGGATGATTTTCTCCCCTGGGTTTTTCAGACATAAAACGTCTGGGATTAAAGACTCAGGAGAGAAGTTTGAAGAGAGACCACACTGGATTACTCTCAACCTAGTCAGGGTATAGGCTGCTGAGCACAAGGAACTTGACAATGTCCACAACTATAACGTAGCACTGTCCAATACAACTTTCTGCAATAATGGAAAGCTTCAATATCTGTCCTGTCCAAACGACTGTCACTAGGCACTAGGCACAGGCAGCTATTGAGCACTCATAATGTGGCTAGTATGACTAAAGAACTGAAATTTTTAAAAAATTAATTTACATTTAAGTTTAAATGGCCACATGTGGCTAATAGCTACATACTGGAGTACAGCTCTAGTGCAGTCTACTACCTGGGGTATAGGTACGGCCTAGCTACATTCCCATGGAGGCTAGAATCCTGAAGGGAAGTCAAGACCTCTGGCGAGATGAGGAGTGAAGAGCAGTGCCTAAGTTTAACAGTTCTCTGTGTCCTCCCCCCACAACTAAACTCAGGTTCCTTCTGACACGTGTGGGTTAGGTTTTCCAGCTCCCCAATGTCTCATCTGAAATTGGCGAGAGAATCTACTTTTTAATAAGAATTAGGTAAGTGGCATGGTGAAGGGCCCAGAGCAAGGAGATTTTGTCAATTCTTAGAAAGGTAAACTGACTGAGGTATTTAACATGTTTGGATTTTTTAATAGTCAGCCCTTTAGACCGCCTAACATCCAAAGTATTGTATGCTATAAATTGTGACTCTTAACATTTTTTCCCAAATTGCTACCCAGTATCCCAACTCCATTTATTAAATTATCTGTCTTTCCATGGAAGCAACCTAAATGTCCTTTGCCAGATGAATGGATAAAGAAGATGTGGTATATATACACAATGGAATATTACTCAGCCATAAAAAAGAATGAAATAATGCCATTTGCAGCAATGGATGGACCTAGAGATTATCATACTAAGTGAAGTAAGTCAGACAGAGAAAGACAAATATCATATGATATCACCTATATGTAGAATCTAAAAAACTGATACAAACTTATTTACGAAACAGAAACAGACTCACAGACATAGAAAACAAACTTACAGTTACCAAAGGAGAAATGGGGGTGGGTGGGGGATAAATTAGGAGTTTGGGATTAGCAGATATGAACTACTATATATAAAATAGATAAAGGACAAGGTCCAACTGTATAGCACAGGGAACTATATTCAAAACCTTGTAATAACCTATAATGGAAAAGAATATGAAAAAGAATATATATATACACATATATACATATATTTATACACACACATATATACACATACATATATCAATACATAAAAAACTGAATCACTTTGCTGTATACCAGAAACTAGCACAACATTGTAAACCAACTATACTTCAATTAAAATAAATAAATAAATGCCTTAGACCTTAAAAAAAATTATCTTTTATTCCCTTTTTGGAAAAATGCTATTTAATAAGAAGTAATTATAAAGTAATAACAACTACATATATAGTTGGGTATATTTCTAGCCTCTCCATTCTTTTGCACTAAACCATATTTTTTTGCTAGCATTTGACTAATTTATTATACTTTTTATTTTAATTTTATTTTATGCTTTTAAAATTTTTCTAATGTCTTGACCCCCTCTTTCCATGGCTCTTTTATTTCAGAACATTTCTTGTCAATCTCAGTTACTTATTTTTCAAAACGAATTTTAAAACAATTTTGTTAATTTTATTGAGAGTCTGATTACTCTCACTGGGTGATGAGTAAGTGATGAGATCACTGGACCTTAAACACCAGACCCTAGGACATATCAGGGAAGACACAGTTACAAGCAGTCTGAGACAGTCAGTCTGGAGGCAGAAATTCATTCATTCATTTATTCAACAAATATAAGATTTCTATGTTCCAGGCACTAGAAATGCAGTAAATAGTAAACAAAATAGACAAAAATCTTTGTCCTCATTGAGCTAATATCCAATTTGGGTGAGAGAGACAATAATTTGTATAAAGCAGGGAAGGTCAAGAGGGAAGGCCAAGAGTTGTGGTATTAGTGATTTATCATCTTCATTAGAGGTGTCAAGGAAAGTCTCATTAAGAAAGTGACTTTCAGGCTTCCCTGATGGAGCAGTGGTTGAGAGTCCACCTGCCGATGCAGGCGACACGGGTTTGTGCCCCGGTCCGGGAAGATCCCACATGCCGCGGAGCGGCTGGACCCGTGAGCCATGGCCGCTGAGCCTGCGTATCTGGAGCCTGTGCTCCGCAACGGGAGAGGCCACAGCGGTGAGAGACCCGCGTACCGCCAAAAAAAAAAGAAAGTGACTTTTAAGCAAATATCTGAAGGAGATGTTGGAGAAAGGCAAGTAGGATAACTGGAAGGGTATCCCAAGAACAGAAAATGGCAAATGCAAAGGCCCTGAGCCAAGAACAAGTATGTTCAAGGAATAGCAAGGAGGCCAGTGTGGCCAAAGAGAAACAAGTGAGGTGGTAACTAGTAGGAGATGAACTCAGAGAAGCAACAGGGGTACAGATCATAAAGGCTTTTGTAGGTCATCATAAGGACTTTGAGTTTTACTCTGAGATGGAAGCTGTTGGAGGAATTTGAAGAGATATGCGACACGATCGCATTTACATCTTTAAAAGCATTTCTCTGAACGCTGTGTTGAGAAGCAGACTATAGGAGGACAAGGGCAGATGCAGGGAAACCAGGTGGCAATTGCAATAATCAAGATGTGAGCTAATGGTGGCTTGAAACAAAGTAGTAATGTGGATATAGAGAAGTTGTCAAGTTTTACATAAACTTTACAGAGATCAAATTTCTAATCCTCATAACTTTTTTAGTTTTGATTCATCAGGGGTCCTTTAAGGTATACCCTACTTTAGTCCTCCTAGGCTCTAACCCAGACCCTCTTAATCTAAGACTAGAGAAACACTTGTCACATGCAGGCCTTAGGAGCAGAAATGCCAAAATCCCCAAGGAAGAGGATTTTCTACCATTATCAGCTAACTCCAGGAAACCATGTGATGAGATATACCAGGTACTTTTAGGGAGCCAACAAGAAATAGACTGCTTTTTATAGCCAAGTCTGGTCATTGAGGTGTATGGAGAGCAGAGAAGCTCATGGGAAGAAAGTGCAAGGAGTATCTGCACAGGGGCTCACATCAGGCTCTGCTGGTACCACAAAGCATGCAAAGAAAGAGTAAGGTCAGAAAACAAGGCCAGCAAGAAGGTGGTGCCAAACAAGGAGTGTGGGCCAACAGAAGCTATACCTGAAGGAAGGGCCAGATGCTGGATGGAACCTCTTTAGAGAACAAGGAAGTGCGGCTGCAACAATCAGGCTTTTTTCTTTTTTTTTTTTTTAACATCTTTATTGGAGTATAATTGCTTTACAATGGTGTGTTAGTTTCTGCAGTATAACAAAGCTAATCAGCTATACACATACATATATCCCCATATCTCCTCCCTCTTACGTCTCCCTCCCACCACTCTAGGTGGTCACAAAGCACCGAGCTGAGGCTTTACGGGGAGGAGAGGCAGTGTACTGTAAATATAAAGAGTTTAGAAACAGACCACTTCCTGTGTGACTTTTGGGCAAGCTACTGAGCATCTCTGAGCCTGTATTCCCCTCAAAATGAGGGCTAATTATCCCTCTCATTTGAGTGTGATAAGGATTAAATGAGTCATGTTTGCACAAGTCATAAACTGCCTTTGCGCATGTCTTTTAATGGCCCACAGAGCATGTTATAAATTGCAACTATATTTAAAAATCACAGGGACTTCCCTGGTGGTCCAGTGGTTAAGACTCCACACTCCCAATGCAGGGGGCCTGGGTTCAATCCCTGGTCAAGGAACTAGATCCCACATGCTGCAACTAAGAGCCTGCAAGCCACAACTAAAGGAGCCCACATGCCACAACTAAAAAGATCCTGCATGCCGCAATGAAGATCCCGCGTGCCACAACTAAGACCCAGCTCAGCCAAATAAATATTTTTTAAAAAAATCAAATTTCACCCCAAAAGTCCAGCTCTCTCTAAAAAAACAATTTAAAGGTCTAGCAACACTGAGCTCCAGTGACAACTCTGGAATTTTATTTTGGAGAGGATTAAGGGCTACAATTTGATTGCAAGGGAGGGTGGTGGCTAAGGGACTTGTCATGAGGTTGTGTTTGCAAAGCAAGCACATTGTTTTTATGTAGATCGTTCATTACAAATTAATTTTATAATGCAACATTTTATGAAGATGTTTTTGTTTACATTTTACTTAAAATTAAGAAAAAATTAATTGTCCGTATCAAACAGTATTATACATAAGTCGCAATTTGGGGCAGCTTAGAGCTGGGGCAGTTGGTCCTGAGGAAGATAACGAGGCTTTCTTTTTTTTTTTCTTAATTAAAAAAAATTTTTTTTCCTTTATTTATTTATTTTTGGCTGCATTGGGTCTTCGTTGCTGAGCGCGGGCTTTCTCTAGTTGTGGCGAGCAGGGGCTACTCTTCGTAGCGGTGCGCGGGCTTCTCACTGCAGTGGCTTCCCTTGTTGCGGAACACAGGCTCTAGGCACGTGGGCTTCGGCAGCTACAGCACACGGGCTCAGCAGTTGTGGCGCACGGGCTTAGTTGCTCCGTGGTATGTGGGATCTTCCTGGACCAGGGCTTGAACCCGTGTCCCCTGCATTGGCAGGCGGATTCTTAACCACTGTGCCACCAGGGAAGCCCAACGAGGGCTTCTTGATCAAAGATGATTATTCTGTGCTCCCACGGTCCCCGTGTATACCCTAATCAGTCTTGTTATGCGTCTACCTCCCCTACCAAACCATATACCCTCTGATAGACGGTCCCAGTTACCCAGCCATAAACATAGCATACAAGAAAATTGTACAGAACTAGAACTTTGATGTCCAATATACTTGAGGTAGGCATTATCACATATTGCTCTGAACACTGTCCCACATCCAGCTAATGGCTAGTGTCTGATATAAGACAAAGTTTAAAAGCAACAAAAAGCAAAACCAAAACAAAACCAAAGAGGCAACTTTTGGCTCCCACAACAAGGATTTACTATTTCGGACTCAGAACAAGCAGCTCTTCTCTCAGGAAGGTCTAAGGAGGCTCCCTGAAAGTCCTGCCTTACCAGGGGGAATACAGCACTGGCTAGAGCTGCAGCTCAACAGCTCTCTGAAGAGCCAAGGGACCAGTTGTTACTAGGTATATTTAGTTCTATGAGCTCAGAAAAGTGATCTCCCTGGCAGTGGCACAAAGCATGCAACCCCATCCCAAGTGAAGCAGTAGTGAGGGGGCGTGGGTGAGAGCAGACAGGAGGGGAGACATGTCTCTAGAATTCCCAACAAAATAGGCCCAGCCAGCTTCATCAGGGAACAGAATTCACTGAGGTAAAGCTTGAAGAGGAGCAGCACATCTGTGGGTGCAGGAATCAGGCAGGTCTCCTGGGTTCTTGCCTGGAAGCAATTACTCCTCCTTCCCCTTTCCACCCTTGTTCCCCACTGCTGATGTACCACGTCTCCCAAACCACACCACCACAGCACCACTCCCGCCTCCCCACACATACAATGTTTAGAACCCACAACACACGTGCCCCAGATCTGAGAAGCTTCCCAACTCTTGTTTACCACGTGAACATCTAGCAAGGACACAAATTTTAGATACACCAGCTCTGAATGTCACTGGTACAGAATGCTGGGGACATGGACATCTCAGGGGTGAAAAATCTGTCCTCAGTGAGACCAGAAGCTATTGCTCAAAGTCAGGGAGAGAACAGGCTTCCCTGGTGGCGCAGTGGTTGAGAGTCCGCCTGCCGATGCAGGGGACACGGGTTTGTGCCCCAGTACGGGAAGATCCCACATGCCGCAGAGCGGCTGGGCCCGTGAGCCATGGCCGCTGAGCCTGCGCGTCCAGAGCCTGTGCTCCGCAACAGGAGAGGCCACAACAGTGAGAGGCCCGCATTCGCAAAAAAAAAAAAAAAAAAAAAAAAAGTCAGGGAGAGGACAGTCATTTCTCACTCACCTTTGTACATCTAGTCTCACTTCTGCCAGTCCATCTACCACACTAGTCACCAGAATGACCTTTGTAAAGTATAAATCTAACTATACCAATGTACCTACTTAAAATCTCATGACTCCCCATTACCAATAGGATAAAGCCCTAGCCTCTTGGCCTTACATTCAAGGCCTTTTACAATCTGCCCCATAGACTAACTTTCCAGTCAGCTTCCTGGCCATTCTCCCTCCCTATCAGACATCTACACTCCAGGCCAGGGGTCAGGAAACTACGGCCATGGGCCAAATCCAGCTTGCTGCTTCTTTTTGTAAATAAAGTTTTATTGGAACTTGGCCACATTCATTCATTATGCACTATCTATAGCTGCTTTCATGCTTCAAAGGCAGACTTGAGTCGTTGAGACAGAGACTGTGTGGCCAGCAAAGCCTAAAATATTGACTATCTGACCCTTAATAGAAAAAGTTTGCCAACATTTGCTCTAGATACATCAAGCCACTTCAGTCTCCTTGAACAAACTAAACCATGCTCTTTTTCCTTTACACAAGGTGCTCCTTTTTAAATGTTTCTCCTTCTCTTTATCTGCTGAAGAAAAAGTCACTGCCTCTGTGAAGTTTTCCAGACCTCTCCCAAGCAAATTAATTGCCCTATCCTATTTGTTCTCTTAGTCCTCAGGGTATATACCTATGACAGTATTTATCCCATTATACCATAATTACTATTTAATTATCCCCTTTTTACTCCCCCTAAGCAACTCAAATATAGAAACTGTGTTTTATTTGTCACTTATCTCTTTATCCGGCATCTTGCAAATTTTCTGGAACGCCTAAATAAATAATTAATTTAGCTCTGTAAGCCAAGCTCCAAGCATAGAGCCTGGCACAGAGCAAGGTATGTGGTTATTAAATAACTGAATGAGTATCTCTCACTTGAGCTTGTCCTAGAACACCCAGAAGAATGCTTAGCTTAGAGTAGGTACTCAATGCATATTATGTCTACTATACAGAAGAAAGAAAAAGGTCCCCACATTGCCAGCCCATCGAAAACAAAGATATCCAGCTAGGGGCCAGAGGGTTACACTGGCTTGGGTTCAGTGTAACATGATGGTCTAGAGCTTGATTCTAGAGCCAGGCTGCTTGGGTTTGAATCCTGGTTCTACCACTCACTTTCACTGTATTAGTCACATCATTTGTAAAATGGACATAATAGTACAAACTTCATAATACGCTTATTTTGAGGGTATTATAAATGGATTAATTCACATAAAGAACTTAGAATAGTACCTGGCACAAAATAAGCTCTCCTATGTATGAATTGAGGTCTCCTAAATATTAATACATTTGATATACTATAAGAGGAATATAAAGATACTAAGAATGTGCAATCCTGAAGCCCACTATTACAATGATGCTGATCTCTCATATGTAAAGGAGACACACAGAGGAGGTAGAAGACAGATATTTCCTAAGTGCTTGCTACACAAAGACCATGTGTCAAGCGATCAGCAACAGACAAGGCACTGTAATCTACTGACCTCTAAGGCCCTTTCCATTCTACTCTATGCTTCTTACTTTGAAAGCTTTAACTCCATTTAAAACAGAGATTTCACAACCTTGGCAAGACCCTCCCTGCCTTCTTTGCCCCATCAACTGTCACTTCCTCCCAACCCCAATGATAATGAAATACTTGAAGTTCTCTGAAAGTACCAGGCTCTTGACCAGTCTCATGTCTTTGCACATACTCTTCCCTTAGCTAAAACACTCTCCTCCCATCATCTCTTTGGACCAAAACGACATACCAGCAACTCTGTACATGGGTAAAACTAACTTAGGTCTTCCTCTTCCGTGACTCCATCACAGTATCCACTTATCCTACTGCAGTATCCTTATCTGTTTACATGGCTATTTCCACAACCAGAGGAATTTCTTCTAAGGCAGCAACTTCACCTTTCCTTTTACTCCTATATATCTAGTACCCAGCACACATGCAGGTACAGAGAATCTCTCTGAGGTCGATGATAAAGCTTAGTCCTTGTCATGGAATCATCTTTGATGTCCTCAGGCCATGACATTGGTCACATGACACAGATCAAATCCTAGAGGCAGCATCTGAAGTTGCAACTTGCTAGGTACCTGGCCAGAATGGCAAAGACTAAGAAATTTTGACATCTCCAGTCTTGCAAACTATCGGGACCAAAGTATCCAAGCTAGCCAAGGACTACTGCCAGGGGAATCTTATGAAAGGGGGATAGAAATGGATCACTAATTTAAAAATATTTCCCCAGACAGAAAGGATTATCTTCTTGGGGTCAATACTGCTACATTTACATAGGAGGAATACACAGCACTGGACAGAATGTGTTATGGGTAAAAATGTTTTTAAAAACTGATGAGTTTGGGGCTTCCCTGGTGGTGCAGTGGTTGAGAGTCCGCCTGCTGATGCAGGGGACGCGGGCTCGTGCCCCGGTCCGGGAGGATCCCGCATGCCACGGAGCGGCTGGGCCTATGAGCTGTGGCTGCTGGGCCTGCGTGTCTGGAGCCTGTGCTCTGCAACGGCAGAGGCCACGGCAGTGAGAGGCCCGCGTACCGCAAAAAAAAAAAAACTGATGAGTTAGAGGGGACTTCTGGCTTGACAGTGTGAGAAGCTCCATAGAACCACTCTCCAGTGAAAGTGGCAAAAGTTATTTTTTAAAAGCAATCATTCATTATGTGACATATAAACAGAAAGTTAAAGATCCTTAATATAAGAGCACCTAGAAACCAAACAAAAGATGAACAAAAGATATAAAAATATTTTTATAAAGAAGAAATATAAACAAACATGTATAAACTTTCAACTTCATAAGCAGTCAAAAATTAAAATGAATACCATTTTCCCACCCCTTGAAAAGGCAGCTATGAAAGGATTGGTAATAACTAGTGCTGGACATAATGAGCACTCTGTCATTGCTGGAGAAGGTATACATCCATGTAGCTTTTCAGGTGGACAATATGTCAGTGTATATCAATACTTAAAAGGTGTCTAGCCTCTGATTTAACAGCTCTGACTGTAGGCATCCAACCTGAAGAAATCTTCACGCAAGTCCTAGGAGTCAGGTATAAGTAGGTGTATCGAAGCATTTTTTGAAATAACAAAAAATGTGAAACAACATGATTGTACATAAATGAAGAAACTGTTGAAGTAATACATACCAACTCCTACCAGGCAATACTCTGCAGTAGATGAAAAGAGCTCTATAGTGTGGACATGAAAATATTTCTAAGACATAGTGATATGAAAAACAAGGTGTACAATAATACTGAATCACACACTCCTGTTTACGTTTATATGGTTATGGACCTGTTTACATATATATGGCATGTGTGTGTCTGTGCATGCCTAGAAAAAAGTCTGTAATAATGCATATCAAGATGTTGATGGTTTCCTCTGCCCAAGGCACTAGGATTGGGAGAGGAGGAATGAAAGGGGGCTTTACGTAATTTACTTCATTCTAGGTTATTTGGGTTTTTTTAATAAGCATGTTTTTATGGATGACAAGTAACTTTAATTATCACAGAAAACTTGGAAAATGCAAATATATAATCTCTGATACTGTAAAAAAAAAAAAAGCAATCATTCAAAGTCTCTAGAAATTGTCCTAGGGCATACAGCAAATGAAGAAACATTTGCTCAAGAAGATCTACTAAAACTCAGTAAGAACAGTGAGAGTCGTCTGTAGTATTTTAATTAACACTTGCTCCCTCTCTCTCTCCCCACTGCCAAATCAGTAAGACAGAAACTCCATTCCAGACTGGTACAGCCGAGAACACAGGGCTCCCTCGTCCCCAAGCTCCCAGTTGGAAGGCTATGTCTCCTCCTTCTTCCAGTTACCTGTTGCTAAAGCTAAGTTCTAGGTGAACCAGCAAAGAAGTGGGCCTCCCTACTTCCACCCAGCCCCCACTCATGGGGCAGGGACTTCACCTTGGATGCAGAGCCACTGAGCATACTGGGGACCTGATTGCCATTTCCCTAGCTTATAAGACAGCAATTATACTCTGGGAGAGGCAAGCCAAGAAGGCACGAGGCTACTGCCATCCCTCCACCAAGTGCTCAGCTCCTAAAATGGGGGTGTCACTCAAAGAGAAGAACGTCATCATCCCCACCTCCAACTCCAGAACCATAGCTCAGAGTTCTTGCCTGGTAGAGAAGCAGGCTTTAGAGAGTTTTGAACCTCTCCCCAAAGGAAATTATTTTATTTGCAACAGAATGTGAAGAAGTTTAAGGCTAAGGGCTCTCTGAAAAACAGTGAAAGTTCTGGTGAAAGGCAATTGGGAGGAGAGGGCTGGATTTATTGGAGATATAGGCTAAACTGTAGGCTAAAGAATTTGCTGACTGGGAACAGAGACAGCTGGGAGGAGCCCTCCTCTTGTAAGAACAAATCTCAAACACTGATCTCAGGAACTATCCTTTCAAAGGAGCCCTAATATGAGTGGATCAGTCTGTGGAGAAAACTTATGCCCCAGTGCATTGTTGAAAACAACAGAGTAATCAGATGGCAACTAACAGAGCTTAACAGCTGAGTGGGGCCAGGAGAAGACAGAGTCAAAGACAGCCCTGCCAAAACCATTGCCATCCAAAGGTGACTATGGGCATATCCAAAGCTGCACCCTCTGAGAAGCAACATCAGAGGCTTCACACGGTCAGGAGGTGGTGGGAACAGACCACTGAAATAATCTTTCCAGTCACCAAACAAACAAACAAGGAAATAATAACAAGCCCCAGAGGGGTTGGACCAGTAGCCAGAATTGCTCCAGTATATGATCAAAAACATCCAGTTTCTAACAATACATATATTGTTTCATGAATATATATGGCATGCGAATTAACAGGAAAGTATGAGTCATACACCAGAAAAAAAGCAGGCAACAGAAACTGTCTGTGAGAGCAAGCAAATTTCAAATTTGACAAAAAAAAAAGTCTCCAAAGTAGCCATTATAAATATCTTCAAAGACTAAAGGAAACCATGATTAAAGAAGTAAGGGAATGTGTGGTGACAATGTCACATCAAATAAAGAATATCAATAGATAGAAATTACAAAAAAGAACCAAAGGTATGTTGTGGAGTTGAAAAGTACAGTAACTAAGAGAGGAGCTCAACAGCAGCTCTGAACCAGCAAAAGACAGAATTAGCAAACTGGAAGATAGGCTGAAGGAGATTACACAATCCAAAAAACAGAAAGAAAAAAAGAATGAGAAAAAATGAACAGTTTCAGAGAAATGTGGAACACCATTTTGCTCATATGCATAATGGAAGGATCAAAAGGCGAGGATGGGGAGTTCCTTGGTGGCCCAGTGGTCAGGATTCCAGGCTTTCACTGCTGTGGCCCGCGGTTCAATCCCTGGTCGGGAAACTGAGAAACTGAGATCCCACAAGTCGTGTGGTGTGGCCAAAAAAAATTAAAAGTAAAAATAAATAAAAGGAGAGGATGAAGAGAAAGGAGCAGAAAAAAATAGAGAGAGAGAAAGAAATAATGTCTGGGAATTTCCCAAGTTTATTGAAAAGCATTAATCTACCTATCCAGAAAGTTCAACAAACTTCAAAGAGGATAGGATAAATGCAAAGAGATCCACAGACACATCACAGAAAAAGCTAAAAGCCAAAGGCAAGGAGAAAATCTTAAAAGCAGCAAAAGAAAAATAATTCATTACACATAAAGGAAGCCAAATAAAAATAACAGCCTACTTCCCATCAAAAACAATGGATGCGGGACTTCCCTGGTGGTGCATTGGTTAAGAATCCTACTGCGGGGCTTCCCTGGTGGCGCAGTGGTTGCGAGTCCGCCTGCCGATGCAGGGGACATCCCACATGCCGCGGGGCGGCTGGGCCCGTGAGCCACGGCTGCTGAGCCTGCGCGTCCGGAGCCTGTGCTCTGCGACGGGAGGGGCCACAGCAGCGGGAGGCCCGCGTACCGCAAAAAAAAAAAAAAAAAAAAAAAAAAAAAAGAATCTGCCTGCCAATGCAGGGGACATGGGTTCCAGCTCTGGTCCGAGAAGATCTCACATGCCGCAGAGCAGCTAAGCCCGTGCGCCACAAATACTGAGCCTGCGCTCTAGAGCCCGTGCTCCGCAATGAGAAGCCACCTCAATGAGAGGCCGGAGCACCACAACGAAGAGTAACCCCTGCTCGCCGCAACTAGCTAAAGCACTAGCGCAGCAACGATGACCCAGCGCAGCCAAAAATTAATTTAAAAAAAAAAAGTGAAGGCAAAATAAACACTGAAAAAATTCATTGCTAGCTGACACACCTGATATTGATAAAAAGCACTAAAGGACATTTTTAAGGTTAGTAAGGGACCCCAGATAGTAATTTGAATCCATGTAAAAAAATTAATCTGTTCCTTTTTAAATAAATGCATTCATTCACTTAACAATACTTATAGAGTACCAACACTGAGCACTATTCTAGGTACCAGGGATTTAGCAGTGAACAAAACAGATCCCCTGACCTCATGGATTAAATGATAGAATCCAGAAGGTGATTAAGTCCTTAAAAATAAAAAAAAAGCCAAAATAACAAACAAAAAAAAAGAAGTGATGTGTAATGAGGATGTAGGTGCCAGAAATGCAGTAGGCTTGCAGATTTCATTATTACATAGGGTAGTCTGGGAAAGGTCTAATTGATAAGGAGAAGTATGAGAAAAGACAAAATATTGGGAAATATGAGGGAGTTATCAAAGTGGATATCTGGGGGAAGAATATTCCAGACAGAGGTAAGAGCTAGAACAAAGGCCCTAAGACAGGAAAAACAAGGAGTGTTTGAGAAACAGCTTGGAGTGTGGCCGAAGTGAAAGACCAAAGGAGATAGATGAAGAGGAGGAGATCCTAATGATAAGTGGAAGCCAGGTTACATAGGACCTTACTGACTCTTTTTTTTTTTTTCGGCTGTGTTGGGTCTTCATTGCTGTGCGCGAGCTTTCTCTAGTTGCAGCGAGCAGGGACTACTCTTCGTTGAGGTGCACGGGCTTCTTGCGGTGGCTTCTCTTGCTGCGGAGCACGGGCTCTAGGCGCGTGGGCTTCAGTAGTTGCAGCATGCGGGCTCAGTAGTTGTGGCTCACGGGCTCTAGAACACAGGCTCAGTAGTTGTGGCACACGGGCTTAGTTGCTCCGTGGCATGTGGGATCTTCCTGGACCAGGGATCGAACCTGTGTCCCCTGCATTGGCAGGCAGATTCTCAACCACTGCGCCACTAGGGAAGCCCTGGACCTTGCTGACTCTTGTGTTAACTTTGGCTTTCATACTAAATGAGAAATGGAGCTAAAACAGGGTTTTGAGCAGAGGAGTGAAATGATCTGGTTTACATCTTTTAAAGCTCTCTGGTTGCTACACTGAGAATAGACTGTAGACATGGTGATCTGTTATGAGGCTGTTGAGTCTCAGTACCTACAGTGGAGTAGGGGTGCGAAATGATTAAATTTTGGACATATTTTGAAGGTAGAACCCACTGGATTTACCAATGGATATGGGGCATGAGAGGAATTATGGATGTTTCAGAGTATTTTTTGGTCCAGGCAATGGAAATAATGGAGTTGCCTTCAACTGAGATGACAAAGGCTGTGGGAAGAGAAGGTTTTGGATGAGGTGACATTTAGAACCCAGTTTGGGTCATGGTAAGTTTCAGATCCCTTTCAAATTCTTAGAAGGGGACTTTGGGAGTTTGGGATGGACATGTATACACTGCTGTACTTAAAATAGATAACCAACAAGGACCTACTGTATAGCCCAGGGGATGCTGCTCAGTATTATACAGCACCTTAATGGGAAAAGAATTTGAAAAAGAATAGATACATGTATATGTATAACTGAATCACTTTGCTGTACACCTGAAACTAACACAACATTGTTAATCAACTATGCTCCAATATAAAATAAATTTTTTTTTAATTTCTCAAAACAAGATATACAAATGCTCAATAGGCACATGAAAAGATGTTTGGCAAAATTAATCACCAGGGAAATGCAAATCAAAACCATAATGAGATATTATTTCACATCCACTAGGATAGCTATAATTTAAAAAATCAGATAATAACAAGTGTTAGGATATGGAGAAATTAGAACCCATGCTCTGCTGACGTGAATGTAAAATGGTTCAGCCACTTTGGAAAACAGTCTGGCAGTTCCTCAAAGGGTAAACATAGTCAACATATGACCCAGCAATTCCACTTCTAAGTATATACCCAAGAGAAATAAAAACATCTGTCCACTGGGAATCCCCTGACGGTCCAGTGGTTAGGACTCCGAGCTTTCACTGCCATGGCCCGGGTTCAATCCCTGGTTGGGAAACTAAGATCCCACAAGCCGTGCAGTGTGGTCAAAATAATAATAATTTTTTAAATTCTTTAAATAAATTAAATTAAATAAAAAATCTATCCACAAAAACCTGTACCAGCATTATTCATAACAGCCAAAAGGTAGAAACAACCCAAATATCCATCAACTGATGGGTGAATAAGCAAAATGTAGTGTGTCCATATAATAGAATATTATTCAGCCATAAAAAGGAATCAAGTTCTGATACATGCTACAACATGGATGAACCTGGAAAACATTATATTAAGTGAAATAAGCCAGTCACAAAGGACCACATATTATATGATTCCAATATGAAATGTCTAGAATAAGCAAATCTTTAGAGACAGAAAGTAGATTAGGGCTAGGGGGAATAGGAGGACAGGGGGACAATAGCTAATGTGTATTAGTTTTCTCTCTGAGGTGACAAAAATTCTAAAACGGACTCCAGTGATGGTTGCACATATCTGTGAATACAGTAATAACCATTAAATTGTACATTAATAACCATGAAATTGTAAATGGGTACATTATATGGTATGTGAATTATATCCCAATAAAGCTATTTTTAAAAAACTGGTGGGTTTGACCAGGGCCAGGCAAACTTTCTCTGTAAAGGACCAGACAGTAAATATTTTAGACTTGGTGAGCCATACAGTCTGTTACAACTACTTGACTCAACTCTGGTCTTCTGTGAAAGTAGCCATGGACAAGATGTAGATGAATAAGAGTGGCTCTGTGCCAATGAATCTTTACTTATGGACACTGAAATTTGAATTTCATACAGATTTCACATGTCACAAAATTCTTCTTTGGATTCTTCTCCCAGCTATTTAAAAATGTAAAAGCTATTCTTGGGAGATTGGGATTGACATATATATACTAATATGTATAAAATAGATAAGTAATAAGAACCTGATGTATAAAAAAAAAATAAAATTCAAAAAAATTTTAAAAAAATAAAATAAAAGCTATTCTTAGTTTGTGGACTCTATAAAAAACAGGAAGGGGGTCATATTTTGCTGACCCTGGACTAAATGCACCTAATCCTCCCTCCTTCATGGCTTCAAGTACTAAGGAAATCTCTCTCCCTTACAATCCCCATGAACAAGAGTCAGTTTTGATTCCCCTTTCAGTTTTTCCCCCACACTCACTACCATTCCTATGCATGGCTTTCCAACACCCTGGGAAATACAAACCCAGCCAAGTACTCAACAGCAGGAAAACCTCCTGGACTCCATTTCCAAAATAGAACATCAACTTGGTAAGAGTTGAGGGCTCACCATGTGTTCTTTATAAATGCCACTCACCTTTGGGCACTGAGTGGATAGAGGAAAAGGCTTGGGAACAGAGAATATAAGAGAGTAAGGCAAACTCATGCCTCCTCTTTAAGAACATTCTGGTTCCTAATCAACTCTAAGAGGGAGAATTTAGGCTTATGTGTCAATGAGCAATATATTAAAAAAAAATCCTTAAGAGCAGAATCTCATTTTAGAGCATGATGGTACCACAAGAGAAGGCAGAAGGGATGAGTGAAGACATGAAGCCTCTATTAAGAGGCATTTGTTCATTCATTTGCCCAACCAGCATCTTCTGAGTAGTGACTATATGGCATTGCCTATGCTGGTATCTGAGGACACAGAGATTAATCAGACATATTGAAAGCACCTGGGTGAGTCAGCTATATGGGGGAAAGTCAGTCCCTGAAGGCAAGAACCACTGTCCTATGTGGAGGAAAGGGCTATGGCTCAATCCCAAAGGCAGAGCCCAGAAACACTTTCTCCAATCCTCTCAACCCCACACTGCCTGAGACCTCACAGAATTTTCCACTCTGAACTAATCAGGGAACTTGCTCACCACCCAGAGATATCAGAAGACTTGTGAAGGGACATACAGGAAAAAACCTCACCGATACAGACTCGAATCCCATCTCTGCCACTTACTCACCACATCACTTTAAGTCTGTAAAATGCAGACTACCTCACAGTTACAGTGTGGAGACAATGAGATCATGTAAGGCACAGTCCCTCACAGTACCTTTATGTAGAAGGTGCTTCAGGAATGTTTGACTATTCTGAACCTGGGTCGCTTGGCAAGAGGGGTCACACTGTGGAAAATGATGTATCCTGAGTGAACCAGCTCTGAGTCCCAGCAGCTTCTAAGCCCCTCCTTCTCAAGATGCAGGGCTGCTAGGTGAAAGAGGGCCTGGTTCTTACCCGATCATGCCATGCTGCTGAGGTGCATGCCTACCTGACCTACACCCGGGAGGGCCTGAGGCTGCTGGGCACTGAGGGCAGAAGAGGACAAGCTGCGTACCAACTGCTACTATTGAAATGTTCATACAGCGTTATGGTTTACAAAGGCTTCTTTATCTTATTTGAGCCTTACACCAGCCGTCAAAGGGATGTATTACCGGTATCGCTGTCTTGTAGATGAAGAAACTATTCTCTAGACATCTCCCTACTTGATGTCTCCCAAACTTGCCCTTTTCTTTTTTTGCCTCCTGCCTTTACTCATAAAGTTCATCTTTCCTGGAATGCTTTTCCTTCTTTCTTCATTGGTAAACCTGGCTCCCCTTTGAAAACCAAGTTCCAGTTTTATCTGCTTGGCAAGGCCTGCTCCTGACATACCTTCAGTCAGAATTAGAGCCATCTCTGTTTAAAATCCTTCTAGCTCATCATCTTTGGGATAAAATCCAAGTTTCTCAGTATGGCAAGAATCTGGCTTATGCCTGCCTCTCCAACCTCATTTCCAACCTCTCCCTCCCTGCCCCACCATTACCTTCTATGCTCAAAGTAAAACAACCACTGATTCACAGATCCCAAAGGGACATCATACTCATTCCTCCACTTGCTATACCTTTCTCTTCCCAAGGCTAACTCCTATTCATCTCAGGCATCACCTCTTCTGTGTCGTCTTTCCTGGCACCCTAGGATGGGTTGAATTCCCTCTTCTGTACTTACAGAGCATGCAGTGCTCATCTCTGGTCACAATACCTGTTAGGATTGAACACGTGTGTCTTTCTGCCTCACTAATACGTGAGCTCTCCGCAGGTAGAAAATTTGTCTTCCTTATTAGTCTTTGCATACCCAACATCCAGCACAGACCAGACACTAAATATGTTTAGAGAAGGAAGACAGAAATAAGGGGATGGGGAACACGAGGACAAATAAGGGGTGGTGGTGGTCATGGAGCCTCAAGTGAATCAGACATTGCATTGGAAACCAGTTGTTTCTAATGCCATTAACTACACAGAATGTGATGCACATGCAGATACAGACATGCACTGAGAGACTGGCATAAATATAAATACATATAGACAAACAAACACAAACATCAGTTAGGTCTGAAGACAAGCAGGACCTTGGAAGCCAGTGGCTGATTCCTCCTTAGACAGGAAGATCCAGAAGCTTACTTAATACCTGAAGCAGATGTTTTCTCTCTTTGCTGGCTTGACCATTTCTGGCCGTAGATGACCCTTGCATTCTGCCTACCACTTTGTAGGGTCCAGACCCTGCCTAGACTAACAGCAGCTTTGGACTCCTGATCATACTTCCTGGCTCTGTTTTTGCCCCCAGGTCCTGCACACTGTACTGCACTGTAACCTTTGGCTCCTAATCTTCTCCTTGATCTCTGACCTGGCTCATGGGCCTTCTCTCAGCTCCTACCTCCTTGGCTCAGTGTTCCTCCCCTCCTCTACTTCTTATGCACACAGACACATCTAAATACAGAAAGGCACAAAATGATGTATACACACCCACAAAGAAACAAACACAAAGGCACATATAGACATATACACATATATGGACACACACACACACACACACACAGAAGCCTTACAAGTACAACTAATCCCTGCCATTAACAGGATTGCCATCCAGAATAGACAAAGCAGACTCACCAACAAAGATGGGAGGAAGGAAAACAACAGTCTGCTTAGTGAGAAAGAATTTCCCTATCTGTCAAAGCAAACCACCGTCTGGGTTTTCCTGGAAACATGAGTGGAACCATCTGGGGGAGCTGCTGCGTCACCCTGTATCTGGCTAAGGCACTAGGACAGATTGCAAACGACGCTTACTCCCTCTGATGTGTAGCTCAGTTTGTCTAGCAACCGGTACCCCTCCCTGAGTGCTGGCTGACAATGTGTCTTCTGCTACACCAGCACGTTAGATTACCTCACCCCTATTCCTCTTGAAACTCCCACAGTCTCCTGTGCACACCACCATTACAGCCCTGAAGATGCGCTGTTGTTATTGCCAGTTTACATATCTGCCTCTCTCACTAGCCTAAGGGCTTATGAATGGCAAAGAGTGTCTTATTTTCATCTCTATTCTATTCTACAGATGAGGAAGGTGAGCCTCCAAATTACTTGGCCTTATAGCTAGTATGCTGCCAAGCTTGCATCTGAACTCAGGTCAGACTCCACAGCTCATGCTTAGACTTTTAAAAGTCAATTTCCAGATACTCTGTTCTAAGAAACTCATAAAATGCCAGGAAGCCCTCCTAGAAGTTAGGGCTGAATGCCTGAGGAAGGCCACAGAACTTGGACTCACTGGGGTTGTAGCCTGGAAGCTGACTATGAGGTACCCCTGGTGAGTGAATGCTACAGCCATCCATAATTAAGTATTTACAAGGAAAAATGGGGATAGGTCATTTCCCTAGCCTAAAGAGCACGTTTTAGCTGAAGGATGATCTCTCATGGTATCAGTCATCTCTGTTCTGTCCAAAGGGTCTGAGCAGACTTCAATCTGTGCTTTGTCTGAATTAAGGGCAGGCAGTCAGAATGTTCCACAAGGCAGGAGATAAGATGGTGACTGCACCAGGAGATAGGCAGGGAGCTAGAAGGCAAAAAAACAGCGAAGTGCCTCCAAACTGTAACAGTCCTTTAGGTCAAAGAAGAGTTATTGCAGCAGCAGAAATGTATACATCGAAACCCATGCTGAGGTTATTTGAATAATTGTGTGCAAGTTTTTTCTGCCCTACTTTTCATATAGTAAACTTAAAAAAGCAAAACAAAAAAAACCTCTAGGCTGTCAAAGCTGTTCAAAGAGGAAACAAGGAAAATCTATGTTCAGGGACCAAGGGGAGAACTCTGCTTCTGAGGGGCCAGCATGGTAGCAGTACTAGATATCAGAGGAAGGCCCTGAGCACAAGGCAAACCCAGGAAAAATAAAACTGGGGCCAATTAGCCAGCTGCCTTTGATATCTCCTGTCATGGAGCTCCATATGATAAGGGTCAAGAATTGGATTCAGGTCCCTGGTGTGTGGGTGAGAGAGAATTACCACCTGGCTCTCCCTTAGCTTCCCCAGAAGTGACAACTATAAAAGAAAGAGAAAGAAGGGAGGGAGGAAGGGAGGGAGGAAGGGAGGAGGGGAGGGAGGGAGGAGAAAGAAATCCTCCCAAAGGCTGTTCAGTCTGGTGTCCTCAAAAGCCATCTACACCTGCCCAACAGAGGGAACCTAGCTGTCAGCTAGCTAACCAGGGATCTCTGCTTCCAGAAACCATGGTAATTCAGACTTAGAAGCACCTCTTCATACCTGTCAAAGTAAGGAGTGGGGGAAAGGGAGATAGAAGTCAACATGGTTTTCAATGTGTTTTCTACAGAGCACTAGGGATTCTTATGGATTGGGCTACAGAAAAGCAAGTGGAAGGTGATCACTACTCCAACCAATGTAGTGACACTTCTATTTTTTTAACATCTTCATTGAGATATAATGCACATACCATCTTAGTGTACAGCTCAAGGGTTTTTAGCATAATCACAGAGGTGTACAATCACCACAAGTCTGAAACATTTTCATCAGCCTGAGGCAGATGTGAGTTGCAATAACCCAAAAAAATGGATAACTGTGAGCTAATTCAGTCTGTTTCCTTATCAGTTATATGGAAAAATCACTGTGTACCCCACAGTAGACGTTTCTTGTAAAGATGACATGAGCGATTGTATGTAGAAGCACCCAGCACAGGCCTAGCACATTTCAGGCGGGTAGGAGTAGAAGAAGTAGTAAGTAATACTACTACTGGGAACTAAGCCACAGGCTGGGGACTCTCTATGCACAAGTTCATTTCGTCTGTGCCATAACCTTTCAAGGTAAGGATTACTGTCCCCATTTGACAGTGAGGAAACGAAGCTCACAGAGTTTAACAAACTTCCCAAGGTCATACAACTATTAACTGTACACCTAAAACCCTCGTCTTTCTTGCTCCAATGTCTGTGCATGTCTTTGCTCAGTCACACAGCCTTTCAGCAGCCTCAGCAGCGTCTTTTCCTTTCTTCAACACCCCTGTGTTATGTTTTTCTCTGTCTTTCCTAATATTTTAACTATAGTGATTTTACCTCCATCCAGATTCTGTATATGATTCATAGCACAGGGCAGAGGGATAGGGAAGCAGTCACAGAGGAGGTCAGACACACACATCATACACAAACGCCTGGAGCCCAGACCCTAGCAACTTCTAGAAACAGCCCACCATTGACTCAGCTGCTATCCTGGCCAGGAACTCACAAGTCAAAAGCACCCTGTCCCCCATACCACTGACCAGCCAACTCTATACTCTTGCTCTGCCCTAGTGAAACAATTTAAGGAGCACACACAGATAAGATAGAATCTTTGCTTTCAAATTCAAAAAAATGTAACTCATCACCTTTGTGTGCAAGGCCCTGCAACAAGCACTGTGGGAGAAGCAGTGATCCATGAGACCTGGTTCCTGCTCCTGGGAGGCATTCACAGTCTGGTAGGACAGACAAGGATGCACCCAACTAATTACAATATGGAGCAAAGCAATATGCCAGATGCGGGCTTCATGCCAAGTACTCTGGAGCATGGGAGAGGAAGGATTACTTCCCACTGTAGGGGAACAAACAAGATTTCTTGGAGGCAGCATTTAATCTAGGGCCAGTAGTTCTCAGCCAGGAGCAATTCTATTCCCCAGGGCGACTGACAAGTGGCAATAAAAAAAGTTTGGTTGTCACAACTTGGGTGGTGTGGGGCGTGGGGTGGCTGCTCTTAGCCTCTAGTGTAGAAAGGCTAGGGATGGTGCTAAACATCCCACAACCTGGCCCAAAACGTCAGCAGTGCTGAGGCTGAGAAACCCTGATTAGGCCTTGGAGGACAAGTAGAATTTTTTCAGGCAAAAATGGGAAACAGAGTGATGCCAGGATGAGGGTTTATCTGGAGCAAAGGCACAGTGATGAGAGATTAAGAGGATGTTTGAGATGGCTGCAGCATAGAGTAAGGGAATGCAGGGTATAAGAGGAACTAGTCAGGCGAGCTAAATTCAGACTGCAGGAACCCTGGCGGGCAGGTCAGAGTTTAGATTAGTTTAGTAAGTGAAGGTAAGCCACACTTACAGTTTCATCATCTCTAAAACAGAGTTAATAACACCGAGCTCATAGAGTGGTTGAGAAGTAAATGAAACTGCATATATACTCAGCTGGCACAGGACTTATTACGTGGTAGGAATGTTACTTTTCCACCACACTCCCTTTACAAGGTAGGACTAACGATCAGAGTCGTGCTTTAGCAATTCCAGTATTAGTGCAAAAAGACAAACTTATAGGCAACAATACAATCAAAATCATTGGGGTACAAAGCAAGACATTCTAAGTGCTAAACGAGTGATGTAGACTGCTACAGGAGTTAGTACTGAGATGAGAGAGATCAGTGGGGGAAGAAAGCCAGGCAAGGTTCATGAAAAGTGAAGCTGGGGCATTCCAGAGGACACCTAAGACCAATACACACAGAGCCAGGGGTTGGAGGGAGGGATATAAAAAGTTAATTCCCAGAAAGGAGAACTATCTGAGCAAAGAAAGGCATCTGGAATAAACATGGAATGACTATGACCCAAAGAAGGACAAGAGTCAGATCAGAGTGGTAGGAGGTATGTCTAGAGAGACTTACAGGCTAAGGCCAGGGAATTCCCTGGTGGTCCAGTGGTTAGGACTTGGCACTTTCACTGCCATGGCCCGGCTTCAATCCCTGGCCAGGGAACTAAGACCCCACAGGCCGCACAGCATGGCCAAAGGGAAAAAAAAAAAAAAAAGGTTAAGGCCAGATTTGAAGGGATGGCGTGCCAGGCACAGGAAGTCAGATGGAATACGAAAAGGAAATTAAACTGTAACTTAGAAAGATCACTGGCAGCATGTACATGTGCTGGTGAAGGAGAAACTAAAGGCAACGGAATACTGAGGGGTGTCTACAGCTATCTGGATACAAAGAATGAAGCCACAAGCCTCAGGAGGTAATAACAATCATTGTTAGTCATGATGATAACTTCTGAGCATAATGCAGCTACTTATCTTCGTCCAAATTAACCCACGCTGGCCACAGCACTGGCTATGTGTGAGAAGCTCTTAGGGCTCTGTATACTGCCCCTCCAGCCCAATTCCTACTGGGCCTCTGGCTATTGCAAGTGGAACTGCCGGCTGCACCCCTTCGGGTTGTTTCCCCAGCCCTGATTCCACCTGGCGCCAGAGTCCATCCTTCCTCAACCCTCACAGTCTCCCAGGACCTAGCATGCTTCTTGGTGGAACAATTTTAAAAAGGTAAAAAACAGGTCAACTTTCACCATGCTAAAGTCAAGCAGATCTGATGACACTACTACAGCATGGCCTTGTTCAAAATCCTCTAGCCTTCCAGACGGGTAGGGGAAAATCAAAAGTTCTCACCTAGACCTTTTTTAAAATAAAGGCATAGGCAGGAGGCTGAGTGAGCTAACAGAGAAGTTGTGGCCTCCAGAAACGTGTGACTCTGCTCTATCACGTGCCATTTCCCTTAACATCAGCTACTCGGGTGAAGACAGAACTACCTCCTGCAGGGTCCTGGCCCTAGCCGTGTCAACCGAGCTGCTGGGGGTGGCTCCCAGAGCTGAACACTGTGGTGCCCTGGGATGATGAGAGAGCTGATTTGGAATTCTTGCGATACAAGCCAGCCCTCACTATCTGTACCATCACGCTGAGGGAGGAAAAAACATGAATTTAGAACCTATCACGCGCCAGCCCTTGTGCTTAGGGCTTTGAATACATTAAATTCTTACAACAACCCTGCAAAGAGTTACCCTCCTCAAATAGCTGAATAATTGAGGCTCAGAGAGGTGAAGTTATTTGGCTATATGTCACATAGCCAGTAAGTGGCAAAGCCAGGTTTTGAACACAGGCCTATCTCTATCAAAATGTAGGTTCTATCTGATGATAACAACAATAATAATAACAACAAAAACTAACTTTTATTGAGCCTATTCTATATGCCAGGCATTGTACTAAGTGCTTTATATGCATTATTTCATTTAATCTTCACAACAACTTCATGAGGTACCTACTATTATCACTCTACTTTTTTTTTTTTTAACATCTTTACTGGAGTATAACTGCTTTACAATGGTGTGTTAGTTTCTGCTGTATAACAAAGTGAGTCAGCTGTATATATACATATATCCCCATATCCCCTCCCTCTTGTGTCTCCCTCCCACCCTCCCTATCCCACCCCTCTAGGCGGTCACAAAGCACGAGCTGGTCTCCCTGTGCTATGCGGCTGCTTCCCACTAGCTATCTATTTTACATTAGGTAGTGTATATATGTCCATGCCACTCTCTCACTTCTTCCCAGCTTACCTTCCCCCTCCCACTGTCCTCAAGTCCATTCTCTATGTCTGCGTCTTTATTCCTGTCCTGCCCCTAGGTTCTTCAGAACCATGTTTTTTGTGTTTTTTTTAGATTCCATATATATGTGTTAGCATACAGTATTTGTTTTTCTCTTTCTGACTTACTTCACTCTGTATGACAGACTCTAGGTCCACCCACCTCACTACAAATAACTCAATTTCGTCTCTTTTTATGGCTGAGTAATATTTCACTATATATATGTACCACATCTTCTTTATCCATTCATCTGTCAGTGGACACTTAGGTTGGTTGCATGTCCTGGCTATTGTAAATAGTGCTGCAATGAACATTGTGGTACATGACTCTTTTTGAATTATGGTTTTTCAGGGTATATGCACAGTAGTGGGATTGCTGGGTCGTATGGTAGTTCTATTTTTAGGTTTTTAAGGAACCTCCATACTGTTCTCCATAGTGGCTGTTATCAATTTACATTCCCACCCGCAGTGCAAGAGGGTTCCCTTTCCTCCACACCCTCTCCAGCATTTAGTGTTTGTAGATTTTTTGATGATGGCCATTCTGACTTGTGTGAGGTGATACCTCATTGTAGTTTTGATTTGCATTTCTCTAATGATTAGTGATGTTGAGCATCCTTTCATTGTGTTTCTTGGCAATCTGTATATCTTCTTTGGAGAAATATCTATCTCAGTCTTCTGCCCATTTTTGGATTGGGTTGTTTGTTGTTTTGATATTAAGCTGCATGAGCTGCTTGTATATTTTGGAGATTAATCCTTTGTCAGTTGCTTCATTTACAAATATTTTCTCCCATTCTGAGGGTTGTCTTTTCATCTTGTTTATGGTTTCCTTTGCTGTGCAAAAGATTTTAAGTTTCATTAGGTCCCATTTATTTATTTTTGTTTTTATTTCCCTTTCTCTAGGAGGTGGGTCAAAACGGATCTTGCTGTGATTTATGTCATAGAGTGTTCTGCCTGTTTTCCTCTAAGAGTTTTATAGTATCTGGCCTTACATTTAGGTCTTTAATCCATTTTGAGTTTATTTTTGTGTATGGTGTTAGGGAGTGTTCTAATTTCATTCTTTTATATGTAGCTGTCCAGTTTTCCCAGCACCTCTTACTGAAGAGGCTGTCTTTTCTCCATTGTATATTCTTGCCTCCTTAATCAAAAATAAGTTGACCATATGTGTGTGGGTTTATCTCTGGTCTTTCTATCCTGTTCCATTGATCTATATTTCTGTTTTTGTGCCAGTACCATACTATCTTGATGACTGTAACTTTGTACTATAGTCTGAAGTATAGTACATATAGAAGTATGTACTATACTCTCATTCCTCCAGCCCCATTTTTCTTTCTCAAGATTGCTTTGGCTATTTGGGGTCTTTTGTGTTTCCATACAAATTGCAAAATTTTTTGTTCTAGTTCTGTGAAAAATGCCAGTGGTAGTTTGATAGGGATTACAATGAATCTGTAGATTGCTTTGGGTAGTAGAGTCATTTTCACAATGTTGATTCTTCCAATACAAGAACATGGTATAGCTCTCCATCTGTTTGTATCATCTTTAATTTCTTTCATCAGTGTCTTACAGTTTTCTGCATACAGGTCTTTTGTCTCCTTAGGTAGATTTATTCCTAGGTATTTTATTCTTTTTGTTGCAATGGTAAATGGGTATCACTCCACTTCTAATGAGGAAACTGAGGCTTAAGGAGATTAAGTAACTTCACAAAGTTTCCACAGCTGGTAAAGGGAGAGCCAGGTTTAAACCTGGGTCTGTGTGACTCTGCAGCACAAGCTTTTAACCCTGTGCTATTCTACACCAGACACCACAGACACTAACAGAAGGTTAAGTATATTTTGCAGCTTCCCAGGCTCATACTAACGTACCCATCTCCACCCCACAAAATGTGTGATCACACTCTTGCATAAGACTCCCATCTCAGCCTGACAACATGCTTGCTACAGTGATATTGGTCAGTCATTCCACACACGAACATTAAAATACAATTGTCAGGGACTTCCCTGGTGGCGCAGTGGTTAAGAATCTGCCTGCCAGAGCAGGGTACACAGGTTCGAGCCCTGGTCCCAGAAGATCCCACATGCCACGGAGCAGCTAAGTCCATATGCCACAACTACTGAGCCTGCACTTGAGAGTCCGTGAGCCACAACTACTGAAGCCCGTGTGCTTAGAGCCTGTGCTCCACAACAAGAGAAGCCACCACAATGAGAAGCCCACGCACCACAACGAAGAGTAGCCCCTGCTCGCCACAACTAAAGAAAGCCCACGTGCAGCAATGAAGACCCAATGCAGCCAAAAATAAATTTAAAAATATATATACAATTGTCAGATGTAGGTAGCTTTCCTGGAAATATAGAGGAAACAGAAAGGTGGCAATAAGTAGCATTCACTGAGCCTGAATTGTGTGTCAATGCTATGCTGGGAACATTTTAAATTAACATATGATGAAATTAACTGTGGTGGAGGGCACAGGGGGAATATGGTCCCATGAGTTTTAGTACCTATGTAGATTCTTATAACTGCTCCACAGTCCAGACATGGGACAGTTCCATTACCAAAAAAACACTCCCTCATGCTGCCCCTTTGTAATCAAACCCTCCCCACACCCCTAACCCATGGTAACCACTGATCTGGCCTCCATCCCTATAGATTTGCCTTTCTTAGAATGTCATTAGATGTTATCATATAGTATGTAACTATCTGAGATGGTTTCCTTCACTCAGAGTAACGCCTTTGAGATTCATCTATGCTGTGTACATCAACAGTTCATTCCTCTTATTGCTGAGTAGTTTTCTATAGTTTGTTTTATCCATTCACACACTGAAGGACATCTGATTTGTGTCCAGTTTTTGGTGATAATGAGTAAAGCTGCTATAAACATTTGTGTACAGGTTTTAATACAAATATAAATTTTCTCTTATCTATCAGGGTAAATACCTAGAAGTAGAACTGCTGAGATATGTATTAAATTGTGTTCGGCTTTATAAGAAACTCTGTAAGAGTTCTAGTGGCTCTTCCTCCTCACATAGTACTTGGTTTTGACTACTTTTTAATTTTACCCATCCAAATAGGTGTATAGTGATATCTCATTGTGGGTTGTTTTTTTTTTTTTTTTTTGGCTGCACCGGGTCTTAGTTGCAGCATGCGTGTTCTTTAGTTGTGGCATGCAAACTTTTAGTTGAGGCATGCATGAGGGATCTAGTTCCCCAGCCAGGGATCGAACCCAGGCCCCCTGCATTGGGAGCACAGAGTCTTACCCACTGGACCACCAAGGAAGTCCCTCAATGTGGTTTTAATTTGTACATCCCTAATAGCTAATGATATTGAGCATTTTTTCATACGCTTATTTGCCATGCATATATCTTCTCTGATGAAGTGTCTGCTCAAATCTTGCCTCATTTTTTATTGAGTTGCTTGCTTTCTATTGATGAGTTTTGAGAGTTCTTTATGTGGACTGGGAACTTTTAACAGCACTTTTCTCACTTAATCCTGATAGCAACGCTGCAAGGGTAGGAATCATTAACCACCATTTTACCCTGAGAAAACCAAAGGGAAGTCACTAAACTACTATAACCTGATCACAGTTCTGCCTAATTTCAAAGTTTACTTATCACTTAATCACCTATGACATACGTATTACTAGAATGCAAGCTCTATTAAAGCAGGGATCTTATCCGCTTTGTTCATCATGGAATCTATAGCCCTACAACAGTGCCTCACACATAACAGGTATTCAATAAGAATTTGTTTAATGGCTGAACAAATGTCCTTTATTTTCCACGTAGGCTCCACAGAAGAAAATAAAACTGCTCTCAAACTGTCTGGTCCAGTCAAGGGGACAGTGGTTTTAGGAAGGCTCTTGTCTGCCCGCCTCAGACTATCAGGACAGGCTGAAGTGCCATCCCACTGCTGCAAATCCTTTGCCCAGAGGCAGTATCCCTACCAAAGGTCTCAGTAGAACACAGGTCATGAATTCCCACACTGCCAGGCTGGTAGAACTCCCTGTCAGCTTTGCAAGGAGGACACCAGCACCAATAGTGCCATCTTGCTCATCTGAAGGGCCCACAATCCATAGCCTCTGCTACCTAGGACAAAAGCAAGCAACGATGACACTTGAGAAGTCAAATTGGCTTCCCCCCACACAAATGACTATATATTGTCTATAAAATGGCTGCTGAGTCTCAGTTTACCAAAAGTCTAATTTCATAGCTTACAGCAGAGATAGAAAGATCAGAAATGAGAATGAATCAAAGAAGAGATAGAAAACTATAAAAAGAAATCACAACAATGCATACAGGAATGTAAGCACTGGGGTAACAGTGCAAGAAGCCCTGAAGACATGCTTTGAATAATCCAAAGAAAGTAACAATCTGTTCACAGTAATCTGTAAGAAGGAAAACTTACTTCGAAAATGGCTAAGAGTTTTAAATATCTAGAAATGAGGTTATAGTTCAGTTATCTGAAAAACTTACCGATATGAAGCTGAATAAATGAGACCTTAATAGAGTATCCCAGCAGACTTCTTCTAGGGTCCTTGGGTAATCAGCAATTCTTTTAAGCAGGACATAAAAATCTCAGGTCCCTGATGGCCAGCACAACCAGGGTTTCATCTCTTGTGTCTCAGCATCCATAATCTAATATTCCAAGCTCTGAGCTGCCCACCCAATGGTCTAGTTAGATCATGAACTCCATATATGTTGAGACTGACTTAAACACACACACTTTGCTACCATGACTTTCTCTTTCAAAGAGAAAGTAGCTTGTGAATGATCATGAGACCCCAGACTGGTAGGCCCCTCTGCCCACCAGAGGCCTAGACTGTAGGGAGAGCAGCTGAAGCCAAGGCAGGCAGAAGCTACACTGAAAAAGAACAGCTCACCACTGGCACAGGGAAAAGCAGGGTGACAGCTTTTGTGTTATTTTAGAACAGTTTGTGCTGATGAGCTTTTTGTTGTGGTACATTCCTCTAAAAAGAACATTTTCTTCCTCCCTTCATTGACAAAGTAATTCAGCAGAAAGTGAAAAAAGAAGGAGGAGCGGATGACAAAGATATCCAGGAATTTGTGGATCTTGGATCATATCACCTTCTTGACTGTGGTGCCACGCATCTCCCAGTCCTGTGGTCAGGAAACCTGTAGGCCTCCCTCACCACCAGGAACATGGCTCTGTTCCCAGCACAGACAAATAAAATGTGGGTCCTCTGAGGGTCAGTGACACATCTAGATGTGACCAAAAGTTCGGATACTTTCATCATGGCTGTTGGCCTTGCTTAAGAACCTACAGCTGCCAGGTTCAGCAAGTATACATATCTCAGCCTGGTTGCCTGGGCCCCCTTTCCTTGCCAGGCTTTTGTCCTGCAGTTTTCTCCCACAGTCACTCTGTGTGACCAAACCTACCCTCCACGCTTCTTACTACCTCCACATCTTTGCTCACACTGCTTCCTGCTGTTCAGGCTGCCCCACACCTTCCACTCTCTCCCAATTCTATGTTCCCTCCAGGAAGTCTATTTTTCTCCTCTTATAAGTTCCTTAGACATTATCTAGTTCAACCTGATACAAGGATCCCCTCTGCTGACCAATCAGTGGAGTGCTGTGTTCTACTTTCCCATCTTCAGTGACAGGGAGTTCACTACCTACCTACCAAGGAAGCCTCTTCTATGACGAGATAGCACTGTGAGATGATTCTTTATTCCAGAAGAATATGCCTATATTTTACTTTCCCCACAGTGGTCCTGGTTCTGCCCTTAGCATAAGAGAAACAATACTGCAGTACTTAACAGCATAGGCTTTGAAATCAGATCTGTTCTCCTACCCAGCGTGTCCTTGAACAAAATGCTTAACCTTTCCAAAGTTCCAGTCCTTGATGGTAATACCAACTTCCTAAGGCTATCAACAAAGTTAAAAAAGTAACTATGCAAAGAGCTTAACACTGTGCCTGGCACAGAGTAAGGATTTCACTGTTATCATCGCCATCATTTAAGTCTGATTCCTCTACTTCGATTGCATTTGAAGATAGAAATTGTATTATCTGAATCTTTTCTTTTCCAGGCTAAAGTTTCTTCACTAGACTGTAAATTATATGAGGACAGATGTATCTCTATGTAATTATGTGTATTTGCTGCCACATCTCCACGTCTAGAATAGTGCCTGGCACACATATAATAGACAGTTATAAACACTGAATTGTATTGAATGCCGTCCGTTTCAGAGTTTCCATACCCTTCATCATTCATGTCACTCCTCTCTTTCACTGTTTCAAATGTTTTTGGCAACGTGAAATCCAAAGTTGAATTCACAACTTAAAGGTGGGCTAACCAGAGGAGGAGAGACTAGATTGGCCCCTCCCTCATGATATACACCATATTGCTACTAAAAGCTGGCATAACTTGCCAGCTTCACCCCATTGCTGGCTCAAGTGGAGCTTGAAAACAACTGAAGCTTTTCAGTCTTTTGACACATGATGACTTTGGGCTCTGGGCTCTGTGGAATTGGAGCTGCAGTCACGCCAAACGGTGAAACAATAACAGAGCTATTTCCACCTAGAGATTCCTCTCGCTCTTACTATCTGGACCACTCAACTGGATCCCAGCAACTGCAGTCTGGAATTCAGAATGATCTTTCTAGGAACCTTTGTTTCTTCCTCACAAATAGAGTATACGCTTCCAAAGGGCAAGATCTGACTGTCTTGCCTTCTCTTCCACATGCCAGCACAGGGCTGAGCACAGAGTAAGGACAGATGGATGCCCTCCATCTACAGCAGGATTACAGCAAGGATTCAGGGAAACTGTACAGACGAGCCTCAGGGCTCCCTCTCCTCTCAAACAGCACAGCTCGGTCAGTGTTGTGCTTCTAGCCGGTAGGCAAACAGGAGCCAGTCCAGGCACAGACACAGATGTTAAGGCCTGCACTCTGGCAGGCCGGCTCCTAGAGGCTGCTCTGCTGAGAATCACCTTCCCTGACAAGGATGCATTCCTAGAAGACAAGCCAATATCAAGAACACCTCTCCTCAGGGAACAGCCTGTCTAGACAGCTTCAGGGACTGTTCACACAGGAGGAGAAGAGAGCCACACAGGGTGAGGGAGCTCACCTCATCACTTTCTTCCACATCCACGTCACCATTGGCATCATCATCCATCAGCTTGTGGATGCTGCGGACTGCATCAAAGCTGAGCTTCTCATCCTCACTGTGGCACAGGGGCTTGTCAATCCGGCAAAACTCTGTACAGGAAAAGCAAGAGACAATATTACTGGGGGCTGCCACCCAGCTCTATTACCTACCTGTCTCACAGTCCCTGGCTTCTAGCACCTGACTCCTCACACAGCCACTTAACAGACTATTTGTACAGTGATAAAAGTATTTCATATTAACTGTCTTCCCTATTTAGGGTCAATGCTTTATTATCCTAATAGTTCCTTGGCAGGGAAGTCAAGCATAGGACTAGGAATACACTGGGATCTACACAAAGAACATGCATAAATAACTCACAAGAAAAAAATATACAAGTGAGAGAAAATACAAATAGTTGATGAACACAGGGAAAGGTCTTACTAGTAATCAAAGAAATACATATTCAAATGAAACATCATTTTTAGTCAATAAATAAATGTGAATTAATACAATCTTTCTAGAAATAGGAAAACAGGCCATTTGTTCCAAGGCCAGAGTACTACATAGTTTCCTTTTTGTTCACTTTGTCACTGCCTGTACATATAATGCCAGCCACAGGCTAACTGAGGAAACCCTTCACATCTTATGCCTTCTCCAGGACAGCTACATTCAGCAAGCATGGAGGTCTGGAGTGAAACTTCCTTCACCCACCACCATACAGTCATACAGCAATAAAACCAGCACAAGAGCCTAGCCCACCCAGTCTCTTTCATGACACTTAATCCTCTCTTACGAACCTGGAAAACACCTAGCCTGATCAAGGCACATAGCAGAAAGAGCCTGGAATCTAGTCATAGCTCTACTATGTGGCTCTAAGGAGGTCACTTCCCTTCTTCAGGCTTCAAGTTCACTATTTGAAAAAGATATTTTAACTAAAGTTTCTGGTATTTCTTCCAATTCCTAGAGTATAAAATTCCTCTTGCCTTTCGACCCTGATCTTTCTAGGCAAAATACTCTTCAGATCACCCCCAAAGAAGACAGAAGAAAAACCGTGACCTCCCAGATAACAGAAGCAGTCACAGAAGAGAAAGCAAGGACAGGGTGAAGAAGCTGTGGCTGTGAAGCCTTCTAGAAGTCCCTGATCAGAGACCGGAAACAGTAATCCATCTAATCATTTACTTGTCTGCTGGTGAGAAACAGAGACAGGATTGGACAGGTCACCTCTCTATCGCTTGCTAGTTGCTCAAATCCTTTTCAAAATGAGGAGGGGTGTAAATATTAAAATTTTTAAGTCCCAGATGTGACTCAATAAAAATATGTTGGATATTGAAGCTCACAGATGTTAACGGATGTGCCCAAAGTCAAAGGTCGCTGAAGAGGCACAGCAAGAGCCCGGGTCTGCTGACTCGCAGGCCAGCACTTCACCTGACTGCCTTTATGCCAAGGTAACCAGACAGCTTTAGTTTCATCTTCTGGAAGCCACGGACAGTAATGCTGGTAGGAAGCACACTGAAGAAATGGCTTTATAAAAGAAAAAAGTAGATAAATAGTATGCATACAAAAGAAATAAGTACCTCCATGCAACCTTATGTTCCTCTACCCTTGTCCTGGCAAGGTGGAGCTGAAAATGGAGGGTGGGGTAAAGGGGTGGTGGGTATTGAGGAAAAGAGGAGAAAGTAGCCAAAAATTAAGGAAATGTTTCTCAGTTTCCTCACCAACGAGAGCTCTTGGCATGATTGCTTCATTCATGGACTCCTATCCACAAATTACCTAGCCCCAAAAAATTGCAGTAAGTAACAACTAGTCCACAGATGAAGCACACAGCACTGAGATTAGCATAACCAACATAACACTTTCCTTCCCTTATTCCTGTTTTTATATTACTCAAAGGCATATATAATTGCCTATAAGAGCTTTTTGATCAGCATATGATATGCCCATTTAAACAACATTTATTGAGTACTCTTCATATATCAGGGTCTATAATCAGCACAGGGTATAAAGAGATGAATCAGACTTCATCTTTGCTCTCAAGGAGCTCAATTATAAAAGTGGGGGAGATAAGCAATTAAAACACTATGCACTAAGTGCCATAATAGAAAGAATTGAGGTTATGCTAGGGGTCAGCAACTTCTGTAAAAAGCCAGACAGTAAACATTCAGGATTTATGGGCCATATAGTCTCTGTGGCAGCTACTTAACTATGTCATTGAGCACAAAAACAGCCACAGACAAAACATGAGTGAGAGAACTTAGCTGTGTTCCAACAAAATTTTATTTACAAAAACAGGTGGTGGGTTGGATTTGGCCCTTGGACCATACTTTGCTGACCCCTTTTCTAGAGTTCCATAGGTAGCACACCTGAAGCACATCAGATCGACAGATTTCTGACCCAAAACAAAGAAACCTAATCTTTTCATTAGCAAGTATCCACCCACAGAATGAACCTAAGTAAAGTACTTCTATTAGGCTTTTAAAAAATAATGGGAATAGTTTACCAAGCTCTAGGGACTGGGGTCTCCAGGCTGGGCACAATTGGCCTACAGCAGGTCCAAGAAATTTGGGCTTCAAGCATCAGGCTCTAGTTTGTAACCTGATCAGACAGACAGGTGACCTTTGCTGCTGGCATCATCTGGCATAGAGAAGGATTAAAGGGATTGAGGATAAGGGAGTACAAAATCTTGATGTCCCATATGGCCATAGAATCCTGTCCAGAAAAATCATGTCAGCCAAAATTCACAAATAATTCCTTCAATGAAGCATTTTCTAGGCTGTCTCTCTCTCTCCTTCCTGAGACCTTTTCTACCTTCTCTTAATACATTCCAATCTGGCAAGATTTCCCAGACCCATCCAGAAATTACCTTAAAAGATCCACCCATTTTAGAAACACATTATTACTGCAATGAAAGAGCCCTGCACTTGGAGTCAGAACACATGTGTCAAAATCCCAGCTTCATCAGTTACAACCATACGATATTGGACAAGTTGTTTAACTTCTCTGAGCCTCCAATATCTCATTTGCAAAATAAGGATAATTAACTCTGCTGCATAGGGTTTTTGTGAGAGTTAAGCAAGACCACATTTGTTAAAACACCTAGCATAGGGCCTGCATGAAGCTGACATTAATACATTTGTAGTCTCCTTTTTTCCTCCCAGAGCAGCAAGTGAACAGTTCCCATCTTTTGCTAACTTCAGCCACTTTCCCTCTAAGACCATAAAGAATCAAACACAGGCAGTACAGTCCAATCACATTGCTCAGAGGAATGTTCTAGGTGAGCTGGCAAGCAACTCCGACAATAGCCTGTCTTCCCACAGCATTTATATGTCTATCACTGATAACATTTATCATACTGTGTTGTAGTTGTCTATTTAATTTGTCTTCCCCATAAGGGCTAGGGACTATGTACCCAGCAGCAAGAAAAGACCAGGTTCTTGGTAGATGCTCAGTAAATGTTTTCTGAATGAATAACTAAATATCAGCTCTACAATTATATATGGGATTTCTGTAGGCAGAAAAGAGAAGAATTTTAGGTAGAGAGAATAGTATAGGACCAAGTTTTAAATTTTTTGGTCTCAGGACTCCTTTTTACACTTAAAAATTGAAAATCCCTTGGGCTTCCCTGGTGGCACAGTGGTTGAGAGTCCGCCTGCTGATACAGGGGACACGGGTTCATGCCCCAGTCCAGGAAGATCCCACATGCCACAGAGTGGCTGGGCCCGTGAGCCATGGCCGCTGGGCCTGCACGTCTGGAGCCCGTGCTCTGCAAAGGAAGAAGCCACAACAGTGAGAGGCCCACGTACCACAAAAAAAAAAAAAAAATTGAAAATCCCAAACTGTATTTACTGTATTAGAAATTAAAACATAAATCCTAATATTTAGTAATTAATTCATTTTAAAACAATAAAATCTCATATACATTAATATAAACGTGTTTTAATGAAAAACAATTGTTCTCTGCAAAAAAATTCATGAGGAGAGTGGTATTGTTACACATTTTTGTAAATCTCTTTAATGTCTGACTTGATAGAAAACAGCTGTTACAGCCTCATTATATCTGTTTCCACATTCAAGGTGTTGTTTTGATTGAAGATCAAAACATAGATATGCAGTTGGAAAATGCAGGAGTATTTTAATAACCTTTCAGATAATTGTGGTCATTCTTCTCTGATACTTCACCAAAACTCAACAAGTAGGAAGTTTATTAAAGGTTAGTTACAAGGTGAAATCTGAAACTATACAGATGAACTTTTTGTACTCTATTACAATAAAATCCATTGGTCTATCTTGTACTTTGAATGGATCTTTTATCCATAGGTGATTTTTTTTTTTTTTGGCCGCACAGCATGCGGGATCAGATCTTAGTTCCCTGACAAGGGATTGAACCCACGCCCCCTGCAGTGGAAGCATGGAGTCTTAACCACTGGACCACCAGGTAAGTCCCTACCCATGGGTGATTTTGAAACATGATACACTAATCATTTGGAAACTAGTGATTCGATGAGTTAGGCAGAACTTCCAAATTTGACACAGTTCATTTATACAGTATCAAAATAATCACAATTATTAATATCACCACTGATTTCATCAGAAAAGCTGTAAATCTGGAGAAGCTGTCAAGTTCACAGTGGCAGATACAAGTTTTCCCAAACTCTTATTTTCAATTAAAAGCTGGAATTTTATCACTGGCAACAAATACTATCAGTTGTTTTCCTTAAAGTAGCAGACCCACTTCATTCATTTTCAAGAAGATGTCTGCCAAAAGCATAAGTCTGAGTAATTGCAATTTGTCAGTTATTCTTTCAAGTAAAACTAGTGTTCCCCGAGAAAAGGAGGTAGTTCAGCTTGCAACTCAATCACACAAATGCATTTCCTTGAGATAAACATCAGGCTCCTACATGCAGCAAAAGTGCTTTATGCATACTTCCTGTTTTATCACACAGAATACTAAAGAGACATGTATTCATGGGATACAATTTAATAAAATTAATAAATTTTTACTTCTCTATTAAAAGCTTAAAAAAAACTGAGAGGGCGTGGAGGTGAGGAATGCAGTGATTATTGGCACAATTTTGTGCCACTCTTTTGACTCCTGTTAAGGTGCCAGCAGTTTTACCTACTAATTTCTTCTGCACCAACAGTGCAAAAGTACACACGATGGAAAAAGCAAATAGCATCTTAGTATTATTATTAAATGGCTTTGACCTTCTGGATCCCCACAAAGATCTTGGTGACCTCCAGTGGTCTGCAGACCACACTTTGTTAACCACTGGTGGACAAAACCACAAAGGCTTTTCCCTCATGTCCAAATCTCCTCTCCTTTCTCAAGACAGAGCTAATCATTTACTGTTTTATGCTCCAAAGCACTCTGTACATAACTCTGTTATATTAATTCTCATGCTCTGAGTTGTTTGCATGCCACATCCAGAAAAGGGCAAGGACTAAATTTGACTCACTCTATCCTCCAGGGCCCAGCATGGCACCATCACTAATATCCACCTTGTCAAGTATGAAATCAGTAAGTGCTGGCTGAACGAATGAATGCGTGAATGAATGGATTCATAACAAACCACCTCCCCAAAAGGCAACAGAATTCTTGAGGGCAACCCACCAGTTCCCACCACCAATATCCACCATCCACCTAATGCCTCTCCTCTCCCAGCACTACCGTGCAGAGCCACTACAGTTGAGCTGGACAATGGATTATCTGATGTGAGACACAAGCCTAGAGGGAAAGAAATGAGAGAAACAGCAGTCAAGGAAGAAGGTAGAGAGAAGGAGGAGAGAAGGGCACTGGTCAGACTGGTCCTCAGCGCTTGGCTGGAACCTGAGGGGAATCTGGATGGAAATGGCTAAATTTTACCAACAGGGGCCTCATCTCTGAAAATAATTTCTCCCCCTTCACCCTCCACCCCCCAGCCAGGACTGGCAGGCTTTGCAGTGACTCTGATGGGATCAGAATCCACCCTTACCCTTAGAAAGGGCTCAAAAGACTGTAAGACTGAGAGCATGAGCCCTAGGAAGACTTTCAGATTTGACCAAGGACCATGAGGTTCCAGAGATAAAACAGCCTGGAACCTAGAATGAGGATGGGGCTGGGGAGGAGGACAGGGGAGCCTCTAGACAAAAATGTGAAGGCTGAGAAGGGGAACTGGCTTGGGACATGGAACTGGCAAGAAAATGTCCCCCCTGGAATACCGCATGTAGCAGGCCTAGCCACAGAGGAAAGAGGAGTCCTCTTTGAGGAAAGAGGATTCCTGGGCTGTGTAAAATCCAGCCTACCTGAGGGATGTTCCTTCCCCTGTTAGAACATCATGTCCTCATATCCAAGAAGAGGCCCAGCTCTTCTCAGCAGGGGGCAGGAACTGAGAAGCGCTTCCCTTCTAGACAAAGCTGGCACTGGTTTCAGCTACCCAAGCAGCACTGACCCAAAAGACTTCTGACCATGCTCACTTCTCCTCAGAGGGAGAATACATAAAAAATAACCCATACAGCACCAAGAGTGAACCCTAACGTAAACCACGGGCTTTGGGTGATTACAACGTGTCGATGTAAGTTCATCCTTGGTTAAAAAAAAGAAGCACCATTCTGGTGAGAAATGTTGATAACGGGGCTGGCTATGCACGTGTGGAGGCAGAAGCTATATGGGAAATCTCTACCTGCCTCTCAATTCTGCTGTAATCATAAAACTGCTTTAAAAAATAAAGTCTTAAAAAAAAACATAGCCTGTAATATGTGTGTGATTGGTAGAGATTTTGTTCAATTCTTATTAGCCTGCTTTTAAAAATATTACATATGTTGATTATAATGTGAGATAATTATATTCTCACTCTAACCTGAGATTTGAATACTCCAGTAACAGTTGTTTATTTTACTTTTTTCATTTTCTCTTTTTTTTAATTAATTTTTATTGAAATATAGTTGGTTTACAATGTTGTGTTAGTTTCCACTGTACAGCAAAGTGAATCAGCTATACGTATACATATATCCCCTCTTTTTTGGATTTCCTTCCCATTTAGGTCACCACAGAGCACTGAGTAGAGTTCCCTGAGCTATGCAGTAGGTTCTCATTAGTTACCTATTTTATACATAGTGTCAATAGTGTATATGTGTCAATCCCAATCTCCCAATTCATCTCACCTCCGCCCCGCTCCTTTCTCCCCTTGGTTTACATACGTTTGTTCTCTACATGTGTCTCTATTTCTATTTTGCAAATAAGATCATCTGTACCATTTTTCTAGATTCCATATATATGCATTAATATATGATATTGGTTTTTCTCTTTCTGACTTACTTCACTCTATATGACAGTCTCTAGGTCCATCCACGTCTCTACAAATGACCCAACTTCGTCCCTTGTTACGGCTGAGTAATATTCCATTGTATATACGTACCAAGTCTTCTTTAACAGTTGTTTAATTTATATTAAACATAATTAAAGAAAGTCATCAGTGGAAAAACGATAATCCATAGCATCAACTATATATAAAGCTCCAATGAGCAACATAGTGAGATATACCTCTGAGTTTCAGCATTTCTGACTTTGTACCTCATGTAGGCTTAACACGGTCAGCTTACAGCTGCAGTTATCTGAGGGTATCTGAGGGCAGAGCTATGTCTTTTTCATTTTTTCATAGCACCTACTACCACCTCACACATGATATATTTGTTCATTTATTTGCTTATTGTCTGTCTCCCTCCAATAGATGTAAGGTTCACAAGCAAGGACTTTTTTTGTTTACTGCAGTATCTCCAGGGACTCATATAGTGTCTGGCACATAGTAGGTATTCAATATAGCTTTGTTGAATGAATGAATAAATCTTTGTCTTCCCTAATGTGCAGAGCAGACTTCTCCTCTCTACCTGACTTTTTTTTTAAATAAATTTATTTATTTTATTTATTTTTATTTTTGGCTGTGTTGGGTCTTCGTTGCTATGCACAGGCTTTCTCTAGTTGCATTGAGTGGGGGCTACTCTTCATTGCGGTGCACGGCCTTCTCATTGCGGTGGCTTCTTTCGTTGCAGAACACAGGCTCTAGGCGTGCGGGCTTCCATAGTTGTGGCTCGAAGGCTCAGTAGCTGTGGCTCGTGGGCTCTAGAGCACAGGATCAGTAGTTGTGGCGCACGGGCTTCGTTGCTCCGCAGCACGTGGGATCTTCCCGGACCAGGGCTCGAACCCGTGTCCCCTGCATTGGCAGGCGGATTCTTAACCACTGCGCCACTAGGGAAGCCCCTCTACCTGACTTTTAAATGTTGGACTTTCAAAGAATTCAGGCTCAGTCCTAGGCTCTGTTCTCATACTATACTCTCTCCTAAGTAATCTTACCTCTCCCCATAGCTTCAACTACCCTTTAAAGAAATTACTAGCCATTACCAGCTCCCAAAAAACAAAATGATGTTTCTGGTTCAAGTTTCACTTTTGGCCTACAGAAACCCACAGACTCCAACTACCTACTAAGCATCTCCATGTGGATGTGTAACAGGCACCTCAACTCATAATGTCTAAATCTAAACTCATTACCTTTCCCCCAAACTTCCTACTTCACCAGTTGTTTGTGTCAGAAACCTTGACGTCTCACTCTCCCTCACTCCCCACATTTAATCAATCACCAATCCTAGTTCAAGACTCTTACTATTCCAGATCTCATTCTCCACACAGCATGTCACTCTCAGCAGAGAGATTCTAAATACTTGAGCAATCAGCAGGAGTGCTGGCTATAGGCAGTGCTGGTGCGTACCATCTGCATATCTGTCCAAGGCCTCTCCCTTCCTAAAACCCTTCAAAAGTTTCTCATTATTCTCAAGATAAAGTTCAGGATTTCCCTGGTGGCGCAGTGGTTAAGAATCTGCCTGCCAACGCGAGGGACACGGGTTTGAGCCCTGGTCCGGGAAGATCTCACATGCCGCGGAGCAACAAAGCCCATGTGCCACAACTACTAAAGCCCGTGCACCTAGAGCCTGTGCTCCACAACAAGAGAAGCCACCGCAATGAGAAGCCTGTACACCACAACGAAGAATAGCCCCCGCTCGCCGCAATTAGAGAAAGTCTGTGCACAGCAACGAAGACCCAATGCAGCCAAAAATAAATAAATAAAATAAATAAATTTATTTAAAAAAAAAAAAGTTCAAAGTCCCTACTGTGGCCTGCCAGGCCCAGAACAATCTGCCACCTGCCACCTTTCTGGTCTCATGTCCAGCAACTCCTCCTGCTTCGTGTGACCCTTCTTTGATGTGCCAAGTTTCTTCCCTCCTTTCCACACAGCACAGTGGTTCTCGGCTCTGGCAGCATATTAGGATCACCTAAGGAGCTCTTAAACTGCTGACACGCAGCCTCCAGTATCTCTGTGGGTGAGACCTAGGTATGGGTTTGGGTTTTGGGTTGTTTTTTTTGTTTTTTCTTTAATTGAGAAATAACACACATATAGTAAAGTACATAAATAAACATAAGGATCAATTTAAAAATATATATATATGTATGTATATATATACGTATATCCATGTAACTTTCACCAAAATCCAGATACAGAACATTCCTAACACTCCAGGAAGACTCCCTCCCCTTGTCCCTCTCCAATCACTACTACCACGACCCCACAGCGGTAACCACTATTCTGACTTTCACCACCATAGATAAGTTTTGCCTTTTTTTTCGACATTTATTAAAATGGAGCATGGGGCTTCCCTGGTGGCACAGTGGTTGAGAGTCCACCTGCCGATGCAGGGGACACGGGTTCGTGCCCCGGTCCGGGAGGATCCCACATGCGGCGGAGCGGCTGGGCCCATGAGCCATGGCCGCTGGGCCTGCGCGTCTGGAGCCTGTGCTCTGCAACGGGAGAGGCCACAACAATGAGAGGCCCGCATACCGCAAAAAAAAAAAAAAAAAATGGAGCATGGATATTTTTAGGGTACAGTTGCACACAATAAAATGCCCCCATTCTAAGTATACAGTTCTATGTGTTTGACAAACATATGCATTCATATGACCACCACCCTGATTAAGATCTAGAACACCTCCATGGTCTCAAAATGCTCCCACTTGGCTCTTCAGTGTCAACCTTAATCCCCGTCCCCACACAACCACTGATCTGATTTCTATCATTAGAAATTAGTTTTGCCTCTTCTAGAACTTCAAATAAATATAATCACAGCTCTGTACTCTTTTGTGTCTGGCTGCTTTTGTTCAGCATGATTTGAGATTCAACCATGCTGTCACATGAATCAGTAGTTTGCTCCAATTTCTTGCTGAGTAGTATTCCATTGAATGGATATACAATTTGTTTATCCATTAACCAATTTCTAGCTGTTACAAATAAAGGTTATGAACGTTAGTATATAAGTCTATGTGTGTACACATGCTTTCATTTTTCTTGAGTGAAAATGAGTGTTTTGTTCCTTGAGTTCCACTAGGGGTGGAACTGCTGGGTTAGATGACAGGGGTATGCTTAACTTTTTAAGTAACTGCCAAACTGTTTTCCAAAGCAGTTGTATCACTTTATACTCCCACCAGTAAGCACCAGTATGAAGCACCAGTCCTGTTGCTTCGTATACTCTCTTATACCTGGTGATGATGCTAATGTGAAGCCCAGGTTGAGAACCACCTTGAATTCCTTTTATATGAAAGGCTCTTCTCTTTCTTAACCTGCAAACTCTGACTCATACTGCTAGTCTCAGCTTAAATACTTTTTCTCCAAAGAATCTTCTTTGATTCATCTTCTTTCCCAAACTAGTTTAGGCCCAAAGTATATTTTCTCCAAAGTACCCTATATTTTTCATTTACAACACTTTTCACAATTGTAATTATTTGTGTGATACTTTGCTTAATATCTCTCTTCTCCACTAAACTGTAAGCTCCATAGCAGCAGGAATCATGGCTATCTTCTTCGTGGCTGAATCCTAGCTTCTAGCCAAACTCTAGCACCTAGCAAAGTCCCTAGCACAACAGTTGGGCTTCAATAAACATTTGCTGAATAAACAAATGAATGCCCAAAAGAACCTGTTGCATGAAGGAGCAAATTCAGAGATGAACAAATAACAGTCCTTGCTCACAGAAAGTACTAGAATGAGTATAGTATATGAGTTACAAAAACACAAAGTAGAATATGGTAAAGGGTCAAGAGACCAGAGCAACAGGAGACAGCACAGTCTGAACAACAGGTAGAAGGCAGTGGGGGCAGAAGGGAAGGCTACCTAAGCACAGCAACCCAAAAGCAAGGAGCACAGCACCTCACATGGTTTGATTTATTAAAAGAGCCAAAGTCAGAACTTCCCTGGTGGTCCAGTGGTAAGACTCCACGCTCCCAATGCAGGGGGCCCGGGTTCGATCCCTGGTCGGGGAACTAGATCCCGCGTGCATGCCACAACTAAGAGTTCGTATGCTGTAACTAAGAAGTCTGCAGCCCACAACTAAAGATCCCACATGCTGCAACTAAGATCTGGTGCAGCCTAAATAAATAAATAAATAAATAAACAAATAGGCCAAAGTCAAAGGGTTCTTTTTGCCAATCTTGCAAAAGCTCCTGGCATAGAATGGGAGTAACAGATAGTGGGATCTCTCATCATACTCAAACTCTAAATGGCAGAGTTGGAGGAGCTTTGGAGGGCATTAAGGGCCACTGCTCACTTTACAAGTAGAGAAGGAAACTGAGGCCATGAAATGGGGTTGTTTTGCCATAGGTGGGCTGGCAAAATAGTGTTAGAACCAGATTAGAAGCCTCACTAACTTTTTTTAAATTTATTTTATTGAAGTATGGTTGATTTACAATGTTGTGTTGATTTCTACTGTGCAGCAAAGTAATTCAGTTTTACATATATGTAATATTTTTTAATATTCTTTTCCATTACGGTTTATCATAGGATATTGAATATAATTCCCTGTGCTCTACTGTAGGACCTTGTTGTTTATCCATTCTAGATATAATAGTCTGTATCTGCCAACCCCACACTCCCAATCCATCCATCCCCCACCCCCCTCCCACTTGGCACATACAAGTCTGTTCTCTATATCTGTGAGTCTGTTTCTGTTTTATAGATAAGTTCATTTGTGTCATATTTTAGACTCCACATATAAGTGGTATCATATGGTATGTGTCTTTCTCTTTCTGACTTACTTCACTTAGTATGATAACCTCTAGGTCCATCCATGTTGCTGCAAATGGCATTATTTCATTTTTTATGGCTGAGTAGTATTCCATAGTACATGTACACCACATCTTCTTTATCCCTTCCTCTGTCAATGGACATCTAGGTTATTTCCATGTCTTGGCTATTGTGAATAGTGCTGCTATGAACATAGGGGTGCATGTATCTTTTCGAATTGTAGTTTTTTTCAAGATATATGCCCAGGAGTGTGATTGCTGGATCACATGGTAGCTCTATTTTTCATTTTTTGAGGACCCTCCAAACTGTTCGCCATAGTGGCTGCACCAACTTACATTCCCAACAACAGTGCAGGAGGGTTCCCTTTTCTCCACACCCTCTTCAGCATTTGTTATTTGTAGTCTTTTTAATGATGGTCATTCTGACTGGTGAGAAGCCTCACAATCTTCTTATACCATGTCTTGTGGCAAGACTATGGTTGGGAGATCCAGATGAGCCTGTGCAACAGGGCTTCTTAGAATGACTAATTCTTACTCTCCAAGGCCAACAAACAGGGGTAGCGGGGAATGGGTTCCATTAGGTTGTGTTTGTCTATTAAGGGCAAATTCAGAAGCCCTAACTGAGCTTGTGCCATTCCCCAAGCAGGGTAAAACATAACTTCCCGGTTTTGCCTTAACTTCTTCAGTGTCTAGCACTAGCCAAAGGCCCCTTCTTCACTAGGACTTAGAAACAAAGTTAAAAAGACACTAGAGGGGCACTCAGTCACCCCTTTGTGTCCCATTTCTACCATCTTCCTCCTCTCAGTATTCTTTTCTTCAAATTTTGATCTCACAAGAAGCATCCTTCCAGAAGATGGTTAATCCTTAAAGTTAGTCCCCACCAAGCAGGCCATGCCCTCAATAACTTGGGCTTCTGGTCCTTCTGGCTGTTCTGACACCTGGTGCCTACTCCTGGGTCTCCTGCAGGGCTTTGGACCCTTGCCCATCTGCTTAACAGCCTATTTGCCTGCACTTTTAAACCTATAACCTTTCTGACTGAATTAGAAGTGTCTGACCCCAAATTCAGTGCTCACATGCTGGCATTTTAACACTCATTTATGACTTTCAAACAGCTATTTGATGAAATAGCTAGCTAAAGGCAGTGGCAGTACAAAGAGAAGTAAGACACACTTTTCTGGCCTCCAGGGTCCCCTCCATTCCTACCCCCTAATTATTAAAATATATACTGAATTACATAAGTGGTAGATGTAGGTCTTTGAATCTGACTTTCTTACACCCTGACTACTCCTAAGGATTAATTTTCTTATCTGAAAAATCAGTAAAGTTCTTTAAAATCAGTAAACCCCTATAAAAATGTCAGTCGTTCATTTGTCAGTTCTCTATTCTTTGCTTTACCTGTGAGTCTCATGTTCCCAACTACAGCAGGAGGAGTCTGATTTTTCCAGTATCCCTTGTGTCTGGCCCTGGGCTAGGCAGCACAGTACCTGGTTCTAGCGACAACTGAAAGGTGCATACAGGTTTGGAAGATTCACTTTCTCAGCTCTGGGGTCCCACATACCACAGGTCTTTACATTCTTTACATTCTAAAGACGTCTGTGCCAAGAAGTGTGACGGTCCCAGAGAAATTCAACACACTCTCGTTCAAAAGCCACCCCAAATTCTCTGATCTGGCGCCTGACCCAAACATTCCTGTGTCCTGGCCAGTACTTGTCAGGGTCTGAGATGGCCAAAAAAATAATTACAAACAACTCAAAACATCTTTCTGCTAGGAAGAGTTTTCTAACAGTGCTGGGGTGGCCATCCAAGGACCAGCCCAGATAGGGACTTGGCGCAGTGCCCTGGGGAGATGTCCAACCTATTAGTGGACCCTCTAGGATTATACCCTCTGGGTTCAGAAGTGGGGCTGGCTCCCAATAATCAGTGCTTATCACAGCAGCCCCAAGAGCACAGTGATAAAGGCCTTGAAGATATAAACACTGAGGAGCCAGGCACACCACTGCATGGGGTAAAAACAATGTGGATTACAGTTTCCATAGCAACAAGAGGTTCTTCCTCAAGCCTCCCAGGCCCACTGCTGGCTGGCTTACTAGAGAACACATTCCTAGGCTCCAAAAGAGACCAAGACTAGGAGAGAACTTCTCACCATCTTTCTGCCCCATATAAGCCTCCACTCAAACAATACAAGGAAGCTAACTGGGCCCCCTTCTTATTTTCCTGAGAGAAGATAACCAAGAACACCTACTGAAAAACCTGGCAGTCAGGATGATCGTTTTAAGAACTAGGTTCGCAGCCCTTCCTTACCCGATGCAGCTCTCAGCTATGGTGGCAGAGCAATTCCCCTGAAGAGCGACTGACTATTAGGAATGAAGTATGCCTGAGCCTCCTTACAGCCCAGGCTCCCTGACCCTGCTCCCTCATCTGCACAAGCCTGATGCGATTTCTGAGGAAAAGCCTCTCTGGCAAAGCACATTCCAGCTCACAGAGAACGGAGTTCAGGTCTCAAAGTCTCTTGCCTGGGTTACTACAATAGCTTCCTCGCTGATCTCCCTGCCTCTGCTCTAGTCTCTCTTAAACTCATCCTCTACCAAAGCAGTCAGTATAATTTTTCTAAAATTCAAATCTGACTAGACCACGGTCCTGAATAAAATCCTTTTCAGGTTCCCATAAAAACCTGTACACAAATGTTCATAGAAGTTTTATGTGTAATGGCCAAAAAATGGAAGCAGGCTATATGTCCTTCAACAGGTGAATGGTTACACTCTAGTACTTACATATTACTCAGCAATAAACAGGAATGAAGTAATGATTCACATACCTTCCCTGGGTGAAGTCCCAGGGAATTATGCTGTGCAAAAAAAGCCAGTTCAAAAAGGTTACAAACTCCACAATTCTATTTATATAACATTTTTTAAAGGGCAGAATTTTAGAAATGGAGGATAGAGGGGTTAGGGACACAGAAGGGCATGGGAGGGAAGGGTGTGATTATAGGACAACATGAGGGAATTCCCTGGCAGTCCAGTGGTTAGGACTTGGCGCTTTCACTGCCAAGGGCCTGGGTCGATCCCTGGTCGGGGAACTAAGAACCCCACAAGCCACTCGGCCGGCTGAAAAAGAAAAAAAATATAGAAAGATAACATGAATGATCCTTACGGTGTTGGAACAGAACTTGGTACACACACACACACACACAAATACATGTAAAAGTGAGGAAATATGAACAAGATCAGTGGATTGTGTTAATGTCAATATTCTGATTGTGATATTATACTACAGTTTTTCAAAATGTTACTGTGGGGGAAACTACACAAAGTTTCCCAGTGATCTCTATATTATTTCTTTTTTTTTTTTTTTTTTTTTTTTGCGGTACGCGGGCCTCTCACTGTTGTGGCCTCTCCTGTTGCAGAGCACAGGCTCTGGACGCGCAGGCTCAGCGGTCATGGCTCACGGACCCAGCCGCTCCGCGGCCTGTGGGATCTTCCCAGACTGGGGCACGAACCCGTGTCCCCTGCATCGGCAGGTGGACTCTCAACCACTGCGCCACCAGGGAAGCCCTTATATTATTTCTTAAAACTGCAGATAAAGCTATAATTATCTCAATAAAAATTCTAATTTAAAAACAAAATACTTTGCAGGGCTCCCAAATTCCTACAACAGTGATTCCTAACTTTTTTTCAATGAGTAATTCAAAAAAGCTCCATATAATAATGGTTGTACTTTTAGTATCCACCAACTGAAAAATGATAGTGGAAATAATATGGATTCATGAGACACCCCTCAAGGACCCTTTTCAGGGCTTCAGATCCCCAAGACTGGAAACCCCTGGCCCATATAATGAATATAAATGAACAAAGCATACAAGGCTTTTCAAGAGGTGGTCCCTTCCGAGTTCTCTAGCCTTACCCCATGCCGCTCACTCACGCATACCCCACGCTCTCACCGCACTAAACCACATGCAATTCCATAAATACACAAGATTCACTTTGCGGCTTTGTACATGATGTACCCTCTGCCTGCAATATCCTTGCCCCATTCTATGCCTGACTAACTCCTACTCAAGTTTCAAGATTTTACTCAGGCTTTTTCTAATTCCTCCAAAAAGTCTTCTCTGCACCGAAACTCCTAGGGTTAGATTAGGAGCCCCTCTTCTGTGCTCTCATATTCCCTGTGCTTCCCTCTATCACACTTAGACCAATTACTCAACCTCTTGATGCCCCATTTCATTTTATTTATTTATTTATTTTTGGCCACACCTCACAGCTTCTGGGATCCTAGTTCCCCAATCAGGGATCAAACCCGGGCCCCCTGGAAGTGCACAGTCCTAACCACTGCACTGCCAGTGAAGTCCCCTCATTTCGTTATCTTAAAATAAATAGAAAATAATATGTACCTATCTCATAAAGTTGTGCAAATTAAATGAGTTAATACATCTAAAGTGCTTCAAACAGAGCGTGGCACACAGTAAGCATTTGATTACTACCAAGTTGTTTTTGTTCTAATTGTCTGTCTAACCACTACAGTAAAAGATACAAGCAGGAATCAGTATTTGCATCCATCTCTAGGTCTATGGTAGGAGCCTGATCAATATTTGGGAAAAGAATTAAGGGATCTAAGTTTGAGGTGAGGAGGTAGAATTTAAGTCAATGGTAGCACGGGGGATCTAGAAAATTGGGAATTACTACTAAGAGCAAGTATAGGGTAAGTATAGGGTGCAAGCAAGGAATAAGATAGCCATCTCAGAAAGATAAGCACTATTACACATTACTGAGAACTTGGGTGAATAAACACAACTGAGAACTGCTAAATTATACGTATCTCCTAACCTGGCTTTGGCTGTACTCAATTATTATGAAGAACTCCTTTGATTTGTCATTGTAACTTGTTAACATTGAGCTGAAAAAGCTGCTTAACCTTTTGGAGGCACTGTTTCCTCATCTGTAAAATGTGGCATAATAACACAATTTTCTAAGTATTTAAGATTATGCAAGAAAACTACCTAGCCCGTTGATTGAAGTAAAACTAGTTTGGTCTGGATAAATGTTATGTCTTCCCCTTGACTCAAAAACATTTTTTTTCTCTTAAAAGTTTGAAAATATATCCCTTGAATAATAACTACCTAGCTGATGGGAGAATGAGATGTATGTGAAACCGACCTATACAAAGTGCCAGCTTGACAAAGGGTGTAGACGGGTACCTAGAATTACTCTCCCCTCAGCTCCTCATGTTTAATGGAGACTTGCTGGCCCTTCAAGGCCCAGGGAAAGTCCATCTCCACCAGGAAACCTTCTTGAACCACTACAGCCCCTATGAGTCTCCCCTTCTGAGGTCAGAGCACTGAACCCAGTCTGGTCCAGGCACCACCTCATAAGGTTTCTTCTAATCATAATTGAATTATGTCCCCCACGTGGCCTGTTAGCTCCTCTGGAGTGGGACTTGACTGTCTTGCTGCTATCTCCACAAGAACAGAATTAAGGACATTCTAACTGCCTAAGGGAGAAAGGGAGGATGAACATGACAAGAACTATGCAGCAACTTCTACATATGGTGTCTCTTTACAACTCTGTGAAGGTGGTACCTTTATTATCCCCAATATAAGATGAGGAAACTGAGTCCCAGATATACTACATGACTTACTCAAGTCACATAAATGGTGAAAGTAGGGCTGGAACTGGGATACTATCTATCTCCAGAGTCTTCATAATAATAAGTGCCTATTGGTATCTGCCTGGTTACCAACCATATAGCTGATTTGTTAGGCAATTCGGCCACACCAGCCTCCCATCTCAACTCCTCTTTGCTGCCAATTTGGGCCCAAGACAGTTGTTTGACTTTCTTTCTTCCTCTTATTTTGTCCCACATAGGAAATGCGAAGGGAGCTCCCCTGTGTCCCTTCCAGGTTGGAGTATGTGGAAGAAACAGGCTAAAGCAAGGGCTCTTCAGGGGTAATAAAAAGGGAGGCAAATATTCATATCCTATAATATCAGAGCCAGAAAGACTCACTAGTTAAATTCTCTGGTTTTACAGATGAGGATGTTGAACCCTAAAAGGCAAGGTCATTTGCCTAAGGTCACACAGCTGAATGGAGACTGAAACCCTGTCTCCCAGCTCCCAAATTAGCGCTCATTTTGGTCTACCCTGCACCAGGCCATGGAGACAGAACTGGAGTATGAACTGTCAGGCCTGTCACTAAGCAAAAAAGCCAAACACTGTAAACACAGGAAATGGGCTGGGGTGAGGTTCAGAGGGCGTAGCAACCTTTGCCAAGTTAGAAGTGTTCACGGGTTTCCTGTCCACAGCTGTTAACTGTCACAGAAACGCTCCAGAAAGTAATACAAGGCAGAGAAAAAGGAAACGACTGAGGCTTAGAATTGACTATAAATTATTCAGGCCAACCCACTTAGTTTTACAGATTAGGAAGCTAAGACCCTCAAAAAAAGAAAAATGACATGTCCAAACTCACACCATAGAATTTAAGGACCCTTAGAAACCACTTATGTGGTTCAAATCTTTCACTTTAATGATGAGCTGTCTGAGACCCAGAAAGGGAAAGAGGCTTGCCCAGTGTCACACAGCTAGACTGGGTCAGAGGCAGCACTGGAACCCGGGTCTTCTACCTCACAGGTCAGTATGCTTCCCACTAGTTAGAGTGAATAAGATAAAGGGGTTTGCCTCAGATGATCTGAGTGCTGTTTTGGTCTCGGAAAAAATACATGTCAGGAAATTGAAAATAAGCAGAATATACTAACAGCTAATGAAGAATGACAAGGACCATACAGAGCAAGCTTAAAGGAGCCAAAACCAAAGTGGTCTGGTTGCTTAAGACACTTTGGGAAACTAAGAGGCAGAAAAATATTTTGGCTATTCTAGGAACTTAAAATCCAAATAAGAACAAGTAGGGAAGGCAGACAGAAAAGGCCGGAAACCCTAAGGGAAATCCCAAGGTACTGCTTCCTTCTTCCGTCCTAGGCCAAAATATCCAGAAAACATCACCGCAGGAGCAACCCTGGGTTCAGCAGGCCACTATGGGGTACTATAGTAATCAGCAGATTCCCGGGCCCCACATGCCACACAGCTGGCAGGTGTGGTGGGGAACTACATTTACACAATTCCTGGCAGTTCATATATATTCAATCCTCACATCAGCCCTGCATAACAAGGATCATGATTGCCATTTTTTTTAATTTATTTATTTCTTTATTGGCTGAGTTAGGTCTTCGTTGCAGCCCATGGGCTTTCTCTAGTTGTGGTGAGCAGGGGCTACTCTTCATTGCGGTACGCGGGCTTCTCATTGCAGTGGCTTCTTTTGCTGCGGAGCATGAGCTCTAGGCGCTCAGGCTTCAGTAGTTGTGGTGCGCAGGCTTCAGTAGTTGTGGCACACGGGCTCAGTAGTTGTGGCGCACAGGCTTAGTTGCTCTGCAGCATGTGGGATCTTCCCGGACCAGGGATCGAACCTGTGTCCCCTGCATTGGCAGGCGGATTCTTAACCACTGCGCCACCAGGGAAGTCCCATGATTGTCATTTAACAGATGTGGAAACTAGGGTTTAGAGAAGACAAGTCTCTTGTTCACAATCGTAAAGTTAGTATTGTATATGGCAAATACAGTATTCAAACATAAACTCTCATTCCAGAAGTTCTTAGCAAATGCCTGCTGTTCCAATCCTGTGGAACAGGGCTAGGGATACAGTGAGGAAAGAGATATAGTGCCCAGCCTACAGGAGTTCCAATCAGGGATTAGAGAGTTAAGTAATAATTATTATAACAATATAGAACATTTTTGAATGCTTACCATAAGCCAGGTGCTATTCTAAGCTCTCCACATATACTGCTGCATTTAATTCTCACAGTAATTTAGTGAGGTAGTTACTTTTCTTTTTTTTTTTTTGGCTACACCACGCAGCTTGCAGGATTTTAGCTCCCCAACCAGGGATTACACCCGGGCCACAGCAGTGAAAGCGCTGAGTCCTAACCACTGGACCACCAGGGAATCCCAAGGTAGTTACTATTATTCTCCTCATGTACAGGTAGGAAACTAAGGCACAGAGAGATTAAGTAACTTGCTCAAGAGCACACAGCCAGTAAGTTGTAAAAGTAAGGATTCAAACCCAGGCAGCTTGACTCTAGAGCCTATACTCTTTTCTTTTTTTTTTTTTTAATTTACACAGGTATAGTTTATTTATAATATTGCATTAATTTTACTTTACAGCTAATTGATTCAGTTATATATACACTCTTTTTCACATTCTTTTCAATTATGGTTTATCACAGAATATTGAATATAGTTCCCTGGGCTATACAGTAGGACCTTGTCGTTTATCGATATAATAGTTTGCATCTGCTAATCCCAAACTTCCAGGCCATCCCTCTCCCACACCCACCACCCCTTGGCAACCACAAATCTATTCTCTATGTCTGTGTGTCTGTTTTGTATATAAGTTCACTTGTGTCATATTTTAGATTCCACATATAAGTGATATCATATGGTATTTGTCTTTCTCTTTCTGACTTACCTCAGTATGATAATCTCTAGGTCCATCCATGTTGTTGTAAATGGCGTTATTTCATTCTTTTTTATGGCTGAGTAATATTCCATTGTATATATGTACCACATCTTTATCCATCCATCTTTTGATGGACATTTAGGTTGTTTCAATGTCTTGGCTATTGTGCATACTGCTACTATGAACATAGGGGTGCATTATTTTTTGAATTATAGTTTTATCTGGATATATTCCCAGGAGTGAGATTGCTGGATCATACAGCAACTCTGTTTTTAGTTTTTTAAGAAACCTCCATACTGTTTTTCATAGTGGCTGCACCAATTTACATTTCCACCAACAGTGTAGGAGGGTTCCCTCTTTAGAGCTTATACTCTTTTTTAAAAAATATTTATTTTATTTATTTATTTATCTATCTATTTATTTATTTATTTGGCTGTGTTGGGTCTTAGTTGCAGCACACGGGATATTTGTTGAGGCATGAGGGATCTTTCGTTGCGACATGCGGGCTCTTCGTTATGGTTGTGGCGTGCGGGTTTTCTCTTTAGTTGTGGCACGTGGGCTCTATAGTTTTGCAGCACGCGGGCTCTCTAGTTGAGACCTGCAAGCTCAGTAATTGTGGCACGCGGGCTTAGTTGCCCCTCGGCACGTAGGATCTTAGTTCCCCAACCAGGGATCGAACCCATGTCCCCTGCATTGGAAGGCGGATTCTTTACCACTGGACCACCAGGGAAGCCCCAGAGCCTATACTCTTAATAGCCACTTCCAAACAGGCAATGGCAAGACACTCTGGCGAGGGCTCTGATAGAGGGAGGCCGGAGGCAATGGAGGGCCTTGCTGGGACAACTGTAATGAAGAATGACTATCTAGAGGCTAGAAAGCACAGAAAGGTCAGAGAAACCTGAGCATCGAGGACTGGGCTACGATAGTTGATTGCTCCAGAGACAGGAAGTCTCTGGTGAGAAAAGATGAAAGGGTAACCAGAGTCATTTTCCTCTCCTGCTCTGATCAGGGCACCATTACCTCTGTTCTGCAGAGCTTTCTCATCCAACATCACACCAATCCTCACTACAGTCAAGGGAATCAGGCAGGGCAGAGACTCCCAATTCCCACTTGACAAATGAGAAAAATGAGACCAATAGAGCAGCAGTGATTTGTCCTAGATATGAGGTGGCGGCAGAAGAAAGTCAAGTCTCTTGACTTCTGCTCTTTCTACTAATCTACTCTGACTCTAGATCACAAAAAGGAAAATTCAAAACATTGTATTTAGGAAGAGTTTAAAACTCTAGATTTCTCTGACCATTATCTTTTCATTTTACCACCACTCCCACCACTCCACCACCTCCACCCCGCACCATACATGCACACAGAGTTCTTAAACTCTGCTTACATATACCCATGCTCCCTCCCTTGATGCCTGAAAGTCAGCGATTCAATCAGTGAGTTAATCAACCACAAAGCCTTGGCTGCTATTAGACACCATGTCCTCAGGGAAACATTCCCCTCCACCAGCTCTTCCTCAGCATACAGATCTTTAAATAGCAATTAAAGAAAAGAGAGGAATGCTGAAAAAGGAAAGGTCAGGGAGAAACACCCTATGAGGGGAGAACATCTCAAACGATTCTAAAGTCTGCACAGAGACATCATATTTAGCCCCAGCCTGAGGTCCACCCACAAAATCAACTCAGTTGGGATCTTGAATTTTTAATAAGGAAAAGTACTAAAACTCCATCATTAAATCATTCATTCTTTCTTTCTTTCTTTATGATTGATGTTTACCTTGCATACAACTTAGGTGTTAGAGCCACACGCACTCACACACACACAACCTCTGCCTTCAAAAAGCTTAACTTTTAGTTTATGCTCCATTGTTGTAGATGAAGCCATTTTTTACTAATTCATTTGCTTCTATCATTTATGTGAGTTTTATATATACAAGTGATAATTTGTGTTTTTCAAGTCTTAGTAATATGACTATGGGAGTTACACGGAGAGGAAGAATGAAGGAAAGGCGTGTTTGTTCTTTGATATATTTTTTCATCTATTCCAGAAGATTTTCTTCTTAGAAACTTGAGTTGGCCTGAGGCTCTTTTGGAAAGAGCTCTGTTCAGCAGTAAATAATCTTTTTTTTCCCCTTTAATTAATTAATTGGCTGTGTTGGGTCTTCATTGCTGCACGCGGGCTTTCTCTAGCTGCAGCGAGTGAGGGCTACTCTTTGTTGCAGTGAGCAGGCTTCTCATTGAGGAGGCTTCTCTTGTTGCGGAGCACAGGCTCTAGGCATGCGGGCTTCAGTAGTTATGGCACACAGACTCAGTAGTTGTGGCTCGTGGGCTCTAGAGCAGAGGCTCAGTAGTTGTGGTGCACGGGCTTAGTTGCTCCATGGCATGTGGGATCTTCCCAGACCAGAGCTCGAACCCATGTCCCCTGCATTGGCAGGCCGATTCTTAACCACTACGCCACCAGGGAAGTCCCAATAATCTCTTTTTATTAAAAAAAAAATCAATAGCTTTACCAGAAAAACAAAAACAAAACCTTACCTTCTAGTGGAGAAGGCAGGCAATCAGGATACAAGGAAAGAGCTATAATCAAGGGATATACCACGTTCTGTGGAGGCAAGATGACTAATTCTCCTTTAAGGGTCAGGGAAAGACTTCCCAGAGAAGATTGGCTTGGCCATTGGCTTGGCCTTAGAGAATATGGAACATCTAGATGCTAGAATGCTGAGCCTGCACAGACAGGGCAGGAGAGATCTCTAAGGGCAGACTAAACAGCCCTAGGTTGGGAATTTCCTGGCAGTGGTTAGGACTCTGTGCTTCCACTTCTGAGGGCCCGGGTTTGATCCCCTGTCTGGGAACTAAGATCCCGCAAGCTCCTTAGCACGGCCATAAAAAAAAAAAAAGAGTAGTCCTAGGTTCCTAGCAGAGGAGTTGCCTTGGGATAAAAGAAATATGTCATGGCCCTGGTTGTTTCAAAAATTATATTACCCCTCTGGGGCATCTGCTCCAGGTAAAGTTCATCAGACTCTGTAACGGATCAAACTCTACCTGCACTCAAACAGACCCAAAGCTCTGAGCATAAGCTCTGAGACTCTACAAGAGACTTCTCTATCTTGCCCTCACACACTTCTTCCTGTCTTGCACACAGCCTCCCACAGCAACCAGAGCCCTTATCTCCCAAAGAGCTCTGCTGGTGGATACCACCATTAATTGTCTTAAGACTTAAAGCCAGACAAAATGAGAAACAGTTCAGTTCAAATGCAACCATTAGTGCTTTAACCTTGAGCGAGCCAAAGATGAAGACAAAAGTCCTTTTAATGCACAAACACTGAGCAAAGCAAACAGCTCATATCAAACTAAAGTCCATTCAGTGGAAGCTGCAAATTCGGTAGTCCCTGCCACCCTACCCACCTGTCACCAAACCCATGTTCCAGCTAGGCCCAGCCTAGGCACACAGCACAAGCAGCACAGGAAAGAAGGGTATTGGAGCAGGTACTCAGACCCTTACCTGAAACACTATCCAAATGGAAGAGAGCAGCTGCACCCTTCCCATGCCCCATCCCGACCCCACAGAATGCCAGCCCAGCCTGGCCCCTGTGGGACTTGAAAATCCGCAAAGAAGCTGGCAATGTGCCACCTGGGCACCACAGACCACACTTCTCAGGAAATGCGGGCTACTTTTGCAGCCCACATGACAGGACTGCCACACGCAATCTAGATACTAATGGCTATTTAAGGAGAGCTGCTCTGAAATAGAGAAAGTGGGTTGAAGTTTGGTGACCAACTTGATCATATTCTACGCCCATTCTCACCTCCATGCAGTCCCCAATATCAAATCCTACCATACCTTCAAGCCCAATCCACATACTGCCTCCTCTGAGAACAGCTTCCAGCCTCCTGCAGTCCTCAATGATCACCCTATTTCATTCAGACAACATTTATTCACTCAGAAAATATGTAGCAATGCTTTTTCTATGGCAGCCCTCTTTGCTGTGGTACTGCTGCATTCCCCTCACTGGAACTCAAATTCTTTGACAAGGCTGCCCAAGTCCTACACATCTACTGCCTAACCCCACCAAGAGTTTCCTCTGCATGCAACAAATCTATTATACTAGATGGTTTAACGTGGACACATCCTACCTCAAGAGCCCACTGCCAATTCTCCTCCCTCTAATTCAGCCTGCACTTCCCGATCAGATCTTGTTTACCACCACTTTATGCAGGCTCACCACGGTGATGACTCTTCACTACCTAGAGCAAAGGTCTTCAAAGTACAGACAACAATCCCTGAGTTAATAGATCAGATTTTTTTTTAATTTATCAGAGTCCATCAGTAAGGGCATACACTGTTTTACGGAAGTTTCATTTCATTTAAAGAATAACAACAATAATTATAGCAGCTAACATTTATGTAGTACTATGTGTCAGGCACTATTCAAGCACTTTCTATTTGTTATCGCATTCGTCCTCACAACAGCCTTACAAGGTATCATTATTATCATCTCCATTTTTCAGATCAAGAAGCTAAGGCACAGAGAAATAAACTAAGTGGTGGCATTTAGAGACAGGTAGTCTGGCTCCAGAGTTCAAGCCCCTAGCTACTATACTACACAATAGAGTATAAAAAGGGCTTTTAGGGCTTTCCTGGTGGCGCAGTGGTTGAGAGTCCGCCTGCTGATGCAAGGGACACGGGTTCGTGCCCCGGTCCGGGAAGATACCACATGCCGCGGAGCGGCTGGGCCCGTGAGCCATGGCCGCTGAGCCTGCGTGTCCGGAGCCTGTGCTCCGCAACGGGAGAGGCCACAACAGTGAGAGGCCCACGTACCGCAAAAAAAAAAAAAGGGGGGGCTTTTAAATACATATATATACACCAGTATAGAGAGCTCAAAAAAAACCTTCCCATGATAACATCTCTTTTATTTTTTTTAATATTTATTTATTTATTTTGGCTGTACCAAGTCTTAGTTGCGGCATGTGGATCTTTTTAGTTGCAGCATGCGGACTCTTAGTTGTGGCATGCACACAGGATCTAGTTCCCTGACCAGGGATCGAACCCATGCCCCCTGAATTAGAAGCACGGAGTCTTACCCACTGGACCATCAGAGAAGTCCCCAACCTCTCTTTTAAATAAAGCCTAAACTTCTGTCTCTTTAGCTTTACTTCTTACTGCTTCTTCCATATGCCCTCCATTCCCACCAGACTGACATACTCATGGGACCTGAACCTTCCCATCCCCCCCTTCCCATCACCCTTCTTCCACTCTTCCCTTCCCCCAAATCCTAATCAACCTTTCAGGCTTAGCTCCTCTAGGAAGGCTCCTGGAAAAGGGGAGGAGGGAATTACCACTGGTTTTATGCCCACGATGCATCAGACACTATGCGGGTGCCTTAGACACATTACCCTCATGCGATCTTCACAACCCTGTAAGGCTGCTATCACTATGCCTGCTTCACAGAAAAGAAGAAAGTAGTTCAGAGGGTTAACTTGTCAATGGCCCACAATACTAAAGCACACACTCTTTCCACTATACCTTCTAAGTCCCTTATGACTTCTTCCCCATGTTTAAATAATTACAGGTATACTATTTGATTTTGTATTTTATTAAAAACTGTCTCATATTATTTTCCTGTTTATATATGTGTCTTATCTCTCCAGCTGAACTCTGAGCCTCTCAGCCCAAGGACTTCCTCTATTGCACCTAACACATAGCTAAGCACACAATGGCTACAGAATTTTACCAAACCAAAGCAACATGTTGGCCTTAGCTAGAAGAGAGAATTCTTGTGTTCTGGGTAAAGCTGCTGAACATCTGTGCCTTAACCACACATAACTATTAATTAATTTCTTCTAGAGCTAAGGAAAAAGTTCTCTTAACCAAGAAAATCACATAGTGAAGTCTATGAGTCACTTCTGTCAGCAATAACATGAAGATACCAGAAAACAAGTAGCAAAAAAAGAATTACAGTGGGTGGAGTGTTTTTTCCCTTCCCACTTTGTAGGGAACACAATTGGGATGATGCTCTCTAACGGGTGCACACAGCTTCAGCTATGGAATGAGGGAATCCCAAAGGAAAGGCCAGCAAAACCCAACCAATCCTAAAGTTGCTCACAGAAGGCCCCCAGAGGGCTCAGAAGAATATAGTAGCAAACTACTGGCCAAGGAAGCAGAGAATGTGGGCTCCAGTTCTGGTTCATTCATTTATTCAACAACACTTATTGAAAGTACTGAGGATACCAGTCAATCTAGTGTGTAATCCAGACAAGCAAGTTACTTAACTTTTCTGGACCTCTAAAAAGAGCTTAATAAGCACTTTCTTGCCCATTTCACAAGCTGTTGAGAGGGTCAAATAAGAAAAGGACAGATCAACATCATGGACAAAGTATAAGCCTGTGGGATTTTTTTAATTGTGGTAAAGCACACATAACATAAGTGGCTCTATTTTATATCTGTATTTCTCTGGCCTAAGGGCAGAGCAGTGGTAGGCAGAAATGCAGAAATGAGATCAGCGGTAACCTCAACTTCGTCACAGTCACCCACTCTCCTGACCCCTTGTTGGGCCTGTAAGATTTCCAGGAATCACTGCACAAAGTCAGTTCTAGAATTTTCAGGAATGGAAAGGTCTAAAAGACTCATAGAATCTCAGAGCTAGAAGGGCCTTTCGGATGAAACTCATCGTGACCCACATCCATGTCTCATCTTTCTTCCAGCTTATCACCAGATAACTGTGATGGCACTGCCTATCTTCTGAGAGCCTCAGATATCAAACAGCATTTTATAAGCCAGGTTATCTAGTTTCAATAACTATATTTATTGTCCTATTGCCATGTCTGAGTCTTTAGAAAATTCTTGTCTAAACATTCTGCGTAGGGAGATTGGTTCAAGATGGCGGAGTAGAAGGACATGCGCTCACTCCCTCTTGTGAGAGCACCAGAATCACAACCAACTGCTGAACAATCATCAACAGGAAGGCACTGGAACTCACCAAAAAAGATACCCCACATCCAAAGACAAAGGAGAAACCGCAATGAGACGGTAGGAGGGTCACGATCACAATAAAATCAAATCCCATAACGTCTGGGTGGGTAACTCACAAACTGGAGAACATTTATACCACAGAAGTCCACCCACTGGAGGGAAGGTTCTGAGCCCCATGTCAGGCTTCCCAACCTGGGGATCCGGCAATGAGAGGAGGAATTCCCAGAGAATCAGACTTTGAAGGCTAGCAGGACTTGACTGCAGGACTTCAACAGGACAGGGGGAAACAGAGACTCCACTCTTGGAGGGCACACACAAAGTAGTGTACGCATCGGGACCCAGGGGACGGAGCAGTGACCCCATAGGAGACTGAACCAGACCTACCTGCTAGTACTGGAGGGTCTCCTGCAGAGGTGGGGGTGGCTGTGGCTTACCATGGGGACAAGGACACTGGCAGCAGAAGTTCTGGCAAGTACTCCTTGGCATGAGCCCTCCCAGAGTCTGCCATTAGGCCCACCAAAGAGGCAGGTAGCCTCCAGCGCTGGGTTGCCTCAGGCCAAACAACCAACAGGGAGGGAACCCAGCCCCATCCATCAGCAGACAAGTGGATTAAAGTTTTATTGAGTTCTGCCCACCAGAGCAACACACAGCTCCACCCACGACCAGAGGCTTGCACAAGCCTCTTAAATATCCTCATCCACCAGAGGGCAGACAGAAGAAGCAAGAACTACAATCCTGCAGCCTGTGGAAGGAAAACCACTTTCACAGAAAGACAGACAAAATAAAAAGGTAGAGGACTTTATACCAGATGAAGGAACAAGATAAAGCCCCAGAAAAACAACTAAATGAAATAGAGATAGGCAACCTTCCAGAAAAAGAATTCATAATAATGATAGTGAAGTTGATCCAGGACCTCAGACAAAGAATGGAGACAAAGATCCAGAAGACACAAGAAATGTTTAACAAAGACCTAGAAGAATTAAAGAACAAACACCTAAAAGAATGAAAGAGCAAAGAAAAACAGAGAGGAACAATACAATAACTGAAATGAAAAATACACTAGAAGGAATCAATAACAGAATAACTGAAGCAGAAGAACGGATAAGTGACCTGGAAGACAGAATGGTGGAATTCACTGCCGTAGAACAGAATAAAGAAAAAAGAATGAAAAGAAATGAAGACCGTTTAAGAGACCTCTGGGAAAACATTAAACACAACAACATTCACATTATAGGGGTCCCAGAAGGAGAAGAGAGAGAGAAAGGACCTGAGAAAATATTTGAAGAGATTATAGTCGAAAACTTCCCTAATATGGGAAAGGAAATAGCCACTCAAGTCCAGGAAGCGCAGAGAGTCCCAGGCAGGAGAAACACACCAAGACACATAGTAATCAAACTGACAAAAATTAAAGACAAAAATTATTGAAAGCAACAAGGGAAAAATGACAAATAACATACAAAGGAACTCCCATAAGGTTAACAGCTGATCTCTCAGCAGAAACTCTACAAGCTAGTAGGGAGTGGCATGACATATTTAAAGTGATGAAAGGAAAGAAACTACAACCAAGATTACCCGACCCAGCAAGGATCTCATTCAGATTCATGGAGACATCAAAAGCTTTACAGACAAGCAAAAGCTAAGAGAATTCAGCACCACCAAACCAGCTCTATAACAAATGCTAAAGGAACTTCTCTAAGTGGGAAACACAAGAGAAAAAAAGGACCTACAAAGACAAACCCATAACAATTAAGAAAATGGTAACAGGAACATACATATCGATAATTACCTTAAACGTGAATGGATTAAATGCTCCAACCAAAAGACACAGGCTCCCTGAATGGATACAAAAACAAGACTCATATATATGCTGTCTACAAGAGACCCACTTCAGACTGAGGGACACATACAGACTGAAAGTGAGGGGATGGAAAAAGATATTCCATGCAAATGTAAATAAAAAGAAAGCCAGAGTAGCAATTCTCATAATAGACAAAATAGACTTTAAAATAAAGACTATTACAAAAGACAAAGGACATTACATAATGATGAAGGGATCAATCCAAGAAGAAGATATAACAATTATAAATATATATGCACCCAACATAGGAGCATCTCAATACATAAGGCAACTGCTAACAGTTATAAAAGAGGAATTCGGGGCTTCCCTGGTGGCGCAGTGGCTGAGAGTCCGCCTGCCGATGCAGGGGACGCGGGTTTGTGCCCCGGTCCGGGAAGATCCCACATGCCACGGAGCAGCTGGGCCCGTGAGCCATGGCCGCTGAGCCTGCGCGTCCGGAACCTGTGCTCCACAACGGGAGAGGCCACAACGGTGAGAGGCCTGCATACCGCAAAAAAAAAAAAAAGAGGAATTCGACAGTAACACAATAAAAGTGGGGGACTTTAACACCTCACTTACACCAATGGACACATCATCCAGACAGAAAATTACAAAGGAAACACAAGCTCTAAGTGACACAATAGAACAGATAGATTTAATTGATATTTATAGGACATTCCATCCAAAAACAGCAGATTACACTTTCTTCTCAAGTGCACATGGAATATTCTCCAGGGCAGATCACATCTTGGGTCAAAAATCAAGCCACGGTAAATTTAAGAAACTTGAAATCGTATCAAGCATCTTTTCCGAGCACAACACTATGAGATTAGAAATCAATTCCAGGATAAAAAATGTAAAAAACACAAACACATGGAAGCTAAACAATACGTTACTAAATAACCAAGAGATCACTGAAGAAATCAAAGAGGAAATCAAAAACTACCTAGAGACGAATGACAATGAAAACACAACGATCCAAAACCTTTGGGAGGCAGCAAAAGCAGTTCTAAGAGGGAAGTTTATAGCAATACAAGCCTCCTCAAGAAACAAGAAAAATCTCAAATAAACGATCTAACCTTACACCTAAAGGAACTAGAGAAAAAGGAACAAACAAAACCCAAAGTTAGTAGAAGGAAAGAAATCATAAAAATCAGAGCAGAAATAAATGAAAAAGAAACAAAGAAAACAATAGCAAAGATCAATAAAACTAAAAGCTAGTTGTTTGAGAAGATAAACAAAATTGATAAACCGTCAGCCAGATTCATCAAGAAAAAGAGGGAGAAGATTCAAATCAATAAATTTAGAAATGAAAAAGGAGAAGTTACAATGGACACCGTAGAAATACAAAGCATCATAAGAGACTACTACAAGCAACTTTATGCCAATAAAATGGACAACCTGGAAGAAATGGACAAACTCTTAGCAAGATATAACCTTCCAAGACTGAACCAGGAAGAAATAGAAAATATGAACAGACCAATCACAAGTAATGAAATTGAAACTGTGATTAAAAATCTTACAACAAACAAAAGTCCAGGACCAGATGGCTTCACAGGTGAATTCTATCAAACATTTAGAGAAGACCTAACACCCATCCTTCTCAAACTCTTCCAAAAATTTTCAGAGGAAGGAACACTCCCAAACTCCTTCTATGAGTCCACCATGACCTGGATTCCAAAACCAGACAAAGATACTTCAAAAAAAGAAAATTACAGACCAATATCACTGCTGACTGTAGATGCAAAAATCCTCAACAAAATACCAGCAAACAGAACCCAACAACACATTAAAAGGATCATACACCATGATCAAGTGGGATTTATCCCAGGGATGCAAGGATTCTTCAATATATGCAAATCAATCAATGTGATAAACCATATTAACAAATTGAAGAAGAAAAACCATATGATCATCTCAATAGATGCAGAAAAAGCTTTTGACAAAATTCAACACCCATTTATGATAAAAACTCTCCAGAAAGTGGGCATAGAGGGAACCTATCTCAACATAATAAAGGCCATATATGACAGACCCACAGCAAACATCATTCTAATGGTGAAAAACTGAAACCATTACCTCTAAGATCAGGAACAAGACAAGGTTGTCCACTCTCACCACTATTTTTCAACATAGTTTTGGAAGTCCTAGCCATGGCAGTCAGAGAAGAAAAAGAAATAAAAGGAATACAAATTGGAAAAGAAGAAGTAAAACTGTGACTGTTTGCAGATGACATGATACCATACATAGAGAATCCTAAAGATGCCCCCAGAAAACTACTAGAGCTAATCAGTGAATTTGGTAAAGTTGCAGGATACAAAATTAATGCACAGAAATCTCTTGCATTCCTATACACTAACAACAAAAGATAAGAAAGAGAAATTAAGGAAACAATCTCATTCACCACTGCAACAAAAAGAATAAAATACCAAGGAATAAGCCTACCTAAGGAGGTAAAAGACCTGTACTCAGAAAACTATAAGACACTGATGAAAGAAATCAAAGATGACACAAACAGATGGAGAGATATACCATGTTCTTGTATTGGAAGAATCAACATTGTGAAAATGACTATACTACCCAAAGCAATCTACAGATTCGATGCAATCCTTATCAAACTACCAATGGCATTTTTCACAGAACTAGAGCAAAAAATTTCACAATTTGTATGGAAACACAAAAGACCCTGAATAGCTAAAGCAATCTTGAGAAAGAAAAACGGAGCTGGAGGAATCAGACTGCCTGACTTCAGACTATACTACAAAGCTACAGTCATCAAGACAATATGGTACTGGCACAAAAACAGAAATACAGATCAATGAAACAGGATAGAAAGCCCAGAGATAAACCCACGCACCTATGTTCAACTAATCTATGAAAAAGGAGGCAAGGATATACAATGGAGAAAAAACAGTCTCTTCAATTAGTGGTGCTGGGAAAACTGGACAGCTACATGTAAAAGAATGAAATTAGAACACACCCTAACACCATACACAAAAATAAACTCAACATGGATTAGAGACCTAAATTTAAGACCAGACACTATAAAACTCTTAGAGGAAAACATAGGCAGAACACTCTATGACATAAATCACGACAAGATTTTTTTGGATCCACCTCCTAGAGTAATGGAAATAAAAACAAAAATAAACAAATGGGACCTAATGAAACTTCAAAGCTTTTGCAAAGCAAAGGAAACTACAAACAAGACAAAAAGGCAACCCTCAGAATGGGAGAAAATATTTGCAAATGAATCAACGGACAAAGGATTAATCTCCAAAATATATAAACAGCTCATGCAGCTCAATATTAAGAAAACAAACAACCCAATCAGAAAATGGGCAGAAGACCTAAATAGACATTTCTCCAAAGAAGACATACAGATAGATAGCCAAGAAGCACATGAAAAGCTGCTCAACATCACTAATTATTAGAGAAATGCAAATCAAAACTACAGTGAGGTATCACCTCACACCAGTTAGAATCGGCATCATCAGAAAATCTACAAACAGTAAATGCTGGAGAGGGTGTGGAGAAAAGGGAACCCTTTTGCACTGTTGGTGGGAATGTAAATTGATACAGCCACTATGGGGAACAGTATGGAGGTTCCTTAAAAAACTAAAAATAGGGCTTCCCTGGTGGCGCAGTGGTTGGGAGTCCGCCTGCCGATGCAGGGGACACGGGTTCGTGCCCCGGTCCGGGAAGATCCCACGTGCCGCGGAGTGACTGGGCCCGTGGGCCATGGCCGCTGGGCCTGCGCGTCTGGAGCCTGTTCTCCGCGGCGGGAGGGGCCGCGACTGCGAGAGGCCCAAGTACCGCAAAAGGGAAAGGAAAAAAAAAAAGGAAAAAAAAAAAAGAAAAAAAAAAAAACTAAAAATAGAACTACCATATGACCCAGAAATCCCACTACTGGGGATATGCCCAGAGAAAACCATAATTCAAAAAGACATATGCACCCCAATATTCATTGCAGCACTATTTACAATAGCCAGGTCATGGAAGCAACCTAAATGCCCATCGACAGACGAATGGATAAAGAAGACATGGTAAATATATACAATGGAATATTACTCAGCTATAAAACGGAACGAAATTGTGTCATTTGTAGAGGCGTGGATGGACCTAGAGACTGTCATACAGAGAGAAGTAAGTCAGAAAGAGAAAAACAAATATCGTATATTAACGCATATATGTGGAACCTAGAAAAATGGTACAGATGAACCAGTTTGCACGGTAGAAATTGAGACACAGATGTAGAGAATAAACGTATGGACACCAGCGGGGGAAAGTGGGGTGGGGGGTGGGGGTTTGGGTGTGATGAATTGGGAGATTGGGATTGACATGTACACACTGATGTGTATAAAATAGATAACTAATAAGAACCTGCTGTATAAAAAATAAAATTAAAAAAAAAAGGAAAATAGTCAAGCAAGACCAAACAACAACATTCTGTGTAGGACCCAGTTACATGCTAGTGAAAAATAAAGCTCCTGTACCCAACTTGGACCCAAACATAAAAGGAAAGCAGTACCTTCCAGAAGCTAGTATGGTGCTAGTACAGATATTTAGTAAGAATCAGTCCCTCAATGAAGGAAAGGGTTTCAAGATCCAGGTTCAGATGACATGGTCCAGTTGCCCCTTCTCACATCTTCTAATGCCAACCTTAGTCATTCTGGATGGTGGTCTCATTAAGAAATTCAGCACTTCCTCCCTGTGGCCCTAGGTAGCTAGTCTCTGTTTAACAGTTGTAAAGTCAAAGCACTCCTATCTCTGCATGGCCCACTCCAGTGATAGGGAGTTACAGTAGTTTGGAAAATCTTCCTTGTTTATTAGCAGGGGACCAGATTAAACAACAATCCAAACTACTTTAGTTAGAGAAAAACTGCCATTTTAAAAGTTGTCAGCCCCTCTCTGTCTTAGAAATATCAAGTCATCTTGGCACAGACTATTGTTCTTAAGGGGTTTTTTAACCCCCCTTTAATTATATAAATATAAAGCAAGCAGGCACACATTATCCCTGGGGAAAAGGATACAACATGATCTTCTGTGACTTGGCAAAGACTGTTCCCAATACTCCTTGGTATGTAAAACTGGGAAAAATGAATACAAATATACACAGGGTCCAAAGCTCTCCCAGGACCAAAGACTGAAACCTTGACCACCTTTCTTTTGAGGTTCTATACTATTAGAATTTCTCAGACTGACTTGAGATTTTAAGTCAAGTTAAAGGTAGGAAAGGACAGTAAGAGCCTACAGTAAGCACTCACACTGAGGAAAGAGAAAGTATGAATGGGTGTTCTAAGCTCAATACCATAACCAAAATGATCATGGAAGAACGCTGGCTATGCAAACACTTCTAGACCCAGCCAACTAGAGATTGAAGAGGTTCCCTTCTCCAGTGGATGAGCATATATAGACATGACTTGGAGAGGTCAAACACAGTAAAGCCTAGGCCAGGTGTGACATTCAAGGAGCACTATATCATCCTCCCTCAAAGAACCACTGTCACTTGTGCAGAGCCAAGTCCTCACAGCTACACTAAATAAGGAAACAACATACTGTGAGTAGTCCATTTTTAAAAGCCACAATGTGTTATCATCAACAGAAGCTAAAATATGGGGACCGCAACCAGACCAATAAGATTCTCTAGCCCTCTATTTGGAACTAAGCCTGACCCCTTAGAGTTCTTAATACTTCAGAAAGAGAAAGAGGGAGGAGGAAAATCCCCAAGAGAAACATACTAAATTTCCTGATAATTTTATAGTCATTCAAGAGATTAACCTTAATATTGGAAAGACATCTGACCTTATTTGTACTTCAAACAAATGACAAGCTAATGAGGCATTTCATATCCACTGAACTTTAATTTTTCCAAAATATGCTATACTGGCCCACCCATAGGGCTCTAATTATGCCTTCTGAAGCCACACAGGAAAACAAGTTGATTTTGTCTTCCAAAGAACAGCCTTTCAAGAATAGGAAGACAATGATTACATTTTCTCTTCAGGGCTTCCAAACCTGGCTCCTTCAATTCCTCTCCAAAGCACTAGATTTCAAGGCCCCCCTCCATCTTGCCTCCTTTACATATGCTCTGGCCTGTCCATGTTGCCCTTATAGTGCCTAGCCCAGAACTGGCTGCAGCCTACCACAGACAGCAGTCTCAGAGCATATGAGACTATTGTGATCTATCATCTATATTTCTATATCTTGTTCTGTGAGCCTAGGAGCCAGTTCCTTTTTCAGACACTACATTATACCCTGTTAGCAGGCTCCCTAGTCCACCCCATTCTTCACAGGCCTGGAGAGGCAAAGGCTGGGCATAAGGCAAGTAGGTCTGCCTACTTTGGTCCTGAGGTTCTAGTGGTACTGATAGCTGTTTCATCCCTCTCCACCGCCTACTTCTGGGCCTCTTGCTCCTCAAGACCCCTTTAGTGCGTAGACTATTAAGCCTATGTCATCTTACTCTTTAATGCACTTGTCCACCAGGGCAAGACAGGCAATGGCTGGACCACAAAAGAAGAGACGAAAGGCAGAATAGCACAGTAGTCAAGAACATGGGCTCTGGAGTCAGACAGCCTGGGTTCAAATCTTGGTTCTATCACTTATTAGCCATGAGACCTTGAAAAAATCACTTAATTCCTCTGTACCTCAGTGTTCTCCCTGTAGAATGAAGATAATAATAGTACCCACTGATGGAAATGTTCTATATCTTGATTGCAGGGGAGAGGTTCCAGAGGTGTATATATTTGTCAAAACTCAAACTGAACACTTAAAATGAGTGCATTTTACTCTATGTAAATTACATCTCAATAAAATCGATTTGAAAGGTTAAAAAAAATTATAGTAACTACTCATGGAGAATTGTGAGGATTAAAAGAATTTTGAAATACCTAAAATAGTTCCAGAAATCATAGTAAGCACTGAAGCAATGTTATCTATTTGTAATGGAGTTAGCAATGATGCGCCCAATCTCTATGTCCTATGATTGCTGCTGGAGAGCAAGGGAGGGGTCTGAAAACCCAAAGGGATCTTCAGTTAGCTGAGATGTGGTATTTTCCCAGAAGTTTCATTATAGATCTGGCTTTCACCAGATAAAATACCAGTATCACAAACCACACCTCGTCCATGCTCCAGCCAAGGTTGCGTTTAACACTAGCAAAGCCAAACCACAGGAATCATCACCAAAATCAAAGATGTTCCAGTGAAACCGGGAGGGATCTGTTTTCTTTAGTCTTCCTCTGGCTTAGCCCATGAGATCTTCCTGGGCCAACTTAGGTTTCTATTCAGTCCTTCACCAAGTCTTCCCTGAACATCTTCTCTGCCTAGCCTAGGCAGGAGGAGGGGGTGACAGAAGGAAAAGATATAAGTTTCCTGGCTCCCTCACCCTCACCAAGTTCACAATCTACAGGAATTACAAATAGAAAGAGGAAACTGATATCAGAGCCAACAAGGCATAGTGAAGAGACCACTCTGCAGGGAGCTGGAAGACCGGTGTCTAGCCTCAGCTGACACTTACTAGTCACATGACCATGAGCTAGTTCCATGGCACTGTGAACTTCAGTTTCCTCCCCTATAAAAATGAAGGGATAAGAATAAACGATCTCACAGTCTGTGGCCCGACAATGGTAGAAAAACAAGTGTAATAGGACTTGTTTCAGGATCTCAGTCCTCTGAGAAACTCAGGGTGAGCCAAGTGAGCTAATTTAGAAGAACTGATCGTCTTAGACCCAGAATACAGTAAGGGGAGTGCCTCATGGCTATGGCTGCTGCAGCAACAGTGATGGCAGTCATAATTTGGAGGTAACCAGTTCAGCTGCTATTACAGGGAACGGGTTCATTTCTATTTTCTCACCTTGCACTGCCCCACAGGACCAAACCTGCAAATTAAGGATTCAGGATACCAAGCATGGCTCATTTCTGGCATTTCCTCCCTATTCATTCCCTGGATCAGGCCCAGGGGGCTAGAAGAGCACTGTGAGATGAAGGGCAAAGCAGGCAAAGATAACATCTGTAGAGCACGACACTGTTCTCTCTGGAAGTCAGCTACCGCCATGCATGTTTGAAGGACTATGGGACCTAGAAGATAACACAATACAGTGAATTATGCAAGAGAATCCTTTTTTAGTTTATGGAGGTACACAAGATAGTTGTACAACCATCTAGTTCAGGCATCAGTGTAGTTCAGTTCAAATTTCTTGATACTCTAGTCTCCTTCAGGTCCTGTGCCTGCTAAAGAAAGATGAAACCGACTCAGTCTCTTGCTCTTAAGGGGCTCAAGATATGGACAGCGAAGCAGAGAGTTAAGTGAGTAAACATGGTACAACAAAGGCCTGTACAGAGTGCCTACCTCCATAGAAAGAGGGAATCAAAGGCAATGTCACTAAAAAGGTAACATCTAAACTGAGTCTTGAAAGGATGAGGATGTATCCATGGGGCAGAGAAGATGGAAAGGACATCTTCCCTCTTCTCTAGGGATGGAAAGGACAGAGGGAACAGAATGTACAAAGACCTGAGATATGAAATAGCCTGTCATGCTTCAGGACCTGCAAGCAGTCTGGGGTAGCTGAAGCACAAGCTAGGTGAGTGCAGAGGCCTTCTGTTATTTAGATCCTACTTCTCAAATGGGACTGCAAAACTGCCAAGAGAAAGGAAGGGAAGAAAGAGTACTGAAAAGCAGGTGAGGCAGTAAATACACAACCCACCTCTCCTCCCGCCTTCCCCCAGACTCTGCCTGACACAGCCCTCTCCCACACCAAACACACCCCTGAAAACTCCAGGAAGGAAAAACCCTCCCCACTCTAAGGTCAGTAGCTCCAGAATCCCCAGTTGAAGAGGCAGGTCCTCTCCTAAAAGGAAGGAACGAGAACCACAGGTCCCTGGAAAAGGAACATTAAGTACTAATTTGCAAAGATCCAACCAACCCTAGCAGCCATGCAACTTAGAAAGGCTGAGGGAATCTCATCCCATCAGCCAAGCCCAGATCCAATGCCTTTTTCACCCAAACTCATCTCCAGTGAGCCATCCCCAGCTTCTATCCTACTGAGAACGCTGTGGGAGCTGCAGTAAGAAAGGCAGCCCAGCAAATCCAGAGCTGACTTACCCTTTAAAATGACTTTAGCTACAGTTATATTGTTGCCTCCTGCTAAACACAAAAATAATTTTAGATGGAAAAAAAAATGACTCTAGAGTATCTCCCAAGCAGGACACATTCCTGAGCCTCAGCCATGCTGAGAATCCTTAGGTTACTGACACAGGGCGGCCAGACAGATAAGTCAAAATAGACAAGGCCAAGCAAGCCATGGAAACAAGATGACACGCAAGACCTGAAGTCTGTGACCACATTGGGAAACAGCTGGGAGTGGGAGAGAAGCATGAACTTCAGTCAGACCTGAGCTCTAGTCCCAAGGCACTACTCACTAGCTTCACCGAACCTTCAGTCTTCTCATCTGTAAATAAGCATAATAATAGTATTTACCTCAGAGCATTATTGAGATTATTAAATGAAGTAAAGAATATAAACCACTAGCCTGAGGCACACAGTCAGTGTTTAAATAACTTCCTTTCCCTTTAGCCAGAGCCACAAGGATGCACTGCTGCAGTTAGGGAGGGGTGGCCCCATTCACAACACAGTCTATGTGAACAGCGCACCCTGAGTTAGGCAATTGCACAGTCCAAGGCAGCCAGCCATTGAGCCTTCTGTCTATTTTAAGCGGTACCAGAACTCAGAAAAACAGAGCTAAAATACCACCATAGGTGTATTCAAGACAATGGATGGGTCTGAGACCACACAATCAATCCAACTAACAAATATGAGGCACCAGGGACACAGCTCTGACAACCACGGCAACTCCATCTTAGCCAGAAAGCCTCTTCTATGCTCCTGCTGAGGTAAGAGCCGATTTCTTGACCTCCATCAACCTCAGGTCTGTAGATGAATCCCATCAACCAAGGATCTGGCAAGTGTGAAGCCAGGGATGAAAGCAAATGCTACAAGTTTCCAGCTGTGGTCCATGTCCTCTCTGCTTGACAGGTGGGCCAAATACTCAAGGGCAGGCAGTGTCTCTGAAGCTGTTAAGTCTTGTCACATGGGAGCCAGGAGATTGAATCCAAGACCTAGGATGACTTTGGCACCCTGGTTACCAAGCAGTAAAGCCACTGCTCCTAACTGAGCATCTCCAGGGCAGGTAGGGACCATGTCTGATTGTTTTGTATGTCCCCAGACCCTAGCACAGTGCATGACATAACCCACCAGCTATAAATGGTTGCTTAATAAATGAACCAACATGGACGTGGCCTTAGCCCTATCACCTGGACTTTAGGCCTCTGCATATACTCTATCTGCTGCCTAGAATTTACCTTTCTTAACCCCACTTACTTAGCTATTTTTTCTCAATTCTCAGGTCTCAACTTAAATGTCATCTATTAAGGTAGTGTTGAGGTCTTTCCTGACACCCTAAACAATATTAAGTTCCCCAGCCATAAGTACCCTCTCATCACATCCCTTATTTCCGCCTCATAAGTCATCAGACTTCATTGTGATTATCTGTTTTATTTTTGCCTTCCCTCCTACACTGTAAGCTCTAGGAGAGCAGGAACCATATCTGTCTTGTTCATTATACTGATTCCCAGGGCCTAGTACAGTACCTGGCACAGAGGGAGTGCCCAATATGTTAGAATAACTGAATACATGAGTGAAGGAATGAAGGAATGAGAGAGCTCCAGTCCAAAATGGCTCTGGAGTGACTGGGGATTCAAAACTATCTGGTCAGCCCTAAGCTGTCAATGGTTACTTTTTGATTCAGACCTTAATAGAGCCTACAAATGCCCATGCATGGAAGATAACAGCAGACTTGATGAACAATAGAACAAAGAACAGTCTGTGTGACAGGAAGTAAGAAGAGACAGAAGAGGAGTTATGAAGCAGAAACCCCACCTCTGAGTGCCTTGAATGCCATGCTAAGGAATATGGTTTATTAGCCTGCAGGACAGCCACTATCTGACCTGAGTTCACTAAGGGCACACAGGCCTATGAAAGGTACCATCCTGCTATAGCCACCCACTGAGTTCCCTTTGATTGCCCACAGACTGACAGTCCTTCTTCCCCTCCCTTCAGGTTCTCCCCCATTTCTCTGAGCTGTGTGGAATCATTCAATAACACAGGTGCCCCCAATGATAATTTGTCCAAATTACCCTAGCCCAATTTTACTAAAGAAAGTTGTAAACAGGGAAGCTGTCATTTAGGAAAAACAAGATCAGAGGGCCTGGATTCAAGTGTTGTTTAGCTGTGTGACAGTAGGTTACTTAGTCAATCTTTCTGAGTTTTAATAATCTCTATAAAATAAGAATAATACCTATCTCACAAGGTTGTAGAGAAGGTTGAGATAACACATTCAAAGGGCCTAGTTCAGTGTCTTTCACATAGTGAGGGTCCAACATAGATTTATTAAAAAAAAAAAAATCCCACCTAGGGCACAGAGCTATTATTTCCTCCTAAATGCTAAGCACTTTCATTTGACCTGATAGAGCACAGAGACCCACAAGGCCAGAGGTTACTCATACAGACTTGGGCCTGTCTAACCTCCTAAAAGGGGATGGGCAGACTGCCCTGTTTCCATTCTGTGTCTAGCTATCTGAGCACTGAGGAAATTACCAGCAGGCAGGCTGCTGGGAGTGGGGAAGTGGGGAAAGAGCTGAGACTCTCCCAGAACTTCAGATCTATTAATAGCCTGGTCACGTGTCTACAGAGGCACAGGATTGTTGTCTGTAAACTTGGTAACCCATGGCCCAAGACAGGCAATTTAGGACTGGGCTGTGTTCCAGACCAAAGACTGCAGACCGGGGTCCACTCTCAACAATGAAGCATGGTAGCAAACTAGAGTAACCAGAAGTAAGGTGTTGACTCTTCATAAGATGCAAGGAAGGAAACTACAGAATAAATCCCTCACCCTCCCCAACCCTGCTAGCTTTATGTTACAGGAGGCCTGAGATGGGGCTCAGCGTTTATAGGATTTCAGTTTGCCCTTGGAAATATATTTAGATACTCACTCTAGCCCTGACCAACTGCATCACCGTGGATGAGTCACTACCCTCTAGGCTTGTTTCTTTACCTGAAACTCAAGAAGGGAAGGCCAGATGATCCTACCTCTTGATGAGCTTGTTCACGAATCTTCATCTCAAAGTCCCAGCCCTGATTTATGAGAACACAAAGTCTAAAACACTGTGTTCTAGAGATGGAGAGAGAGGGATCTCCGGTATACTGCCCTCTGCCACCAGCCTTAGCCACTCGACCAGGAAGAGAGGCAAGGAACATAAGGAACTGGGAACAAGCCACCTCGACCTCTCAGATCCCAACACCTCCAGCCTCAGAAGGCCATCATCTTATGGCACCCAGGAAGGGGCTCAGTAAATATAAGCAAATAACCAGAATATGGGTGTAAATTGCCAGTTCCCATACAGTTTCTTAAAGGGAAGACCTGGAACAGAGGAAAAAGAAAAGAGGAGATAAGGAGCCTGTATTTTCTGTCTTTCCCAATTTCAGCATCACCATCAGGGGAAAAGCAGGACATCTGTAGGAAACTTAACTACATAAAGTCATAAAGTTATTAGATTTAAATACAGTTCTCTGTGTGTGTGTGCATGCACATGTGTGTGCACACGTGTATGGAACTGTCTGTGGGTGTATGGTCTTTTCTTTATTCCACCAACAAGCCTCATGAGGAAGACTCAAGAAGTGATGGCTTCCAGAATGCCGGGAAAGCTCTGACACCAGGAAGGGATTTAAGTCCTTGTCAGCACTTTGGGGCTCTGTGAAGTGCCCCTCTACACACACACACACACACACACACACACACACACAAAATCACAATCATACACCCCAGGGCTAAACTAAAATGCCCACAGAGCACAGATAAGCCAAATGAGTTTAAAAGACAAAACAGTTCCCAAACCAATAAAATGTAACTGTTATATAGGATTACATATGTATTAACACACCTAAAGAAAAAATCTGTACTTCATCCAGAAGTTTTGGACAGCCCCAGAAGCTGAGAAAAACAATCACCGATACACATGTTGGCAGACATACAATTGGGTTCATTGGCAGAATGAACCCATCACTCATTCATTCCACAGAGGTTTACTGAGCACCTACTATATACCAGGCACAATTCTAGGCCCTGGGAATACAGTGGCCCTAACACTCTCAAAAAAGAGGGAGCCAATGAACTTCAAACATTCCAGCTGAATTCCCATGACCTTTCCATCCCTACTGTGAGACGAATGCATCAGGCTACTGTAGCGTCAGTATCAGCCAGAGTCCTTAGTCGCAAGAACAACTTAGTCTGTAAGTTCAGCAACTAAAACTGATTCTAGATAGTCTAAGCAGAAAAAAAACAAAACAAAACCTTATTTTAAGAGCAGCTCAGACTCACCTGGAGAAGTTGAAAACCCAGGGATGGATGTCAAGAACAACACCTAAAATCTGGCAGTAGAACTAGTCTGGTCAGGACATCTCTGCTTCCACTGCCAACCTCCACTATCCGCAGCCACTATGATCCAGCCACTGCAATACGACTACCACTGCTGCTCTGGGAACTCAATCTTGCTACATGCACCACCACCACTGCAGTCCCTGCTTGCTTGCATCACCAGCTCTTCAGAGTCAAAGTCCATGGAAAGTGGATCAGACCAAAAGAACCTACGGCAAGCTGCAAATGAGGTTGAAAGTAGATGTCTGGCATTTTAAGTGGAGAAATTCTTAAATACAGGAAAAGGTAATAAATATTCATTTTAGCTACTTTGGTATTATACACAAAACACTTGATTCATCTAACTAATGGCCCTAATTCAAATTTCATGTTCACCATAACCTTTCTGCTTAGGATTTGGTGTTCCACATTGCCACCCAAAGGCAAAAAAGCACTGGTCATACCAACACAGGCATTCTTGAGGTTTTTATATATCAGCCTCATGAACTTGGTTAAGAGAATTTGCTTGAAGAGATAAATATTCTCAGTGTACTGATAAAATCTGAACCTTCAAAAAGTGAAATACTAACAAACATTCGTTGAGCACTTCATATGTGCCAGATACTATCCTAAGCACTGTATATGGATTAACTAATTTTTCATAACAACCTTATAAATTGGATACCATTCTCCCCATTTAACATAAGAGGAAACTGTGACACAGAGAGTTTAAAGTAAACTTGCCTAAGAATACACAGCTAATAAAATAAGAAGTCCAGAATTTGAACCCAGGTAGTGTGACTCCATATTTTTGTCAGCTCCCCAAAGTAAATCCCCACCTAAGGAAGCCTATTAGGTAGTGTCTTGCTCATTGCAGTGTTTCTGGTGGGTTACAGAATGGCAAGAAGACACAGTCCTGTAACCTCCATTCTAAGGTTCTATTCTGGATTTAATTAGCTGCAGATACAAAATCTTATTGGAAGAGAGATGGCTATCCGCAGAGGACAAGAACAGATGAAGCACCTAAGTGAGGCTTTGTTTGGCCTCCAGATTCTCTAACCATAGTTGCTGATAGTACTATTCACACAAGAGAGTCTTTGCCGGACTTCGAGCTCAATTCTTATTATGCTACAACCTTTTATTTATATTCAGGGATTACGCCTACATTCAGAAAGAACTTACACAAACAGTATATAAGAGAGTCATCTCCTAACCGGAATGCACAAGACTTTCCAATGAAAGTACAGAAACATTAAAACTCTTATTTTATCCTGTTTTTAATCTTAAAATATAAGAATTACACTTTGCCAGTATTAAATGTACAGACGAACAATGATGCCCTCTCTGAATCTGTCAAGTGTTTCCATATCATTTATTACATATAAGGTGTCCTGAGAATAGAATGGAAGTTCCACAGTGTTCGAGGGAGAACAACAGTGTCTGCCTGCAGTTATTCATGTGCTTTCAGGATACCATGACATACTGTACTGCAATTAATACATGTCTGACTAAATAAACTTACAAATTATGGTTTCTATATTTTCCCAACTAAACCAACCCCCACCACATAGATCAATGATTTTAAAGGATTCTTGCAAATAAGTAAACAAAAATAAAAAACAATCCCCACTGGTTGAAGATAATATTAAAATTACACACAAAAATAAATAACAAGAAAATGACAGAGCTGATCTTTCTATTCCTAATTCTATTCCTAAACTCTCTATCAGCTACATTACAGGGTAAAAACAATTCTAACTGGTTCAAATAATAAGTTGGCCAAAAAGATTGAAAACTATCAAAAAACTTCTGGAAAGATGGATTTACATTTCTCATTAACAGTGAACTTCATCCTTAGTATATACTGTGTCTTGATACATTACACTAAATCAGGGGTCAGCAAACATTTTCTATAAAGGGCCAGACAGTGAATATTTCAGGCTCACAGGCCAAACATCCTCTATTCTTTTGTAACTAAATAACTCTGCCATTAGTGCAAAGGTAGCCACAGATAATATACAAAATATATATATATGGATTTATTTGTAGAAGCAAGTGTAGTTTGCCAATCTTTGTATTTAATAATGATGATATAAAGCTATCATGATTTAAAATACATCTAAAAATTAAATCTAAAGATAAAACTCTCCAAATTTTCTGCGATGCTTAAAGTCTGAAGATATTCAATCCAGTTAAGAAGTCTCTTTATAGGTTTCCTGCTTAATAGTGAAAAATAAAAGGCACATATCACTGGTGAAACACTATTTCCTTCTTGCTGCAGTGAAAAATGAGATTAAATAGGACATGAAAAGCAATATTTTGTAAACTGCATTCATTTGCCAGCAATGTGATTTGAACAATATATACAAAATATTTCTTAAGATTAAAAAAAATAGGGCTTCTCTGGTGGCAGAGTGGTTAGAATTCTCCTGCCAATGCAGGCGACACAGGTTGGAGTCCTGGTCCGGGAATATCCCACATGCCGCGGAGCAACTGAGCCCGTGCGCCACAACTACTAAGCCTGCGCACTACAGCCCGTGAGGCACAACTACTGAAGCCCGCATGCCACAACTACGGAAGCCCGCACGCCTAGAGCCCGTGCTCTGCAACGAGAGAAGCCACCGCAATGAGAAGCCCGCGCACCGCAACGAAGAGTAGCCCCTGCTCACCGCAACTAGAGAAAGCCCGCGTGCAGCACCGAAGACGCAACGGCAGCCAAAAATTAATTAATTTATTAATTTTAAAATAATAATAATAAACTATAAAAAACGTAAATTTAAAAAAATAAAAATTACAAACTATGGAGCTCGGGAGATCACTAGACTGTAGAATGTAAGTTTCCCTTCATGTGCCACTTAAATGTATTTGCTACAAAAAATTACAAAAACCTATTGTAATAATAATTAAGACAGTGTGGTATCAATTGCAAGGATACAAAAATAGCCAATAGAATAGAATGGAGTCCAGAAACACAGCCACACATAACAGTCACCTGACTTATAACAAAGGTGACACTACAGTACAGAAGGGAAAGAATGACCTTTTCAATAAATAGTATTAGATCAAATGGATATCCATATGGGGGGGAAATATACCTTGACTCACTACCTCACACCATCACAAAAAAATTCATTTCAAATGGACAGCAGATCTAACATGAAAGGTAAAACAATAAAGCTTTTAAATGAGGAAATAGGAGAACATATTCATGATCTTGGAGTAGGCAAAGTTTTCTTGAACAGGACACCAAAAGGCCTAAACATGAAGGAAAAAGTTGATAAACTGAGAAAGATATTCACAATACATATACGACAAAGGACTTGGATCCAGAATACATGAACTCCTACAAAGCAACTAAAAAATGGCAAGCAACCCAAAGAACAGTAGGCAAAAAACTTGAACACTTTACAAAATAATAAATCCAGACTATGTGTGTGTGTGTATATGTATGTGTGTGTATGTATGTATGTATATACAGATAGACAGTATTTGTATGTATCTATATACATGTATATAGATATGTATGAATGAAAAGATGCTCTACTTCATAGTCATTGCGGAATCACAAATTAAAACCACAGCGTGAGAACACTATACACCAACCAGAATGGCTAAAATGACAAAAATAGGGAAATATTAGATGTTGGAAAGGATGTCAAAAAACTAGTACACACGCACAGCTTGTGGGACTGTGTATTAGTATCGCTTGTTGTATAATAACTACCCTAAAACTAAGTTGCTTAAAACAATAAACATTTATTATCACACACAGTTCCTGAGAGTCAGGGACAAAGAGTGGCTTAACTGAGTGGTTCTGGCTCAGATCTCGCATAAGGTTCATAAAGGGCTAGGGCCACTGGAGACCTGAGCGGGGCTGGAGGATCTGCTTCCAAGATGGCTCACTCACACTCCTAGCAAGTCAGTGCTGGGTGGGTCAGGAAGCCTCAGTTCTTCTCCATGTGGGCTGTTCCATAGCCTGCTTGAGTGTCCCCACAGTATGTAGGCAGGCTTCCAACAGAGTGAGTGATCCAAGAGACAGTGAGACAAACAGTAGTACCTTTTATGACCTAGTCGCTGAAGTCATATACCATCACTTTCATTTTATTCTATTTCTTAGAATTGAGTTACTAGGGTCTAGCTGAGTCAAAGGGAGGGGAATTAGGTTCCACCTCTTGATGGGAGGGGTATCAAACAATTCGTGGACATATTTAAAAACAAATACACTTACTTTGGCAAAGAATGTGGCAGTACCCACTGTGGAGCACATGTATCTTACCAAGGCCTCCGTGTGCTAACCTCCTCTTGTTCATGCTGCCTGATTAGCATGATGTCATCAACGTAACAGATCAAAGTGATGTTCTATGAGATGGCCAGATGGTCCAAGACTCTTCTGACTATATTATGACAAAGAGTAGAAGAGTGGAAGTATTTATATAGCCCTCGGCAAAACTATGGAGGTGTAATGATATCTGTTCCACAAGAATGCAAACTGTATTTGGCCTTTTTTTCTGATTGAGACAGAAAAGAACACATTCAGCAAACCAATGCCCACATACCATATTAATTTGCTCTAGCAAAGATACCATATCCATCACAGAATCCATAATTGGGGCTACTAAATTAAACTTGCTGAGGTCTACGTTCTCCAGAATCCATCCAGTTTTGCAGAAGAGGGCAGACTAGTGAATTAAATGTAGACATAATAGGGACCACCACCCTGCATTCTAAAGATACTTAAGGATAGCACTATTTCCACCATCCCTCACAGAATATGATATTAGCTTTGATTCACTATCTTGGCCAGAGGAAAATGCAACAGTTTCAAAAGCTTCCACTTGGCCTTCTCCACTATGATAGCTCTTATGTGACAGGTCAAGGTTCTGATGGGGGTGCTACTCCAACTGTTAAGTATGTGCATCCCAATTATACATTTGAGGATAGGTCTGTGGGATAATTCTAAAAAGTATCATGAGAAAGTAATTAGATAAATATATGTTAACATTACACTAAGTGAAAGAAGCCAGACATGATTCCATTTATATGAAATGTGTAGAATAGGCAAATCCACAGAGATGGAAAGTAGATTAGTGGTCGCCAGGGACTAGAGAATGGGGAGCGACTGCTTAATGGGTAACAAGGTTCCTTTTGGGGGTGATGAAAATATTCTGGAATTAGATAGTGGAGATGTTGCACAAAATTGTTAGAAACCACTGAATTGTATATTTTAAAATGGCAAATTTTATGTTATGTGAATTTTATCACATTAAAAAAAACAAAAATAGAAAAACAAAAACAGCTGTTGGTTGCCTTATACAGCTGGCTGATGTATGAGGGCTGCTTTCACCCTCACTCAATTTACAATACAGAATCCAGCTCATGGCGCTATACATTCTAGCATACTGAGCCCTTGCAAAATGCTTAGGATACAAATATATCTCATCATTCACATCAACCAGTACATTGTAAAGTCACTTATTCCTGTTCTCTAGGAGTCCTTATTTAAATTTGAAAGGCTCATGGCTTTAAAAAAAAAAGCAGTTTGGTGTCCAGGCTAAGCAAGGTCCTTGGCATCTTCAACCCCAGGCTGGCTCTGCTACTTACCTCACTGTCCCAGATTTGAAGGAAAATACAATCTCTTCTACATAAAGCCAGAAAGGCAGGAAGAAAGGATTCAGTGACTATCACACCTCAAACAAATATTTATTGGACAAACTGTCTAGCAGTTTTCAAATTATGCTCTGCAGATCCCTCCTCCCACTCAGGTTCCTTGGCAATATCTACTACTTCAAGCAGAGCAGCTCTACTTTGTTGAGTTTTAAATAGTGGAAGCACACTTAAAAAAAAAGAAAGAAATTAAAATGGCACAATTATGTAGCAGACATCTATGAATTTTGCTGATTTAATAATCTCCCCACCTTCCAAGCCCTCTTTAAGTACATGTACCTTGATCTTCCCTGAGGGAACCATCCCTCCCCTGCTCTTGGTCCACATGATTCCAGGGTAGCTGACCATGATCCCTGGGCTCCATGAGTAGAATATAACTGTTGGCCAATGAAAGTCCAGCATTCTTCCAGTCACAGTGATACTTTAGGGTGGGCAAATGACCCAAGCCAAAATCATACCCACGACTGCCAGCACCATCAGGAAAGAGGTATTATCTTTCCAATAGTGGTTGCTTAGCTGGTAGATTACACACCCAAAGCTGACAACTACCTTTGCCACTACATGGGTGGAGGCTGCCTAACACCAAAACAAAGAAAAGCGGAGCCAAGAGGAGAGACATTAGGTCCAAATGACATGATTCAAGTCCCTGGATCTTACTGTGTCTAAAGGTAAATCTCCTTCTAGGCTTTTTAGTTACTTCAGTCATAAGTGCCTCTCATAAGTCAGTCTGACCTGTATTTCTGTCACTTGCAAAGAAGGCACAACAAATGTAAAATTATTTGAAAAAAAAGTAAAAACATCCATCTGGTCAATAAACCTCAAACCTTTATTGTAAATGACAGTTGGGGAAAGAATATTTTTAAAAAAAGAGAAAATTTTAGAAAAAAGCTCCCAGGAGAATTAGTCTTCTCCTTGACTCCTCATTACATTCCCAAAAATGCATGGTATGGGCTTCCCTCGTGGCGCACTGGTTAAGAATCCACCTGCCAGAGGAAGGAACACTCCCAAACTCATTCTACGAGACCACCATCACTCTGATACCAAAACCAGACAAAGATATCACAAAGAAAGAAAACTACAGGCCAGTATCACTGATGAACACAGGTGCAAAAATACTCAACAAAATACTAGCAAACAGAATCCAACAGCACATTAAAAGGATCATACATTATGATCAAGTGGGGTTTATCCCAGGAATGCAAGGATTCCTCAATATACTCAAATCAATCAATGTGATACACCACATTAACAAACTGAAGGATAAAGACCATACGATCATCTCAATAGATGCAGAAAAAGCTTTCGACAAAATTCAACACCCATTTATGATAAAAACCCTTCAGAAAGTATTCAGAGAGGGAACTTACCTCAACATAATAAAGGCCATAAATGACAAACCCACAGCCAACATTGTCCTCAATGGTGAAAAACTGAAACCATTTCCAATAAGATAGGAACAAGACAAGGTTGTCCACTCTCACCACTATTATTCAATATAGTTTTGGAAATTTTAGCCACAGCAGTCAGAGAAGAAAAAGGAATCCAAATCAGAAAAGAAGAAGTAAAGCTGTCACTGTTTGCAGATGACATGATACTACTATATATAAAGAATCCTAAAGATGCTACCAGAAAACTACTAGAACTAATCAATGAATTTGGTAAAGTTGCAGGATACAAAATTACTGCACAGATATCTCTTGCATTCCTACACACTAATGATGAAAAACCTGAAAGAGAAATTAAGGAAACACTCCCATTTACCATTGCAACAAAAAGAATAAAATACCTAGGAATAAACCTACCTAAGGAGACAAAACACCTGTATGCAGAAAACTATAAGACACTGATGCAAGAAATTAAAGATGATACCAACAGATGGAGAGATATACCATGTTCTTGGATTGGAAGAATCAACATTGTGAAAATGACTATACTACCCAAAGCAATCTACAGATTCAATGCAATCCCTATCCAACTACCAATGGGATTTTTCACAGAACTAGAGCAAAACATTTCACAATTTGTATGGAAACACAAAAGACCCCGAATAGCTAAAGCAATCTTGAGAAACAAAAACGGAGCTGGAGGAATCAGACTGCCTGACTTCAGACTATAGTACAAAGCTACAGTCATCAAGACAGTATGGTACTGGCACAAAAACAGAAATATAGATCAATGGAACAGGATAGAAAGCCCAGAGATAAACCCACCCACATATGGTCACCTTATTTTTGATAAAGGAGGCAAGAATATAATGGAGAAAAGACGACGGCCTCTTCAATAAGTGGTGCTGGGAAAACTGGACAGCTACATGTAAAAGGATGAAATTAGAACACTCCCTAACACCATACACAAAAATAAACTCAAAAGGATTAAAGACCTAAATGTAAGGCCAGACACTATAAAACTCTTAGAGGAAAACATAGACAGAACACTCTATGACATAAATCACGGCAAGATCCTTTTTGACCCACCTCCTAGAGAAATAGAAATAAAAATAAACAATTGGGACTTAATGAAACTTAAAAGCTTTTGCACAGCAAAGGAAACCATAAACAAGACGAAAAGACAACCCTCAGGGCTTCCCTTGTGGCGCAGTGGTTGAGAGTCCACCTGCCGATGCAGGGGACATGGGTGCTTGCCCCAGTCCGGGAAGATCCCACATGCCACAGAGCGGCTGGGCCCATGAGCCATGGCCGCTGAGCCTGCGCGTCCGGAGCCTGTGCTCCGCAACGGGAGAGGCCACAACAGTGAGAGGTCCGCTTACCGCAAAAAAAAAAAAAAAAAAAGACAACCCTCAGAATGGGAGAAAATATTAGCAAATGAAGCAACTGACAAAGGATTAATCTCCAAAATTTACAAGCAGCTCATGCAGCTCAATATCAAAAAAACAAACAATCCAGTCCAAAAATGGGCAGAAGACCTAAATAGACATTTTTCCAAAGAAGATATACAGATTGCCAACAAACACATGAAAGGATGCTCAACATCACTAATCATTAGAGAAATGCAAATCAAAACTACAATGAGGTATCACCTCACACCAGAATGGCCATCATCAAAAAATCTACAAACAATAAATGCTGGAGAAGGTGTGGAGAAAAGGGAGCCCTCTTGCACTGTTGGTGGGAATGTAAATTGATACAGCCACTATGGAGAACAGTATGGAGGTTCCTTAAAAAACTAAAAATAGAACTACCATATGACCCAGCAGTCCCACTACTGGGCATATACCCTGAGAAAACCATAATTCAAGAAGAGTCATGTACCACAATGTTCATTGCAGCTCTATTTACAATAGCCAGGATATGGAACCAACCTAAGTGTCCAAGAACAGATGAATGGAAAAAGAAGATGTGGCACATATATACAATGGAATATTACTCAGCCATAAAAAGAGACGAAATTGAGTTATTTGTAGTGAGGTGAATGGACCTGGAGTCTGTCATACAGAGTGAAGTAAGTCAGAAAGAGAAAAACAAATACCATATGCTAACACATATACATGTAATCTAAAAAAAAAAAAAAAAACATGGTTCTGAAGAACCTAGGGGCAGGACAGGAATAAAGACACAGACGTAGAGAATGGACTTGAGGACAGTGGGAGTGGGAAGGGTAAGCTGGGACAAAGTGAGAATGGCACAGGCTTATATATACTACCAAATGTAAAACAGATAGCTAGTGGGAAGCAGCCGCATAGCACAGGGAGATCAGCTCAGTGCTTTGTGACCACCTAGAGGGGTGGATTAGGGAGGGTGGGAGGGAGACACAAGAGGGAGGAGATATGGGGATATACGTATATGTATAGCTGACTTGCTTCGTTATAAAGCAGAAACTAACACACCATTGTAAAGCAATTATACTCCAATAAAGATGTTTTAAAATTAAATAAATAAATAAATTTTTAAATTAAAAATAATTAATTTTAAAACAAAAGAAAAAAAGAATCTGCCTGCCAATGCAGGGAACACGAGTTCGAGCCCTGATCCAGGAAGATCCCACATGCCGTGGAGCAACAAGCCCATGTGCCACAACTACTGAGCCTGCGCTCTAGAGCCCACAAGCCATAACTACTAAGCCTGCGCACCTATAGGCCATGCTCTGCAACAAGAGAAACCACCACAATGAGAAGCCCGCCCACCACAACGAAGAGTAGCCCCCGCTCGCCACAACTAGAGAAAGCCCGTGCACAGCACGAAGACCCAACGCAGCCAAAAATAAATAAAATAAAATAAATAAAATTTTTTTTAAAAAAGAAAGAAAATGCATGGTATTTTACAGTTTCCACTGATAATCTCGCCTGATCTCCAAAAACAAAACAACCCTGTGAGGTCAGCATTCACACTGTATATTTGAAGACACTGAGGCTCAGAGAGAAGGGACTAACCTAAGTCATCCAATTTGAAATCAAGGTTTCTGTCTCCAAATTATACCTTTTTACTACTTATTACTGCTTTGCACAGTTCTCAGCAAGCCATGCACAAGTCTGGGAACCTGCCTGGGCTCAGTACAGACTTGCTACCTGACAGCAATGTTCCCCTGACCCTTGGCAGCTTTGCCTTGTTTCAAACAGGCCTCGCCCTGCTCCCTTTCCACAAAGCCTGAGATAAAGACAAGCTCATAGCACAGCATCCCACTGCCTGCACATAAGGGTGTGTCACTCAACTGGCTGGCAACACTGAAAGTCAGTAGCCTTACTCTCAAAGTAGCCCTAGAACTATCAAATGCACATCAATAGATAAGATCTGAGGAGGAAGAAATGACTTCTAAGATGCACCTATGATGAGAAGCTGCAAGTCAGCTAACAGAAACTAATACAACTTCTATAACTATTGGAATCTGAAGATCCAAAAATCATTACTGACTGGAAAAACTCCAACAGTGTACATTCAAGGGTTTAAAAATACATTAGGCTCATGCTATATACAAAAATTAACTGAAAATGGATCAACAACCCAAGAGCTAAAACCATAAAACTCTTAGGAGAAGACAAAGGGATAATCTTAACTACCTTAGATTTGGCAGTAGATTCTTAGATATGACACAAAAGACATGAGTAACAAAAGAAAAAATAGATAAATGTGACTCCATAAAAATTAAAAACTACTGTGCATCAAAGAACATTATCAAGAAAGTGAAAAATCACCCTACAGAATGGGAAGGAATATTTGCAAACCATATATCTGATAAGGATCTGGTATCCAAAATATATAAAGAAATCTAACAATTCAACAACAAAAAGATAAACAACCTAATTTTAAACAAAAAAAGGACCTGAACAGACATTGCTCCAAAGAAGAAATATACATGGCCAACAAGTACATGGAAAGATACTCAACATCATTAGCATTAAGGAAATGCAAATCAAAACCACAATAAGATGTCACTTCACACCCATGAGGATAGCTGTAATTAAAACAAACAAACCAAAAAATAACAAGTGTTGGCAAAGAAGTAGAGAAATGGAACCCTTACATATTGCTGATGGGATTGTAAAATGGTGCAGCTGCTGTGGAAAACAGTTTGGCAGTCCCTCAAAACGTTAAACACAGAATTACCATATAACCCCACAATTCCACTCCTAGGTATATAGCCAAAAGAATTGAAAACTGGTACTCAAACAAGTACATGTACACGCATGTCCATAGCAGCACTATTCACAATAGCCACAAAGTGAAACAGCCAAAGCATCTATCACCAGAAAACGGACAAACAAATGGTGGTATTTTCCAGCCATAAAAAGGAACGAAGTTTTCTGGTACATATTACAACATGGATGAACCTTATAAACATTATGCTTAGCGAAATAAGCCAGACTCAAAAGGACAAATATTGTCTGATTCCACTTAGATGAAATATCTAGAATAGACAAATTCATGGAAACAGAAAGTAGATTAGAGTTTAACAGGATCTAGGAGGAGGGGGAAATGGGGAGTTATTGCTTAATGGGTAGAGAGTTTCTGTCAGGGATGATGAAAAAGTTTTGGAAATAGATACTGGTAATGGTTGCACAATGGTGTGAATGTAATTATTGCCACAGAATTACACACTTAAAAATGGTTAAAATGGCTAATTTTATGCTATACATTTTACCACAACAATTCAAAAAGAAAAAAAGAGAATGATGTACTGACACATGCTACAAAATATTATGCTAAGTTAAAAAAGCCAGACACAAAAGGTCACATATTGTATGACTCCATTTATATAAAATATCCAGAACAGGTAAATCCACAGAGACAGAATGCAGATTGATGGCTGCCAGGTGGAGGGAGAAATGAGGAGAAACTGCTTAATCGGTAAGGTGTTTTACTGTGGAGTAATGAAAATGTTTTGGAACTAGAGAGAGGTGATGGTTGTACAACATTGTAAATGTACCAAATATCACTGAATTGTTCAATTTAAAACGGTTGACTTTGGGCTTCCCTGGTGGCGCAGTGGTTGAGAGTCTGCCTGCCGGTGCAGGGGACGTGGTGTTCATGCCCTGGTCCGGGAAGATCCCACATGCCGCGGAGCGGCTAGGCCCGTGAGCCATGACCGCTGAGCCTGCGGTTCCGGAGCCTGTGCTCCGCAACGGGAGAGGCCACAACAGTGAGAGGCCCACGTACCGAAAAAAAAAAAAAAAAAAAAGTACATGAGAGAACTCAAGCAATGATCTGGGAAGCAGGAATCAGGGTTAAGTGGCAAGGCAAGGCAAAAATTGACAGGAACCCAGTAAATAGTCTGACGTAAGAGATGTCCGGGAACAGCAGCAAGAAGCCACTTGATGCTGCAGCACCCGGAAGCTTCCCTACATTGGTGAGGGTACAGGCAAACCTGCTAAAACTAAGAGACCCCTGCCCAGAGTAGATTAAACCAAAGAGAAGTTTCTTTCTCTCTCGTATAATAGTTTGGTAGCGAGTGGTTTGGGGCTGAGTGGAACTTTGCCATCCTCACTCAATATGATGCTTCCATCTCTGGGACCAAAAAGAGTGCTGTACTCTCACAATCTCCCAGCTAGCAGGAGGAGAAAGGGGGCAAGAGAAGTACTTACCCACTCTGTTCAAGCACCTGGCCCCAGAAGTGGTGGATGCACCACTTCCACTTTAGATCCTACTGGTTAGATCTTAGACATGTGGCCACACTTGGTTGCAAAAGAGGCTGGGGGACTATATGCCTTGCTAAAACTCAGGCATTCTATCATTAAAAAAAGAATGACAGGGAATTCCCTGGCGGTCCAGTGGTTAGGACTCCAAGCTTCCACTGCAGGGGGCACAGGTTCAATCCCTGGTCGAGGAACTAATATCCTGCATGTCGAGCGAAGCAGCCAAAAAAAAAAAAAACGAATGAGAGAGTCAATATTGGCAAAGACAATTGACAGTCTCTGCCATACTCATTTCAAATACTCTTTATTTTTTTATTATTTGTCTAATTAAACAAAGAACTTATTCCAAAGCCCAGCTACCTGGAGGTCTGCAGTTATTGTTCAGTGGAACTTCCCGGCTAGGGTGGAAAAACAAGAAAAGGAGTGCAAGGCAGTTATGGACTGATGTCCCCTGTTAGCCTCACTGCAATGACCAATGCCAACATAGCCTATTATTTGCCTTTCGTCACTGGAAATTTACAGTGTAGAAATAAACGCTTCTTTAAAAAAAAGAAAGAAAGAAAGAAACAGAAAGAGCTGTCTATGTGCAATACTGGGGCAGGGGTACAGAAAAAAACCTGTAGGGCACCTGTCTTTGAAAAACTCCCAATCTGTGTGGCAACCACACACAAAGCGATCACAATGCAGTGAGATAATTAACAGAGAGACATATAAAATTTAATGGAAGAATAACATAGGAATGGACTGTCTGCCTATGGGCAGGGAGAACCAAGAAAGCTTCAAAAAAGTGGTAACACTGGAGCTGAGTGTAGAAGGATGAGTTTACCAGATAGAAAAGGTAGGAAGATATTCAAGCAAGATGTAAAGCATGAATAAAAACATGCAAGATGTTTACTGAAAAGACAATAAGGCAGGAGCCAGATCATGGAATGCCATGAAACCATATTCAATCAAAAGCTTGGATTTTACCATGTAGGGAATGGGAAAGCAACAGAGAATTCTTAGCAGGGAAGGGCCGTGGTTAGATTGACCTGTTAGAAAGATGACTATGGCAGCCTATAGGAAGGATGGACAAAAAGAGAACATGCATTGGGCTCACATCCCTGCTGCTACGCCTAGTCCCATCCTTGACTCCCCAGTACCGCCACCGATAAGCCAAGTCCTTGCAGAAGAAAGGCAGTAACAAAACCCCAGGCCAAGTCCTACAAAGACCGAGGCAGGATGAGGTTCTTAGTTTTGTTTGCTTTTAAGCTTTTCTATTGAGGTGAAATTCACATAGCACAGTATTAATCATTTTTAAATGAACAGTTCAGTGGCATTTAGTATATTCCCAATGTTGTGCAACCACCAAAGTTCTCAGTTTTTGACAAGGTCCAGGAAAGCCTCTGTGATTTCACTGAGGTCAGGCTCCACCCACTCACTCCTCAGGTGTCTCTGCTCAGACAGATATGCCAGATGACTGTGACTTTCAGCAAACATCTGTCTACAGTCCTGCGGCTGCCATCCTCTCTCCTAGCCTTTCCTGACCTCACCTCCCCTGGGAACACAGGGCATAGTGACCAGAAGCAAATATGACCATGTCTATCTCTTACTTAAAACTTTTCAGTGGCTCTGCTTTGCCCAAAGAATGAAGTTTCAAATTCTTAACATGACATACAAGACTCTCTGCAACCTGGCATCTGCTTGTTCCCTACCCTCATCTCCTAAACATGTTGCCCTAAAATTCTTTCCTCTCATTATGTTTCCCTTGCTACTAGAGACTGCTCCAACATCTATTTTCTTTCTCTCACCCTGGGAATGGTGCTGTCATCCCCATACACTTTTCCCCCAGGCTTATCTTACCCTGGGGAAAGTTCTCATCCTATTTTCATTATTCCCTGGGAACAGCTCTGATCCCAGTCTCATTTCACCCAGGAGACCACTCTGATCCACACTTCACTATTCACTGTTCTCTGGATATGTCACTGACCACATCATACCATAGAATGACTTTTTGCTACCTCCTCCTCTTCTACTTCTGTCATGTTACTGAGAAGAGCTTTACCCTGAATAATCAGCTTCTTCTGCTCCCTCCGTCTGGGCCTCCTATAAGCCCAGGGCTTCACCAGGTCTCCCAACCCAAAGTTCGTATGTGGGTTTTAGAGTACATAGTAAAAATCGTAGAGACAGAAAGCAGAATGGTGGCTGCCAGGGGCTGGGGAGAAGCGGGAATGGGGAATTACTGTTTAAATGGGTACAGAGTTTTTGTTTTACAAGATGAAAAGAGTTATGGAGATGGATGATGGTGGTGACTGCACATTATGAATGTATTTAATACCTCTAAACTATACACTTTAAAAATGATTAAGATGGTAAATTTCATGTTATGTGTTATATTACCACAAATTTTTTTAATTTGGGGGAAAATTTATGGGTACCTGAGACCTAGGAGAGAGATATAACTATATCCCAGCCAGCTGAGGGGTTGGCTCCTGATCTCATTCTCCCTGACCTTCCTTTCTGAAAGATACACCTTTTTTTAAAAATAAATTTATTTATTTTATTTTATTATTCATTTTTGGCTGCGTTGGGTCTTCGTTGCTGTGCGCGGGCTTTAGTTGCGACAGCGGGGGCTACTCTTTTTTGTTTGCTTGTTTGTTTGTTTATTTTTGGCTGTGTTGGGTCTTCATTTCTGTGTGAGGGCTTTCTCTAGTTGTGGCAAGCAGGGGCCGCTCTTCATCGCGGTGCGCCGGCCTCTCACTATCGCGGCCTCTCTTGTTGCGGAGCAGAGGCTCCAGACGTGCAGGCTCAGTAGTTGTGGCTCACGGGCCCAGCCGCTCTGCGGCATATGGGATCTTCCCAGACCAGGGCTCGAACCCGTGTTCCCTGCATTAGCAGGCAGATTCTCAACCACTGTGCCACCAGGGAAGCCCAAGGGGGCCACTCTTCATTGCAGTGAGCGGGCTTCTCATTGCCGTGGCTTCTCTTGTTGCTGAGCATAGGCTCTAGGTGCTCAGGCTTCAGTAGTTGTGGCACATGGACTCAGTAGTTGTGGCTCTCGGGCTCTAGAGCACAGCCTCAGTAGTTGTGGCGCACGGGCTTAGTTGCTCCACGGCATGTTGGATCTTCCCGGACCAGGGCTCAAACCCGTGTCCCCTGCATTGGCAGGCGGATTCTTAACCACTGCACCACCAGGGAAGCCCAAGAATGATGTACCTTTATTTGCATGGCATTTGAACCCAGCCGCATTTTACCCTGGAGATATCTCTGACTCCAGCCTCATCTTACTCTGGGAATAGCTCTGATCTAGGCCTTCCCAATCACCACACCATAAAGAAAGTCATGCTACAGAATACTCTGAAGATGGTTTGCACTCTGACCTTGGGTGACAGTAAACATCAGGAAAGGAAAGTGATGCGAAACAATTGGCCCAAAATAACCTTAATGTTATTCCAAAGTAGGGAAAGAAGGTTTTTCCTGGGGAGTGGGGGAGAAAATTTTTCCAAATTATCACAAAACTCTTCTGACTTTCTGTATATACATGCCAAAGTTTTGTCAAATGGTGCACAGGAAGATCTCACACAAAGGCCTTTTTCCAGGTGTTTTAGGCTTCTAACTGCAGCAGCATCACAAATATCAGTGTGTTTCCATGCGAGTGAATGAACAATGCCCAATTTGGGCATTTGGACTTTGCCTTTCTTCTGGTTTCTAGGCCTGTGGTTTAAACACTCCATTCAGAAACAAAGAAATAATATTTAGACTCCATCCTTCTAAAATATTTTTTTGACTTTGGTAATGTTTTAAGTGGAACAGACCTAGGCTTTACAAATTTCTAGCCATGCAATCCTAGGCACATAACTTTCCTCATTTGTAAAATGGGAATATCTTGCAGGGTTGTTGTGAAGAAAAGTAAACAGATATATATAAGGCATCTACCAGTGTACCTGGCTCAAAATATTTCACTCAACAAATATCTACTAAGCATATGTTATGTGCCAGTCAGTGTTCTAGGCACTAAGGATTCAGCAATGAACAAAAATCACTGCTCTTATGGAACTAACAGGGAGTAGGGAGCAAAGTAAAGGGCCTGACAAATAAATATGTCAGAGGATGATAAATGCTATGGAGAAAAATTAAGTAGAGAATATGCTACAGGGGAGAGTTTGTTATTTTTAAATAGAATGATTGAAGAAGGCCTCACTGAGAATATGACATTTGAACAAAGGATCTGAAGGAAAAGAGATAATAAGCCATGCAGAGGAGAAAGAGGGAAGAACAAATGCAAAGGAGGCAAGAGCATATTTACCTTGTTCAAAGGAGAGTAAGGAAGCCAATGGGGCAGGGTGAGCAGGTGGAGAGGAGATAAGGATAAGCCAGGTTGCTGGGAGCCAAGTCACTTTAAGGACTTTGCCTTGTTCTCTGAGAGATATGGGAAGCCACTAAAGGACTGTGATCTATATGACTGGATTTACATTTTGAAAGGATTGCTCTGGCAGCTCTGTTTAGAACACCTGTAGGCAGGCAAGGGCAGAAGCAGGGAAACCAATCAAGAGGCTATTATTTCTCCAGGCAAGAAACAGTGGTAGCTCGGATCAAGGTGGTAGGAGCAGAGGCAATGAAAAGTGTCTAAATTGTTGATGTGTTTTAAAGGTAGCACAGGCTTTCTCTAGCTGCAGTGAGCCAGGGCTACTCTTTGTTGCGGTGCACAGGCTTCTCATTGCGGTGGCTTCTCTTGTTGCGGAGCATGGGCTCTAGGCGCACAGGCTTCAGTAGTTGTGGCATACGGGTTCAGTAGTTGTGGCTGGGGGGCTCTAGAGCACAGGCTCAGTAGTTGTGGCTCACGGACTTAGTTGCTCTGCGGCATGTGGGATCTTCCCGGACCAGGGCTCGAACCCGTGTCCCCTGCATTGGCAGGCGGTTTCTTAACCACCGCGCCACCAGGAAAGCCCCCCTTTGTTTTCTTAAGGTGCTAGAAATACTTGCCAACTCTTACCATGAATACTTAAACTTCAGTGCCCAACCTCCAACCCCATCCCCAATCCCTCAACTCCCTTCCTTCCTTCCAAATTTTCAATTAAAACACTAGATAAGTGGAGGCATTGTGGTGTTAAGTGGTAAAGGTACCAATTTTAGAGTTAGACAGAATTGGGTTTGAATCCTCCATCTTAGCCACGTATTAGTTCTATGACCTTTGAACCTCAATTTTCTTATCCGTAAGATGGCGCTAATAGTACCTATGTTACAGGATTGTTGTAACAATAAGACATCCATTCATTCATTTGTTCAATAAATATTTACTGAGTATTCATCACATGCCCAGGACTGTGTTTAGCACTAGAGTTACAGTAGTAAACAGGCACAGATACTGTCCTCACAGAGCTTATTGCCCAAGGGACCATAATACTTCTAAAGGGCCAGACAAAAGTTTTAAATTTAAAAAATCATCTAAATAAAATAAATACGTAAAGAGCCTCACACAGTGCCTGGGCAAAAAGTAGGTGCTAAATAAATGATAGTACTTATTATTTTATAACTAAAGCATATAAATCTTCATAGAACAATACACTTAGAATTGGAATGACTTTTAGAAATCAAAAGGTCCAATTCCCTCATTTAACAGATAAGCAAATTAACTTACTCCATAATAAACTTACTCAGGACACCTCTTCAGTCAGGCCACGTGCCAGGTAGGTGGGATACAGGGATGAGTAAAACAGTCCCTACCTTATGTCAAGTAAACAGACAAGGGGGAAGTGACTTGCCCAAGGTAACCTGAGCAATCACTTAGGCTAGAAATCATGTCTTCTAATTTTCAGTGTTTTGCTCCTTCCACCGATCCAAAATTATTCATTTCAAATAGAAATACTTATCAGGAAGAAGCCTACCATATGGCCTGTGCCAAAAAGAGTGCCATCCTACAGCTCAGCAATTCCTTGCAGGTAGCTTGTCAGAAAGGGTAAGCTCTTTGGGCTTAGAGGTGGATCCTTTTTTCTCTATAAACCATCAATAACAGGCAGCAGCTAGGACCTCAGAGGCCCTGGTCGGAAGCTACAGAAAGATGGAAAAAAATGAAAGCCTGCAGTCACCAAAGCCACTGGCTAAGCAGAAAGAAGGCTGGGCAAGGCCAGACCAAGACCTTTCTCCTTCATCTCAGAGATTAAGTCATGTTCCCTCCAGGCTAGGGCCATCTTCAGAGCTCTGCCTTTGTCCCTCTGGTCCATCCATTCCTACTCTCCCTTCCAGACCTCTTTAGAGTCTCAACATTGACCTCCTAATGGAAAAGACAGCACTGTGGAGTAGAAAGAGCACAACTTGCAGTTTCACGGACCTGGGCTGAAACTTTGGCTCTATCACTAACTAGCTGTATGCTTCTTAACTTGTCTGTTTCCAAATCCGGAAAATGGTGACAATACTTATTTCTGGGAGTTGTGGTGAGTGTTAGAATTGCATCTAATGTTTAGATGTATCTAGAAAAGTTCCTGGCATACAGAGTTTACTCAATACATGATGCTGTCATTAATTATTATGAATGTCAAGGTCTCTCTTGTCTACCCCACACTCTTTCTAGTGACTGCAGGCTTCAGCATAGCACCACGGTTTAGGGCTCCCACATTAATATGGAGTATTCAGAAAGCCACGACACCTTTACTTGGCCACCTTTCTCTATCTCTTGTCCCTCAACCTATACCAGCTCAGGTCCCCATTCCATTCCCCAACATTGAAAAAACAAAATCTTTGAACCTGCATCCCCTGGTTCCTCTTCAAAATATTACCCTCGGGCTTCCCTGGTGACGCAGTGGTTGAGAGTCCGCCTGCCGATGCAGGGGACACGGGTTCGTGCCCCGGTCCGGGAGGATCCCACGTACCGCGGAGCAGCTGGGCCCATGAGCCATGGCCGCTGAGCCTGCGCGTCCAGAGCCTGTGCTCCACAACGGGAGAGGCCACAACAGTGAGAGGCCCGCGTACCACAAAAAAAAAAAAATATATATATATATATATATATATATATATTACCCTCTTTCTTTCCTTCCCGGAACACCATATTTCTCAAAAGAGAAGTCTGTACTTGCTGCCTCTAGGCCCTCACCTCACACTCACTCCCTAAGCCACAGCAGTCTAGCTTCTGTCTCCGCCCCTCCACTGAAACTGCCTTCACTGCGCCACCAATGACTCAGTAGCCCCACTTCAGGGCTCACCCTACTTGTTCTCAGCTCCAACAAGCATTTGCCTCCTTTTACAAACTCTTCTCATTCCTGACTTCCCAGACAGTACTTTCTCCTTCTTCTCCGACTGCTCCTCCTCAGATGCCTTCCCTAACTTTTCTGGCTACACATATCAGAGCTCCTCTGAGCTCTATCCTCAGCCTCCTTCCGTTCCCCATTTTATGGATTTTACACAGGCAATTTCATCTATTCCTATGGTTTCCACTCTCACTTAGAAATCATCATTCCTACATCTATGATCAATCCTACCTCTCTCAGGACTCCAAAACTCATATCTTCTCCCCCAAGTACCAGATATTTTCTCCTGAATGTCACCCAAAGGCATCTCAAAACCAACATTAACTTCCCCAAACCAGCCTCTCCAGCCTGTATTCCATGTGTTAATAGCATCATAGTAATACCCAGACACCTAACATTTCTTCCCTCTTCCTTTAGTCACACAGTTTAAATCAACAACCATGATCACTGCCCTGGATCCAGCCTCATCATTTGCTACTGCAACAGTCTTCTAGGTGGCTTCCCGGCCTCTAGTTTACTCAATCCATTCCAATCCTCCTAAGCACAGGCATCAAAGAGATCTTCTAAAACACTACTCTGATAGGATTTAAGGTCTTCAGCATTCAGAATCCCTCCCAAGCACCCCCATTCCAGCATGATGAACAGCTCACCATTCCCTGAATATGCCGTGCACTTCCACACTCACAATGCCTCACAGCTTTTCCAAACTTAATCTCAAAGGTCTTTTACAGACTAATACCTATTGTCTTTTCATATGATAGTGATGTTCTAAAGAACACTTATTTTGAAAGAGTGCACTGTAAAATATATAAAGGCACTGTTACTCCACGGTTACACAAAATGGACAGGACCCTAAAGTAGAAGAGAATGCCTGGACCACTTGGACTACTAAAATTACATTACTTTCGCCAACACAATAAACTTGTGGGAAGGTTAATCTAGATTCAGATCTAAGTCTGTTTGACTTTAAAGCCTGTGTCATTCCATCATTATATTATATTCCTTGACAGTTGTTCATTCTAAAAAATCTTTGTTGGGCTTCCCTGGCGGCGCAGTGGTTGAGAGTCCACCTGCCGATGCAGGGGACGCGGGTTCGTGCCCCGGTCCGGGAGGATCCCACATGCCGCGGAGCAGCTGGGCGCATGAGCCACGGCCGCTGAACCTGCGCGTCCAGAGCCTGTGCTCCACAAAGGGAGGGGCCCCAACAGTGAGAGGCCTGCGTACCACAAAAAAAAAAAAAAAAAAGCTTTGTTGAGCTGCAGATGAAATACAGCAAGGGATATGAGGAAGCATAAGATTTAGTAATCTCTGCCTCCATGGAACTCATAATTTGCTGATGCTCACAGCTGTGATAGAGGGAATAGGGAAATAGGGATAGAGGGATGGGGGGCAATGGGAGCTCAGGGGGCCCCCTAATCAATGTGGCAGGGGAAGTTGTTAGGAAAGGCTTCCCAGAGAAGTTGGTACCTCAGCTAGTCTAGCGATGAAGAACATTACCTCCTCCAGTTTCTACAGGAGGCCAGCTTCCAGACTATCCAGTGAAGAGATAGCAAAGAAAAGAGGGGTGTTTATCAGATATAGCATTTCTGGGGGCCAATCAGAGATGGCTTCAGGGAGCACAGACAGGTTGGGTTGCTGCCAGACACAAAGTTACTTGCCAGTTGCCCTCCTGGAAATAACCGGGCAGTATTTACTTTGACAGAATCTTAGGCCTGAAAGGAATACTTTGAAATCACTTAAAGAAACCCCCACTTCCCTGATGGTAAGAGGTCCTAAGACAGCCTGGCTTCATTTGTCCCCACGAGCTGAATATGGGAGAACCACACGTTAGACAATGATAATTATAATGGTTGGCAATCATGAGTTTATTATGTGTCAGGCAATCTGCTAAGTGCTCAAAATGGATTATCTCATCTTAATCTTCATAACAGCCCTATGAGGTGGATAAGATGATTATCTCCCTGTTAGAGATCAGGAAGTAGGCTCAGAGTGGTTAAGTAACTTGCCCAAAGTATTACTAGCAAGTGATGGCACCCAGGCAGACCAACCCCAGGGCTCATGTCCTTCATCCCTAGACTAGCTAAGGTACCAACTTCTCCAGGAAGCCTCCCTTGACAACTTCCTCTCCTACCAAAAATTAGGGGGCCCCTGGCTCCCATCGCCCCCTCCATTCCTCTCTCTACCCCTTTGTCCCCATTCCCTCTATCACAGCAGTGAGCATCACCAAATTATGAATTCCATGAAGGCAGAGATTACTAAACCTTATGCTTCCTTATATCCCTCATACCTAGCATTGCATTTGCAGCTCAATAACGATTTTTGAGAGTAAACAACTGATGATAGAAATACACAGACTTCAAGGTCAAACAGACTTAGATCTGTCCAGGCACAGCCCTTCTTAGCTATATGATCTTAGCTGTCACTTAATCACTCTGGGACTCAGAGTGGTAACATTTTTTACCGTATAACTTTCTGAGAAAACTAAGCCAAGCACCTTATATAGCTCCTCGCACATAAAAGTCAGTCAATTTCATTTACCATCCTCCTCCTTTCCCCTTGTCCTACATATATTGGTAGAAAGAACACTAGTCTGGGAATCCAGAATCTAATTAGCTATAATCTTAGTTACTTCTCCTTTCTGGGCTTCAATTTCCTCATCCACAAAACAAGAACTGTTGGTTCGGAACAAATGAAATAAAATGTGCTTCAATGGTTAAAAAGCACTGCACAGATGGAAGGAATTTTTGTCATACCACCTATCTGGCTTTTAATCAGCCTTGAACCACACTGCATACAAGTGTCTTGAAGCTCACAGAAGAGTGATTTCTCAGAGACCAAAATCTAAAAAAGGAGGGCATATTTGCACTGTCACTACAGGAAGGAGCCTGTCCCACTGAGGAGCTGAGGTAACTGCCAAATGGCTTTGCTCCTGCAGTTCCTAACTAATTAAGGCTTCACTCCCCTGCCCTGTCTGCCTGTGACCTCTGCAAAGGCTCGAGAACACCAAGTGCTCCACAGAAGCTCTTCTCTTGGCCAGAGTGACAAGGTAGTGCTGGCTAAGGATTAGCCAAAGCTTTTGCTAAAAGGTTCTTGCCCTTGGCCTTCCTCAGAGCACAGCCAAAACAAGGAGCCCTCGGGCTGTCCTGAGGTTATTAGTTTAGGATTCCTAAGAGTCAGCCCTAAACACAGCTACCAGGACCCTGGGTCTGGAACATGTCAGATGTGACACAACTGAAGCCCGACCAGCCGGGCCCTCTGGACAGACTAGGGAGTCCCCTTAAGGGGTAAGGATAAGGGCCTGGTCTTCCCATTCTCAGCTAGTAGTATTTTGTCTTAGATGCTCCCAAGGCCATTTTTCAAGTTCTTCAGGCTGCATAGGCCCCAGGGACTTAGCCACTTCCTTTGCTCATTAATGCAGAACTCTCTCTGCCCCTTAGGGCTCCCTACCCCAAACCTAGATCTAGGGTTAAACTGTCAGTCCATTCATCTCACCCTTCAAAAGTTAAAACATATGGGCCCGTTTTGTTATAAGGGTTTAACCGTTGGGTTGGGAAAGACTATAGGCCAAAACAACACACACGAGGAAGTAAAGAAGTTTAAAAAGTCTTACAAGTTACTTACAGTCACTGTCCCCACTTCACAGTTCCTAGTTCTTGTCATAAGAGGTGCTCTTAGAGAACAGCTACAATCCAATAGTTTTCAAAGTTTATTTTTAAACAATGTAACCCTCTTTTTCAAACGCAGTTCAAATTAAACCTAATTAGTAGTCTCAATATCTAGTTAGGTCTCTAATGAAATAATGGATCTAGGTAGTAAACATCAGTGGCTCCTAAAATCATTAGACAAAAAGCTGATGGGAAATATTTTAATGAATAGATCAAGTTAACAACATCTAAACCCATTCCTCGATGTTAACATTACAAAAAGACAGAAAGTCAGATGTGGTTAAACATATTTTCAAAAAAATGAAAGAGAGAGGAAGGAAAGGAGGAAGGGAGGAAGGAAAGGAAATGATTCTTTACCTGATCCTGTATCTGATCAAGCCTTAAGATCCAACTACCAATTCATATAAAATACAGAGGACGTAGGAACATGTTAAATGCCATCACAGGGAGATAATCAGCAAAACCCAGAAATTGGGAAACTCTTCAGGACAAATGACCCAGCTTCTTCAAATATAAAATTTCAAGGAAAAGAAAAGAAAGAAGGGGGAAGTTATGGATTAGATGAGACTCAAGATTTAGATCAATGAATGTGTAGACCTTCTTCGGATACTGATATGAATAAATCAACTTAAAAAATTTTTTGAGTCATTACGAGAAATTAAACACTAACTGTTGATGATATTAAGGGATTATTGTTATATTTTTAAGCATGATAATGATATTTTGGTTATGTTTTCAAACACAGTTCTTTTAGAAATATATACCAGGGGCTACCCTGGTGGCGCAGTCGTTGAGAACCCGCCTGCCAACGAAGGGGACATGGGTTCGATCCCTGGTCCGGGAAGATGCCGCGGAGCAACTAATCCCATGCACCACAACTACTGAGCCCGCGTGCAGCAACTACTGAGGCCCGTGCGCCTAGAGCCCATGCTCCACTATGAGAGAAGCCACCATGATGAGAAGCCCACACACTGCAACGAAGAGTAGCCCCTGCTCACCACAACTAGAGAAAGCCCACGCGCAGCAACGAAGACCCAACACAGCCAAAAATAAATAAATTAAATAAATTATTTTTTAAAGAAAGAAATATATACTAAAATGTTTGTGAATGAAATGATATGTCTGGAATTTGCTTCAAAATAATCCAAGGGGGTGGGAGGATAAAGATGAAACAAGATTGATAAAATTAGCCATGAGTAGGTAATTGTATATGGGGAGTAATGGGCACATGGGGTTCATTATACTGCCCTCTCTCGTTTTAAATATGTTTAAAATTTTCCATAATAGAAAAGGTTTTTTTGTGGCATGGACATATATACACTACCAAATGTAAAATAGATAGCTGGTGGGAAGTAGCCGCATAGCACAGGGAGATCAGCTCGGTGCTTTGTGTCCACCTAGAGGGGTGGGATACGGAGGGTGGGAGGGAGACACAAGAGGGAGGAGATATGGGTATATATGTATATGTATAGCTGATTCACTTTGTTATACAGCAGAAACTAACACACCATTGTAAAGCAATTATACTCCAATAAAGATGTTAAAAATAATAATAATAAGCTGAGTGTAGAGGATTTACGGTTGTGACATATGAGAAAAGTCTAGAGCTCTTCCCATGACTCACCTCTCCCACGGCGATTCCTAGGCACTCTGAGAAGCCCTAGGACACCTAGAAACAGTTTGAAAAACACTCCTGCATTGTAAGGAACACAGATACCTGAGTAAGAGAACCTGGTTTCAAATCTTGGCTCTGCGCCTTAATAGCAGTGTGACACCTTAAAGAAGGTACCCTCTGAGCTTCGTCTTACTCTTGTGCAAATAGGACTATCTCCCAGGATAGCAATGAGGGTCGAAGAAAATAAGGGATTGAAATCGTTATATTCTCTTTTTTAAAAAAAATATTCACTTATCTATTATTTGGCTGCGTCGGGTCTTAGCTGCGGCCCATGGGATCTTTCGTTCCGGTGCATGGGCTTCTCTCTAGTTGTGGCACGGACCCCAGAGTGTATGTGCTCATTAGTTGCAGCATGCGGGCTCTCCGGTTGCAGCTTGTGGGCTCAGTAGTTGCAGCGCACAGGCTTAGTCGCCCTGTGGCATGTGGGATCTTAGTTCCCCAACCAGGGATCAAACCGGCATCCCCTGCATTGCAAGACCGATTCTTAACCACTGGACCACCAGGGAAGTACCCTCTTTTTTAAAAAAAAGAGGCACTGCTGTAGTTCTTTTTTTTTTAAATATTTATTTATCTATCTATTTATTTGGCTGCATCAGGTCTTAGTTGCAGCGTGCAGGCTCTTCATTGCGGCACATGGGCTTCTCTCTAGTTGCGGTGCATGGGCTTAGCTGCCCCACGGCATGTGGGATCTTAGTTCCCTGACCAGGGATCGAACTCACGTCCCCTGCATTGGAAGGTGGAAAATCCTTTGTATTCTTAACATCGATATGTTCATTATCATTAGGACCATTAGGGAGAGAATTTGCCTTTTTTTCTTGACAGTAAAGTTACTCAACCCTCACCCCACCCTAATCTTCATGCCAATCCCTTCCAATTCTCAGCAAATACATGTAAATTCTGTTAAGACATGAGAGGAAGCAGGAAATAAGGATCACTCAGTGGGCAACCCCTATGTGCCTGGCCAGCTTTAGTGTGTATGTGTTTGGGGGCTAGGCGGAGAACAGGTAATGGGAAAGTGCCCTAGAGATTACTGAAAAGTTACCCTCAGACTAGGATCTAGGTCTCTAAACTACAAGTCCCAAATGAAAAAAATAAGTAAAAAGTACTTGTGATGAAGGCCAACCATTAGGGGAAAAATTTTAGTGTTAATGACAGAGTTTAGCTGCCTATTCCTGACTCAGAAATAATAGGACCTATCCTTTTTATCAACTCTCTGATTATTTTCCTTTCACAGCTCCTCATTGTTTGAATGATTTTGTCTATAAACAAAGTACATTTATTGAGAAATAATTCAACGTTCTCAGCTGTGTTTATTATCACTACTTTTTCTTTTCAAAATGCTGGTCCAGATTTTAACCAACCATATACAGTTATCAGAACTCCATAACCATATTGTGAAATCACACACCTCTCCATCCTGGCTTTGACGCTAAATGAGCAAGAAAGTGAAAGTAAACATGTAGACATTCAAGCACTGGGCCCTGCTACCAGTTGCTTATTTTGGCTCTGTACTTGTGTCCAAGGTCATTCACTCACTGGACAGGTTTATGTCCTATGATGCCATCAACTGCCAGTCAAATCACCAATCAGCATGAACAAACTAGTATTACCACACAGCACTGGCATAATTGAAACCAAAAGCAAAGACACCTGACTTGTATGTAAATATACAATTTTCATTAGGCTTACTGAAATACTGAAAGCAATTTAATTTATTCATTCAAAAACAAATATTTACTAAGCATCCCTGCCTAAGACCTTACTCTAGCTAGGCACTAAGCACAAAATGAATAAGACATAGTCCACGGCCTCAAGGGACTATGAGGGATTCACACAAATAAATTCCTTTAATCTCTAAATTTCCACAGACCACAGGGCACCAAAACTGTGCTGGAAGGAATTTTACATTTTACTCCCTTATAAATATGAACAACCTGTGAAAAGGCAACCTGCTTCAAGAAGTACCTCTCAAAAACATAGCCCTGCTCCGGAGATACAAGCTGGTCCACTACCGGAAAATCAAGAAAAGGGTTTCTGAGAGCAAGGTCTTTGTCTACAATTCAACAGATTTGTGCTAGATAAGAGATCAGCAATTTGACCCTCAGGCCAAATCCAGCCCAACACCTGTTTTTGCAAATAAAATTGTACTGGAACACAGCCATGCATGATCATTTGCATATTGTCTATGACTGCTTTCCTGCAACAACTTGCCACTTCAACAAAAACCGTATGGCCCTAAAATATTTGCTATCTGCTACTTTACAGAAAATGTTTGCCAACCTCTATGCTAAACTCTGAAGATGCAGAAGTGTATCTGTATCTTGATCTGGGTGGTAGTTACATGGGTATATACATATGTAAAGATTCATTTTATTGTCATAACTCAATTTTTTTAATGAAATAAAGAATACTTGGTCCCTGCCCTCTAGCAACTCAAAATCTGGTAGAGGCCATAAAAGTAAACAACTGCAGTACAATGGTGATAAGAATCATACTGAAGAGCTATACTAATTACAGTAATGGTACAAAAGAGAAAACGAAAACCTAGCCAGGAATGCAAGGCCAAGTCTTCGTAGGGAAGATAACTGAAGAATATCTTGAAGAATGAGTAGGTATATACCAGGAGGGCAGTGGTAGAGAAAGAAAAATGGAGGTGAAAGGGAGAGGTTATTCCAGGCAGAGGGGACAGCATATGCAAAGGCTCAGAACTGAAGGAAAAGGAAAAAAAAAGGCATGCCTTTCATAAATGACAAGTAACTCACAGAAACACTTAGATAAGGTGCTAGCAGAGCAATGTCAAAAGATGAGACTGGAGCAATATGAAGGGGTCAGATCATGGAAAGCCTCATATGAGGGGTGGCCACATAATTTATAGTCTAAACAGGGTCACTTCTGAGAGTAAAAGAGAGCCAGAAAAATAGTTGTAAACAAAGACTACCCCAGGAAAATATCATAACCCTAAAATGTGCCATATTAAAGAACTTGGACTTTGACCTACAAGATAGGACAAGTTAATAAAGGGTTTTTTACAAAAGAATACCAAGACTTATGCTTTAAAAAGGATAAATGCATAAAAGCATCTATTTATTTAATATATACACAGAATACTTATGTGCCAAGCACTGCAAATATTACTTATTAATCCTCATAACTACCTTGTGAGATAGATACTATTATTTTCCTCATTATTCAGGTAAAAGGCATAGGCTTATTAAGTAACCTGCCCAAAGTAGCACAGCTAATAAATGGCAGAGCCAGCATTTGAACGCAGGCAGTTAGGCCCCAGAGTTTGTGCCATTCTCCTACCTATGACTCAGAGAATCCTGAGCCCCAGGTCGGTGTTAAGACCCTCTATACAGAAACCCACCACACTCTACATTTCTCCATAGCACGCAGCATATTTCTAATCATTTGTTTAAAAATCTATCTTCCTCACTAGATTATAAACTCCTTAAGGACAGGGTTGAGATTATCTTGTTTACCACTGTATTCCCATAGCCTGATACATTTATTAGCCCTCAATTTAGAAATCATATTAATAATAGCTAACATTTATTGACCACTTACTCGGTGCCAGGCACTGTTTGAAGAGCTTTAAACATACTAATCAATTTAAAATAAGTTGAATAACTTGTCCAAGGTCACAAAGCTAGTAAGAAGTGGAGCCAGGATTCTGGATGTAGCTCAGTGCTCTTAACTTTATGCTATACTACCTTTTTATTGAAAAAAACTATGAATTAATAAAATTAATACCCCTGGTATACAAACAGTGCCTGCCACTCAGCAGGCATTCCAAAAATAAATGACTCAGGTGCTAAGGAAGAGACAGCCTGTAACCACATCTCCTTCCTCCCAAAGAGGCAGCCTAGCCCATATTAGGTTGAGTCCCACTTCCACCAGTTACTAGATATGTGACCTTAGATTCCTCATTTATAAAATGAGAATAACAATATCTATCTCATTGGCTGTTGTGTGGATTAAATAAGGTAAATGCAGAATTGTACCTAACACATACATACTCAATATACCTTTGTCTTTTATCATAACAATTAACAGTATTTTTATTATTATTATTTTATTCTCATTATTATTAACTGTTTGATTAGTGGTGGGTGGACTTAGCTATCACTCAGAGTTCCTGTGACTTCTCCCTAAGTCCCCTGAGACCCCCTCCATGACCCTCCCCAAGTCTTACCAAAGTTGAGTATTTTACAAGCTTAGAGCTCACGTGGGTATTGTACACAGAGTGTTTCAAGGAGCTTTAGACTTCTGGTCCAAAGCCTGGAGAGGTGAAAGTCCTAAGGGTGGGGTCCCAATCCCCATTGCCTAAGCCATGACTTCCAGAAGCAGAATCAGGGAACCACTACCTCTAGCTGACCTAGATGATAATGAAGGAAACCACACTAGAAAACACGTTTAAATACAATATCCCCTTGAGCTTAAAACCTAAGTCAAATCTTAACTGCCAGGCTAGAAAGGTTGACTGAGTCCAAAAGAGAAGCCAAGAGCTTCTGCCAGTGCTGCTGGGTCTAACAGGAGAAAAGTTTTAGACTTTTGAGGTGCCATAAAACATTCTCAGCAATCTCTGTGACAAACAACTCAAAGCCTGCTGGACATCCAGTCCTATATCAGGATCAGAAGGGTAAGATCACAGAAATCATAGAATTCGGAGAAGTAGGTGGATATCCAGAGATTACCACCTGGATTGGCCCCCGCTTTCAGACTGTAATATACCTATCTATCATTAGCCTCATTTTACAGGGAAGCAACTGAGGTCCAGAGACGGTAAGTGAGATACCCCAAGTCAGATATCTAAGAAGCGGCAAAAAAAAAAAAAAAGCACCTAGTCTCAAGGACTGACAATCTTGATGACAAGGTAAGACTCACAAAACTGTTAAAACACATTATCAGGTGGTAAGGGAGATTCCTATGAGGAGCTACAGGTATGAAAAGGAAGAACAAGAAACCAGGTACAGAAGGCCTCAGAGTAGAAGTCCCTGCTCACCACATCCCTCACAAAGTAAAAGGGTCCCTCCTTGCTTTTATGGCTCCTTTAATACCTACTACCCTGTAATATCTGTTTACTTATCTCCCCCATTCGATGGTAGTTCCTCAAGGTTATACACATTTTATTATCTTTACCTATATTATCAACACCCAGCCTAAGCATATAGCTGCACCTCCTGCTGACTTAGAAAAGACTCAGACTAGACCCACTCACACCCACAATACTAAAAACAAGGCATATGTATCCTATTAGGCATCTGCCAGGACAAGAGGCCAGACCCTCAAGAAAGAGGCTAAGAGAAAGTTAGTTTGGCCTAGTAATTTAACCTCTTAACTGTTCATCTGTAAGATACTAATAACAATAGTCATCTCAGAAGACTGTATGAAAAAGTAAATGTCCATGAAAGCACTTAACACAGTAGCTGAACACAGCAGTCACTCAACGACTGCTAGCTCCCTTAACACAGTACTCCTGAGGGTACTGTGTTAAGCCTCAGGAGTAAGACGATGATCTTATCTGAGGCTTCTCTGATGGAACCTTAGCATCTAGCACAGCGCCCATCATAGCTGCCTGGACCCAGTAAGCACTCACTAAATAGGGAACTCCCGAGAAGACTACTGGACACGGACCACTGATGGGTCGCTTGCCAGTACAGCAAGAGCAAGCCATCTGCTCTGCTAACCCTGGAGACATGCAAACACAGAAGAGATCAAGTCCCTGGCCAGCAGCAGGTCTACATGTGTACAGAGCCCCTCCCATAGTAGAGCCTGGCCATTGAGGTGACGAGAAAAATATAAGAAGGATCCAGATGACTTCCTCAAAACTGCCTGAGAGACCACATGGCAATGTTCCAAACTCCCTACATCTCCATTTAGGACCTGAGCTGGAATATTAAACTGAACACCCACTGTCACATTTCCTACACTCCCCACTGAGAAGGAAGGAAAGGCTCCTTCCTTTTAGCGCTGCTTGTTTAGAAAAGCTAATCTCCTGGGAAATGGCTGGGCCCATATCCTGGCAAATAGGATCTGGCAAAAGCTTGAACCCCACAAAAGCATCTCGGTCATTCCACCTTGCTGGGCTCCAGGGCTGAAAATAGCCCCAGATGAAAAACAAGCTGTGTGGACTACTTATCCAGTTTCACTGCAAAGGCAGGCCTTAAGCTGGCTGAAGAGGACAAGCCCCTTACTCCTGAGCTCAGGCAGGGCTGGAAGCCTCACCTGTTTCCGGCCCTATAGCAACCGGCATAGCTCTGGCACTTCTCAGGCTTCATATTTCCAAAACAGCAATGGAACAAGTGCAGAACAGACAAGGGTCTTCTGCAGTCAGCCCAGCACTGCTTGAAGGCATGGCAGGGAAAGAGAGAGCTATTCCTGGACACAGATCCGCTATTCTTTCATAAAATCTAAGGGTAAAAAAGAAAGACACCCAAAGCAGCCCACACCCCAAAAAAAGAACCATTCTATAACTCTGCTTCATCTTTTTGGCAATGACCGTAAGAGGTTTCTCTATCAAGGTCCTAACTCAATGCCCATTTAAGGGCAGATTTACCTAATCCCAAATTAGAGTCAATCAGTCTTCAGTCTTACACACCAAGTCCATCCCTGTCTATTACACACCCTGATCCACACCATTAGAGTCAACTGTTTCCAGGTCTGTCTCCCCCAACACCTTAAGCACTTCTAGAGACAGGGCCCAGGTCTCATAATGTCTGTATCTCCAGTTTTGCCCAGCACAGGGGCATGCTTAGATTAGGAGCACAAAGGCCTGTTTGTTGTAGAGCGAAAGTGAGCAGGTACAGAAACAGGACAGGAAGTGTAAGGACAAGAACATATCTTGCCTTACTCCCCCTGTAGTCCCCACCCAGTACATGCTGCCCTCTGGCCCTAGGCTCAGGCTCCCTCTCTTACCACCAAGCTCACAGCCATCTCTCCCTCCTTTGGCTCTGCACAATCCTATCTGAAGCATTCCCTAGATGGCTCTTGACATATTAGATGTCTGTTTCATCTCCTGGGTGTGTTTGGGATCTCCTTGAGCACAAGGCCCATGGACCAGCCACAGGGTAATCCACCAATAATTGTTTACAGAGGGAAGAAAAAGAAAATCAACTTCCCTTGAGCTTTCAATTGCTCATCTGTGAAAAGGTGAAAAGAATATCTGCACCAGCATCCCTCACCTGGTTTTACCTGGTTGCTCCCACAGGCTTAGATTATCTCTCTTTCGCCATGTCCTCAGCTGGTTCCCAGGGAATTCTCCATAAAGAATTCAGGTCAAATGGTTCAGCACCTATATTTGGCCTACAATTGTGTGATACTCAAGATGTCATCAGAACAGAGATGACAGCTCATTCTTCACATCCCACATCCCTCACGCTACAAGGGGTGACTCATCTATGCCGATCCCAGCCAAAGGCAGGAGAAGTTCCCTTGAACCAAAGCAGGACAATGCTGCATCCTCCACCTACCCACTGGTGAGCCCGTGCCTAAGATCATGTTCAGGTTCACATCTCTAACCAGGAGTGGGCCCCTAAGTCCTCACTTTTGTGGGCTGAAGTCCTGGGGGAAGACTTCCAATCAGAAAAGAAAATAAATTATAACTTTCTACAGCTGTGTTAAAACCAATAGTTTTGGGGTTTTTTTTTTAATTTATTAATTTATTTATTTATGGCTGTGTTGTTGGGTCTCCGTTGCTGTGTGCGGGCTTTCTCTAGTTGCAGTGAGCGGGGGCTACTCTTCGTTGCAGTGCGCGGGCTTCTCATTGTCGTGGCTTCTCTTGTTGCGGAGCGCGGGCCCTAGGCGCGCAGGCTTCAGTAGTTGTGGCATGTGGGCTCAGTAGTTGTAGCTTGCGGGTTCTAGAGCTCAGGCTCAGTAGTTGTGGTGCAGATGCTTAGTTGCTCCGCGGCATGTGGGATCTTTGCGGACCAGGGATCAAACCCGTGTCCCCTGTGTTGGCAGGCGGATTCTTAACCACTGCGCCACCAGGGAAGCCCAAAACCAATAGTTTTTAGCAGACCCAAATTATCTTTGTTTTTATTTAGATGCAATTCACCCATTTAAAGTACATAGTTCAATGGTTTTCAGTATACTCACGAAGTTGTGCAGCCATCACCACAATCTAATTTCAGAACATTTTTATCACCCCCAAAAGAAACCCCATAACCATTAGCAGTCACTCCCCATTATGCCCACCCTCTAGCTCATGATAACCACTAATCTGTTTTCTTTCTCTATAGATTTGCCTATTCTGGGCATTTCATGTAAATAGAATCATGTAATATGTGGCCTTTCCACCTAGAGTAATGTTTTCAAGGTTCATCCACGTTGTAGCATGTATCTGTACTTCATTCCATTTTATGGCTGAAAAATATTCAATATATGGGTATATCACATTTTGTTTATTTATTCCTCAGTTGATGAACATCTGGGTTGTCTCCACTTTTTAGCTATTACGAATAATGCTACTGTGAACACTCGTGTACAAGTTTTTCTATGAAAGTGTTTTCAATTCTCATGAGTATATACCTATAAGGGGAATTGCTAGGTCACATGGTAACTCTATGTTTAACTTAGAGGTGAAATTACCTTTTAAAACACTTTAACTCACTCCTCTGCCTTCCTCTCTGTCAAGACTTTCCATGGTCAGCCCCACTCTCCAATACACCTAAAGAAGCCCAGTGGCTACCATCTTAGCTAGTGGCTACTATATTGGACAGCACAGATATAGAACATTCCCATCATTACAGAAAGTTCTATTGGACAGTGCTGATCTAGAAGAATAAGATAATTAGAACAATTATAGCTAACATTTAATGGATGTTTACAATGGGTCAGACACTGCACCAAGACCTGTACAGGGATTATCTCTTTTAATCATCATAACAACCTCATGTAAGTATATTCCCATTTTATAGATGGGAAAATCAAGGCTTTTAGGAGTTAAATAACTTGCCTAAAGTTACACAGCTAGTAAATAGAGCCATGATTTAAACCCACAAAATCTGACTCCAAAGTCTGTCTTTTTAACCACTATATTACACACAAATGATTATAATAACGCAAGATGTGCTAATGGCACAAATGAAGTCCAGAAAAAGAGCTAAGGGACCTCAAGAGTAGAAGTCATATCAGGATATTAAAAAAAAAAATGACTTCATTAAAGAAGCATGAAAAAGAACCACTAATCTAATCTATTCATCCTATACTCTAGGCCCCTTCAAGCACCATCTCCTTCAGAAAGTCTTCTTGGATTACTCCAGTCCACACTATTCTCTTCTTCTATGTTTCACATTTATTTAACCACTCTCTACCTAGTTAAGAAATTATCTGATTTGTAAGTTCCCCAAAGACAAGAATAGAGAACATGTTTTAGTCTCTTCTACGGCCCAAGTGCAGCAAAAGCAGAACTCAGAGCAAGAGGTTCAATCTAAATGTTTCTGGAGGACTGCTGACTATTATTACTCCCTTTGGTTGGATTCAGACATAGCAGGAAACAAGGCCAAAATGAGAGAGAGCAAGAGCAAGAGACAGAGACAGAGAGAGAGAATGCGAGCACCGCACAGGAGAGTAGAGAAATCACATTCTTCCTCCTGGAGGCTGAGCTAAATAGGCTCCAAATTCCCCAGGCTATTCCCTTTGACCAATTTACATAGAGCTTCACTTGGAGCATGGGTTTCGCTCTCAGCCCCTGAATCAGGGCTGCATCAGTCAGTGTTCTGAATAAGGTGTCACGCAGTTTCTAGTGTAAACCAGTTCCTTGGTCTTCAAGGTGCTGAAAACATCTGGCTGGCTCCCACACTACTCACTCATCCTCTTGACTTCGGAAAGGAAGACCCAAGCATCGTGCTATCACCATTTAAGAAAGCACTTTCGGGGGCTTCCCTGGTGGCGCAGTGGTTGAGAGCCCGCCTGCCGATGCAGGGGACACGGGTTCATGCTCCGGTCCGGGAGGATCCCACATGCCGCTCGCGGCTAGCCCGTGAGCCATGGCCACTGAGCCTGTGCGTCCGGAGCCTGTGCTCTGCAATGGGAGAGGCCACAACAGTGAGAGGCCGTGTACTGCAAAAAAAAAAAAAAAAAAAAAAGGAGCTACGAATATTAGCTTCATTCTACATGCTAGATGCTATAACATGGATGGACCTCCAAAATATTAGTGTAAGTAAAAAAGCCAAACATAAAAAGTCACAAATATGATTCCATTCATATGAAATATCTAGAATAGGTAAATCCACAGAGACAGAATGAAGATTGGTGACTGCAAGGGAAGGGGAGAGGGGGAAATGGGAGCAACTGCTTAATGGGTATGGGTTTCCTTTGGGGTAATGAACATGGTTCGGAACCAGATAGAGAGGGTGGTTATAAAACACTGTGAATGTACTAAATACCACTGAATTATGTATGTGAATGGTTAATTTTGTTATGTTATGTGAATTTCACCTCAATTTTAAGAAAAAGATGAATGGCTCATGGCATCATATTCTAAAAGGAAAAACTCAGAAGCAAGTGTTTCCATATCCAACTGCTCCTTCCTGCCCTTCCAGGATGCTTGCCCTCCCATCCTGCAGACATCCAAACCTGCCATTTTAGCAATGAGTTATGTTCCCTTGTTCTCATTTTCTAGTCATTCCCTGTGTCAAGCCGTCTAAAGTCCCCAGTGAGAAAGCAAGCTTCCTTTTTTTTTTAATATAAATTTATTTATTTTTAGCTGTGTTGAGTCTTTGTTGCTGCACATGGGCTTTCTCTAGTTGCGGCGAGCGGGGGCTACTCTTCGTTGTGGTGCGCAGGCTTCTCATTGCAGAGGCTTCTCCTGTTGCAGAGCACGGGCTCTAGGCGCATGGGCTTCAGTAGCTGTGGCGCACGGGCTCAGTAGTGTGGCTCGTGGACTCTAGAGTGCAGGCTCAGTAGTTGTGGTGCACTGGCTTAGTTGCTCCGCAGCATGTGGGATCATCCCGGACCAGGGATCAAACCCGTGTCCCCTGCATTGGCAGGTGGATTCTTAACCACTGTGCCACCAGGGAAGTCCCAAGCTTCCTTTTAAATAGGGTCCATGTGTACTTGTTCTGTTTCCCCTACAGCACAGACCAGGTCATGGGTGGAGAGCCGGGGGAAAGGGTCTGAATGACCTCTCTTGAAGTAGCAGTTTGGAGCGGTGCTATCTCTGAGAAGGGAGCTAGAGGCTGGGTGGCCAGGGAGACCAAAGATACAATCATCACACAACGGTATGAATTTGTTTTATTCTCTTTGGCGTGGGGCGGGGTTCAAGAAGAATAGAGAAGTATTTAACAAACAACTTTGTAGCAATATCTGGTTTCAGAAATAACAAAAATCTCTCAGTAACAACTGGGTTCTTGACTTTTCCAAAGCAACAATTCTAATGCCAAAGTCTTTCAAAAAAGCAACGAAGATTTTACTCCCAAAGTTTGACCCTGAAGCCATCCCCCAGCTGTCCACAAGCTGTTTTCATTGCCCTCAGGAGGCATTGGAGACCCAGAGGCTGGAGACTCCGGGCACAGCATTCAAGCTCAGCCCTATCAGCCAAAAGGCTCCAGCGTAGCAGGCATGCCATCACTGAAGCCTGGAACTCAAGCCATAACGAGTAACCTGCAGGGATCACAGGCACATCTTCCCCAGGCTCCTCATGCTTTATATTCGTAGTAATATTGACAATAAAAACCACCAACAAATACTTCCTTTTTTAAGGGCCATTATGTGGCCTTTAAATACATTCTCACAACAGCCCTAAGGCTCATACAGATTAATAATTTGCCCAGGGTCATGAGGCTAATAAACAATAGCAAAGTCAGATTTTAAGCTCTGGTCTGCATGCTTCCAAAGTTTATGCCATTGCCACAACACAAAACTGGCCAGCACCACACATCCTGCCCCAACTATTTCCTGGTTGTCCATGAGAAAATGCTCTGACCACTCAAAATAAAAATGCTTCTTGGGCTTCCCTGGTAGCGCAGTGGTTGAGAGTCCGCCTGCCGATGCAGGGGACACGGGTTCGTGCCCCGGTCCGGGAAGATCCCACATGCCGCGGGGTGGCTAGGCCCGTGAGCTATGGCCGCTGAGCCTGTGCGTCCGGAGCCTGTGCTCTGCAACAGGAGAGGCCACAACAGTGAGAGACCCTCGTACCGCAAAAAAAAAAAAAAAGCTTCTCAGTTTAACATAATCCTAGTAGTTCAAGGACAGAACCTCTCTCAGGCAGTAGCAATCCAGAGCCCTGACACCACTGAGAAGTACCTGAGATTGCTATCCAGGCTACTCTACCATTCCCCAGGTCACCAATCAAGCCTGCTGAAAACCCAAACATAGATGTTCTGCCTTGAAGGTAGGAGGAGAAATGCCAGAGAGAAACACAAATGTGGAAGGCATGGCAATGAAAACAACAAGCCAGAAATCAGTAAACCTGAGACCTAGTCTCAGTTCTGCCCCTAATTAGTTATACGACCTTGGGAAGTCACCTGCCTTCTTTGCACTTGTGTTTTCTGCTATAATATGGAAATAACAATTCCCTCCCATCATATTTCACAGGTTTACTGTGGACATGACAAGCAAAAAGACAGGTCTTGAATAGGAGAATGCTTTGAAAAGTGTGAAGCACAAATTAATGAGGGGCCATTATGATATGACCACCACAAGCTGGCTGGAGAGAAGATTAATGCCCATGAAACAATTAGAAGGTGAAACAGTAGTTAATTAGGTGCCAAGTTATATGGCACAGACTGAGAAGATTATACTCTGGATAGGAGTATTCTCAGGGATTAGTCAGAGAAACTGCATAGAAAAGAACAGACAGGATTGAAGAGGGATGGAGAGCAATAGTGGCAGCAAAAGTATGTAGCCAGGGAAAAGAGTGGTGAAGAAGCAAGAGAGGAACAGAGCTGGATCATACGCTGTGTGTTGGGAGCTCTGGGAGGCCACAATGGGAGGTAGGGTAAGGCCAGACTGTGGAGAGGAGACAGTCAGGCCAAGGAGCTGGGGCAGGATGCAGTCAGCAACAGGGGACAATGGGGGAGAGCAGAGCTGGATTTCACAGCAAACATTTATTGAGGACTAATAATGCGGTAGGCGCTATCTCAGATTGTAAGGATACAGAGATGGAATAAGACATGAAACTTGCGCTCGTGACTGTGTCTGAATCCTACTCTTCCAGCTTCAGTGACGTGTACATCAAAGAACAAGTTTCACAATCACAGAATTCTGGATTCAAGTCCTTGTGCCACCATTGCTAGATGAGTGACCTCCATCAAGTAACCAAAGCTCTCTAATTCCCAGTTTCCTTATTTGCAATGCAGAAGTAATAATAATCTTTCATAGGATGGTGGTGAGTACTAGATATAAAGCACTTAAAAAAAGAAACTTGGTATGTGCCTTCTAGACATACAACAAATGATAACTATTATCGTTCACTAGCTTTGTGACCTTGGGAAAGTTGCTTAACTTCTCTGGGCTTCAGTTTCATCATCTGTAAACTTCACAAGGTTGTTGTAAATATTAAAAGGAAATAATTGGTCTAAAGCACCTAGCATAACAACAGCTCAGCAAAATTCCTTCTCTTCCCTCTGTCTCCTTTTCTCAAGCCTATATTTGAGATCTCCCTTGTAGCAATGCTCGGCTCCCAAAGGAGGGCACTGAGGACACAGCCAGAGCACCTAACTGTCTCTACTTCTAGAAGACACCAGGTCCACTTAACCCCTAAACTAACCCTAACTTACCCAGTGCCTGACTACCCCCATCTAGGAACATGTTCTTTAGCTGCTTCTGGCCAAGTGGCTTCAATTCAACTGTCTGATGGCCAGACAATTCCTCCCTGCTTACTCATCCTCCAAGAAACTAAACCAGAAGAGAAAGCTCTGAAGTCTAAATGTTGATAAAAGAAAGGAGAGTGGTATTATGTCCAGTGTCTTAAGACCACAGGATAGAAAGGAGAGGCACTGAGCACCCTTGCTGAAGGGCTAATATATCCCACTGGTCTTGTGCACATATGACAAGGGCAGGCAAACCTGCTGCCACTTCCAACAGTTCCAGGAATGTCTCAGAAAAAGGCCCTCAGCCTGCTGGAGTCACCCAGGCATGAGGGAAAATTAGGTTTTCACTAGCAAAGGTGAACTCATAAATACCTGATTAACTCATGCAAACATGCTCTGCTCCATGTGCTGTGAGAATTTACAACTGATCCAGAGCAGAAGTCAAGCTGAGGACACCTTTCAAAGCTATAACTAACAATAATTGGTGTAAGGGGAGGCAGTGATGGCTGGCTATGAAAGTCTAATCCAAATCAGGTGAGTCCAGACTCTCCAGGGGAAGCTGCTCTTTCTGGGAACAACCTCTGCACAAACCTGCAGGGCAAACATTACCTTGCCTTGAAAGACAAGAGCCAGACCCTCCCACCAAGACCCCGGGAAACACAGAGGCAAAGCATATATATTCCAACACTCCTGCTCAATCCCAGGGACTTCTGTTTGTGAGGAAATAATACCAGTAATTCTAATCTCACACATTAGAAAGACATGGTCAGATCAAACCTGTGAAGCCATTGGCTAGGCTCCCCAAGCAGATCTGCTTTGTCCTCGGTGCTTCCATCCCACTTTGCAAACCAGGAAGGGAAAACAAAAGGAACCATCTTTCATTGAGCACTTACTAGGACTTGTACAAAAGTTTACAAACCTTTACTTTAAAAAAAAATCCCCCCAATTATCCTCTGTAATAGCTAATCCTAGTCCCATTTTATAAATGAGGTAACTGAGCATCAGAGAGATTAAGCAGCTTGCTCAGGAAAGGGGCTGGTGAAGGGCAGAGCCCAAATATGAACCCAGTCTGTCTGATTCCAAAACTTAGCGTTTCTTTCCACAAATATTTATCAAGAGCCTACCATGTGCCAAGTACTGCTCTTGGGTGAAAACACAGCAGTGTAAAAGACAGACAAAAACTCCTGTCTTTATGGAGCTTTCATTCCTAAACCAAGAATCCTCCATACTTAGCATACCATACATTTAATAGGTAGACATCTGTATTTCTTTCTCCTCCACCCGACAGGACTCAACAGATACAGAATGAAGGGACGAATGTGGCTCTTTCCCTCACCTCACAGGAATTCCTCTCAGCTGCTGCCCAAACAGCATTCAACGGTTTACTCATCAACTTAGCATTCTTCTTCCCACCTATGTCATAGGTTTAAGCCACATCTTTTTCTTGTTGCTGTTTTGGCTGTGCCAGGCAGCACTCAGGATCTTAGTTCCCAGACCACCAGGGATCAAACCCATACCCCCTGCATTGGGAGTGCAGGGTCTTAACCACTGGACCACCAGGGAAGTCCCTAAGGCATATCTTAAACCAAAAGCCTCCTGCAGTGCTAGCAAATTGGCTCCAGTCACCCACTGAGTATGACAACAATAGTATTTCAGAGTTTACAAAACACTTTACATACATTGTCTTATTTAATCCTCATAAAATTAAACAGGGTAGGTATTGCTTTCATTTAACATGGAAACAGACACCCAGAAAGGTAGTTACTAGTTACTTCTGTCCTTAGACACAAATGAGTAGTTGGAACTACACAGTTCTAGTCCCAGAATGCATTCTTCTCCCCTTCGCCTAAGGACATCTCCTAATCTATTGCTAATGCTGGAGAAGGCAAAAGGTGTCATGTCACTATCTAGATCATTCTGCTGATTATGCTATTCCAGATTTCCCATTGTATCCAAACAGAACAAACAAACAAAAAACACTGTGTTTCAGCCTACCTATTTTGGAATTTATTTTGATTGTCATTAATATTTTATTATTTTTCCTGTTAAAGGTCTTTTACTGTATTTTTAACTGTATTTTGTTATGTTCTAATTTGCCATTTATTCCCAAAGGAACAAACTTTTGATGTTAAACACTAAACATATATGCTATATGCATAGAAAAAGGCAAGAAAATACTTTTATAATTTTTTTCAAGTCAGTGAGAAAGATAATTCAACTTTTAAAAATGCCTTCACAGGCTTGCCTTCTTCAGGAAAGCCTTTATCCTGTGAAGTGAGGCACACCAGTAGGCAGAGGCTGCAGAAAACATAAGACCCAAATGCAGGGTTAATAACTTAGCATGCTCTTTGCAAAAATAACCCAAGTACCCACAGTCAGCAGGAATATTCCAGCAACCAAGGCCAGGCCGAGGGCTTTGTCATAGTACTTTACTCCAGGTGGCAATGATCTGACTCTTAATCAAAGGGAGACTATGAGAAAGAAACTGTAAAGCCAGATGTCAAGGAAAATGACCTGAGAGAAAAGATGCCTGCTCCTTGGGAACCCAAAAGGCATGCTGCCTAGAAGGCCCTACTGCCTCGAGAACAACAAAGCACACTCCCGCAAACCAAGAAGACCCAAGCCTGGCTTCGTGCAGGGAACTAGCCGAGACTATGCCCAAAACCTCTCTCCTTACCAGTCTGTCATGATGCCTGAAGTTTCAACACTACAGCTTCCTTTGGGTCTTCGGAGAACACATCCTGAGGACCACAGCTTGCAGGAGTGGGAGCAGCCAAATGAGGGAAGTAGATCCATGCCTCATTGGATATCAGCCAGAATAGAGGGAAGGGCAGAGTGCTCTGGAAAGGCAGGTCAAGAAAATAATTCTGGCCGTAGGAACTGGAGGCAGGAAATTTGCTCAGCTTAGAAAGATATGAGGATAGGAAAGTGTTTGTGCTGCCTTAGGAAGGTAACCAGAGGCTTTGGGAGAGACCTGGATTTGAATTCTGGTTCAGTTGCTTACAGGCTGTAATGACTATCAGGCAAATTATTTTCCTTTTATGAGTATTTTCTCATCTATAAATTGGGCATTATGAAAAGATGTGGCCATATCTCAAAAGACAGCTGTGTGAAACACTAGCCCTGACCTGGCACATGGCAGGACTTAATAAATATCCCTTTTTCTGGAACAGGAACACACATCAGGGAAGGATACCCCAGGGCAATGGAAATTACTTGCCAGCTGACAGAGCAAAGCCGTTTGCGAGCTAATAGAACAGACAATCGACCTGAAAGGGCACCTTGGGAGTCTGGAGAGTACCAAATCCAGGCATATGTGGATGCAGGGCTCAGCCTACATCTCTCTCTACCATGAAATGTGTAGCCGCCCATTCTGGACAGAAATTATTACATCATCATGCATTTAGTTAGATGAGGAAATGGAAACCCACTCCTCAGTTCCCCAGGAAAGACCGCCCCATGCCAACTTCTGGTACTCAAGGAGTCTGGAGCAGGACCTAGTGCAAGGAAAGTATTGAGTCCAGCTGCCAACATTTTAATTAGTCCAACCTGAAAAGTCTATAACCACAGGAGATTACAAGGAGCCCCCAGGGAAAGCCTCTGCCCTTCACTCAGTTCAACCAATTAGATCTGTTCAAGTGCCCTAATTTTTATCACTGAATTCCTGGGGGAATCAGGCTTCACCAAGCTCTGACTTCTGGCTGAGAGTACAGGTACGAGCTCAGCTCAGGAAGAGAAGTTGGGTGTGGGCTACATGAAAGGTAGCATCAAGTATGCCCTGAGGCCCTGACACCCTTCCTGCATCAGTAAACTAAGAATTGCCCTCTTGACAGCCTCCATCCCCCACCCCAGTGTCCTACTGTGACCTATTCCCCCAGTGGATATACCCTAACCTAATCCGCACTAGCAAAGGCTAGGTTTTTTTTTTTTTTTTTTTTGTCTTTTTAACATCTTTATTGGAGTATAATTGCTTTACAATGGTGTGTTAGTTTCTACTTTATAACAAAGTGAATCAGTTATATATACACATATGTTCCCATATCTCTTCCCTCTTGGGACTCCCTCCCTCCCACCCTCCCCATCCCACCCCTCTAGGTGGTCACAAAGCACCAAGATGATCTCCCTGTGCTATGCGGCTGCTTCCCACTAGCTATCTATTTTACGTTTGGTAGTGTATATATGTCTATGCCACTCTCTCACTTTGTCACAGCTTACCCTTCTCCCTCCCCATATCCTCAAGTCCATGCTCTAGTAGGTCTGTGTCTTTATTCCCGTCTTACCCCTAGGTTCTTATCTAGAAACAATAAATGCTGGAGAGGGTGTGGAGAAAAGGGAACACTCTTGCACTGTTGGTGGGAATGTAAATTGATACAGCCACTATGGAGAACAGTATGGAGGTTCCTTAAAAACTTACATATAGAACTACCATATGACCCAGCAATACCACTAGTGGGCATATACCCTGAGAAAACCATAATTCAAAAAGAGTCATGTACAAAAATGTTCACTGCAGCTCTATTTACAAGAGCCAGGACAAGGAAGCAACCTAAGTGTCCATGTTAGATGAATGGATAAAGAAGATGTGGCACATATATACAATGGAATATTACTCAGCCATAAAAAGAAACGAAACTGAGTTATTTGTAGTGAGGTGGATGGACCTAGAGTCTGTCATACAGAGTGAAGTAAGTCAGAAGGAGAAAGACAAATACCGTATGCTAACACATATATATGGAATCTAACAAAGGCTAGTTTTGATTCTTAGTCCAAGGGTACCCTCAACCCAGTAATGCTTGTATTTTAAAGGAGATTCTCCAGAATGAAAATGACTTCAAGGCTCACAAGAATCAAGCTGTATGGTACACCAGGAGCAGATGTGAAAACTGAGGTGCAGAGCGGTAAAGAGTCTCGTTCAAGTTAATGACAAGATATTACACTCAAAAGCTAACAAACATCACTTTTTCTAAGGCTCAGCCCTCTGCCTTACAACTGTACCAGGTGTGGCCACACTTTTCCAGTTGTCATTAAGAGTTAAAAAGGAAGGTTATAAGGAAAAGCGAGAACCTAGGAGACATAAAGTAGTAAAAAGAGGGGAAGAACCAGGCAACTGTATAAATGATCAGACAATTCAGAAAAGGAGAACTAATAATAAATTACCCACATCTGTATAACACTAAATACTTGTCACATTATCTCATAAAATCTGCATGCATCAACCTTGTGAGATAGGTTCAAAATACCTGGCATGGGGAAACTGAGGCCCAGAAAAGTCAATAGTATCACAACCACAGCTAATTCCTAGTCTACTGTTCTTTTTTATTAAACTAGATTTTTCATAAAGAAAGTTATGAAGACTCAAGAGAACTAGAGCCTCTTGACTCTAGCTAGAAAGAGGGAAGAAAAAGAAAAAAGGGTTCAAGGGAAAAAGTGGAAAAAAACACACTTTAAGACAGAAGCTACAGGGACTTCCCTGGTGGCGCAGTGGGTAAGACTCCATGCTCCCAGTGCAGGGGGCCCAGGTTTGATCCCTGGTCGGGAAACTAAATCCCACATGCATGCCACAACTAAGGGGCCCACCTGCCACAACTAAGACCCAATGCAACTAAATAAATAAATAAGTAAATAAAAAAGAATCAGGCCCTCTTTAAAAAAAAAAAAAAAGGCTACAAAACAGTAAACAGCTATCTTATTAATCAGAAAATCTTCTTGCAATCCCCCTTCCGCCCTCTCAGAGGGTGTGTGACAAGACATCAGACAAGATGGTCAGTTTCAGGCCTGCTCCCATGACAATGAGCTGACACAACCACAGACCTGCTACCTGACAATGCCTGAGCAGCCTCCTCCCCCTCTCAAGATGACACAGGAACATGTGTGCTAAACCAAACAGATGACTACAAGAGGACTCCAGGTACTAGTTTTGATCAGCAGCTGCACCCTGGCACCTCTGTCCCCAGCCAGGGCTTACTCTAGTCCAGCAGGAGTTTCCCCTCAAAGCATAGCCTAAATTCAGCTAGCACTGTGCCCCCTCACCTTGAGCCAGCTGAAGGTTGGTAGAAGACCCTGGGGAAAAGGGATAGTAATCATCTTCTCTCAGGCCAAGAACTCCTGACAGGGTATGATGGCTTAGTGTTCCTTCTGCAACTCCATTTCACACTAGAAAATTAGAGATGTGTGACTGTGGAAAACTCAGCATGTTCCCATACCTGAAAGCCCCAACTGCAGGTGAGTGAGTAGCCTAGGAAGCCTAAAGTGAAAGAAGACATTCCCTGAGAAACTGTGAGTTTGTCTGCTCTCACTGGGCCAAAATACTCACTGTATATATGGCTCCAACCCATGCCAAAATCCTGGAATAACACCCTCACATAGCACTGGAAGGTTTCACAAAGTGCCTTATCTTCCATTGCCTCCATGAGGTTAATATTCCTTTTATTGCAAATTTGGAAACTAAGGCTCAGGGAAAGAAAGCAACCTGTTCAAGATGTCACAAACGGGGCTTCCCTGGTGGCGGGGTAGTTAAGAATCCACCTGCCAATGCAGGGGACACGGGTTCGAGCCCTGGTCCGGGAAGATCCCACATGCCGCGGAGCAACGAAGCCCGTGTGCCACAACTACTGAGCCCATGAGCCACAACTACTGAGCCCACGAGCCACAACTACTGAAGCCCACACGCCTAGAGCCCGTGCTCCACAACAAGGGAAGCCACCACAATGAGAAGCCCGCACACCGCAACGAAGAGTAGACCCTGCTCGCCGCAACTAGAGAAAGCCCATGCACACACAGCAACGAAGACCCAAGGCAGCCAAAATAAATGAAATAAGTAAATTTATATATTAAAAAAAAAAAATGAAAAAAACAAAGATGTCACAAATGGAAAATGGCAAAGCCTGGAGTTGAACCCGGGTATTCCTATCTGCAAGAGTCTCTGATTTTCCTGCAGTGAAGGCCTAGCTTTGTAAGGAAGCTTAATAGCTAAAAATAAGAGACCTGTATTCTCAGACTTGGAATCCACCAAGCAGTTCTTGTATGACCTTTGGCAAATCCCTTCACATCTTTGGGCATCAGAAAACTCATCTGTAAAATGAAGTGATGTAAAACAAGCGTAGAGAGAAGACAATTCTTTGGTTCCTAGAGTACTGTGAAGTGTAGCCCTTGCCTAGCACTTCAAAAAAAGTCAACTACCCCCCTAGTCATCACAGCCTAGCACTGGCCCCCTCCTTCAGACTGCCATATATTTTCTGTTACTGGCACCACCAGGCACCTCATTACCCACACGCAAAACATGGCTACACCTTTGCCTCTTTCCTTCCCTCCCTACACTTAAACACTGAGTCCTACTGATTATGCCTCCATAGTGCACACCCTGATCTCTGCTCAGGAACAACTGCAAAGTCTCCTATCTAGACTCCCTGCCTCCAACCTCATCTTACCAATGCGTTGTGCATGTTCTGTGAGATTAATCTGCCTAAAGCAAAACTCAGGTCAAGTCTCTCCCCTGCTCAAAACCTGCAAGGACTACTTACTGCCTACACAGCAAAGTCTGGACTCTTTAGCCAAACACTGAGGCCCTCCATTATCTTTCCTCAATTAATCTTTTTTTGCCTTATTTTATCATACTCTCCTTCATAGATGCCACTCTCCAGCCAACCTGGACTAACCCATGTCCCCTAAAGACTCTTCACTTTGTCTCACTCCATGCCTTTATTCATGACATTTCCTTTGGCTGGAATGCTTCCCAGCCAGAGGAAACCTTATATTTCTGCCTGAAGTACCTGAAGACCTACTAAGCTGCTACCTCCTCCATAAGGCTTCCCTGATCTCTCCAGGCAGAGGTGATCCCATTTTCCAATAGGATCATAGGTATTATTCATAGGACACTGAAACTAGATTGCCTTGCACGATAAACTGTAAAATGGGAAACCCATTGTGAGGATTAAACAAGATTACGTATGTGAAAGTATCTAACCCAGTCCTGGTATAGAATACGTGCTCAATAAATAGGAGCTCTTATTATGATAAGGAAAAATGTTCGTACACATCTTAACTTCCCTATTATATTCAATCCTTTTACCGGGCAAGGTATAACATACATGTTAAATGTTAGCTGAAGAGGTAAACACTACATAGATACAGACCCTATCCCAAAGCTTATATCCACAAGAGCTCAACCATAATGCTGTTTTTGGAGGATACAAACTGAACACACAGCACTCTGTAGCTTTACACTTCACCAGTGTGATACTCCCATTCAGAATTTATTAAGTGGATACACTTTCTCATTCCCTCCCCCATTCCCTACAAATTCCAATCCCAGTTTATTCCAGGCCACTTAGGCAACAGAACAAACTAATGCCATTAACAGTCTGATAAACTGTACACTTTTTAATCCAAACACACATCTCTACTTAAATTCATATAGCTGTTTCCTTCCTTTCCACAGTTATTAAACAAGAATAGAAACAGCATTGGCCTTTGGGTCAGATAAACCTAAATTCAAATCCTGGCTTAGTCACCTTGGGAAAATTACTTAAATTCTCAGAGTTACAGCTTCCCCATCTATAAAATGAGAAAAATATCCACCTTTAAGGGTTGTTATACAGCTGTAAAGCACCTAGCCCAGGGCCTAGAAGATAACAGGTGCTCGATAAATAGCAGCTATCATCATCATTCTTTTTTTTTTTTAATATTTATTTATTTTGGGCTGTGTTGGGTCTTTGTTTCTGTGCGAGGGCTTTCTCTAGTTGTGGCAAGCGGGGGCCGCTCCTTATTGCGGTGCGTGGGCTTCTCACTATCGCAACCTCTGTTGTTGCGGAGCACAGGCTCCAGACGCGCAGGCTCAGTAGTTGTGGCTCATGGGCCTAGTTGCTCCATGGCATGTGGGATCTTCCCAGACCAGGGCTCGAACCCGTGTCCCCTGCATTAGCAGGCAGATTCTCAACCATTGCGCCACCAGGGAAGCCCCTCATCATCATTCTTATCATTGAAGTTATTTGAGTTGTCTCAATTACATACTTATCTCTTTAGCAATACACAATATGAGTTTCAGTGAACTTTGCCCTTGTTGGCAAAAGTTTCTTGAAATAAGACCTCCACAAGTCTGAGTACCCAGGTACACACACACACACAAGCTGTTTCCTAACCGGTGTATGTGTTACGCCTGAAGGGCACCCAGCTCCCCTGGTCCCTACATTCCAGATGCTGGCTCTAGGAACTTGGAAAACACAAACACATTTGCTTTAATGTACACACTGTAGTGATGAGAGCTCCGATAGCTTCCTACAAGCCCTGAGATGACCCAGAGAGCCAATCAGTAGCAGAGCTACTGAATCTCACTAGAGAAAATCAGGAGCAGAGCTACTGAATCTCACTGGAGAAAATCAGAGGCACATGAGACTTGGAAGCCTGCCTACCAGCCTGCCTGCCTGCCTGCCTGCCTGCCTGCCTGCCTGCCAGTGAGATTTCTGGTCATTACTTAGGCCAACATTCAACACAAGGCAGCCAGGAGCTCTGTAAAATGGCTAACAGGAAAAGGGACAGGTTTGGCCCAGCGGGGCCATGCTGACAGCACAGCTGACTCTTTTATGCCTCTGCCTCCTTTACCAAGTTCCCCTAGAGGCCCCTCCCCAATGCCTTGAAGGAAAGCTGGTGTGATGTCTGCTCAGGCTGGAGTTCTCTGAGGCCCAGGGAGTTCGCAGAATCAGAGATAACCTTTAAAACGCCAGTGATCTTCACTGGACTATCCTACCTCCCTGCTGCAAAGCCCAGCATGAACGAAGGCTCCCTTCTCCATCCCACAAGCCAGGCTAAGGAAAGTAGTTCTGTTCCTTCAGCTGCCTCACATTTGCCCTGTGGTAAACCCAGGGGGTCCACGGAGCCAAAGACAAGCAGCAGCAGGAGCCAAGGAAGCCCCGCCCAGAAGCCTCATCTCAGGCCTCCAGGAGCACAGCCCTGCTCCACTCCTACTACAGCCACCTACCTGCTCAGGGCAGCCAGTGCTATGGCAAACAGAAAAGGCCAGCCAGAGTCCAGGGCCGAACCATCCCCCAGTGCGACTGGTAACTGTCGCCGAGCGCAGCTTCAGGACGTACTCAGTAAACAGGGATGAAGTACCAGGCAGCAGAAAAATAGTGAGTGCCCACAGAACACCTCAGAAATCCCCCACGTGAACTCTACCCCTAATCTCAGGGCACTCTTGTCGAAGCTCGTCACTTGGCACTCTCCCTCCATGACTACTCAATCCAAAGATCAACTCGTTGTTATTCATCCATTTATTCAGCAAATATCTATTGGGCACATACCCTGTGACCCGTACTGTGATAGATACTAAGGACCGGTGCTATGGTCAGAAAAAATAGACATGGCTCTTGCCTTCAAGAGAGAGGAAAATATGCAAAAAAAAAAAAAGGCTTTAAAAGCTATTTCATACAAGTTTTAATCCCATTTTCAAGTGAGGAAACTGTAGTTTGGATCATACTGTCAGTAAGGACTCAAGTCAGTGCCCAGTGCTCTTGATTCCCACATCAGGCTATCTCTTGCTTTAAGAGGCATAAGTAGGGTGTGAAGGGCACAGAGAGTATTGTAGATAGCAAGTGCTACCGGAGTTTGGAAATGAGAGGGAGTTTGTGGCTAGCATTAATGTCAGGGATCACTTCACAGAGGACTCAGAGGTTAGGTAGGAAGGAAGGAGGAGAGGGGAGGACATTCTGGGAGGCAGTAAAATGGCATTCATAAGTAAAGGCAAAAGAGAAGCAGTATAAGGTGTGCTCTGCAGACCAGGACAAAGAAAAAAGCCTGGCTGGGCCAAAATGTAGAGGGGGAACCAAGGAAGATGAAGTGGGCAAAGTGGTCTGGGCCCGGAACCCTGGGTCGGGAAGGAAACTACCACCCATAGAGGGATTTTAGGGCTTACATCGTCTCTATTCCAAGCTCCCCAGCAGAAAACAAAAGTACAGTGCTATTGGCTCATCTCAGGTTTTTCCTTGCAGGTCTCTCACTGAAATAAATCTGCTCCACTCTGATCAACATGACAGGGCCATAGCCATCCCTACTCAAGTCTCGCCTGCCTTAGCAAGTTGTGCCAACACAGGCAAGGCTTTGTCAAATTCTCAGTGCCCAGAAAGCTCCCCCTTGGCACTTTCTAGGTGGCCACAAGTAACCCCACAGGGCTTTAGATACATTTACCCTGCCTGTGGAGGCCCCAAATCTATACATAAAGCAACCAGCTGAGCCAAACAATGGTGAGATATGCAGTACGACACCCTGACCCACCTCCTTCGGGAAATCTGCTCTGTACATCAAAACAAACAGATCTCTCCTTGCTTGAATTGAGATTGCCAGGGCAGTACAGAATGCAGATATTAGTCACCATATGCCACAGATATTACTGGGCTTCTTTTTCTGCGCATCATATAAAAGCTCCCTAGCTGGGCAGGGAAGATCCTCAGAAGCAGCACTGACTTTGCATACCCCCCCAGTTCTGCCCAGAACAATTTCTGTGAACACAATACAATATTGTGAACTGCTTTCTGGTTTTCCTCTGTATAGGTCTCAGACCCCCTAACAACCCAAACTGGCTGTGTTAGGGTAAAGAAGCTCCACAACAGAGTGGGAACAGCATGTGAATAATAATCAGACAAAATTAGATTCTGGCCCCAATTGAGACCTTGGGCAAATTTGTTCCTGTCGTATGTAGATTGAGGAGTTTAGTTGATATGGTACTTAAAAGCCCTTCCAACTTTGACACACTAGGATGTGATAGCACCCAACATCAACAGTCCTAAAGGTCAGAGTAAGTTTTTCAGCTGTCAATGTGTAAGTCCCAGTTCAATGCCACTTATAAGTCTAGCTCTCAGAAGCCAAGTTGGGGCAGTAAAGCCTCCAAGGTCAGTGGCTGTACAATGTGCTCCAGAACTAAAGGTACCAAACAAGGAGTTGGGAGGCATGACTAGAACCTAGGATAAAAATCTAGTTTAGAATTGGGTTTAAAACAGGGGAGGAATACAGGTGGAAGGGCCATGTCAACTCTACATGTCAAAGCAATGCAGTCATGCATGAATCAAAAGGACATAATACCAAAGGGAGTACAGAAAGACACCACAAGACTCTAGGAGGCAAGCAAAGGAAGTCAGAGGAAAACTAAGAGGACTCAGCACCCATTGTTCCCAAGATCATGGCCCTAGAATGATGTCACAGGCATCCTCTATGATGGCCCCCAGTGATCCCTACCCTCCTGGTATTCATGCCATTATATAATCCCTTCACCTTGACTTGTTTCTAACAAATAGAATATGGCAGAAGTTGTGGCACATCAATTGCAAGATTAGGCAATAAAAAGATTGCAGCTCTCATCTTGGGCGCTCCCTCTTGGATCACTTGTCCTGGGGGAAGCCAACTGTCAGGTCATGAGGCAGCCCAGTGCAGAGGCCCATGTGGCAAAGGACCAAGGCCTACCAACAACCACATAAATGAGCTTGAAAGTAAATACTCTCCCCGCAGTTGAGCCTTCGGCCCCAGCTCAACAGCTTGACTACAACCTTATGAGAGACCTTGAGCCAGAGGCACCCAGCTAAGCAGCACCCAGATTCCTAACCCACAGAAACTGCAAATAATAAATGTTTACTATTTTAAGCCTCTGCATTTAAGGATAATTTGTTATGTACCAATACAGGTAGGGACTAGGCCCATCTGGTCAGCCGTTTCAAGTCTGCAGGTGGGGCTAGGGAAGTGGTTACACCCAGCAAAAGGAAGGGGATATAGGCCAGAAATAAAGTGAAATACTAGCACCCAGACTTTATCAACAGCTTCCCTATGGCCTAGAGTAAGCTTTGAGTAAAAGCCTAATTTGGCCACACCCAGGGTTCATATAAGTCTGGTGGGTACACCTGAAGTAAAACAATGGCACTACAGCAGGTTCAGACAAGCACTTCCATTAGAGAGGTGCCACCATAAGAAGACACTCAGATTCTGACTGAGGCTTTTCCAGGCCCATAAAAGCAGAGGTTGTGAGGACCCCACTATCCCTAATTGTGTAGTACTTTAGAGTTCATAAAGCCCTTTCACCACATAAGTTATCTCATTTGATCCTCACTACAAATCTATTCATTAAGGTTATGCTCTTTCTACAAATGAAAAAACTAAGGCTGAGAGAGGTAAAGTGACTTACCCTCTACAAGGTCCACAGACAGTAAGAAAAAAAGCTGGAACTCTGAAGCTCCCCTAAATCCAGATATTTATGTCCGCTGGCTGTGGCCAACTGAGACCCTTTTGCCAACCAAAGCCAATCATCTCATCTGAGCTTCTACCCAGCCCCACCCACTCATTTCCCAACTCTCTCCTCCCCGCTACACATAGGTCTTTTGTGGAACTAGACAGTTTCCCAGCTACTCCCAACCGCATTCTCATGGTAAGGCCTGCAACAATAAGAGTCTGGTTTCTTTAAAATCCTAGACAAACTTCTTCCAAGCAAAATGAGGCCATTGGACTCAAACTGATCTGGATGACTTTTTTAACAAAAGCAAAAAACAAGAAATTCTATTTTTTGTTTGTTTATTTGTTTTGCCTCACCACATGGCTTGCAGGAACTTAGTTCCCCAACCAGGGATCGAACCTGGACCCCAGCAGTGAAAGCACAAGAGTCCTAATCACTGGACCACCAGGGAATTCCCAAAAAATGAGAAATTCTAAAACAGTGAACTTTCTAAATAAGTGAAGCTTATTTCTTCGACTTTACCTAACCCTTTCGAAGTAAAACTTCTTCAACTTCCAACCTAGTAAACTACAGTTGAAAAAGAACCAGACAATAAATCCCCTTCAATTCAGTTTTACAAACTCTTTACAAACTCTACAGTATGTAAAGTATACCATGTGCCAAGGCTTGTGCTAGGAGCTTCCTATCCTAACCCTTGAGGAGTTTTTATCAAGGAAGGCCGGCACATACACAGGTAACTCCAACAGGGTAGCAAGATTATAGACTCCATCATCCTCCAGAGCAGCACTTTGTGATAGGTGACTAGACTACTCAAACACCTCTGTTAGCACAGCTATGGCCAGACCATTGAGGCTAAGGCTCTGCATGCCAGATTGGTGAGGGACACACTGACAGGTATGTGTTTTGATAAAAACAACAAGGGCTTGATACACAGATCCCCAGAGTTATGGTTCTGATCCTGCCACTTTTTAGTTATGTGACAAAGAACACAAATTTCTCAGCTACGAATTCTTCACCTTTAAAATGGGCATAATGGGAATTCCCTGGTGGTCCAGTGGTTAGGACTCCATGCTTCCACTGCACGGCGCAGGGGTTCAATCCCTGGTTGGGGAAGTAAGATCCTACATGTCATGTGGCATGGCCAAAAAAAAATGGGCATAATAATAAAAACAGGTATACCTACCTCCAAAGTTGAGGATAAGATAAAATAATACGGGCTTCCCTGGTGGTGCAGTGGTTGAGTCCGCCTGTCGGTGCAGGGTGACACGGGTTCGTGCCCCGGTCCAGGAAGATCCCACATGCCGCGGAGCGGCTGGGCCCGTGAGCCATGGCTGCTGAGCCTGCGCGTCCGGAGCCTGTGCTCCGCAACGGGAGAGGCCACAACAGTGAGAGGCCCACGTACCGCAAAAAAAAATTTTTAATTAAATAAATAAAATAATACATTGAAAAGGGATAAACAGATCTGAACTTGGATGAAAATACAAAGTGCCCTGGGTGAGCAACACCATGAAGGGTTGCTGAAAAGCCCAGAATGTGTACCAAGATATATGAGAAGGTATGAAAGGAAGAGAGAAAATATGATCCATTCAAACAGGCCCTGATTTCAGCTTTTCCAACAAACTTTAACAGAAGTTTTAGGCTGGGCACAATAAAAACAGAGATAAATAAAATACAACCCCTCCTCCTTTCTTCCACAAAGAGCTTACACTTGTAAGTGAGCAAATATATGTACAGTGTGCTATGTGTTAAATTAGAAATTTATACAAAGTATCCAGGGGGTAATAAAGAAAGCTCTGTATTGTTATTACTTGATTTCTTACACTGTGTTATGGGCACAGGCGTATTCAATGTATTATTCTTTATACTTAGTTGTATACCTTAATAGTTCATAATTTTTTTTTTGATCAGCAGTAACAAAAAAAGAAAGCTCTGTTGGAGACCCAGTTTGGTATCTTTCTCTCTCCCAAAAAATTTGACAGCCAGAACTGCTGGGTTTCCTGGAGAATCATTTCTCACAGAAAGCAGTATACCACAGCATGCCCATGAAGTCACTCAGTACTGTATCTCAAAGCCACTCAGCAGGAAATGAGGGGCCCCCTGGGGCTCAAACTCAAGTCCTGTGAAGACCTAGGAAACCCTCCCATCAAGACCTCATCCCTTCCTTGTCAGAGAACAGGAGTTCTTAGCATGATGGCTCCACATTCCTAAGAAGCCCATGAGAAGAATTGGGCGGGGCGGGGGGGTGAATTTGGATGGGAAAGAAATTACATCTTTATTTTCAACATTCTCTTACTGAAAGTTAGCATTTCCTTCAATCATACATAATAACCAACCATAATATTATTAGCACTACCTATGATTTTGTCACCAACAGAAAGTACAGACATTTTCATGTCACATTACATTGGTATAGATATCTCCAAATATTATTCATAATCATCATTACTTCAAAATTACAGTAGTTATGAGACCTGCCACAGACCACACGTGACTGCAATCTTCCTGTCTACCAGCCCTCATGTGAGGTAGTTGGCCAACTATGAAGCAACTCTGCCCAGTTATTGTTCAGCCGCCAGTGAGACCCCATGTGCTCACACTGGTGATCCAGACCTCTACAATGCCCCCTTCCCTCCAACAATCCCCAAGTCAGACCACTCCCCACCCCGTCCTCTTATGCCTCCGCCCAACCCCTCCTTCCAGGAAGCCCTCCCCAGCCACCTTAGCCTAGCTCAGCCCACGCAGAGCTCTTGTAATCCTTAGCCTACACTGTCTACCCTGCTTGGTTTTGTGCTTCATTAAGCTTGTGCATTATGTTGTATTTAATGGTCTCTAAATATATATCCCCGCCCCCACCCCCAAACTAGACTTCTTTGGTAGCCCTAAATTCCTTCCATAGTACAAAGCAAGCAGTAAGCACTTATTACAGACTTGTGGATTGAATAACTGATTACACCAGGGTCCCTGACTCAAATGTCTTAGTCTAGTTCTACTAATAACCCATTGTGGAATTTCTATGTGACGCCTCTCTGGACATCAGTTTCCTCATATGTAAAAATAAATAAGTTGAACTAACTGATGTTTCCACCTCTTAACTTTTGAATTAGGCAACCACTTTTTATCTCCCCAAGATCTGAGAAAAATTATGGAGGAAACTGAGAAGCCTCCCCCAGCTCTCCCAGGCAGGGTTAGTCACTTGCTCCTCTGGGCTTCCCACAGCCTTTTGTATGTATATATCATACCTCTACTACAGCGCTTATCACAAAGTTCTGAAAGAGTGTATAACCTAGTGGCTGAGGTGGAGGTGGGGAGAAGAGTCAGACTGCCTGGGTTCAAATTCTGGCTCTATTCCCTACTATCTGTATAACCTTGGGTAATTTACTTGACCTCTCTATGATTTCAGTTCCTCACTTATAAAACAGGGATAATACCAAGCACACAGGATGGCTGTAAGAATTAAAAAGAATAAAATGTTTGGAATAGTGCCTGCCACAGTAGGCACTAAAAAATGTCAGTTGCTATTATTGTTGATGTTACTGATGTTATTAATGTCTTGCTAGGCACTGGGTTCCTACTTCAGCTGGATCTTGTCCTCTTCCCGTTCTCTATCACAGCACTCTGTTTATGTTTTCTTCCACAAAAATTACAAGACACTATATTTATTTATGTATTTATTTTCTATCTCCCCACTAGACTGTAAACTCCATGAAGGCAGAGAACATGTCTGTTTTGTTCATCCTTTAATTCCCAACACCAAACACAGTGCCTGGCCCAGAGCAGGCACTCAAATATATGCTGAATACACAGCACGTGAGCTGACACTGTTCAATGTTTGCTGAATAAATTAACCTGGTTAAGGATGATTGTCAAAGCTGAGGTGTGGGTGCAGATGATGTCCTAGCTGCCCCAGGATTAGTGTGACCCTCTGCCCATCCCCCAATATTAGCCTCAGCCAAGCCGCACCCACCTGCCCTTGGCTCCAATCCAGTTCCGGGAACCACCCTCAGCTAAAATTAGCATAGCCACCAAGATGGCCAGGCCATTTATAGCCTTGGAGGCAGCAGCAACTAGCTGGGTGGGCAGACAGGACTCTGGCCTCCCACTCCATTAGGGGTGGATTGAGAAGCCAACCTGCACTCCATAAACTGCCTAGAGGCCTATCCTCCAAAGCCCAGTTCTAGTTATACTGAGTAGAACCACAGTTCCTGAGTAGAGGTCCTCAGCCAACACTGGCAGTCACAACTCCAGACTCACGTGGGACCCCTCACACACATTCTGCAGGAAACATTTTGAATTTCTGGAGGCAATGAGTCCAGAGTCTAAGGGAGGTTCCAAGCATCAATTCCAGGCAGTTTCAGAAGTGCAGGCTTCAGAGCAGCACAGTCAAGCACAGATCTTTACTGAGAAAGTAACTTAGCACAACTGGGTATACAGGCATCAAAGAGCCAGAAGGTGACTGGAATGGCCTCTCCCAATGAGAAGGCCTTCTAGCAGAGCACCTGCCTTCCCTGGAGGGGCAGACCTTTAAGATAGCCATGTACATCCAACAAGAGAAAAAATGCAATTTTCTGGCCCCTGCAGAAGACTGTCCAGAGGAGAAAAAGACAGCCCTTTTTTGGATCTCTGCTACAGAGTCACCAGGCGCTGCCTAACCAACTCACCAAGAGGAAAGTAACATTCTCTTGGCCTTACCTAGTGCTCCTTTAACAGGGCAGGGCCTGAGAAGACAGAAGAAGTCTAGGACTTAAGAATCAGAAAACGGGGGACTTCCCTGATGGTCCAGTGGTTAAGACTTTGTCTTCCAATGCAGAGGGTGCGGGTTCAATCCCTGGTCGGGGAGCTAAGATCCCACATGCCTTGCAGCCAAAAAACCAAAACATAAACAGAAGTAATATTGTAACAAATTCAATAACGACTTTAAAAATGGTCCACATCAAAAAAATCTTTAAAAAAAAATCAGAAAACTGAGCATAGGACTCAATTTCTTCAACAATAAAAATGGGGATAATACCACCTGCCCTGCATTCTAATAGAGCAATTGCGAGACTATGGGAAAAACAGCTGTGTAAAATACAAACTTTAGAGAACATACAAATTGACTAGATATGTTGAATCTGATTTAGAAAAGTGGAAGCTTTAAGGGTAAGTAAAACTCCTGTGTTCTGAGGATACAGAGGGACTGGAAAGGCTACAAGAGTTCCTGGCTGTGTAGACAGCTCCTCACCAAATCCTTTAGAAGAGCCCCGTCCATGAGCCCAGTCCACCTGTTTGCAAAAATGAGTTCTTATCTGAGTCAAAGTCCCAGAAAGGCCCAAGGTGACAACCTACCAGAACAACAGTGCTGGGGCCTCCAGGTTACCACAAACTATAGTCATTCCCAGCACCTAGGGTCTCTGAGATTTCCTCCCTGGGCTTCAATATTACTGTGACAATAGAAACTAATTTCTGAACTGAGAGGAAGAAAAGACCAAAAGAGAAGCCTAAGTAGTATAATCAACACAGCCAAGCCTCTAAAATATGTTGTGTGGAGGGCTGTCTCCATAAGCTCAAGCCAGGGGCTGGTTACGAGGGATGCTGGAGTGCCTCTTACCTATGGCATGTACAAACACACAAATCTTCCTGACAGCTAGCTAATGCCTAAATTCAAAACTTCATCTCTTTTAGCACTGTGTCTAAAATAAAGAACACTTCCTCCCCTCCAAAAGAAAATTCATTTTATGTCAGGCACTCATATTTTAGGGTGAAAAAAGGACATATTATCAGTTACAAACAGAGATGTCACTGGGACAGCAGAGAGGCTCCTCAGGTCTTCTGCACAGTTTGACCTACATCTGCCTTCATAGCCCAATGAGAGCCAAGCTTTGAGCTAGGGTTCAGGGGCCAAGGAGACACTGTATGGAGAAACAGGATTAATATGCAAGAAGGACCTATCTTCAAAGCAACAGCCTAGGTGCCATGCTTGTACATAGGGCAACCCTGGCCTCACTTGGAAGCCAACCCTTGGGGTACCTGCAGTCACACCCAGCCCAGTCAAGGAATTTAAAAGGGGGTTTCCTAAGAAAGGGTCTAGCACCAAAGCCAGCCTCTGGATCCATCCATGAAACTTCCTGGCCACCATGATTTACACTTCCTTTTCCTCCTTGTATCAACAGGTATTCACTGAGGCGTCCCCTCACTTGAGCTTGCCCCACCGTAGAAAGAACCCAGCTATAAACTCTCCTCATTCTGCATCTCACTATTTTGGGCAGATCACAGTGACCGGGTGAGAGAAACAGGGATAAAAAACTGAATACCTTCTAAGCCTTGTGTAAAACAACTGCATTCTAAAAGTGCTCTTTCGGGCGCTTCCCTGGTGGCGCAGTGGTTGAGAATCTGCCTGCTAATGCAGGGGACACGGGTTCGAGCTCTGGTCTGGGAGGATCCCACATGCCGCGGAGCAACTAGGCCCGTGAGCCACAACTACTGAGCCTGTGCATCTGGAGCCTGTGCTCCGCAACAAGAGAGGCTGCGATAGTGAGAGGCCCGCGCACCGCGATGAAGAGTGGTCCACTGCAACTAGAGAAAGCCCTAGCACAGAAACGAAGACCCAACACAGAAAAAATAAATTAATTAATTAATAAACTCCTACCCCCAACATCTTCTTCTAAAAAAAAAAAAAAAGTGCTCTTTCTTCTGCAACAATACCAGGGCTCCTACTGTTTGACAAGCCTCCATAAGTGCATAGGAAAAACCAGGACAGATCAAAAATATTGTACAATTCCTACCCTCATCAGTCAGAAGAAACAGAATAAGTCAACAAGTGGTCCCAGGAATTACATCATGCCATGTCAACAAAAGGCCATTTAACTCCCTGGTAGTAAATAGGATTCCATCTGAGGAACTGCCTTGATATTTCAAATGGGCACAGCTAGAAGACAGCAGATTACCTAAGGGAAGGGAGAGAATAGGGTCCCCACGCTCATTGGAATAGAAAGGCACACCTCAACACTAAGTTAGAGAGTAATAGAGTTGGCCCAGTCCTGACTCTTCCTACCCAACCCAAGTAGCCTCAGCCTCCCCTGTGCTGTCAAGTGCTGAAACTGGCCAAGAGCAACAGACTTATCATCTGCCCAGGGCATCAGTCCAGACAAGTAGTCATGAGAAGGGGTCTTGACTTGCTGATCTGAAAGGCCAAGGTGCCCCAAAAGCAAAGCTCTTTTCACTGCCAACAAAAGACATCCTGAGGAGGGATGAGGAAAGTTGTTCAAGAGAGACAAAGACATTAGAAGGGAAAGAACTCTTTGGACTACGAAGAACAGGCAGTGCCATGTGTGGGTCTGCCATCAATCGCAGGTGTATAAACCTAGGGTTCGACTTCCCCACTTGGGCAACTCAGTTCTTGTCCGTGGCCAAGGCCTTACCTGCTACAGTGGACTCCTCAGAACTGGCCCCTGAGCCGGTTCCCGTCGTCTTCTCGCTGTGGCTTTGGCTGAGGCTCTGGCCGTGATGCAGGAGAAGCCCCCAGAGGAGCCACAGGGCAAGACGGGCGCACACATCCATGACTCCAGGTCTCAGTCAACATGCGCCTGATGTAGACACCTCAGGATCCCAGAGGCAAAGCTGGGAGCCCGGGAGTGCAGCTGACGGTCCTGGAACCCCAGGCAAGATGCCTTCGAGGTGCCGCAGCTGTCCAGCCACCCGTGAGTCTGCCTCCTCAGACAGCCAAAGATCAAGTGCTCCAAGTTTGGGCGCGGGAGGAGGGCCGGCGCCTCGGGTCCAACAGTGGGTCCGCCGGAGCTGCGACGGCCTGAGTACCCGGTCGGCTCGGGCCGCTTCCGGAGAGTTTGGACAGGGTGGCCGCGGAGCCGGTGTCAGCTCCGCAGCCAGCTACACCCCTGCCGGAGGGGGCGGGCGGGCGGGACCTCCAGCGGGCACCGGAGTGGGGGAGGGAAAGAAGGGAGGGAAAGAGGGGGGCACCTGGCCTCGCACCGCCGAGGATCGGCGAGGGGCACAGGTTCGGGAAGGGCGTGCGACTTCCAGGCCCCCTCGGGTGCAGGCGGCTCGGGGATCCCAGGCCTCCTAGGCCGAGGTCAGTGCTCCCGCCCAGTCCCGTGCCCAGGCGGCCGGCGGTGCCCAGGTTCAGCAGGCGGACGCGCACGGGCCAGGCCCGGGACAGAGGCTCCCCGGCGAGCGGGCGGGAGGCGCGGGGCGGGCCCGGGGCGGGCGGGGGCGTGCTCTCCCGCAGGCCCGCCCCGCGCCGCCCGGCCCCCAGCGAAGCCCGAGCCCGCCCCAGCGCCCGGCTTACCCCGGAATAACCTGTTAGAGACAGCCGCCCGGCACCCCCAGACCCCGGAGGGCTCTCCCGGCTCTCGGCCCGCTCTAGTCTCCGCCAGGACCCCTCTCCCCAGCCAAGGGTCGGGTCCCGGCCTCCCTTTCCCCCACGAGAGCCCCTCCCGCACTAACAGCCCGCGAACGAGCGGCGGGCCCCTGACACGCAGTCGCTCAGGTAACCCAGGCCTGCGGCGGCAGCGACGATGACAGTAGCTGCCCTGCCCGATCTCCGGGCCTCGGTGCTGCTCCACTCGCCCAAGCTCTAGAGCTGGTCAGGGCAAAGACCCTCGACACCACGACTGCCGCCCGGGGCTGCCTGAGGCGACAACTGCCCAGCCCGCTTCGGCCGGGGGGCCCATTGCCAGCCCCCTACTCCAGGCCGGTATCCCAGGCTCCGCCCTCCCCGCCGCGCCTTGCAACCAATCCGCTTCCGCCTCTCTGCAGCTTAGGAACCCTCGCGCTTCGTCACCCGTGCGCAGCGGCCCCTGGCGGGCAAATCTGGGCGCTGCGAACAGGGCCCGAGCTCGTTGGGAGGCCCTGCCCCTTTGCAGAGGCTTGAGGAATAGAGCTAGGACCCGCCCCGGGGGAGGCCCATTAGGGCCTGCTAGTGGTTTCGGAGGAAATGATGCCAGAAAACACACGAAGCGTCCAAACCACTGTAGGTAAAATTGCCCAACACATACCGTAAGTCTTGGCTAAATGACCCCATCTGCCTACCTGACGCCCCCTCCCCGCCTCATCCAAGCTAAGTCGGATGCCCTCCCTTAACTCTCACAGCCCGTTTTCCTAACCCCCCCTCCAAATACCCTCCCCTCTGAGGTTTTTGCGGGTAGGGCCTGTGGCTGGTTCCTCCCTGCATCTCACTCTCCCAGCTCTCTGTGTGGCTTGGGGGTGTTAGCGACTTGAGAATGAGTGCCCTCATAAAGAGGGAGTTGCGCCTGGGCCTCCTTCAACAGAGCCTGCACTTCCTGTTCTCAAGTGTGCTGTCAGCAAATCTTTACTGAAACCTGCTCTGTGCCCTACCCTGTCCTTGGCACCTGAGGCAAGGGAAGGGATTAGGCCCCGTCCCCACTCTGACAGTGCTAAGCCAGCTACCCGTTCTGAGCAAGGCTTCTGAAGACCGGGAAAACGGATTTGCCCAATAGCTGCCTGGCTTAAGGGTTAGGCTGTCGATATAAAAACACACATCTGACGTCATCTACTACCACTCTTCCCACTCTCTTATTAAACTTCAGTCGCACTGGCCTTCTTTAAGTTTCTCAAACACATGGAACATCAGCCACCTCCCGGCCCTTGTATCGGCTGTCGCTTCTACCCGAAACAGTCTCCCCTCCTGGCCTCCCCATCAACTCCCTCGTATGGCTGGCCTCTCATTCTTCCAGATGCAGTTCAAGATCTTCTCAGAAAATCCTACTCTGACTGCCACCTCAGGTCCACAATTGGACCATACTCATATCTGCCTTCCCCCGCCCCATAGGATTGTGACTTTTCAGAGGTCAGGGACTGTGCCTTATTCATCTCTGGGAAATGGCCATCCAGCCATAGGCCCTGTACATAGTAAGTGCTCAATAAAAGCTGGTTGACATGAGTTAATTCATTTGATCATGCAAATATTTATTGAGTAACAACTGTGTGCTGGGAAATTGGCCCTAACAGAAGATGAGCCCCGATCTAGGTTCTACTAGACCTACACTCGGAACCAGGAGTCTGAAATTCAAATGGAAAATGGGAAAATAGCTAATATTATTGAGAGAAGTAGGTGCGAGTAATAGGGAGTGGTAGGGACTGGGGCACACTGGTAAGCAGGCAAGAAGGTGAACTCAGTATTGCTGGATCATCTTTAAGAGAAGATGGGAATCTGGACTTTTAAATGATGTAGCCCCTTTATCAACACAGACCTACTGTATAGCACAGGGAGCTCAATATTCTGTAATAATCTATATGGGGAAAGGATCTGAAAAATAATGGATATATGTATATGTATAACTGAACCACTTTGCTGTACACCTAAAACTAACACAACATTGTAAATCAGCTATACCCCAATATAAAATAAAAATTAAATTTTAAAAATAAATTTTTTTTTGATGTTGGGGTTAAGAGTTTTTATTAATTAATTTATCTATTTTTGCTGTGTTGCGTCTTCGTTTCTGTGCGAGGGCTTTCTCTAGTTGTGGCAAGCAGGGGCCGCTCTTCATCGCGGTGCGCAGGCCTCTCACTGTTGCGGCCTCTCTTGTTGCGGAGCACAGGCTCCAGATGCACAGGCTCAGTAGTTGTGGCTCACGGGCCTAATTGCTCCGCGGCATGTGGGATCCTCCCAGACCAGGGCTCGAACCCGTGTCCCCTGCATTAGCAGGCAGATTCTCAATCACTGCACCACCAGAGAAGCCCAAAAAATAAATTTAAAAAAATCAAAACAGAAAAAGAAATGATATAGCCCTTTAAAAATGATATAGCCCTACATCTATAGCATAAATTGATCACTCAGACTACATGTTTATAATTTCTGCCTAAGCCAACCCACCTGCCTGTGTACTCATTTGTCAAAGAGAACACACAAGAAAAAAGAAAAGTAAATCATGCTTAATACAACCTCCTTTAAACTCAAGCGCATCTTTCTCTTAGCTACCATGTGAGTTCTTTGGAGGTATGGTTGCAAAACCCATGTGGTACAAAGAGCCTGGGTCTTGGAGACAGGAAGCAAGGGTCTATTACCAATTCACACCAAGACCTTGAAACTCTCAGAGCCTGTTGCATTTCCTGTGAGGCTAAAATGGTCTCCAGGAACTAAAAACAGAATTAGCATATGCTGCAACAATTCCACTTCTGGGCGTATGCCCAAAAAAATTGAAAGCAGGGTCTCAAAGAGATATCTCTGTACACCCATGTTCATAACAACACTCTTCACAATAGCCAAAAGCAACCCAAGTAAGTGTCCATGGATGGATGACTATATAAACAAACTGTGACAAATATATATATATATATATATATATATGCAATGGAATATTATTCAGCCTTTAAAAGGAAGGAAATTCTCCATGCTACACATGAATGAACTTTAAGGACATTATGCTAAGTGAAATAAGTTGGTCACAAAAGGACAAATACTGTATGATTCCACTTATATAAGGTTCCTAGAGTAGTGAAATTCATAGAGACAGAAAGCAGAATAGTGGTCACCAGGGGCTGGGGGGAGAAGAGGATAGGGAATTGTTTAGTGGATATGGTTTCTATTTTGCAAGATGAAAAGAGTTCTGGAAACTGGTTGCAAAACAATGTGAATGTACTTAATACACTTAGAATGTAAATTTTATGTTATGTGTATTTTACCACAATTAAAAATAAAAGTAAAAATAAATGGTGTCTGGGAGCAAAAGCCATGGCCTGGACAATAGGAGAAACATTCTTGTCTCATCTCTGCCTCCAAGATCATGATGTGACATCAGAAAAGCCAGTGCCCCTCTGGATCTCAGTCTCCCCAACTATAGGATGGGTAGGGACCAGATTATTGATCCAGTTCAGCTTTAATATTCTATAAGGTAGGAAAACCCTGAGACCTCGTGGATCTTCCTGGATCAGAAGCTGTGACTCTCACCTCAGTAGACCCTAGATTGGGTCCTCATGTAAGTGTAGCCTCTGCAAGAAGCCCTCACCACATTGTGTCTCAGGAGGAAATCGAGAGCTTGGTTTTGTTTTGTTTTTTTCATCTCTGTGTCTTTTTGAAACCTATACACCAAGCCTTTACCCTGTGCCAGGAATATCTCCCTTGCATCACTCTTAGGGCCTTGCTCCTAATAGATATTCTGCAGATGTTGGTTAAATCAAACCGGATTAACAATTCTTATGCCTCTATTCTACTATTTGCAAGAGCTTTCACATCTATTATCTTATCTCTCCCTCACAAAACCTCTGCTAGATAAGTCAGAGACTATACTCATTTTACAGATGAGGAAACTGAGCCTAAGAAGACGAAGTGGCAACCACATCAAGTTCTCTTTCTCCTCTGGGATTTCCTCCCTATCCTTCAAGTCTCAGTTCAAGTGATATAAATCAGCCATACCTTGATCACTGATGACAGCATAGCATGAACCAAAAGTTATGATTAGTCAAAAAAAAAAAAAAAGAGCCAGCTCAAAAGTCACCTCCCTTCTTTTCCCACCTCCCTGACTTACCCTGTCTCTCCAGTCTCCTGTTACTCTAAGTACCTTAGAGTACTTATATAACTGAATTATGATTATCCAATAAGTATCTATCTTCCCCATTAGCTCCTGAGTTTATCAAGGACTTCATTTCTTTTTTTTCTGTTTTTTTAATTTTTTGGCCCCATGGCACATCATGTGGAATCTTAGTTCCCCAACCAGGGATCAAACCCACACCCCCTGCATTGGGAGCGTGGAGTCTTAACCACTGGACCACCAGAGAAGTCCCAGGACTTCTTTTCATTTATTTATTTATTTTGCGGTACACAGGCCTCTCACTGTTTTGGACTCTCCCGTTGCGGAGCACAGGCTCCGGACGCGCAGGCTCAGCGGCCATGGCTCACGGGCCCAGCCGCTCCGCGGCATGTGGGATCTTCCCGGACCGGGGCACGAACCCGTGTCCCCTGTATCGGCAGGCGGACTCTCAACCACTGTGCCACCAGGGAAGCCCCTTTTCATTTATCTTTGTATTCTCCCAAGCTAGGACTGTACCCAGTACAGAGATGGTACTCAATAAGAGTAAACGAATGAACGATGAGTGTTCCGTACACCAGCTTAGCTGTCCTTTCTCTCATAGGGTTTCTGATTACCAACAGCTTTCATTTGGAAAGTGAGAGAATCTTCAAGAGAATCTTCAGTAGAAGTGTACTAAAAGAGTCCGAAATCTCCTGCTCAGAAAAGTTTAGGAATCTGTTAAGTTTAGGCTGTGTTATCAGTGGTGCTCCCTGGTGTCCAAAAATGGCAAGTACAGCTATCACTAAGAGTCTGGCTGTGTACAGAATGAGGAGAGAAAACTTGGCTTGTAACAACTCTTTCCAAGCTAGCTTCACAAAGAGAATCATCTCCCTTTCCAGAATCAGTTCTAGAATCTTACGGCCAATGTTCGTTCATTCAACATCTACCAAGCCGCTGTTTGTAACAACCCAGTTCCTACCCTCAAAGAGCTCGGTTTTTCGGGGAAATATATAGATGAAGAGTAATTAGAAAGTGTTGATAATATCTTGAGAGAAATTGGTACAGGGGCAAGTGAAGGAGCACAGAGGAGGAACAAGTCACTGCCTAAAACAGTCAGAGAGGCTGTACATACGGATTGGGGGAGGAGGACGGGTTCTGGAATTATACTGCCTAGATTCACATCGTGGCTCTGCTGTGTGACTCTGGGCAAACCAAGCTGCTCCTGGAATGTACTAGGGCTGAAGAAAGAGGAATTTCCCAGAGGGAGTATGCCAGATGACCTGGGTACCACCCAGTTTGGAGAAGCTCAAAGAGGCAAAGGTGTCCTGGAGGCAAACAGGACAACTACTGTTCTGCCTGTCTGGGAGGAGGGACCCTCCAGAAGGATTGGGCATGTGCTTGGTCCCCCCTCCCCCCATCCAGTTATTTCCTCAGGAGGAATCAGGAACAATTGGTCCCAGGATGCGACTCTAGAACTTTGTTTCATTTGTCACTTCCCCTGTTTGTTCTTTCTGCTATCTCCTGTATTACCCATCACCTTCTCATTTCATGAAATGAGACATTGGGCTTATCTTTGGGGGTAGCAATAAGGGGAATAATGAGCAGGAGACTCGTATTTCCGCTCAGGCAGGCTGAAAGAGGGAAGGCCAGGGAATCAAGAGGAGAACCAAGACGGCTGAGTCCCTGGAGCCACATGAGAGAAAAAGAACTCAGATTTAGGGTTAGCTTGAAGAGGCTGGGACTGGGACTGAGCAGAAAACCCTGTGGGCCACTGGTGAGCCATAGGAGCTGGAGCTCAGTGAGGACCAGGCTGGGAAGACCCATTTGGAAAACACCAGGGCAGGGGTGAGATCAGTTCAGGGCCTTTCTCCTCCCCCTCTCTGTCTTCATCCTGCTCTTTTAGGGGAACTGAGTCAGCTTTAGCATTTGACCTTGAGAAAGAGGGAAGAATTATCAGGGAGAAAAACTTGAAAACAACATGAGTACATGCAGAAATAAATGTTTATTAATTGTACCCTGGGCAATCTGCTAGACACTCAGCTTGCTTATCTCACTGAATCCTCGCAATCCCACAAAGCACACAGTATTGTCATTCTGATTTTAAAATGAAACTAAATGCCTCTGTTGTATGCTCTTATAGCACTCTGTACTTTTGTATCATTACCTGTTTAAGATTTATCTCCCTTTCTAGTTACCTCAGGATAGGGGCTTGCTTTTGTTTTCACCACTGCGTCATTGGCATGTGACACTATGCTTGGCCCAGAGGTTTTCGATAAATATGTGTTTAAGGAATGAATGAGAGGTCATGTGACTTGTCAAAAGCCACAATGTAAGTGGTACAACCAGGATTTGAATCCTGGACCATCTGGCTCCAGAACCTGTCTCTGATCTCTCTATTCTACCCCCACCAAGTGCTTTCATATATTCTCTCATTTCTAAATGTCCTAGCTCAGTGACCTTTTCTCTCAGCTGCTTGTGAACACAAATGTACACTGCCAAGAACTCACCTATTCAGGGAAAGCAAGTGAGAGAAACAGTCCATCTGGAGTTGTGTCCTCTTCCTACCCTCTTCATCTCACCATCTTCTTCCTCCAAGAAGCCTTTGCAGACAGCCCCACCTGTCTACCTGTCTCCTTCTCCTCTGGCCTTACTGGCCCTTCCTATGCCTGTGCCATAAAAGTGGCTCCAAGTCACCTGGTCTCTGATGCTTCCATACCTATTAGTGCTTTATTAAGGCAATTTTATTCTGCAAATATACTGAAGGCAAATATACTGCAGGCAAGTATATTCTGCAATATACTGAAGGCCTGCCTGTGCCAGGCCCAGTGGTTGGACACAGAGATGAATCAGACACAACCTCAAAGGACTTACACTTAGTGGAGAAAGCAGACATTAGGCACAGATACAATTAACTGGAGCACAAAGCAAGATGACCTAAATGGTATTAAAGAACTATGAGCAATATGTTACATGCATAAACCTTAATTACTTAATGATTATTTTTAAGTGTGTATCATAGAAGGTCACAGCTCAAAAGAATCATCTGGTTCAACTCCTTGCTTTCCGGTGGAGGAGGCTGAGATCCAGAGAAAGGCAAGGCCTCGTCTAAAGTCTCACAAGCCAGTCTGGCTGAGCCAAGACTAGACTTCGGGTCTTCTGAAGCCCAGCCGAGGGCCCTTTCCTCCTCTGCTAGTAGCTTCATATGCAGCAGTCCCATATCCCATCAGACCATGACATCCTCAAGGCCAAGTCAGGTTCTCCCACCTAAGCAAGCTGAACCAGGGTCAGGTATGTCCAAGACCAAGGCCACAGGAAATGCAGTCACCCCAGACTACCAATCCAGCCTTTTGGTCTACTGCACCTATTTTTACCACTATGCTTCTAAAATGATTTTCAAATATTTTTGCAGAAAACTTTTTTTTTAAAAGAGCCTTTTACCCAGAACACTAGTATATAAATCAGATAAAAGTGAACCAATTCCAGTTTAAGGAAAGGAAGGCCAGAGCCCCACTATTTTCCCACCCTCAAGTCCTGGGAAGGGAACTTTAGGAACACAGTTCAAAAACCTTTGTTCTGGGACACAATTTTTTTTTTTAACATCTTTATTGGAGTATAATTGCTTTACAATGGTGTGTTAGTTTCTGCTGTATAACAAAGTGAATCAGCCAAACGTATACATATAACCCCGTATCTCCTCCCTCTTGCATCTCCCTCCCACCCTCCCTATCCCACCCCTCTAGGTGGACACAAAGCACTGAGCTGATCTCCCTGTGCTATGCGGCTGCTTCCCACTAGCTATTTTACATTTAGTAGTGTATATATGTCCATGCCACTCTCTCACTACGTGGGACAATTTTTAATGGTTTCATAGAAGCCATTTTAGTATATGGTACTCCACTGAACCCTGTCTTTAATGGAAACTCACAATCCTTTCTTCATCATCAAATGGCAAACACCAGCCATGTGCTCCCACTGGAGTACGGAGGGGAATCAGATTTTCCCCTTGTCTTTCCTTGTTTCCTCTTCTCCACACAGAGGAGTATGTCCCAAGTGCTGTGGGGAGGGAGGAGAGAGACCCAAACTCTGCCTGGAGAATCTGGGGAAGCTTGAGCAGAAGGATCATGGAGAATGAATTCATCTACTCAATCATTTACCAGCCTGAATCTGATAGACTTTAATATTCTGTTCCACACCATACCCACTAGCTACATGAACCATCAAGCATTTGAAATGTGTCTAGTCAAAATTCAAACGTACTCTAAGTGTAAAACATACACCAGATTTCAGACTTAGTACAAAAAAAGAATGTAGACTATCCTATTCTTTTTGTTTTGTTTTTTTGCGGTACACGGGCCTCTCACTGTTGTGGCCTCTCCCGTTGCGGAGCACAGGCTCCGTACGCGCAGGCTCAGTGGCCATGGCTCACGGGCCCAGCCGCTCCGTGGCATGTGGGATCTTCCCGGACCGGGGCACAAACCCGTGTCACCCTGCATTGACAGGCGGACTCTCAACCACTGCGCCACCAGGGAAGCCCCTCCTATTCATTTTTTTTTTTTTTTTTTCTGGTACACGGGCCTCTCACTGTTGTGGCCTCTCCCGTTGCGGAGCACAGGCTCCGGACACACAGCCTCAGCGGCCATGGCTCACGGGCCCAGCCGCTCCGTGGCATGTGGAATCTTCCCGGACCGGGGCACGAACCCGTGTCCCCTGCTTCGGCAGGCGGACTCTCAACCATTGCGCCACCAGGGAAGCCCCTCCTATTCATTTTTATAAGCAATAATTTTATACAGATTACATGCTGAAGTTGAATGATTATATTTTGCATATGTTGGGCTAAGTAAAATATATTATTAAAATTAAATTTTACCTGTTTCTTTTTATTTATTTATTTGCTGCACGGCTGTGGGATCTTAGTTCCCCAACCAGTGATCGAACCCGTGACCCCTGCAATGGAAGGGTGGAGTCCTAATCACTGGACCGCTAGGGAAATCCTTCGTTTTACTTAAAAAAAAAAAAGTCTTCACTAGGAAGTTTTAAGTTGCATATGTGGCTTACAATATATTTCTACTAAACAGCACTAGGAGACTACCAAGTGCATGGCAGAGGTGGTGTGTGTGCATGCATGTGTGCGCACGTGCGAGTGTCGTTGGAGGCAGTGGTCCATCACCGCCAGATTGTGAAAGACTGAGTCGATTTCGCCCGGCAGTCAATACAGGAAAGAGGCGGAAAGAATAGAATGCACAAAGACCCAAAGATGTGGGCTGGCACACTGTGTTTTGGGAACTCATTCTTACAGTAGTATGATTTTTAAAAAGAAGAGGAAAAGAAGTATTTGTTGAGTGTTTACTTTGAACCAGGTATTGGCAGCAGGCCTTTTACATCCATTCTCATCTTCACAACTACAGGATGAAGGGGAAGTTATTCTATTTTGCCAAAGACAGAATGGAGGTTCAGAAAGGTTGGACTATTTATTCTCGGAGTTGTTCTTCCTCTTTATCTGGAAAGCCTCTTGGAGACAGGGAGCCTTTCGTTAATGCCTGTTCTCCTCCACAGCACCTAGCACGCAGCTCTGCACGTGGTAGGCACTCAGAAAGTTTGTGATGAACGAAGGATATCCTTTCTCAAGTCAGAGCTCCACGCGCAAGGCCAGGGAGCAGAAGCACCAGAGGGCGCCCACGAGTCCGCCCACCCGCCGGTCCCCAGAGCCCCGGCAAGATTCAGGACTGGGTGCGGCCCTTCTGTCCCAAGCAGTTGAGCGCCCCAGCGAGAAGAGGGTGCGAGGGGAGCCCCACGTCCTGGCTCCGCCCCGCCCCCTCCCCAGAGCCCAGGCGCGCGGAGCCGCCGGGTGCGGAACAACGACACGACATCCTGTTTTTGGGGCCCGCGGCTCCGCCTGCGCCTCTGCTGATCTTGTCTTTCCCCGGGTGCTGACGCCAGCTCTCCTTCCCCCAGTCTCCGCACCCTTCCCAGGGGTCTGGGGCCTTCCCACTGCTGAATCACCGCCACCCCGCACTCCCCCGGGGCTCGGGGCAGAGGTGGGGACTGCCCCGCCGGACCTATTCTGGCCAACCCCCAGCCTGGGCCATCGCTCGATCCCTGGGCTTGACTGAAGGTACCAGGCCTAGGGGCGCCTGTTCACAGCATCTTACCGCAGGGGTTGGTGGGGGCGAGATAGGGGGAGGGGGGACAAAAGCCAAGCGCCTAGGCTAGGGCCTCTGCTGGGGTGGAGGTGGCAAGAAGGGGACTGGGAGGACTGACCTTAAGGGCCTCAGAGGTAAAGGGCTGGGGTGGGAGAGCCCAGTAACCGGCCCGGGACCCACCCGGTGGGGGCGACCAGGGCGGGGGGGGTGAACCGGCCTGCGGACTTCCTTGTCGAGCCCCGCCCCACCCCGCCCCCGCGCCCTGCCCCGCCCCGCCGGCCGGCCCGCCCCCCCCACTTCCTCCGGCCTCCTGCTCTCACTTCCTTCTGCAGCCCCGACCCGCTGCCGCCGCCCCCCAGCTGCCCCGCGGCGGGGAGGGCACCAGGTGAGGCCTGGCTCCGGCCGGCAGGCTGGGGGTCCGTGGGAGGGGAGCCCGGCCGGCCCCGGACTGGACGCGGCCGCGGGCCCGGGAAGTTTGGCTGCGGGAGGCCGCGGCGGGAGGTGCTCGGCTCGCTTCAAGTTGGGCGGGCGCGGCCGGCCGGGCGGGGCGGGGACGGGCCACTGCAAGCCGGCGGCGGTTCGGGGACTGTGGGTTCCTGTACCAAGGGCGGCGGTACCGGCCCCCGGGAGCCGCGAGGAACTCCTGAGGTTGAAGGGTCTCCCGCTCAGAGAGAAAAGTCTCTGAGTGGAAGAGCTTAGGGCTGGGAGATGGGACTCAGGGGTGGGGTGCCCCCAGGAGTTGCAAGGGGCTGTTACGAAGTGTGTTGAGAGGAAGGGGCCTCTGGGCTAGAGAAGGCGCTCCCGCTGCTTTGGCAGTTGTGACACTTGTGAGGTAGACAGAGAGGCTGTCTGTTGCTTCTGAAGCCCGAGGCTGCGGAGAAAGAGCTCCTTCCCTGGAAGATCGAAGCTGGTCCAGACCCACAGCTGCAGCCTGCAACCTAAGGGTCCTCTGCGCTCAGGTGGAGCGTGGGGGAGCCCCCCGACCCCAATCCTTCTCTCTTTATGTCTGTTTTTCTGAGGCCCAACTTTTCCATCCCTGGAACAGAGCAACAGGTATTTTAATGAGTAGACATCGGCTGTGCCTCGCTGCTTAGTGCCTGGCTTTGTCTTTGCCAGGTAAACTGAGGAAGGGAGGGACCTGGTCTTGCCCTGTGACTAGAGGTGAAAGGACTCTTATTCAGAGGTACTGATAGTCCTTGAGGAGATGGCATCAGGAGAGCAGGACTTGAGGAGAGCAGGACTGGTTTCAGGAGATGGAGAGAACAGGGCTTCTGGGAGGCAGCACGAGGCTCTAGCCTTGGAAGATGATCAGGAGCCATCTCCTGGTCTTCCCCCCGTCCCCTTCATTAGTCCCTGAATTCTACATGTTCTCATTCTGTCTTCCTCCATTCCTTCTTCAGATTCCATCAGACTTCAGACACGAACCCTCCGTCACCCTCTTCTTGCGTTCTCTTCAGTCCCTTCTCCCCCCCACAGTCATGCCTGGGCCCTGACCTCTCACCTACCCTGCTTCTCTGTCCATCTCTGTCCTCTCCCAGTGGCCTTCCCCCTCCCTTCCGTGCCCAGCTTCTGGCTCCTGCACACATATCCACCCTCTGTTTCTTCTATCTCCCCTCATTCCTCTGGATCCCTCTCTTCTCCTTTCCTTTCTGCCACTTATCTCCAGCTTTGGGGAGCCTTTTCAGACCTCCCTAGTTCAGAGAGGCAGGCTGCAGCCTCCCCTTGGTAGAGGTGATGAAAGGGCTGGAAAACCTCTGTATATGTGTATGTGCATGCAAGTGTCTGCATGTCCACATCTTTATCTTTTGGAGACAAAATAACTGCCCTCAGCCTTGTGAGGGCCCAGAGCAGGGGAAGCCAGCAGAATGAAGGGAACCTGCAGTGGGTGAGGTTGTGGTTAGGTAGGAGGAAGCAGTCTGTAGCAGTCAGGGTATCAGGGTAGAGTGACACAGGAATAGGTCTGGTGAGAGAGGCCATGGGAAATCAAAATCCCCCAGACCCTTGGGTGCTTGATCAAGAGGCCAGGCCTGGAGGCTGGGGAACAGCCTAAAGGCCCCTGACTCCAGTGCTCACTGGTTCCAGCACCACCTTGTGGGGACAGTGGGACCAGGTCAGCTAGGTGTGATGGAAGGAAAGGGAGGGGTAAAGGCAGCATTCTGGAGGGAAGACTATAGCTGGTCTAAGTTCAGTCTTAACTGTGGTAGTTCCAATTCAGGAAAAAAAGAAGGGTATGAGGCAAAGGTGTCTGCCCCCTCTTTCCTGCTGCCTTCCAAGGCCTGCCCAGGCCAGATTCCCATGTGCCCAGGGCTGCATCAAGGCCTTGGTGACCAGGAAGCTCTCTGGAGTTCTGCTCACCCCTCTGCCTTCACGCATCCTTAATATGCCCCCCTTACCTAGGACCCTATTGCCTCTCTTTCGGGAATTTCTTCCAAGTCTAACTGTATTCCAGCCTGGCTCTATAAGCTCTTGCTGTTCCCATTCTAGAGCTCCTTCTTTAAGCCTTTGGGATGCATGCTGAGAGATCCTGTTTCTCTCTACCTCCTCAAGTCTACTCTATTCATTTCTGTCCACTAGAAGAAAAGAGAAGTGGAGGGGAGCAAGTGCTATTTTTTATGGGATTCCCAAGCACAGCTAGATTTAAGGACTATCCCTGTTCCCCATTCTGTCCTCTTTCCTTCTCACCGTTGTCCCTCTCCCATGGATTGTCCCTTCCTCCACACTCCTGTCTCTGCTACTCTGATTCTGGAAGGTACAGGGCGGTTTGGCCCCAGCAGGAAATCCCAGGGACCTACATAAAAATCCCAGCTCAGGGAAGGATATGTATGCAAGGCACTTTCCCAGCATCAGGGCTCAGTAAAAAACCCCCAGGAGTCCTGACTCCCCACCTGCCAAACCAGTACTTATTTTAGATAACTGAGCAACCCACAGGACTCTAAGGGTGAAGACAGGATGGATGAGACAGGGGTTCTCCCAGGCAAGATGTGGCCTCACTGGAGTTTTGAGCTAATTGCATGAAATTCACTGCTGGAAAAATATAACCAGGGTGGGAGGAATCTAAGTAGGGAAATATTTTGTGGGGGGATGAGGGGGGGGGGATATGTGTCTGCTATATCCCTCAAGGGAGGCTGCCCTTGAGGTCTTGGCTAAAGAAATATGGTCAAGGTCTTGACATGAACAGAAGTGGCTGATACAAGATTGTCACAGATCCTGGTTGAGAATACGGATGAGGTGGCTGGTGTGAGCTTTTAGGGGGTAATAAGCAGGAAGATTTGAGAGGTTGTGGCTGTAGCGAGACAGTTGAGAAGATAAAAGAATGAGGGTAGCAGGGCAACTGTGAAGAAGATGTGGTCCCAGACTGAAGACCCCTCTCCATACAGAGTATAGACCCATTAGTGGTGAGGCTTGTAGGGTTCTTTGAGGAGGGAAACCAAAGACAAAGCCTGGGCCGCCTCCCCAGGACAGATCGGTTTTCCTGTCCATGGTCCAGCTTCCTCTTTTGTCCTCATGTCATGGGGGGAGGGCATCTCCCCAGGAGCTGAGCCTAGAGGAGGCTCTCCTCGGCTAGTTCAGGGTGGCTGTCTGTCCAGTAATGTCAGTTCTAAATCATGGATGCCCTGGCATGGGCTAGGCATGAGGCCCTGGAAGCAAAACGGGCTCAGACGCCAACCTGGCCCCTTTGGCCCATTTCCTGAAGGAATAAACCATGGTAGGGTCATCCTGAATGAGGTCAGAGAGATGGGCCCATTCCCAGGCTGGAGGTCAGGAGACCCAGGTCCTTGTCCTGGATTTGCTTGCAACCGTCTGTATAACCCTAGTCAGCTTTGTCTCTTGTGGCTCAGCTTCAAGATTAAGAAGTTGCCTATCAATACTTCCAAAGAGCATACAGAATACTCATGGATCTGACTCTCTTTCCCTCAACAGGCTCCTCATAGCTGTGCCCCTGACTCTGGGCCCAGCCTTGAACAGGTCTAAGTATCTGTCTGGGACAAGTACTGTGGCCCCTTTCCCCAAAGCACAAGAGAAGAGGGCAGAGAGTGTCAAGGATTTTGCCAGGGCTCAGCAATGTGGGGGGGTACCCGGTGCCCTGCTCCAGCTCTGCCCCAACTGACAGTGGAAAATAGATGCCGGAGTTTCCTCCCTGATGTTTTTTTCCCTTGTGGAAACCCCCTCAGATCTGGGGCGGGGTTCAAGGGACTGGGCAGCCCTGGGTCTCTCTGTGGGTATTTTCAGGTGGGGGAGGCAGGATTGGGAGGATGGCACTTCTGTACAGCCTCGTGCGAAATGAGCAAAGGCAAAGGAAGTGCCACTTCACGGGCCTTTCATGGGGCCCCAGGACTGCTGAGCTGCAGTTAGGTGGGGAGGAGGAAGGCAGGAGGAAGCAAGTGTTGGGCCTTCCTCTGTGCTGCCTGGTGGGGGAGGGGCAGCCTCCTTAGCTCCCCCAGCCAGAGCTGCCCTAACCCTGGGACTTACTGTGTATGGAGCATCCCAGGTACTGGGACACCGAGAGAAGAAGGAAGGGAACTGGGACTGAGTGAAAGGGTCCCAGCCTCCCACAGCCCTCTCAGCTATAGCTTTCTTGTTTCCTCCTCCTCTCCAGTCCCTAGTGGGTAAAGTCAACTCGCTCCGTCTCTTACCCTATCCGTGGAGTACAGGATCCTCTGCAGGGGCTGAAGGGTGGAGAATGGCAAGAGGTGGAGAATTCTCCAGTGTGAATTTTTTTTTAAGGCTGGGAACTAGGCTGTCTTGGGTTCTGCCCCTGCTAATGAGAGAAGGGGAAGAAAAAGAGAGACTCAGCCCTTGGCCTGGTCCCAGCCCCACACTGACCTCATGTCTCCCCCAGCTTCCTCCTCCTAGCCCAGCTGCAGCCCCTTTGAGCCTCTTCGTACCATCTCTCCTCCACTCCTCCCTTCAAAACAAACAGACAGACTGGCAGAGCTTCTGAAGCTGTTTCTAACACTAACCATGACCATGACCCTGACCCTGGCCTCATCCTTGACCAATCCTGGTCTTCAGATATCCCCAGGCCTTAGCCTCATCAGGACCACTTTTCCTACGCATCTTCCTCATCACCACTGGGCTAGAGCTATGCCTGCTCCACCCCTCTCACCCTTCCAGTTGAGGACAAGGCAATCTAGCCAATGTGTTCATTACTCTGAATTGTACTCTTCAGGGGGAGGAAGTTAGTTACCTTTGTCTGATGTCTCCTGGGCATGGAGGCTCTTCCTTGTTCCCAGAGTCAAAATCTGAATTGATGAGGGAGGAGATGTGTGTCGGTCTGCAGCTTTTGCTCAGCTCTCTGCTGGGCTTCTGAAGTAAGCAGGACAGATTTCCCTCCTCATGAGGCATCCTGTTAAGTTCTGCACAGTGAACCATAATAACAGTGCTGGGGAAGGTAGGGCAGAAGAAGGGGTGGCTGTGGTGTCCTGGAGAAGCTGGGGGATGGAGCTGGGCCCTAAAGGACTGGGAGGCTGTGGGGTAAGGTGAGGGGGTGGGGGCAGGAAGCAGAATTCCAGGAAGAGGAGCTCCCGTGTGCAAAGACATGAAGGACAGATTGTGTTCATTCAGCTTTTTACTGACAGCTACTGTGTGCTGTGCTCAGCCTGGGGAGACAGATCAGCTGGGACCTTGCCCTCTAGGTCCTCCCAGTCTAGTGACAAGAGATAAGATTCAGATCAGCTTCCACGTGACTAAGATAATGCACCTGTGAGAAAATGGGACCAGACCATGGATGGGATAAGTCATTTGTGACTTGGGTGATTTACAAAACTTCCCTGAAGGAGGTGGCAATGGTGCTTGGCTCTGGAGGACCAATTGGGGGATCCTTTGAGGCAACTGGAGTCTTCTGAGCTGCTGGGTCAGGGGTTGAAGGATGGAAATGGAGGAGAAATACTGGATTCCCACCGGGACAGTGAATATGGCTGCTTGATGTGTTTTGGGAAAGAGAATGTAGAGGCTGCTTGTAGAGAGGATCAGGGTGGTGTGGCCAGAGCTTAGGATCAGAATACCCAGAGTGATGGATTATAGTCAGAATGAGTTTCAGCGAGGGCTGCAGAAGGGGATCCCCCGTGTCAGGGATGCAGATTAGAAGGCTGTAGTAAGTTCCTATTGCCTCCACACTCCCCCATCTCTTCGGGCCTATTCCTCCCCTCCTCCACTCCCAGTTGGGACACTTCCCCTGCTATTATGGCCACAGAGATCTGGCAATCAGGAGATCTGGCAATCAGGCAATCCACTGCTTCCTTTTCCTCCCCCATTCTGGGCCTGCCTGGGCCACACCCAAGACCAGGCCCCACTGGGTACAAGCTGGGCTCTGGGGACTACACTCAGGGTGAGCCCCATGGGCTGTGCTCCCTGCGGGAGCCAGGTCCAGCTGCTACTGGGAGAAAAGATTTTCCTATCCCAGTCAAAGCTTTTGGCTGCTATTGCTGTCCAAAAAGATTCAGTATTGCAGTTTTGACTGGGGGGGTATCAGCCCAGTTCTGGGCTTCTGACCTGTCTATCCAGATCTCAGTAACACAGACAGAAGCAAGCAGGTCAGAAGCTCTATACTTAGCTTTTCTGTAGGGGAGTCGAGAAGCTCAAGCTTCAGTATTGCTCGGGGTTGCGGGGGGGGCATCCACAAGCTAAGGAACTTATGTATGACTACTGGAGAAGGAGAGTCACACAGAGCCAAAGAAGGATTTAAAGGGTGACCATACTATGGAAGTTCAAAGAAAGGAGAATTCAGTAGCCTCGTGGGACCATGACACTTAAGCTAGGCCTTGAGTCAGGAAGATTTGAGAGGGGAGAAGGAATGGCAGCAGAGAGAACAACAAGAGTAAAAGTTCAGAGGCCAGAATGATCCTGGCTTGTTTACACAGGACAACGTAGACCCCTCTGGAGCAGGGAACTCACATTGCCGAGTACCTGCTTTATATATATACATTGTGCATTAACTCACTTCATCCGTATAACAACCTTATAAGGTTGGTACTATTACCTAGCTCATCGTGGCAGAACTAGGATTTAAACCCAGGTCTATCTGACTCCAAAACCCCTGCCAGATTATGAAGAATTCTGAATGCCAAGATGAAGGACCAGGCATGATCTGAATTAAGCTGGGAATCGAAAGCCAGAACAAGTCATTGTAATATGGTTAATACTATACCAATCTGCAAATACTATTTATTTACTAAACAAAAGTTCTTTTCTTTAAAAAAAAAAAAAAGTGACTTGGTGAATAAGCCACAGTCGATCCCCAACCCCAGGCAAGCCACTCTCCTTGTGTGGCCTCCTGCAGCATTGACCGTCCCTTTTTCCTGCGTGGTACAGGCTAGACCCTACCTTTTAGCATGTGCCCTCCTTAAATGAGCTGTGGAAACTTACTTGACCCAGTTCAGGACATAGGATTTCAGAGAAAAGAGTTGTCCTGGGAGAGAGGATAAGGGCCTGAACTAGACCTGAAGAGGGAGAATTGGGCTGCCGCCACCACTCAGACACCTGCGTACTCAATGATTCCTGCCTCTTGGTATGAAAGACTTTGCTTTTGCCACCTTCTCTGTGCACCCCACTTCCGAATTCAGAAAGCACATTCATTCCTGTGCTCAGGATCCTCACTGCTGTCCTTTGGACAGGGAGGGCGAGTTTTATCATGCCTGTTGTACAGATGAAGAAACTGAGGTTCCAGGAAGGGAAGTGACTTACTTGCTCAAGGTCACAAAGTCCGCTGTTAAGGGGTAACTTGGAGGCTCTGTGACGCATTGAGGAAAACATAGGACTTTGGATTGCAAAACTGGGGTCTGTGTTAAAAAACTGGCATCTGTGTTAGCTCCTGTGCTGACTAGCTATGTGACGTTGGGTTATTTTAACTGCTCTGGGTTTGTTTCCTTACCTGTAAATAGGAATAGTACCAATGAGTTGTTATAAGGATCAAAAAAACGTAACATGATCTATATTGTGATCTATAAAGGGTTGTACCTTGTGAGGGCTTTTAATCAAGTGGCAGAGTGGGCAGGTGAACCCAGGAGGTCAGATTCAGGTGCCAGTGCTCTTGGCCCTATACTATACTGCCTCTGCCCTGCTTGTTTCTGGACACTACCTCACTCGTGATCCTTTTCCGGTGTCAGTCCCTGTTTCCTTGCCAGCCCGGAAGCTTCCCTCTCCCTCCTCGCTCCTTTGAGGGCTGATTTACTGATTGCTGGTTGATAACCCCTCCCTAGAAAGCTGCCTGGAGCCAGCTGTACTTTAGTCTCTTGGGCCTTGTGACTGCCGGCCAGAGTTCCCTCCTTGCCTTCCTGCCTGGGCCAGCCCAGTGCTGGGCTTGAGGGGGAAGAGTTCCCCGTCACACTGCCATGCCCACTCTCCTGCTTTGTGTGGAACTGAGGATTTACAGGCCTAGGAGTTGTGCTTTCGAGATGCTGGGGTCTCCTGGAAAATCCAGTGGACACAAGTAATGGCACCAACACCCGCCACCCCAAGATGCTATCTCTTCTCCCCCAAGGAAGAAGCCACAGAATCCTGAGATGAATGTGGCCTGACTTGCCCCCACGTGCCAAGGTCTTAACACATTTGCTTGACTGATCAGCCCTCGCACCCCCATCGCGTGCTCCTGCGGGCCTTTCCTATCCCCATCGTCCTATCTCCTGCTCCCAGATTCCTTAATGTCTCACCTCATCCACTTAGTACCCTTGCACAGGCTTTTTTCTCTCCAGTTCATGGGTTGGGAAACTGAGTCTCAGAGAGGGTAAGTGCCTCATGCTTGGTTACAGTGAGTCAGCAGCAGAGCAGAGCTGGGGCTAGGACTTAGGTTAGTTCTCTTGACTCCCAATCCCAAATTCTCTACTGCCCTAGAGGGTCCTTATTTTCTTCCTGGATCCATACCCCAAGGCTCTCTATCCTCTCTCCTGAGGTTGAACACACACACTTATTCATGCAAATAAGGTGAAAATATTTTTAATATGAACCAGAGAGGCAACCTCATAGAATGAACTCATTTCCCTCCCAGCTGGTCCCAGGGGAAGCTGGGGCCTGGAAGGGAGCTGGGACCAAGACCTGGATCCTCTGCAGGTTCCACACCATGGAGTTCCTTTTCCACTTCCCAGTGGCGGATTCTCCCTCCCTCTCCCAATGTGATTTTTGAGGCTTTGGAACCAGTGGTTGAGAGGTCAGGCTGGGAGGTAAGGGATTGTCAGAGCAGGGTGCAGTCTTGCTGTGTATAAAGTGAAATGGAGAAAATGGGCCAGTGGTGAAGGTGCTGGGGTGGAGTGGGGGATACTTAAGAGCTCTGGGTGTGTCTGAAACAGGACTGTCCCCTTCCAGGGAGCAGGGGCCTGGTCGTGAGAGAGCAGCAGGGAAAGGAAGTCACATACTAGCTAGAAAAAGTCCCCCATGGCTGAGAGGAAGTAGCCAATTAGAGGAGGACCCCTGCCACAGCAGTATAAATAACCACAGGGTTTCCGGAAGCTCTGTTCTTTTCCACAACTCAGAAGAGCAATTCCTCACCTGAAGGCCCTGTGAGCTGCCCAGGTGACCAGGGTGATGGCTGGAGCTAGGACTCCTCTGAAACACACCCCACTGATAATTACAGCAGCTTATTTATTTGGCACTTCCTGTGTGCCATGCCTCATGCCAAACACTTTCTACATGTTAGCTCATTTCATACTCTGACCAACTCTAACCCAATAGGCAAGATTATCCCCATCTTACACATGAGAAAATTTGAGACTCAGGAAACTTAAATATGTTGCCTGAGATCATACATGACTAGTTGGTGGAGCTGTGATTAGAATCCCTGACCAGTCTGATTCCAGCATGTCTTCTCAGTGATAGTGCTTTAATGGCACTGTGTTCTCTACCCAAGAGTCTGGAAGCCCCTCAAGTTCTTCAGAGGCACAGCCCATGGTCTCAGGAAAGGGACAGAAGATTAAGGGGAAAATCAAGTTTTTGTCTTACTCTTCTGTTCATCCCTTCTGGCCGGGCTTGGAGGATCTGCCTCACCCTACCTTGAGAGAAGATGCAGACATCTGGGAGCCACAGCCTCTGCCTCATTCATCATTACACACACAGATTCCAGACCGAATTCCAGCCCTGGCTCGGTCTCCAGTGTTCTCCTACACTGAGTTGCCAGCCTGGGTACGTGTGGCCAGATAGGGTTTCCCATGCTTCCAAGAATGATGGGGTAAGCTCTCCCTCCTTTTCCCCATCCCCAGGGTACCCTGGATTGAGACAGGGCAACTGTCTAGAGAATTGTGCCCCTACTGAGCAGGTTTCTCATTGCACCTTTTGGTTTGCGTTCAGTAGCCAAGATGTCAGGTTTGGAGTTGAAGCATCAGTGCACTAGGCAGGGTGGGCCCTGAGTTGGGAGAGGCTCCGCCCATGGCTGCAACTCAGAGTGACCTGGGACAGCTGCCTTGTGCTAGAAGCCCTCTCCAGTCTACTCGGTGGGAGGGGTCCATATCTGACAGAGGATCTGGTAGATCCCTACACATGCGCACCCTCCTTTTGCGTCTATACTTCCTGGAGGAAAAATAAAAGTAGCTAATACTTATTGAATGCTTATTATGACCAGGCACTGTTCTAAATGCTTTACATGAGTTAACTCATATAATCCTCACAACAACCCAATGAAGTAGGTATTATTTTATCCCCATTTTACAGATTAGAAAAATGAGACATAGGTTAAGTAATTTGTTCAGGCTCATACATCTAGGAGATAGGAGAACCAGATTTTGACCTTTGTCAGTCTGGCATCAGAACGTATGTGCTTCGCATAATATATTACACCTTAGTGCCAGCCTCTTTATCCCTGAGCATCTTTGTGTGGTCTCAGGGCCTCTCTCCCATTTCATGTCTGTCTCTCTGAGGTCTGTCTTGATGGGATTGCAGGATGGTGTTCAGGTTAAAAGAACTGGAGCTGGTTTCCCTCTGTATGCCCCCATCCTTTCTTCCCAGTGGATACAGTCCTCCCTGACTAAGAGTATCCCTCTCATCTGTCCATAGGTCACTGCATCCAGAGGGGCCCGGAAGGGGAAGGAGGCATAGCCTCCACCAACAGCAGCTGCACCCGCCATGCAGAGCATCAAGTGTGTGGTGGTAGGCGATGGGGCTGTGGGCAAGACGTGCCTGCTTATCTGCTACACAACCAACGCCTTTCCCAAGGAGTACATCCCCACAGTGTTCGACAATTATAGCGCCCAGAGTGCCGTTGACGGGCGCACAGTGAACCTGAACCTGTGGGACACAGCGGGCCAGGAGGAGTACGACCGCCTCCGCACACTCTCCTACCCTCAGACCAACGTGTTTGTCATCTGTTTCTCCATTGCCAGTCCGCCCTCCTATGAGAATGTGCGGCACAAGTGGCATCCAGAGGTGTGCCACCACTGCCCCGACGTGCCCATCCTCCTGGTGGGCACCAAGAAGGACCTGAGAGCCCAGCCTGACACCCTACGGCGCCTGAAGGAGCAGGGCCAGGCACCCATCACACCGCAGCAGGGCCAGGCGCTGGCCAAGCAGATCCACGCTGTGCGCTACCTCGAGTGCTCAGCCCTGCAGCAGGACGGCGTCAAGGAAGTGTTTGCTGAGGCTGTCCGGGCCGTGCTCAACCCCACGCCCGTCAAACGTGGGCGGTCCTGCATCCTCTTGTGACCCTGGCACTCAGCTTGGAGGCTGCCCCTGCCCTGCCACCAGTTGTGCCTTTGTGCCTTGGCGCCTTGTCTGCCCCCAGCTGTGCCTTAAAGACTAATTCTGGCACCCCTTGCCAAGGGGGCTCCCCGAATGCCTTTTTCTCCTTGAGGAGGCCCACGGAGAAAGGGGCTTTGGGCCCTGCCCCACTCTGCTTGTGAACACCAGGTATGCTCAAGAGCTCACCCAGGCCAAGGCCGGACCCCTCCCCAAGAAGCCAACCCATTGCCGCGTCCCCACTTTCCCCTACTGACCAGTTGATCCAGCTTTCCACACAGATGTTGCTGCCTATTGTGGTGCCTTCTCTCAGGTTAGGAGCTCTCAGCCATTCCTAACCTCTCCCTCGCTGCTCTTCAAATTGCCCCCCACCCCCCAAGATGCTCTCTCCCCTCCCCAGAGAAGGAGCCACAGACTCCTAAGAAGATGAATGTGCCCTAACCTAACCCCCTTGTGCCCAGGCCTTAAGCATCCGCTGACTGACTCAGCCCCACCCCCACCCCCTCTGGGCTCCTGGGGGCCCCTCCTACCCCCATCAGCATCAATAAAACCTCCTGTCTCCAGTGGCGCTGGCTCCTCCCTGTGTGCTGGGCATGGGGGGTTGGGCAGGGGCCGGGCATGGGCTAGGGCTCCCCAGAGACTGGGAGCCTTTTGTTTCCTGCAAGAGGGGACAGGGGACAATAGGCTTCATTGTGGTCCCCCCACCCCCCAATTTCCCTAACAAAGCTCTGGGCCCCTTGGAGGGGCCAGTCTTGTTCTGGGGCCCAGCCACATATTCTGTAGTAGACTGGGATGCAAAGCATGAGGAAAAACTTACTGATCTAGGACTCAGAAAGGGAGAGGTTGAGAGCCATCAGCCTGCAGGTAGGTGCTCTCACAGTCGTGCGTCTGAGAGCTGTCCCCTTATACCTTCAAGGGGACAAATCTTTACTGTCAGAGTTGGGGCTGGAACTCAGGCCATCGCCTCAACCCAAGACTCTCCCAGGTAGCCCAGCTTCCAGACCTGGAGTCATTATAGGGATAGCTCAGTCACTCCTGCTCATCAAATCAAGGCTTGGACCAGCCTTGGGAGACTCCAGGCCTAAGGGGGTGGGGGGGGAATGCCACATGGAATCATACCCTACCATGGACTTATTCCCTCCATCCTGGAGCCTGTCCCTCCCCTCAGTTCCATTAAAGAGACAAGCCCCCAAACAAGCAAGCCTAGCCCAGACTGTTGGCAAAAAAAAAAAATTTATTTTCCTTTGAAATAAAATGTACAACCAAAAGAGCACAGGGACTAAGGCAGTAGGGAGGATGGGGGGGACACCAGAGAACCCGTTTTGGGGTAGGAATCTGTGCCTCTGTCCCCTCTACCTGGCACCTTTTGCCAAGGAGGAAGAGTCTGTGAACCAGAGATTCCAGAAGGGAAGGGAAATACATGCTGTGCCAGTGCTTTTTCTGTATCCTTTGGGTACAGAACACCACCTCCACAGGGAGAAGCACAGACTGGCAGAGCCCTCGGAAATCATATAGCCTCCCACCCACCCCTCACCCCCATCATCCACACGGACACGAGGAGGCTCAGATAGGGAAGGGCATACACCATTATCAGAGGTGCAGTCAGGTCTGGGACACCTGGGCATACTCAGCAGGGGAATGTGGTCACAGGCCTGAATGTGCAGAGTAGATCATTAGACGCATGGGTCAAGTGAATGACCCCATGGGGAGAAATGGCTGCGGTTTTCTGGTAGCAGCCACTGCTCAGTGGTCCCTGACCTCAGCGAGAGGTGACTATGTAAAGGCCAAGAACCAGATGGTGGTTATGAACCTCAGGACTTTTTTTTTTTTTTTTTACGCGGGCCTTTCACTGTTGTGGCCTCTCCCGTTGCGGAGCACAGGGTCCGGACGCGCAGGCTCAGCGGCCACGGCTCACGGGCCCAGCCGCTCCGTGGCATGTGGGATCTTCCCGGACCGGGGCACGAACCCGTGTGCCCTGCATCGGCAGGCAGACTCTCAACCACTGCGCCACCAGGGAAGCCCCTCAGGACTTCTTTTAGCACCAGATGGTGGAGCTCTCCTGCCAGCTCAGCTTCTTGGGGCTTCTCAGGTACGGGTGATGCTGCTTGAAGGAGCCTGTGCCTTCACGTGGGCTGGGGGAAAGGAGAAGCCAGTAGGGCCGGGGAAAGCCTTGTCCTGTGCCTTTCTTCCCTTCTTCCCCTCTACCCCAGCTTCAGTAGGGCTCAGAGAGGACGCAGGGGGTGAGGGAAGGCCAGAGTGGTATCCTGTCCTAGTTTCTCTGGGCAGTGGGCCTCCTCGCCAGCAGGAGAGAAGGGTTTAGAACCGTTTTTCCTCAGGCTGGGAGGTAATGAGCAGCTCCTTGTTCCCGAAGTCCCACCAGGCCGTCATGTGGAACGCCATGTTGGTTAGGACAACAGTATACTCCAGGATGGCAAAAATGGTGTATACTGTGGGAAGGACACAAGGAACAGGGCGTGATAAGCCTCCTTCCCTACCCCCCAGGGGCCTCTTGATAGATCACCACCACTGCATCACTACGCAAGGAACACAATGGCAGGCAGTCCCCAAGACCACTGCCACTGCCATACTGCACATTACAGAAAACATCCCAACTGTCCCTTAGCCACTGTGACCACCTATGGATCCTCGCCTGGCCTCACCTCCAGCCTCACAATACGTGTTGTGCCGAAAGTACACAGCCAGCGCCGTGAAGAAGGAGACGAAGTTGATGATGAAGAGCCGCTGTTTCCAGTTGTAGGACTTGCGCTCCTAGGGGATGGGCTGTCTGATCACTCTGCAGCTTGTTAGATATGTGCGGACAGCCTCCCCTCTTGGCCCCAACTCCCAAGGGCTGTGTCTTGCCTCCTTTGGTCATAGAAGGGGGCAGAGGCAGGGGCAGCAGGAATGATGGGCATTTCATACCCCTGCATTTGGTGTAATGAGGCCAAGGTACAGTGGGGTCCCTGTCCCTCCCATTTCAGGGGGACAGAGTATGAAAGTTACTTGGAGTTACCCACCAACCCAACACCTCCAGATGCTGTGGGGAGAAGAAAAGTACAGGGTGGGGCGGGGGCAGGGCTGGGGGGAGGCACCAGAGTTTTTACAGACCACAGCCCTGATGCAGTGTTCCCGCTGCAGCCTGGGTGCTGCCCCTCATTCTACTCCCATTTGGAGGCACTACCTCTTCTATTCTCCATTTTCCCATGCTACCCAAACACAGCCCCAGATTCTGATCAATCACCCTCCACTTGTCTCCAAGCCCAGCCCCAGCCCCAGTTTGCAAAAGAACTCCATTTCCCACCTCACCATTACCCGCATCCTGAGTACGAGTGTCCTTGATTTTCCTCTGGGCCGCCTGCAGCCCCACTAGGAGTAGACCGTACCTCTTGACTTACTGTGTGCTTCTTGGTCAGCCGCCAGAGAATGCAGGTGAGGAGCATGTGACTGAGGGATGAGGCGATGAACACAATGAAAGCGTTTTCATGGATGGCTGGAGGGAGAGAGGAGGGCTGGGAGCATGCACCGCAGGGAGCACCCAGAGCCCTGCATCGTAAGGTCGGGGGTGGGGGTGGGGGGCAGGGACATCCCCTCCCGGAACCCCTCCCTGCTCCTCCTTCCCTTGTCTGGGCACCCACTGAAGTCCTCGGAAGAGGAGACATAGGTGAGCACTAGCAGCGCAAGGTTCTCCACGACGTTGAGGCCGAAATTGAGGCGGCAAAGCTGGCGGTAGCTGGGACACGGGGAGGCGCAGCTGAGGTAGTGGTTCCAGTAGGCGAAGGCCACCAAGAAGCGGGGTGCTGAGTGCAGGCCAATGCAGAAGCGCCATACGTAGCGCTGGGGCACCTCTCCGCCGATGGCCGAGCTCACCGACGGCAGGTAATTGGGCACCTAGAGAGTTGTGAACCATCTGGGCACCAGCCCCCTGCCGGCCCCACCCACCTTGAGATCTTCCTCTCTGTGGAATCACCTTGACACTCAGAAGGCTCTGGTCCAGTCCCCTGCCTCCAGGATGTCCTTCTTCAGAGCCCCAGAGCTCTCCAGGGAGACCTCCCCTTCCAGGTCCTTCCAGGTCCCCTTCCAGGTCCCCAGTGTGCCTGGTTCTCATTCCCTAGCCAGCCTGGGGTTTGTGCTGGGGCATAGTGGGACCGCCTCCATCTCCCTACAGGTGGCTGGGAAAGCTACAGGCAGGTTCAGATGCTCTCTGAGCCCACAGCACAGGGCTGTGACCTGGATAAGGTCCTGTGGGAGGGTTCATGAGCCCAGCAACCCAGATTCAGTCCCAAGGACTGAAACGAGTCACAGAGCATCTGAGCTTCCTTGGCACAGCGCTGGATTCACTGCCCAGCTAAGCTGTTCCTGACTGCTCCCAGCTTCACTTGTTCTTCTGGTCTGGGGTACCAAGGTAGTAGAGGGTGCTGTGAGATCCTAGGGAAGCTGGGCCAGAAGATACATTCACTCTGGTCATGTTTAGGAAAATGGGTGCTCCTAACCTGGGGTAGTCTAAGAAAATGACCCTGTTCTTATGCGTCTCTCTCATCCATCTTTCTCAAAGGCTGGAATTCCCTCATTCCTTAAGGAACTGGAGTGTCATTCTTTAAAGCTGAGGAAGGAGATAATATCACACAGCTGCAAGGACTGATGTTGCTTATTTTGGAGGGTGAGAGAATGGGGGATGGATGAACAGTAGTTTCGATGGGAACAGGAAGGTCAGGAATAGGAAGAGGATCTCTTAGACTCAGGGGCCTAGAGCAGTATGTCTCAAACTTTAATATGCATACGAGTCACCTGGAATTGTGTGAGAATGCAGAAGGTCTGGAACCTGAGAATCTGCATTTCTAAAAGATTCCATGACTGCAGAATCTACCAGTCTGTTGCCCACACTTTCCGTGGACTTTTTTAGACCTTCAACAAGAGCCAGAGCAGTGCCAGAGCCCAGAAACCCAGAGAGGGAATGACCCTGCTGTGACTATGGCAGGACAAGTCTTCAGAGATGGAGTTCTGGAAGACCCCTTCCTTTCTCCCAGTGGGGATGCTGAATGGGTCTCCAGAGTGGCTGGGAAGGCAGGCAATGATGGAGGAAGCTCACCAGGCAGGGGTGGGCCTGGGACAGGACCAGCCAGGGCCCTCACAAGCCTTCACAGAAACGGAGATGGATTCCCCTCAGCACTGTCAGAGGAAGCTAAGTGCAGAGCTCTGAGAGAGAGGGTGATGCTATCGAGGCCATGGCTTGAGATACCATAGCTTGAGACCAGGCTCAGATATTCACTCTGAGTAATCAGTGAAGGGCAACATGGAGGCTTTGGAGCCACACAAACCTGGGTCTACCTTCCAGCTCTGCCTTTATTAGCTGGCTGACCTTGAGCAAGTCACTTCTTCTCTCTGAGCTTTGATTTCCTCATTGGCAAAATAGGGATGACGTCACCTACCTTGCAGGGGACGGTGAATACTAAATATAATGTACGCAAGGCATCTGCAGTGTCTAGCACGCAGTGAGTACAAGCGACGGCTTTCAGAAGACAAACTTTCCTGAAAAGCCTGCAAATTGGCTGTGATCTATGTGGCTACTGAACGTGGCAAGGCCGACTTATGAGTGAAAGGTGGGAATCATATCTTGACTGGACATTTCTGAGACCTCCAAGCCTCCTTACTTGACTTTTCTGCCTCTCTGGGTAGGTCCCCTGAGTAGGATTAGTGGGAGTGTTGCCTCCACTTTCTAGAATATTCATTTTGAAAACTCTAGCCCCAATCTCAGCTACTTTAAGGGGAACAGTACCAACATCTAAGGCTTGGCTGGGAGAGCCGAGAGTATTCAAGGGCCCAGAGCCCTGACTGATGCTGGGAAAGAGGTAAAGGGTAGAGATGGCACGGAGTTAGGGGGATGCCTCAGGAGGATGAGGGTTAGGGCCCTGTGGCTGCCTGTCCCATCCTCACAAGCTCCTCTCAAATTAAGGGTGGGGGCAGGATTCTAAGAGCAGGGATTGCCTCCCTCATCACACACACACACACACACACACACATGCTTAATCAGGTACAGATACTCATATACACCCCCGCCATTCCGAATACACAAGTTCCCCACTCACCAACTATGCCAACAAGAAGCAACATGAGGAGATATCAGAGCCCACGTACACAGCTCACTACAAACCTCCCCAAAAGCCCAGAGCTAAGGGTACTGAGAGATGGGAACATAACCTCTTTCCCCAAGAATAGAAACCCTTTGGCCTGGAAGACATGGCTCAGTGGATCTATGGCAGGGCAGTAGATCAGAAATTCACATGGTATAAAGGGAGAGGGTCCAAAAACTTCCTTATCATAGAGCCTCATGTTTCACCATTAGAGGTTCATTCCTCTGGCCCCAGATAAAAGTCCCCTGAAATTACGGATGACTTTTCTTTATACCTTACCACCCCTTCCCCTCCCCACCAACTGGACAAAAACTCCCATTCCTGTCAATCCTACTTGCTACTCTTCTCTGGACTCCATCCTCTCTTCTCTAACCTCATAGTCCCCCATCTTAGCCCTGGTATCCCCTGTACCATGAGCTATTGCACTAGCTTCCTCACTGGTCTCCCTACGCTTGCCCCCTGCCGTTGAATCTGTTCTCCACTCAGGAGCCAGAATGGTTTCCTAAAGCTCAAATCTGATCGTGTCCCTTCCCTGCTTAAAATCTTTCCAAAGCTCCCCATTGCCCTCTGGATAAAATCAAAAGTTGTCCGCCTGGCACTCACAAAGGTCCTTCTTCACCCCACAGCAATAATTCTCCCTCCTCCAGGAAGGAGGTCTCCAACATCCAAGCCGGTTTAAGTGCTTCTCCTGGGCCCCGCATCCCTGTGCTCCCTTTTATCACAGAAGGGATCTCATCTCACAGTGTTGTGATTGTCTGTGCCTAGGTCTGTCTCTCGGAGGAATAAGATGCTAAGGGTAAGTCCATGTTCAATTCCATGCCCCTGACACAGAACCTCCACCCCTGGGCCCTCAAGAAAGGCTTGATGGACTGCTCTTGGAGGCAGGAACTCCTTCTAGGTTTCTAGCTGGCAAAGCTCTGAGTGGATATAGGTTGTGGGGCCTGAGACTGCCAGAGGAGAAACAAAGATAGAAGAAGCCAGGGCAGGGCTGGGCATCTTCTCAGGTCAGGCCCCTAGTCTGGGCTAAAGCCACCTGTTACTTCTCCTGGCTCCTGGCCTCATCTTACCTCCTCAGTCCTGGCTTCCTTTCCAGTCTGGTCTTTCTTCAGCCCCCTTCTCCCTCTCGCAATCTCTCCTGCTTATTCCCACTCTCTTCCCTTCCCCCAGGCCCCCTCTTCTCCCTTGTACCCTCTACAATCCTCTTCTACTCTTGGAGGACTGTGACTCTACTTTCCCTGAGTCTCTCTCCCCAAACTGCCCCCAGCTCTGACTTTCCCCCCACCATCCTTTTATCCCTCTCCCCTCTCTCTGTCCCTCCGCCTTCTCTCCTACTGTCTGATTCCACCCTTATCACCATCTCCTGACCTGGCCCTGACCCAGGTGCTGGGGAGCCTGGCACTCACCCCACAGTCAGTGGCCACTGTGTACTCAAAGTGGAACACCAGGGACCAGATGATGCAGAAGAAGAAGCCAAACACGGGGAAAGTGATGACCCACCAGACCATGGCAGTGAAGCGGAGCCGGAACACGGTCCCATCGGGGTCCAAGGGCTGGGAGGCCGCAGAGAACATCCTGTAGGGAGTGGTGCCCAGGCAGGGCAAGGGACACAACTTGGGGCCTGGTGGGGTTACCTGGGCCTAGGAAAGTAGGGCCTTTTCCAGAGCTGGCTTTTCAGAGTATAGGGAAGAGCCAGAGTATAAAGAGTAGGAAGGGCATAAAGGAAAAAGGAAAGCAGTGCAGAAGAGGAGGTACAGAGGGAGATGGGGCAGGAACAGCAGAGAGACAGGGTCAGCTCATAGGAATCCCTTTGGCACACTGGTTCTATAGGTTCACCTCTTGAAGAGTATGGAGAATAGAGGCTCCCAGTGGCCTGGGTATGGGAGCTCTGATAGCCCACCTCATTCCCATTACCCTCATACCCACTCAGGAGAAGGGTCAGAGGTGGAAGGGTTATTATTCCCATTCCACAGAAGGGAAGACCAAGGCCCAGAACTATGCTAGGATCAAACATTAGGACTAAGGCCTCTTGCCACTTGATAGCTTAAGGCTCCAAGTCAAGGTTTACTTCAGGCCAAGTAACCCAGATAAAGGACCTTGGCTCAGACTGACCCAAGCCTTCCCACTGACCCTGTCTGACCACATTCCTGCTCTTCACCCAAGTTCAACTAGGAACAGTGGGAGGGCCCCATAACCTATTTCAATGGGACCACAGGCTACCAGCCATCCCACCCCCAGGCTCAGAATGATCCAAGCTTCAGGCCAGCAGTACCCTGACCCCAAGATACCAGAGTCCCTCTATCTCCTTCCTCTCTGAGAAGACCATGTCACCCCATCCAAGATTTTCGGGAACTGAGGGTCATGGGAACCTTCTCCACTCAGGTTGAGTCTCCTGTGCTGGGCCAGACCCAGCAAGGACAGACCCAGACTGAGGCAGCTGGGCTTCTTCTGCTTCCTCTCCCTCTGGGCAGAGAACTCCCTCCCCCACCCCCACTGCACCGACCACCACCACCGTGACCCTTCACGCTGGGCTTCCTTCTGGAGGGCAGATTTGTATTAAAAGGCCTAGGACCAAATCTCCCCTGGGGACTCAGACCTCCCTCCATTAAGGGAACCCTAGTCTACTAGTCCAGCTCAGCATCAGGGAATCAGGGTGGGGGTAGGCGCACTATGCAACACTCACACTGGGTGCTGAAGGATCCGGGGCTTGGGTTGAGGGCTCTAGCCAGACTGAGACTGCTCTAAGACTGGAGGGTCCCACCCCCAGTTCCCAAGGGCCTGCCTCCCGCCCACAGAGCCCGGATCTCCACGCCTTCCCCGGGCACACAGCATTCCCACGACCAACAAGGCCATGTCATAAATCCCAGAACACTCTGCAAAGGTAAGAATGATAGAGGCCAAGGTTGGCCCACAGCAGATCCCTTTGCCAGACATGGCGGTGGGGACCTTTCTGAGGGTTGGGTCCAGGCATGTAGGCAGGTTTCTGGGAAGGGAAAGGGAGAAAGCAGAATAGGATTTAGCCCCTTTCTGTTGGAGCAGGACTGAATATGTTTGTTGGGCCCCATCAGAGAGCTAGCTAATCTTAAACAGTAGATTCACGGTCCAAAAGAGATCTAGACAGGCCTGAATATGAGGTATCAGTGTCCAGCCTGTACCTGTGCAGAAACAACTAGTGGCAGCTCAGGCTGCATTAACAGAGGTCTAACAGCCAGTAATAGGAATAGAACAGTCCTGATTTGGGCTGTACTTCCCAGGCCATATGAAGTCCTATGCCCAGATCAGGGCCTAGGAGAGAACAGTGATCAACTGGGCCAAGTCCAGGGCACATGTCTTGTAAGGATTGCCTGAAGGAACTGGAGCTATGCTACCTGAGAAAAGTAAACTCAGGGGACCCTCCTCCCCCGCCATTACTGCCTTCCCATCTCTGCAGGGCTGGCTGGAAGCCAGGTAGAAAAAGTAGCTCCAAGGGTCCCAAAGCAGAGCCAGAGCCAGGACAGAGATTCACGAGAAAGAGGGTATATGCTCACTATAAGAAAGAGCTTGCTGGGATTCCCTGGTGGCACAGTGGTTGAGAGTCCGCCTGCCAATGCAGGGGACACGGGTTCATGCCCCAGTCCGGGAAGATCCCCCATGCCATGGAGCGGCTGGGCCCGTCAGCCATGGCCTCTGAGCCTGCGCATCTGGAGCCTGTGCTCCGCAACAGGAGAGGCCACAACAGTGAGAGGCCCGCGTACCGCAAAAAAAAAAAAAAAAAAAAAAAAAGAGCTTGCTAATTGTTAGTTACTAAGTCTCCTCAGAATCAGCTGCCTGAGAAGGAAAGAAGCTCTCCATCACTGGGGATGTGCAAGCAGAGGCAATGTCATCTATTGGTAATTATAGACTAAGGCTACTTCTTTCATTCCTCAGTTGGCCATTCCTGGGATTCTCTGGGTGAAAAATTCAGAGTATATGTGAAAATTCCCAGGTGTATCCATCATAGTAGTCCCAGGGAGTAGGGACAAAATACCCCTGGGGTCACTAGGCCTAGTCTTGCCCCAGAGAGGCCAGGTACCCTTCCAGCAGCTACCTATGCCTTAGCTCCCTATCTAGTATGTTGAGAATGGGTTATAAGTATGCTGAGGTTACTGATCCCATTATCATTTGGAGCCAGCCACGAGGACCAGAGCAAACAGCCTACTCCGTCTAACTCCATATGCCATACAAATATTATAATTCTCTGTATGGACTATGACTGCATTATATCCTGCCTTCCTTTTCCCAGGGCTGATGTGTGTGTGTGTGTGTGTGTGTGTGTGTGTGTGTGTGTGTGTTGGGGGGGTGGAGTCCTATCCATTTATTCAACAAATACTTTTTTTTTCCCCTGGCCGCGCTGTGTGGCATGCGGGACCTTAGTTCCCCGACCAGGGATCAAACCCGTGCCCCCTGCAGTGGAAGCACAAAGTCGTAACCACTGGACCACCAGGGAAGTCCCTCAACAAATACTTTCTGATTCAGATGCAGTGCCCATCTTCAAGGAGCTCCCAGCCTAGTAGGGAAGAGAGACACAAATATAATGTGATAGAACTATATCAGAGAGAACACCTGGAACTATGGGCACCCAGAGGAGGGAGTGATTAAGCTTGCCCCATGGAGGCTGCAGAAAGCTTTTTGGAGGAGGAGACATATGAGAAGGGTTTTGCAGGATGAATAGGAGTTGGCCAGGGTAATAGAACATTTGATGCATTATCTAAGGTGAGAACTAGGTCAGGAGAGGCTGTTGGATAGATCCTTTCTGATCTTCCCCCTCTGATCACCTGGTCACCCCCTTTTCTTCCAGTCCTGTTCTTTCTGATAGCTCCCAGCCCTGAGTCTCACCAGGCTGGCTGCCCACAACTCAAGGTCCACATCTACCCACTGACAAATCAAGAAGAGGGAAAACTTGAAGTCATATGAACAAAAGAAGTGGGCCCCCATGCTTGCCAGCCAGATCCCACTCCTGGTTGTACCCCTTTTTCTCAAGCAAATGCTCTTTATAGGAAGGTGGAAGCTCAGCTGATTGGGGGCCTCCTGAGCTCTCCGTGAGTCTAGTTCAAGGGTCCATGTCCAGGCTCTGCCTCTTTCCCACCTAGAGACCCTTGGCTAACTTCCTCTCCTGCCCTGTCTTCCAACTTGACAATCTCCTTTTCCTCTTCCTCCTTCTGCTCCTCCCCTTTCACATTTCCCAAACCACTTTCTTATTTCCTCCACCTGGAGCACTACACTAACCCTGAGAAGGAGGAGGACAGGAATTAGCAACCCTGATAGACATGGGGAAACTGAGGCTCAGCCTCTGAAATTCAGGTAATATACAGAGTCAGTGGATGAACTAGCAGGATAACAAAGGTCCACACAGGTCTCACCCCATTTACACCCATAACATACAGAGAAAGAACTCTCACAACTTTCTTCCTGGCCCAGCACCCTATATCCCTGTCCAAGAGGGTGTATGGTCACCTATGGAACCTCAGAGGTCATGGGACCTACCCCAGAAAACACATGTACACACACATAATCAGGTCCCCAACCAGACAGACACAGATATAGTCTCTCTCACACACATAGCCCACTCAAAGCCATTATAGTCATGTCCCACACAGTTAACACATGCACATATACATAATCACATTCCCGTAGGGACAGGCACAGCCCACGGTGCCCCACTAAAAAGCCCCAAATGCCCTCTAGCCCAGTTTTTTTCTCTGTCCCCCAGAAAACCCTGGGGCTGCTGAATCTGCCCCTCTATGAACGAAGGATTGGGTTCGGGGTTCTGGGGCTGCCCAACTTCAGGGACCCTGGCCCCCAATGACCTCTGTTGAAGGTGGAGGGAGACTATTCCTTGGGACCTCAATTTGCAGGCATCCCCCCAGCAGCCCAGTATGTTTGATGGCTAATCCTGTTACAACAGAATCAGGATCCAAAATAGATCTGATTGGGCCTGAACATGAGGTATCAGTGCCCCCCTCCACAAGCCCTACCCCACAGTGTGTGGCCGTAGTCTCCTTGAAGTGGAAGAGCAGGGACCAGAGGACGCAGAAGAGGAAGGCGACAAGTGGACAGCAGACTGTGACCAGGGCCACCAGGGTGAAGCGGAGCCGGACCAGGGTCCCATCCCGATCCAGTGGCAGTGGGACCTCGTACATCTTGTCAGACCTGGGGATGGAGTGGTGTGCTGTCAGGGCCCAAGGTAGTGAGGTTGGGACTCAGTGGTGAAGCTAGCCCTTGTGCTCAGTCCTCAGCTTAGCTATGCTATGGGGTGGAGAGTCTGAGAAGGAAGCCACCTAACCCCTAAACTTGGACAGCTACTGCCTTGGATGAGGAAGATGGACTGAGAATCCCATGAGAACATTCACCCTCAATTTCAGAGGAAAGACAATGAACCAAATCTGTGCTAAGATGAAGCCGGAATAGATTGGGAAAACTTCTCATCCCTAGGCCTGGCTTGACAGGCCTAGTACTACAGGAGCCGGTTGAACTAGTCTCTCTTGTTTCAGGAACCAATCCTAAAACCTCCCAGTGAACAGAATGGCCCATCTCCTCCCCCAGGCCTTGGAACCTCCATGTTTCAGGGCCTCCTATCAGCTCTCACTGCTTCACCCACCGGCCCGGGGTGCTTCTGCCCCTTCAATCCCTTCCCAGCTCTGTGTGCTCTGTGTGCCTGCACCACAGTCCACAGCAGCAAGGACTCCATGGAAGCCAGCAGAACCTCAACCCCCTGCCTGTCCCCGCCCGCTGCCTCACGTGCTCTGAGGGTGAAAGGCTTTGCAGAATCAGGCCTGGTGCTAGCCTGGGCTTGCTGTTTGCTAGAGAGAGCTGCCTGGTCAGCTTCTGGAGGCTTCCCAGTGCCCAGGGGCCTGACCGCTCCCCTCTGGAGACTAGGTAAGGGCTCCTGAGGACTGGGCTCCTCCCACTGCACTCCCCCACTCAGATGAGGATATGAGGTCATGCACTAACTACTAGCCAAGTATATACCAGCAATCCTAGCCCGGACCCCCTCAGTGTATAGAAGGGGAAGTTGAGGCCAAGAGAGGGGCAGGACCCTGCTCAGGGTCACATAGCAAATAGAAGGAAGAGCCAGCAGTGGGCAGATGTGGGGCTCACAGTGTCACAAACTGCAGCTCTCACCTTCCTTGACCCTTTGCTCTCTGGGCCAGAGCTCTGGGCAGAGAGGTCAGGTTAGGTCAGGTTAGGAGGGAAAAGTGAAGGGGTACCTGTCCATAGGAGGAAAAAAACTAAAAAACCAAATCTTATATAAGTGAGTCAGTCAGCCCTGTTCCCATTTTAAAGACAGAGGAACCAAGACACAGAGAGAGGAAGGTCTTTCCTCAAAGCCATATGCTGAACCTGAGGGAAAGCCATCCTCAGAATTTAGGCTTCTAGTTGCCAAACTAGGGCTGGCTCCGGATACATAAAGAACCTGCCCTTCTGGACTCCAGGACCTTGCCTGGAGATCAAGTCCTAGCTCTTCCTGGCCCCGCCCTCAGGACTCTCTCCTAGTACCGCCCTCAGGAAGAACTCTGACCTCCAGGAGGCTGGCCTCATGGCATCTGGAACAAGCCAGGTGGATATGCCTCTCATCCATCTTCCTCCACCCACCTCTCTGCCAGGCTCCATCAGGCAGCCTGCCCCAACTGCTCAACCTTGTTCCTCCTTCTGCGGGCCGGGGGTTTCCCAGGAGCGGTGGAAGTGGCTCTGGTGGCCCTCCCAAATCAAGCACATTCCTACAGTCCTTGGATCATCCCCAAAGACCTTCCCCACCCAGCCCAACCCAGATTCTGTGGTTGCAATGGTACTAGTCCCCCCTTCCAACATCCCTTCCTGAAGCCAGCTGCTCTGGATCCCTCAGGAATCACTGGGACCCCCAAACCAAAGACCAGATCCTCAGGGAATGACTAGGCAGTGCCCAAGACAGGGGTTGATAAGGTTTGAGGAACAGTCTGTTCCACTTGTTGGAGGTATGCCTAACCTCTCTTTTAGCTGTGTGACCTTGGGCAAGTCACCTAACCACTCTGGGCCTGTTTTCACAGTTGTACAACATGGGGATCTTGTGGTTTGGATGACTAATAAGGCCATACCAACTAGGTCATTCTACTCTCCCAGGCTTCAGGACAGGGAGCTCACTATCTGAAGGGCAGCTGTCCAGCCCCAGTCAACTCTAACTTCCACACAGTTACCACTTAACTGGAAACTGCTTTCTTAGGAGTATCCCTACCTTATTTCCAAAGATCCTCAAAGATCTTCTCAGCCTCCAATCCAAATCCACACTTACTGGGTGCCTTCTGAGTACTAGGCACCCTGCTTAGTACTAGATATACATTGTTTCTTTTAATCCTCACTACAACTCTATGAGGTAGGCGCTAACTATAGCCTGTATATTTCCATTTTACAGAAGAGGCAAGTGAGGCTCAGGGAGGTTAACATTTGCTCAAGGTCACAGGCTAATAGCTGGCAGAGTTGGGATTTGAAACTAATCTAAAGGGTTGCAGGTCCCCGGCACCTCTCTCCTGGGGCACCTAAGGAAGAATCTGGACCAGGAGTGCCGGCGGGGTGAAGAAGGGAGAGCTCACTCTGGAACATGGGGCCCTGTCAGGGAGCAGAGGGGAAAGGGGTCAGCTACCCCAGCGGGCACAGCAGCAGGTCCTGGACAGACACCAGGATCCCCACAGCCCGGGGCCGGGCCCCGCGGAGGCCAGACCGAGTGGCCGAGCTCCCCCAAGTGGGGCTGCCCGGCAGTCCAGCACACCCATCTCCATACTCACCCAGGCCGTAGCGGCGAGGAGGCCGCGCCGGCGCAGTCCGAGAGCAGGGAGCACCCGGGGGAAGCCCAGGCCGGGTCCGGGGGGCGAGCGGTGGGGGGCGGGTCGGAGCGGGAACGGCGGGGGCGGGGCCGGCGCGCTTGGGGCGGAACTTGGGAAGGAAACAGCACCCAGATCCTCTGCTGGCCCCTCCCCGCTTCTGCGGCCCGGGACTCCGGGCTGTCCCCCTTAATCTGGCGTCCCCTCATGCCACGCCGATCCAGCACTGGTCAGCCCCACTAATTCCGGCTGCATGGGGGCAGCCGGAAGAGCACTGGACACCTGGGTCTGACACGTTGGATCAGCCACCTTGTCACTTACCTCTCGGCTGCGTTCCATCACCTGTTGAAAGAACATAAAATTAATTCAACAGGACCTCGAATTCTCTCATTTCCTGACCCCAGTCTCTACCCACCTCCCACCCCAACCTAGACGAAATTATCCAGTTTCGCACTTCTTAAACCTTAAACCAGTTTGGCCCCAGCCTCGGCGCCCCTTCCCCAAACTTTGCTCCCCAGAGCCCAATCGGGGCATTTCAGCAAAGGGAAGAGTGCCTCACAGAGAACGAGATCCCATGGGGCCCACCGGAGAAACTCTGGGCCACAGCTATTCCCACCTTTGATCAGGAGAGGGCGCCCTGTCCCGCCTGTCGAAATGCAGAGAGCGGATCTCCTGCCCCCCAACCCCACCCTAGTCCTGGTCTCTCTTCACCATGAGAGGGCTGATCCCCAGAAACCAGCCCGCAGCCAGGGTTCCTTCCCCACCCTGACTGACCCCCTAAAGGAATCTGAGGGGGACTCTTGGCTACCTTTGTAAAGACCATCCTACCTCAACGGGGAAAAAGAATGAAGGGACCAGTAATCCCTCCTACAGTTACAATGGGGGATTGTCAGAGCATCTGCAGCAGGTGGAGGACATCTGACCTAGACACCGTTACCATCACATTTTTCCCGTTTAAATCCCCACAGTAATAATTAGCACATTTTGAGCACCCCCGGTGTCCCAGGCACTTTTCTACTTTTTTATGCTATCCCATTTAATCCTGATAAAAGCCCTATGAGGTAGATACTATTAATATCTCCATTTCACCAATGGAAAACAGAGAAGATGAGTTACCTACTCACACAGCTAGTGTCAGAAACCAGGATTCGAGTCTGGCACCTGAGGCCATTCCCTTAATCACTATATACTGTTAATTCGGGGAAACAAAGGCCCAAATTTGATTAACTTGCCAGAGCCCTTTTGCATGCATCCACTCTTGTTCATTTACTCAGCCTAGGCCCCCTCTGTGACAGGCCCTGGGTTGGGTAATGGTGGGGGACCCAGAGATATCGTGCTCACTCCTGGGGGTCTAAGTCTACAGAGAAGGTGTCTTATTCTAAAAAAAATAGTTTTCTTGACTTGAATTCTGCCACCCCACCCCACCCCACCCCGGCCTTTAAAGTCCCAGGGCAAATGAACAATTAGTAAAACTAATTGTTACTGAAAGAACCACTCCCATTTAGTTTTGATAACTGGATTTAGGTTTTCTTCCTTGGGGCTTCACGTGATGCTCTTTGTCTAGCTCCAACCCACACATGCCTGCTCCTGGCCCCTGTTGCCGGTCTTAACCCCTTGTCTGTTCCTTTGGCTCTAAGTACCATTCCCTGAGGCTGGGTCTCTTCTCCCTGCCTCTAGACTACCCCCCAGTGCCTGAAACTTGAGGTGCTCTAACTGGCCTTTAATTCTCTGGTGATTTGGGCACTTCCCCACCATACAGTCCTGAGTCTGTTTCCTCATCTGTAAAATGGTTTTAGGAATATCCACATTATAGTGTTGTTGTGAGAATTAGATGAGGTAATAGAGCAGTGTGCCAGGTTGATGACAGCTAGACGTGTCAGCAACAGTCTGAATTTGTCCTGATTGAGCCTTTTCCGAACTGTCTGACCTCAGCTGTCACTGACCCTCTCTGAATGTTTCCTCCACTGTCAGTTTGAAAGACTATCACCTACTTGATTTATATGAGGAAAAGTGGAAGAAAAAGGTGAGTTCTTACTATGTGCCAGGGACTATATATGCATTCTCTTATTTGAGCCTCTTAATAATCTGATGAGGTAGGTTTGATGAAAGCCATTTTACAGATTAAAAAATCGAACAAGCATCTAAGCATCTAGGCTCAACCTTATTCAGGACGCTCTCAGTGTTTGCTGAACTGGCATTTGTCCATTGGCCAAGTAGCTGCTGCTGCTGTTGAAGCCTTTCAGTGTCTCCTCCCTCCTGGTTGGTTTGCCTGGTGCCTGGACATATCCCAGAGAGGCCTGTGCCTGAAACAGCACCACTATCTTCAAGCTTTAGCCATGATCACTGCTCCACTCCCCTTTCCACATACACATACCAGATATCCCAAGCTCACTGAGCATTTGTTTTCAGGGATGTTCCAGCCCCCAGGAGCATAGGGCGGTGTAGAGGTGGGGGGCAGAAGAGGGGAAGTGAAGGTGGGATATAGTTGTCAAGGAAAGCTTCCTGTAGGAGATCTCCTTCACTCCTTCACTACCCTCCTATCTCTCCATCATTCTCCCCATTAGCCACATTGGCTCTTCTTACAACACAGATCTGATCATGTCCCACCCTTGTGCCTTGTGGCAAAGTAGTAAATTTTCATGGCTTTTAGCATCAAGGGCAAATTCCTTAGTGTGATGTTCAGTATCCTTCATAACGTGGCCATCCTCTACCCCAGCAACCACTTGTTTTACATTCTAACTACACTCACCTCTTCCATGGAGCTTTGTTTAACTTCCTCCTTATCTCTCCCTACCCGCCATGATCTGCCCACCTCCCCACTCCTCAGGCAGCCTTGGATGGCCTTCCATCACACCCTTATGAGGGCTCTAACCACAATGAAGCAAAATAATCTGTTGCCTGTTTCCCTGACCCTCCTGGGAGCTCATTTAAGGACAGAACCTCCACCTGTTCCGTTTATTTCTGAATCTCTCAGCTTACCCCAGGCATGGGCATACAGTAAGAGTCCAGAAAATATTTGCTAGATTGATTTAATTGAACTGGATTTTGAAGGATGGGTAGGATTTAGATATGTCAAGAAGAGATTTAGGAACTACAAGAAAGGCCTTTGAAGAATGACTGCTGGGAATAGAGGGTGGAGGCAGAGGGTGCATGGCTCGGGGTGGGGGTGGGAGGTAGGTAAAGCGACAGAGACAGAAACAGTGCTAAAAGCATCCAATTTCACGCCAAACGCTGCCCTGCCTCCTGGGCAGCCTTAGGAAAGTCTTCCTGGGTTGAGGAGGAGTGTTCTTTTTTTCTTCCCAGAGATCTTTCTCATGGCAGAGACATCCTTCTTGGATGGCTTTAAACTATTTACCCTAGGCTCACCCATCTTGCTCTAGCTCCATTCTGCCTCAAATAGTAATTACATCTTCATTGTTCTATAGAACATTCTTTAGCTTCCCTATCACTTCTTTTTTATAAAAAATTATTTATTTATTTTTGGCCGTGTTGGGTCTTCGTTGCTGAGAGCGGTCTTTCTCTAGTTGCAGCGAGCGTTGCGATGTGCGGGCTTCACATTGCAGTGGTTTTTCTTATTGCGGAGCACGGGCTCTAAGCGCGCGGGCTTCAGTTCAGTAGTTGTGGCTCACGGGCTTAGTTGCTCCGTGGCACGTGGGATCTTCCCGGACCAGGGCTCGAACCCCCCTGCATTGGCAGATGGATTCTTAACTACTGCGCCACCAGTAAAGCCCCTCCCCTATCACTTCTAGGATGAAGTCCCAGTTTGCACCCATGGATACACTGAGCTCTTTCCTGGTCCCACATCTCTGTTCTCCCTGTTCATCTGGCATGGAATGCATCTTTTCCTTGTCTCAGCAAACTCTACCCTTCCTATAAAGGTATAGATTAGCATGACACTTTAGTGAGTTAGGCATGCATGCAGTAATTTCTAGGGCTATCACTAAAATAATAGAAAAAGAATTTAATTTCCAAACTGATGCAGGAATAAAAATGAAGTAACCCAAAAGAATGCAAGAAAGGAGATTTAAATGGCCAATAAGCACGCGAAAAGATGGTCAACATCATTAGTCACCAGGGAAACGTATAAAAAAAAACCACAGTGAGATGCCACTTCACACCACCTAGCATGGCTATAATTTAAAAAGACAGAAAAAAGAAAATAACAAGTGTTGGCAAAGATGTGGCTGGCAGGAATGTAAAATGGTACAGCCAGTTTGGAAAACAGTTTGGCAGCTCCTCAAGAAGCTAAATATAGAGTTACTATATGACCCTGCAAATCCACTCCTAGGTATAAACACGAGAATTGAAAACACATGTCCACAAAAAACTTTTACATGAATGTCCATAGCATACTATTCATAGTGGAATAATGGAATAATCATTATTCATGATGAAACAACTCAAATGCCATCCAATTCATGACTGTATAAACAAAATATGGTATATTCATAAAATGGAATATTATTCTCCTATAAACATGGGTGAAACTTTGAAACATTATGATAAGTGAAAGAAGTCAGACACAAAGGCCACGTATTTTATGATTCCATTTATAATGAAATGTCCAGAATAGGCAAATGCATTGAGACAGAAAGTGTACTAGTAAATTGCCAGGAGCTGGGGGGAAGGGGGAGATGGGGAATGATTGCTAATGGGCCTGGGGTTTCTTCTGGGATTATGAAAATGTTCTGGAATTATATAGTGCTGGTAGTTGCACAACCTTGTGAATATACTAAAAACCTCTGAATTGTACACTTCAAATGGGTGAATGTTATATTATGCAAATTATATCTCAATTTTTAAAAAAAAAATCTGGCAAAGAGCTTGGCCTCAGTAAATGGCAGTTATTTTTACCAAAAAAAAAAAAAATTTTTTTAAAAAGCACAGAAACAGAACATCTGGGGCAAACAGAAAGTCTAAAATGTTAGATAAAATCCTAAATATACCAGTAAATTCGTTAAATGCAATTGACTAAATGCTCTAGTTAAAAGTCAGATATTCACACAAGATTTATATAAATCTAATTATATATCATTTATAAACATCACCCTTCCTTATCAAGTTATAGGAAAAGAAGGAAATCAACATTTACCGCATGCTTACCATGTACCAAACAGGGGCCCAGTCCTTTGCAAATTCCATGATCTTATTTGACCTTCACAAGCACCTTATGAAACAGAAATTATTGTGCCCACTTTATAGACAATGAAACTGGTGCACAGAACAATTAAATAATTTGTGCAAGGTCTAAAAAGTAGCAGATCTAGGACTTGAACTTAGATCTGTTTGAATCTAACTCTGCTGCTCTTTCCAATGTACCATATAAGAAATTTAGAATCATCTCTCTGGAAGGAAGTCTCGTGTTCTTTTATAATTCTGCAGTCCTTACAGGTCTCTATCCTCCCTGGGCATCAATCCTTCAGAGCTGCATAGAGTGAGTTCTCAGGGCATGTGTGAGAGAGACTGGAAGCTTCCAGGACAGAAATGGACTTTACTTAGCTCTGTCTCTCTTGGCCACGGCAGAGTGTTGAGCGGTGGACATCTCTGGGCTCCTAATGCCCAGGACAGAGCTTGGCTCAGCAAGCTTTTGAGAACATGCACCAAATTCCTTGGCTTTAGAGGAGAAGAAGGCAGATGACGACAATCAAAAGGGGTGTTATGAGAATTAGGCAGAGTAAGACTATGTGGGCCTAGGAAGCCCTGGTCCACAAAGAAGTCCTTCCTGGGGCAGAAGTCCCTGGGAATGATGAGCTTGTAGGCCACATGCCTACCAGAGTACCTAACAAGAGGTCCTTCTACTTAGAAATCACCATGATCACAGGAAATTCCTCCCTGGAGCACTCCTTGTCCAGTGTCTCTCCCTCCAGTCTTCCAATAAGTATACACTACTTAAGGGACCCAGCTCCTGCACACCTGCTAGTACTCTGGACTAAATACACTCACTCACACAAGACATATTTCTGAGCTCCTTTTCTGTGTCAGAATCCATGTCTTAGAATATTTAGAATGGGAATTCCTTAACATTTTTAAAGAATACAAATAATATCTATCATTTATTGAGGGTACCTGTGTACCAGTTACCATATGCCTCAGCTCATTTAATTCTCACAAATCTGTGAGGCAAGTACAATTATTACCCCCATTTTACAGACAAGGAAACTGAGGTTCAGAGGGGTTAAGAAATTTGCCCAAAGTTCATACAGTTAATACATGGTTGGGCTCAGATTTAAACCCAGGGTTCTCTGACTCAAAAGTCCCATACTTCTTTTCTATTTAAGAAAATAATTCTCTCATTCATGCATCAAACATTTAATGTACACCTATGCTGTGTAGCTGGCCTTAGGGACATCAGAATAAGTAAGCAGAGGAGAGCCTTAAACAGAGCTGGGTTTGAGGATTGGAAGGTGAGAAATCAAAGGTTCAGGAGGGCAGTGAGGAAGCTACTGTAACTCTCCAGGGAGACCTAATGACTTTCTAATGCTGAATATAGGCAAGGGAGGGTGGAGGGAAAGGAGTGACCTTTGGATGGAGTAGTTGGGGAAAGGTGTCTGGAGTCAGATGTTTAGCTTTCCTATTTGACCATCCACATATTTATTTTTTTCTTCCTTCAAGCACCTACTGAACATCTACAATGCACTAGGTTTCTTCCATCCATTATCTTATTTTACCTTTACTACCAGATCACTCCACTTTTTTTTTTTTAACATCTTTATTGGAGTATAACTGCTTTACAATGGTGTGTTCACTTTTTGACTAAGTAACTCTAATCCCTTGCCACCACTGAAAACCCAGGGTGATTTAAGTTTATCCATGTTTTGGGCAGGGCCCATTTCAATTTTGTAGATATGTCCCAGGAGGAGGGGGTGGTGGAGCGGTAATCCTAATAGGTTTTGCTTTCTGAACACAGTCTCTGCTATTTTGTGTGGGACCCACAGTCAATAGATCTAGTTTCTAGAACATGCTCAACCCACCCCCTTGAGATATCAGGCTTCTGCTCTGGGCTAGGTCTTGAGGGAAAGGAACACCAACTTGAAAATGAAGCTCTGGACTTCAAGAGCCCGGCACCAGAAGATAGGAAAGTAAATAACAGAATACAAAGTAACAAGGCTGTAACAGAGGCCTGCCCAAGCATTACTCCAACTAGCTGTGAGAGATCCCAGAGAAGCGGGAACATTTCAACTAGACTTTAAGAATAAGTAGGGGTTCCTAAAGTGCAGGTGGGAAAGAAGTTCCGAGAATTGTCATTTGTACCAAACTCTAAGCTGAACCATTCCCTTAAGGCACCTCTAATGTTCCCAACGTCCATTCTAGGGATTCAGAGAGGGAAAGGTTGTGTTGGGGCTGGCATGGGTCAGGAGACAAGGAGGCCAGGTTTGCGGGCCTCGGAGCAGCTGCAGGTGAGCTACGCAGATAGACCTCCTAGGAGGTCCCTCCAGCTCCGCACGTGGTCTGGCCAGGAAGTAAGGGCAAGACAACGGGGGAGCTTTCCCGTCACAGCCCGAGGACTGGAGAAAAGTAAGGGTAGAATAGTTACCATGCCATCCTGGAGCCTTCACTCTGATTGGCCCGAGCATCAGCAACCCGAGTCTCTCCGCTCCAAAGAAGGGGGGCGGAGCCTCAGCATAGCGTCATCACTCTTCTCTCCTCCCCCCGCCCGATGTAGCCACTCACCAGCCTACCTCTAGGGGCCCTTGTGACGTCACGACTCCCTCCCAGCCAACCGTGGCGGCGAGGGGCCGTACTTCATGTCCCTCCCACTGCCCCTCCCGCTTCCTCCCCCTAATTCCTTCCGTCCCTCCTCTTCCCCCTCTCCAGTCTCCCAAAGACAGCCCTCACGTTCGGTTTCAAAAGACTCTAGGTCCAATGAATAACAGGGTGGGCCTAGAGTGGCGGCGGTATCTGCCAATGAGCAGACAGCGAGGGCGGAGCGGCCGCAGCGAGCCTCTGACGGCAGGCGGCGTGTGACGCAGTCGGGCCCTCTGCGCGCTGCGCCCGAAGCGGCGGTCGGTAGCGGAGGTGGTGGCGGCGGCGACGGTTTTGTGACGGCCGCGCGCTGCTCTCTGAGCGGCGGGTGGCAGACGGCCTAGGCCCTCACTCCTGACACTTCTCGTCCCCCACCGCATCGTGGTAAGTCGGGAGCCGGGGTGGCGGCGGCCGGGGACCGGCAGGCTCCACCTCCTCTCAGGGCGGGCGGGTTCGCGGGGAGTCCCAGGCCCTCTCCGCGCCCGAGTCTCGAGCCGGGGCGCGCACCTTCTGCCCTGAGGGAGGGGGCGGGGCCCGCGACCCTGCGGCCCAGAGGCCCAGCTTTTCGGGCTCTGGGAAGGAGTCGCTATCGGTGGGATCTGGGCCCTGGGGTCTTGCGTTGCAGCCTACGTTGAGGGGTGTCCCTCTAGCTGGTTGTACTCATTCATTTGCCAGGCGGTGGTTAGGTGGGCCGGCCCTTTGCGGGGGCAGCGCCTTGAGACCCTGAGTACGGTTTTCCCAGCACTTCTCCGACCATCGTGCGGGATGGGCTTTATGTGCCTTGGCTTCTCCAAGGGGAAATTTGCAGCCCCAGGGGAGTGTGAGTGCGTCGGGAGTTTGATACCTTTTTAAAACAGTATCTGAGAATTAAGGTCGGTTTAATGGAGTGAAAGCTTATTTTCTGTTCTCCCACGTGTTCCACCTAAAGCTAGACGAGGTGAGGTTTTTGAATTACTATCGCCATAAGGACCTTAGAAATTAAGCCAATCCCCCTACTCTACGTTAAATGCAAGTTTTATAGGTGGAGAAACCGAGGCCCAGAGAAGAAACAGGATTAGCCAATGCTACATCTGACTCAGTGTAGAAATTTTTCTACTACACTGCCCGCCCTGGGTGTTCCAGCCTCCCATTACTGAGGATTCCCTTTGGAAGAGTGGAGGGGTTAAGGTAGGGACATTGGATAGTTAGGAGCAGACCTAGTCTTCAATAGCGTTTCCAATTTAGTTACTACCAGCTCTGTTCGTGGGAAGGCAGACGCTTCATTACTTCACCTAGACTATGAGAACTAAACTTACAAGTTGGTTAAAGAATGTTAGTTATGTTATGTATTGGAAATGAATCGATAAAACTACATGTCATTGGCTAGTTTCCTGTCCCAGGTCTGAAATTTTTATTTGTGACAGCTGCTGGGGACTCAGAAGAAAGAGTCCAGTTAATGAACTACAGCAATATTGCAATAGAAAACCAGAAATATGGACAAGATTTAGAAAGGTACATAGCAGTCATTTTGTATTTCTTGTACCTCGGAACTCATAGCGCCTCTGTTACTGAATTCGAAAATTGTAGTAGAATGAAATTAGAAGATTAAACTATTTTGGGAGAAGAAGCTAACTGGAAGAAAGAAAGAGCAGTGATCATCCCCTGTGACAGTCTTATAAATTCAGAAGGAAACACTTGTTGACTGAGTGACAGATGGTGTGTTTGGAACTTGATCGAAGAAGTTAGGATATTTAAAAAACAAACCAGAAGTTGGACAGGAAGGAGGTACTGGGAAATAATTTGATAAGGTTATTTTTTGACTCTTCATTGAGATTTGATGAAGGCCACTTTGGTCTGTTCACATAAGTCAGATTGTCACTTTCCTCTTGTTTAGATGACGAAGCAAAAACTGAAAAATGTGTGTAAGAGCAGAAGAGAACTGTAGTCTTAATACTAAGAGGTGAACAGGGTATGTTTTCTGTGACATGTTCTCTTCTGGGAAGCCTTTCCTGGCGTTCTTTCCCCTGCAAGCTTCCATAACACTTATTTGATACTTCTATTAATAGCACAAATCATTTTGTATTTTAGCTGTGTCTTTTTATTAGACTGGTAAAAAAATTTTTGACTTCGTATTCAGTTTGCTTGGCACAGAGTAGGCCCGCAGTAAGTGTGCTTGCCTGAATGGATAAACAGATATGGAGGAGTTAAGCCTAAAAATAGTCTATAAAGAGGCTGGGTATTTGTATACTCCTGAAATACGGGGCCCAGATAAGAGGACCCATAACATTCGTGTGATACACGGTACTTTGGTACCTGACTTTATTCATGTCCACTTGCTCCTGGATAACTAAGAACAAGCACAACTTTTAGGGAACCAAGTTCATAGCTTGGAAAAAATCAGTAATATTACTTTATTGTGATTTTTTATAGTAGCAATTAACCTTAGGAAAAAAGGGGTAGTAGTACTGATATTTAATTTCCAGTAAATAAAGAGCACATCTGCAATTAGTCCAAAGTTTAGGAGATTAAGAAATTTAGAGATTTACCAGTAGGTATTAGAGACAAAGTATGTAAACAGTGTTTCTTAAGAACTTGGTACGTTCTGTGTGTTTGGAATTGAACCTAAGTATTTGGCATTTGTGTATTGTAGTATTTTACCCATAAAGTACTCATAACACCCCCTCCCTAAGTTGTAACAACCAAGAATGTCTCCAAACATTGTCACATGTTACCTGGGAGGCAAAACTGCCCCTGAGTGAGACCACTGCTCTAGAGAAAACGTTCCCAGTATTTCAGTAAAAAAAATCTTACCTTTATCATGTCTGGTCTATGCTTGTGGAGTCCGCTAATAAGTTGCATCTGGTTGAAACTGTTCTCGAAAACCCTTAAATTGTCAGAATCTGGTATGGGAAGCTGAAAAGCTAAGAGTCCTAGAGTCACTTTCTTTAGTTTCTCCTTTCATTTCTGTGGTAACCTCCCTTTCTCTGGGATAGGAGAAATCAAAGTCCTGTTTGAAAGGAGATAGGTTGTTGGGTAAATAGAGCAATACTTACTTGTTTTTGTGGAAGAGGGCAAAAAAGAGCTTGTAGTTGAATTGATACAATTAAATGTGATGCTCTGTGATTCCATTATCTTTCCATTTCACTGATACACGACCTGCCACATGAATCGGAGGTCTTGTCCCATTGTACTGACTGAGAATTTAATAAACACTGAGAATTATTTGCCACATTTTAAGAGTTTGTACTTAATTCAGTGTAATGCGAAACAATTGTAATTTTTTAGTAGAGAAATAAAAATGATTTCTTAAAGTATAGGTCTAATTACCTAAGTCTGGTACTAAGAGTTAGTTTAAGCTGGGAGGTAGTAGGGTAAATTGGAAGGTGTGAAACTGGAGTCAGACGATTAGAAGGAGGCTCTAGCAATGGTCTAGCAGTTCTCAAAGTTTGAGGTCTTGGGACTCCTTTATGCTTTTAAGAATTATTGCAGACTCCGAACAGCTAGAAACTGAAACTAATCTTTAAAAGATTTATTGATTTAAAAATACTCTTATGAAAAGTTACTAAAAAATTTATTAGTGACAACATTGGCATTGTTTTACATCTTTGCAAATCTTTTTAATGTCTGGCTTAATAGAAGACCACTGAATTTGCAGATCTTTTGCATTCAGATGGTTGGTATGTTGTTTTAGTTGAAGTATGTGAAGAAATCCAGCCTTATACAGATATATAGTATTTGGAAAAAGGAGTGTTCTAATGACCTCTTCAAATAATTGTAGATTTCTCCTTTGACAGTACACTCAAACCTTCTTAAAGGTTTGTTGCAACATGGAATCTGAAACCATATCACTGAACTTTTGTACAATGTTATATTAAAATTCATTGGTCTGTCTTGCACTTTGAATGGGTGTGTGTTTACCTGTGCATGATTTTATGACATTATATATTGGTCATTAGGAATCATTGGTGCACTGAGTTACGCAGCTCTTCCAAATGTTGACAAATTTACAGTTGCTAATATTTCCACCCATTTCATCAGATAAATCTTTTAAGAATTGGGAAGTTGACAGGCTCATAGTGGTGTACACAAGTTTTCAATATTCCAATTTTCTCTTCAAATCTAAGTAACCATAGTTTGTCATTTATTCTTTGAAATAAAAATGGAGTTCCATTAAAAAAAAGTTGGTTCAGCTTTCTACTCAAAAGTAATCACCCAAGTGTTTTTCCTTGGGACAGCCATTGTATTTCAATATGTAGAAGTGCTTTTGAGTACTTCCCACTTCGTCCCCCCAAATAATCACACAGTATTGAAAAGATGTGTACTGAAATGTCAAGTGTTAATACAATCCATAATTTTTACTGCTCCACCAAGGACATTTAAGTGAAAGTGGATTTTTTTTTTTTTTTTTTTTTTGTGGTATGCGGGCCTCTCACTGTTGTGGCCCCTCCCCGTTGCGGAGCACAGGCTCCGGATGTGCAGGCTCAGCGGCCATGGCTCACGGGCCCAGCCGCTCCGCGGCATGTGGGATCTTCCCGGACCGGGGCACGAACCCGTGTCCCCTGCATCGGCAGGCGGACTCTCAACCACTGCGCCACCAGGGAAGCCCAAAAGTGGAGTTTTGTGTGTGCTATAAGTGGGTGGCAGTGAAGAATCCAGTGAGTATACAGTTTGGGGCCATTGTCTTGTTTCATGCTCAGGTTCTAGGTGTAGAGGTCAGCACAGTTTTTTTTAAAAAGGCAAATAATGTCTTAGGCTTGTTATGAAAATGGTTTTGACTTCTTGGGCCCCCGAACAAGGTCTTGGGGACTTCTAGGAGCCTTTGGACCACAGTTTGAGAACCACTAATCTAGGGCAATAATTTTTCACACTGGTTCATACAGCTGTAAGCTTCTTTGAAAGGGTCAGCTGATGGGGTTCTACTGTGCCCCCACCCCTCTTTACTTCAGCCAGGGCAGCTTTTGTGCTTATGTCTGTTTTATGGAGTGGGTTCCATAGCTAACTATTTGAAAACCACTGATCAAGGGAAGAATAATCGAATGCCTGAATTAATCTGTTCAGGAAGGGAACAGTTCATCCTCCTTGAATACGTGTTGGAGTCACTCATCATCACGCCTTTGTTTAGACCTCCATGTGCTGCTTTTACACAAAGATTACTAGTATCTGCCCCCCGAACCCTTCTTGCTGGAATAAGCTTCTTAAGAAATAGGCAAATGGTTTTGTAAATTAAAAAGGTGAGTAGTTGGGAATGAGGCTAGAGATGTGAAAGGAGCAGAAGTGAATGAATGATCCAGAGTGACTGGGTATATTGTGTGGGGAGGTAATTGTTTTCATTGTTTGCAGTGGTGCTTTACAATTGTGTTAAGTGGTCAGTAGATGACACTGAAGTATTGGGAAATAAGTCATATTATGTATGGAGTCCTAGCTAGGCATTGATCAATCAAGGTTTAGAGTGGGGGGAAATTATTACATTTTTCTAATTAAAAATATTGTAAAACTAAACACAAACCTGCTTTTGAGGAACTCTAGTTTGAGACAACTTTGTCCTCCTAACAGTTCTTTGGTGTAGGCTGTATAATCCCTATTGTTCAGATGTATCAACAGAAATTGAGATCTGAGGTTGAATATCATGACTCAACTACAATTACACAGTAGCAAGTAGCAGCGGTTTTTTATTCCTCTTTTACCTTTTTATTTTGAATTAATTTTAGATTTACAGAGAACTGCAAACATACTAAGTGGCAGAGAGTTTTTAATACAGATTTGTCCTAAAGCTAATGTATTCTTCACTACTTCAGTTTGTAAAATGAGTGTTATGTTAAGGGGATGAAAAAATGCTACTCAGCACTATGAGGAAGGAGCTGTATTAGACACTGTGGATTATTTCAAGTTAATTTTACACACGAATGGGAGAAATGAAGCAAAATCAAGATGCTTTTTACCAGGGCAGCAAACAACTCATATACTCAAGTGGCAGGTATAACAGCAAATATATTGCATAACTAAAAACAGCTGGGAGGCATTAGTTTATGTAATAGGGGTTGGAAAGGGGGAGGGGGAGGGGAAGTATTTTTATACTGATAAGAGTCTGAAGGGTCTAATCTGGGACAGTCATGTGAAGCAAGTGAGGCTTGAGCAGCAATTTTTAGAAAGAAAAGGGAACATAGTATTTAGAGAGAAGAATGAATGTTCTAACAAGGGGAATGGCTTGATCTGGGGATTAATCATAGGAAGGATACTGTAAAACAAGTGGATAGTTTTGCTGGGCTATATTATTAGGTGATTAAGATTAGGCCAATCTCTTTTACCTGGAATTCTCCCCAACTCCCATCCCTCTTCTCTCATCCAAGGCAAAAATTAGTATTTTTCTATTCAGTTTATCTGTGATGATAATTCCTGTCTTTTTAAGTACTTTTGTGAAGATTAGATGAGAGACTATATGAAAAAGTACTTTGTAAGCTGGAAAGTACTATACTAGTCCATTTATCTAACAGATATTTAGTGTTTTTGCTCTTTACTGAGTTTGATACAAAGGAACTCAGTGAAGTGGAAAGAAAAAATTACTTCCCATTTGTGTGACTTTCTGTTGTCAGAGAGCAGCAAGCTTGCTTAGTCATTCAGATAGCACTTAAAGTTGGCAGTTGACTGGGTGTTACCATGTTTCAGGGTCTGTCCACCACTTTTCTGGAAGAAAACAGTTTTGTCATTGTGCCCAGAGTTCACAAAGCTCACGAAAATTGGACATCAGTTTATTGAGCTTTAGTTGGGACAGTGGGAGAATACTGGACTACTGTTAACCTGTCATTAAGGCTACCTCTTTCTTATATCTGACAGTCTGAATTATTAATTAAAAGATTGAGCATAGAGAACAGTAAATTTAAGGACATTGTCTCTTTCTGTATAACACTATTTCATTTTTTTTTCTTTCTAAATATGTCTTTTTTTAATTTTAAGGGGAAATTGAATAAATTGAAATAGTTGAAAGACACTTTTATTGGGCTGCATTGGGTCTTTGTTGCTGCGCCTGGGCTTTCTCTAGTTGCGGCGAGCAGGGGCTACTCTTTGTTAAGGTGCACAGGCTTCTCATTGAGGTGGCTTCTCTTGTTGCAAAGCACGGGCTCTAGGCGTGTGGGCTTCAGTAGTTGTGGTGTGCAGGCTCAGTAGTTGTGGTACATGGGCTTAGTTGCTCCGCGGCATGCGGGATCTTCCCAGACCAGGGCTCGAACCCGTGTCCCCTGCATTGGCAGGTGGATTCTTAACTACTGCGCCACCAGGGACGTCCCTCTAAATATGTCTTACACCAAAAAAAATTGCAACGAGTGTAAGTCAGTCCATCCATAGAGGAAGTGGTTAATCTTTGTAGGAAAGTTCATAGAAGCCATGGTGATAACCTTATAAATTGTCAGTCCATGAGAGAGATTACCTTTCTGGTGACTAGAACTCCCATGTTTGCCAGAGAAGTGTCTCTTTCTCCTGATAGTGCTGGATCAATACTGCCAAATTTTGGTCTTATAGGTTCCCTATTTGTAATGAATGTAAAGTCATTTCCCTTTAGTTGTCAGTGTTCTTTCTTAAGGAGGACTCTAGGAGCATAGCTTCTGGAGTAAATAACAACTTTGTGATCTTCGGCAAGTTATTTCTGTCTCAATTTCCCCATTTGTAAAATAGGGATAAGAATAACTACCTTATTGGATTTTTGGGAGGTTCATAAGAGAATTCATTAAAAAGCACTTAGGACTTCCCTGGTGGCGCAGTGATTAAGAATCCGCCTGCTAGGGCTTCCCTGGTGGCGCAGTGGTTGGGAGTCCGCCTGCCGATGCAGGGGACACAGGTTCGTGCCCCGGTCCGGGAGGATCCCACATGCCGCGGAGCGGCTGGGCCCGTGAGCCATGGCCGCTGAGCCTGCGCGTCTGGAGCCTGTGCTCCGCAACGGGAGAGGCCGCAACAGTGAGATGCCCGCGTACCGCAAAAAAAAAAAAAAAAAAAAAAGAATCCGCCTGCCAGAATAAAGATGCAGACATAGAGAATGAACTTGAGGACACTGGGAGGGGGAAGGGTAAGCTGGGACGAAGTGAGAGATGAAGTGAGACATATATACACTACCAAATGTAAAATAGATAGCTAGTGGGAAGCAGCTGCATTGCACAGGGAGATCAGCTTGGTGCTTTGTGTCCACCTAGAGGGGTGGGATAGGGAGGGTGGGAGGGAGACGCAAGAGGGAGGAAATATGGGGATATATGTATAGCTGATTCACTTTGTTATACAGCAGAAACTAACACACCATTGTAAAGCAGTTATACTCCAATAAAGATGTTAATTTAAAAAAGAAAAAAAAAGGATCTGCCTGCCAATGCAGGAGGCAGGGGTTCAACCCTGGTCGGGGAAGGTCCCACATGCCTCGGAGCAACTAAGCCCGTGCGCACAACTGCTGAGCCTGCACTCTAGAGCCTGCGACGCAAGTACTGAGTCCGCGTGCCTAGAACCTGTGCTCTGCAACAAGAGAAGCCACTGCAATGAGAAGCCTGCGCACCGCAATGAAGACTAAAGAAAGCCCGCGCGCAGCAACGAAGACCCAACCCAGCCATAAATAAGTGAATAGAATTTTTTTAAAAAAGCACTTAGAACAGCCCTTGGGACACAGTAGGAACTTAAGGATTAGCTAGTATTATTTACTCTAGGAGGGTTTTAGTTTGGGCCAGGTTAATGTATTTGAAAGGATAAAGACTTGAATATGTGCTATTCCTTTAAACTTGAATGAATTTAGAAGTTCCACACATTTCAGTCTCTAGGATTACTTCTTTTTTGAATAGATTTTTTAATGGAAATAGAGAGTTAGTGCAAATATCTGCATCCTCTAGATCTTTTGTTATTGTTAATAGAGGAAGTAAACATTACAGAAAAGTTTGGGTCCTCTGAATCTCTGCCCCATGCCTCATTTCCCTTCCTCTCCCCAGAGGCAACCACCTTCCTCTATTTTAGTAACTAGTCGCCCTCTTTTACTTTTACTATGTATATATGTATCCATAAATAACAGTGTATTACCTTGTCTATTTTACAGAAAGAATCTGCCAAATGTATCTTTTTCAACTTCCTTTTTTTCATTTAACATCTTTTACTTGGAATAATTCTCATAGGGTAACTTTGTTCAAATGTTCTGGTGGTGCCTTACTCTTGATACACCATATTCTGGGTACATACTTAGCAGAATGCTCTGATTCACTCCTTTAATTGGGTAATTTAATGTTAATGACATCATTACATAATAAACTGTTAAGTACATTTATTATATGCTTATCATATGAGGGAAACTGGGCTTGGTGTTGAGATACAAGGCCAGATAGGAGAGGTACACAAATAACCCATTCTTACCTGTGTACCTTTCTTATGCTTTCCCTCTCTTCTCTTTCTAATCCCTTAAGACCTAGTTCACATTCTAAATCATCAGGAATTTTTCCTCACAGTTCTCGCCCATTTTCCTACCTAATTTTGACTTCTTACTTCTTGGCAATTACATGCTCTTTGAGTTCTTAATGTGTGGGTTCTTTCTCTGGTTATATCAGAAGTTACAAACTCAAAACCTGTTGGGGCCAGGCAGCTGATGGAGATGAATGATACTGGGTGGGTATTGTGGCACATTAGAGAGTATGGCTATGACCAAAAGAGACAGTTCCTACTAAGCTCCAGACTCTTACTGCCATGAAGTGATTATAGTCCTAGTCTGCTTAATCATTTTTCTGACATATCCCTATTTTAAATGTTATCAGCTAGATTGACAATATATATATATACGTAAACATTTCAAAATGCATACATATGTATGTGTATAATATACCGTGTGTGTGTGTGTGTGTGTGTGTGTGTGTGTGTGTGTGTATGTATGTATATATAACAGGCCAAGGAAGTGTCTGGTGGTTGTATCCAGCCATTGTGTGATCTCTTCCCTTTAGCAACCTCTGAATTAAATGATAAATTCTACCAAGAATCTTTCCTTTCATGGCTTCCTTTTGTTGTGAGAATTAATCTAACATAATTTTAAGTTAGAAGGTACTTCTAAAGTAACTTGATCATGGGACTTCCATGGTGGTCCAGCAGTTAAGACTCCATACTCCCAGTGCAGGGGGCCCCCGGTTCGATCCCTGGTCAAAGAACTAGATCCCGCATGCTGCAACTAAGACCCGGTGCAGCCAAATAAATAAATTAAAAAAAAAAATAAAGTAACTTGATCATTTAGACTGTGTTTTAAAGGCACATTCGTGATGATTATCATTAATTTAGAAAATGAGTACATCTATGTTTCAGACCCATTGTTACGTTTTGGGATAGTAGATACAAATAGTACTATTCCTACCTTAGAGGAGTTGATTACGTATTGAGGGGATCGTTGGGGGAGGTTGAGAGGTTGACTTCCTTGGGAAGCAGCCACTGACTTGGAGATAATCCTGCATGAGTTTTATTAGAGAGTGAGCTTGGGATCACCACCTGTGGGAGAGAAGGAAGCAGAAATGAGCTGAGGAAGAAATTGAATTGTGATCTTAATGAAGGCCTCAGCCAATCCATGGAGAGTATGAAGCTAGGATCACCCTTCAGAGTTACCCTAAGGTGGAGCAAAGGTGCCTGGCTTTTGGATATGGTCTATCCTCCGGAGATGATCTGACCTTGGGTGAGGCAGCTCTCAGCTGTTCTGAAGAGGGCCGACAGCTGAGGGCAATCTTTTGGTAGTACTTCCCAGCAGCTGGGACAACTAATCCTTGAGTCCCAAAGGGAGATCTGTGTAGTTGGTGTTATCACGGGTCCACTATAGAGTCAAGATAGATATGTGTAAACAAATCATAATGTGCCATGGAAGCCCAAAGGAATGACTAATTGCTAAAGGGAGTTTGAGAAGGCTTATAGAAGAGATGTCATTTGAACTAGGTTTTGAAGAATGAATTAGTACGTTGTTTGGTAGGGTCGGTGGGGGGGGGCATTTCTCATGAGTCACTGACATTTCATAGCATATTCAGGAAATTGATTTGTTTGAAGAGCAAAGGGTTTAATGTATTAGCCATTCTTTAATTTCTAACGATCATGATAAAAATAATGAGGCTGTTTCCAAAATCTTGGTTGGCTTCCACAGTGATAGTTTTTTAAAAAACACTTAGAATCCCAGTGTGATCAGGCTTGAGGCTAAACCAGGCTCATCCTTGCCAGAACCAAAAATATAGGCTGAGCTTGAGTGAGAAGCTTTTTTTCCAGGAGTTTAAATTGGATTTGGTCCCTGTATTGTCCTTGTTCTTGGGTCTGGAACAGATGAATTTCCTTAATATACGGCACATGTTCTTGCTTGTTTCTTAGTATCTTCCATCCTAGGATTGAAGGTGTCCATGGCAAGTCAGAGGTTAAACTGGGGATCTACCACTTATCACTTCTTTGACCTTGGGGAAACTTGCTGAACACCTGATCCTGTTTCCATACGATCCTTTTAGGGTTGTTGAGATAATATATAAGGGCTTGTAAACTGTGAGATGTTTCTCAGGATATTTTATTACTACTTAAAATCCTTTGTGGAATATATGTGTGATACTAGGTTTTTATGTTAGGATAAGACTGTTTTAAATCAAATTTTGATTGCTAGAAGTTGTGGATTTGGTCTGTAGAACCTAGTGCCACTGAAACCCTAATTAACACTAAAATCTTCTATATGAGGACAGATTTCATAGAGAAAAACTATTAACTAGGCTTTTGCATCCTGACATGTCAGCTGTATGGAAGATGTCAGATTTACACGAATAGATTGCTATTTGTGGGGTCAAATAAGAAAACAAATGGCAGATTTAGCATGATAACAATATTACAACTCAGTTTTTACCTTACTGGTGACAGGTCAAAAAATTTAGTCAGCAGATAAAGTGGATTTAGTTGGGGCTGTGACCCAAGACTGCAGTGTGAGAGAGAGTACAATCAAAATGAGTTGGTCCAGACATCTGACCCCTAGCATAACTGTCAATTCTGAATGAACTGTTTGAAAAGCAAAACAATAGTACTTCCAAGAATATTTCCCCTGGAAGGGAGAGTCACCAGTTAATATGGTAAAGGTCCAGTCTGTCACTTTGTGACACCTGATAAATTGGGAAGGCAGGAAACTTCAAGCAGATCTCATTACTGAAAGAGAAATGATGATTACCTGAAATACAGCCTCCAGTTCCAAGGGAATGCATTAGAGTCACTTGAGGAGCCTTTCAAAATGCAAATGTCTACATCCCAATCCTGGACATTTTGGTTTCTGACTTCTGGAATGGGGCCTAGAGGCTTGTACTTTGAAAAGCTTGCCATCTAATTCTGATGTGGCCTTCTTGAACACTGGTTTCAGTGAGCTTTGTTTAATTGAAGGAGTTATTAAATTCCTGGATGTTAGGATAAAGAGCTAAGTGCTGGAATTTTTTTTCTAGGGGAACACAGGGGGCAGACTATTGCTTTCTATAAAAAAGCATTTCTTATTTCACCTTTTCCCCAGTGTTGCACAAAACGTTTTGGATGTTAGAATACCAAAGTGCTAATGGGACACTGGAATATTGTGGGTGGGGCACACCTCAACATGTTATTGATACGTTTAATTCTATTATATGAATGAGGCATATGATTTTACTAGAAGAAAAACACCACTTCATTATGTGTAAATAATAAAAAAGCCACCATGCCTGTTAATAAAATCCAAACAAACATGATTGACTATTTTCTGAGTTTTCATATTTAAAGTAGTTTACTCGTTATTTTCTTGTCTGCTGGCTGTTAAGTGGTAGCAGATGTCCTAAGTTTAAGGAAAATTTATAGAGGGGGAAAGTGTTTACTTCTTTAGTAAACTATACCTTTACCTTGTTTTCATTCAGATCTAGGTGGGGGAAATCAAACTTCATTTTTGTACTTGTTGGAACTTTGGTCCAATTCATTAAGTGTGCCTGGGCGTATAGTTTGGATACTGGAGGGGACTCATTCATATGCAGTGGGGGTTTTGACCAAAGGTTTTCTGTAATATTCCCAGAAGAAGTAGAAGATAGATAAGCAGGGGACCATAGAGAGTAGTGTTAAGAAGTAATCTCAAAAAGAATGTCAGGGCACCAGAATCTCTGGAATTTAGAGATGGGAGGAGGAGGTGTGTATAGTTTGAAGAACAATATTACATCATTTTATATACAAGCAAATGGGGGGGAAACTTTACAATGCAAACTGTTGAAACTAAAGCCTGACAAAAATTTTAGCCTCTCAGGTGGTTGGGATAAGAGAATATCCTTGTAATTTTTAATGGGTATTCTGCATAACTTACTACGTGGGACATACCAAAATCTGGTATAGTAGACCTGAAATCTTTATTAAAGGGGGGCTTAGGTTTTTCAAAAAGGTCGAAAAACATTGTTTTAATGGGATGGTTGTTGGTGGGATATGAAGTTTAACTTCACATTATGGTACTAATTCATTTCAGCTCAACTTTACAAAGTCTGTTTTATCATATAGAGTTTTAGGATATTGAATGAGAGTGAACGTTATGCTGTAGTTTGAATAGGCCTAACTAAATTTGTAGAATGATACATTTTTCTGAAAAAAATTCCATTGCATTCTGTGGTCTTTAAAAAGTGATAATTTTTTTCTTCTTTCCAGCTTTCTGAAGATTTCGAAGATGTTTAATAAGTCATTTGGAACACCCTTTGGGGGTGGCACCGGTGGCTTTGGCACAGCTTCAACATTTGGGCAGAGTAAGTTTTAAAAAATAACAAATGAGGGAGAAAAATCTTAAGCTATTATTAAGAATAAATCCACTCCAGTAGTTTTAGATAGGAATTAATTTATGCTTTGGTCTTTATATTAACTTTGGAAAATTGACCAAGATATGATCTTGTTAAAATTTTCTAAAATAAAGAGAAATAAGTTCTGAGTTTTCATGGTTTTCTGATCATCAGTAGAAGGTATTTAAAGTATTGTTATTAATTGGCTCTTTTGGCAGAAATTTATAATTTGTTACTAATTTTCAGACCAGGAAATCCTTTTTTAAATATTGAAGTCTAAAATGCAATTATTGGGACTTCCCTGGTGGCCCAGTGGTAAAGAATCCGCCTTACAATGCAGGGGACGCAGGTTCGATCCCTGGTCAGGGAACAAAGATCCACATGCTGCGGGGCAGCTAAGCCTGCGTGCCAGAGCTTGCACGCCTCAACTAGTGAGGCTGTGTGCCACAAGCTGCAAAGTCCACATGCTCTGGAACCTGCATGCCACAACTAGAGAGAAGCCCATTTGCTGCAATGAAGAGCCCACGAGCTGCAGCAATGATCCCATGTGCCGCAACTAAGACCCAACACAGCCAAAAATAAATAAATAAATCTTTAAAACAATGAAATGGTAATTATTGAGGGACATCCTGGCAGTCCAGTGGTTAAGATGCCCTGCTTCCACTGCAAGGGGCCTGGGTTGGATCCCTGGTCGGGGAACTAAGATCCCTCATGCTGCGTGGCCAAAAAAATAAAATAAAATAAAATGCAGTTACTGAATAACAGCTCTGACATTTGCTCTGTGAATAAGAAACAACGGTTAAAATGTAAGAGCCCCTAATTCCCACCAGCCCTCTTGAGATCCATTTCCCCTTCCATTCCACATGGCACTAGTTGCCTATAGCAACCCTTACTCACTTTTAAACTTTTTGTTAAAAATTTATACTTAAACACAAAAACAGAAGGAATGGTATAACGAACTCTCATGTACTTATTTCCCAGTTTCAGCTATCAGCATTTTCCCGATCTTGTTTTTATCCCTCTCTTTTTTTTTTTTTTAACGGTACGCGGGCCTCTCACTGTTGTGGCCTCTCCCGTTGCGGAGCACAGGCTCCGGACGTGCAGGCTCAGCGGCCATAGCTCACAGGCCTAGCCGCTCTGCAGCATGTGGGATCTTCCCGGACTGGGGCACAAACCCGTGTCCCCTACATCGGCAGGCAGAGTCTCAACCACTGCGCCACCAAGGAAGCCCTATCCCTCTCTTTTTAAGTGGAGCATCTGAACAGTTTTTTAATGGAAATCCCAAGAACTTTAATTCATGAAGATTTTTAAAAAGCATAACTACCAAACCTCAATCATTCCTAACAAAAATATTAGAGAAAATTTTTACAAGTGTCCCTTGACCTTTTCTTAAACTATTTTATATATCTAGATCCTTGATTTTTAACCAAGAGTGCCCACCAGGTGGATTCTTAACCACTGGACCACCAGGGAAGTCCAGAGTCACTTTTTTTTTTTTTTAATTAATTGATTTATTTTTGGCTGAGTTGGGTCTTTGTAGCTGCGTGTGGGCTTTCTCTAGTAGCGGTGAGCAGGGGCTACTCTTTGTTGCCGTGTATGGGCTTCTCAGTGCAGTGGCTTCTCTTGTTGCGGAGCACGGGCTCTAGGCGCGTGAGCTTCAGTAGTTGCGGCACACAGGCTCAGTAGTTGTGGCTCATGGGCTCTAGAGCACAGCCTCCGTAGTTGTGGCGCACGGGCTTAGTTGCTCTGCAACATGTGGGATCTTCCCAGACCGGGGATCGAACCCGTGTCTACTGAAATGGCAGGTGGATTCTCAACCATTGTGCCACCAGGGAAGCCCCCCGAGTCACTTAAAAAAAAATTTTTTTTTTAATTGAAATATACTTGATTTACAATGTTGTGTTAGTTTCTGGTGTATAGCAGCATGATTCAGTTATACACACATTTTTTCAGATTCTTTTCCCTTATAGTTTATTTTATAAGATATTGACTACATTAATATTTCCCTGTGCTATACAGTAGGACCTTGTTGTTATCTCGGAGTCACTCTTGGAGGTTTGTTCCCGAAATACATATATCCCATCATAGAACTATGGAATTAGAATCTCTGGGATTGGAAGTTGAACATGTGTATTTTGAAAACTTCCCAGGTCATTCTGTTGTGCTCCTCTAATTAAGGACCATTCATCCCAGAGACTGTAGAGTGTATGGTGTCTGGAGAAAATTTTTAACAGTTTTTTGTTTCTTTTGGGTTTTTTTTGTTTTGTTTTTTGGCTGCGTTGGGTCTTCGTTGCTGTGCGTGGACTTTCTCTAGTTGCGGTGAGCAGGGGCTACTCTTTGTTGCGGTGCGCAGGCTTCTCATTGTGGTGGCTTCTCTTGTTGCAGATCACGGGCTCTAGGCACATGGGCTTCTGTAGTTGTGACTCGCGGGCCCTAGAGTGCAGGCTCAGTAGTTGTGGCGCATGGGTTTAGTTGCTCGGCGGCATGTGGGATCTTCCTGGACTGGGCTCAAACCCGTGTCCCCTGCATTGGCAGGCAGATTCTTAACCACTGTGCCACCAGGAAACCCAAATTTTGATTATTTTTGTCTGTAGTTCATAGTAGCTTGGCACTTTTTTTTTTAAACCTATCAACATCTTTAACTTATTGAAAAGTTATAAGCTTTTTAACTTTGTTTCCTTACTTTACCCAGGACAATGAATAAAGTGTGGCTTAATATCAGCTCTGTTATAAGTAGTCTGATGGAATTTTGAAAAAATAGTTTTTGGATTAGACCAGTGGTCCTGTTCAAATGCAGAATGTTAAGAAATATTAAAATCCTCTTTCATTGGGCCACCTGGTTTAGATTTTATTCTGACCCTGGATTTTGCTTTATCAGATACTGGTTTTGGCACTACTAGTGGAGGGGCATTTGGAACATCTGCATTTGGTTCTAGCAACAATACCGGAGGCCTGTTTGGAAATTCACAGACCAAACCAGGTAGGGGCTTTATTTGGAATACAGTTGGTTTATTCATAGCTGATATAGGGCTTCACTTAGTGACTCCAGTCTGTTTAACCCTTTTTTTCCCCTCTCTATCTCTTCAGGAGGCTTATTTGGTACCAATTCATTTAGCCAGCCAGCTACCTCCACAAGCAGTGGCTTTGGGTTTGGCACATCAACAGGAACATCAAACAGCTTGTTTGGAACTGCAAGCACAGGGACCAGTCTCTTCTCATCCCAAAACAATGCCTTTGCACAAAATAAACCAACAGGCTTTGGGAGTAAGTAGTAAATCATTGGATTTCTGCATCTAACAATTTGATTTGCTTATTGAATGTGTTCTCTCTTCTCCTTTTCCCTGTGTTCACCGACCTCCTTTTCTCACCACATAGCAAAAACATGGGGAGAGGAAAACTCAAAATGGTATTGAAAAGTTTAATAGGCTGGAAGGGAAGGGGTACATCTCTTCAAGAATGGAAGTCTGAGGGGCACTGTTATTTAAGGAACATGCAGAGGAAGAGGTACCTGATATAGAATGACCAGAGAATAAGATGAAAAGCCAGGTCAGAGTACTGTCATAGGTGTCAAGAAGGGAGAATTTCAAGGAGAAATATGTGTAGTTAACTGGAGTATACTGCAGGGGCACCTCCCTGCCTTTGTTTCGCTTTTGGTTTGAAGAGACTGAAGCAGGAATGGTAAGTACTGGATGTGACATGGTTACTCCTCCATTCCTTAGCCATGGCAGGTGTTTTTAATTGATGGCTTCTTTCTCTTTAAGTCTAAATGTGGCCCAGGGATACTTCACCACACAGTTCTTTGAGGCAGAAACACTGCTAGTTGCACAGGTGTGCCCTGTGAGTTGATGCCATTCCCAGCACTGGTATGGTAGAATAAGTAATTTAGCCAGCTATCAGTATTTTACAAAGGGAAAGTTGTTTGAGGGGATGTTGAAATATTTAACCATGACAATATAAAATGCAATCTAAAATACTAATTCAAAAGAGATATGCCTATTTACTTTATATTTTAGGACATGTTTTTAGAAAAGAAATAGTTTGACTGCCAGTGAGAAATCACATTCCTCTTAACTTGGTATTAGGATGTCACTTAATATTAAATATTGGCAAATAACTTTGTGTTGCTTACTGCTATTTCTGGTACCATATGTGTAATTTCTTTAGAAGTAGTATCTTATATTTTGAAGAATACATTCCTTAGATAACAGTTAAATTCTCTGTTATGTAATTTTTTTTAAACTCAGCTATTTGGGAAAGTAGATTTATTTCTATAAATGACCAACATGCCTACTAATTTTTCTAAATTATTTTTCTGGGTGAAATTTTATATTAACCTATGTGTGGTTACCCTAATGGGACCATTTGTTTGTTTTAAACTTTTTGGTTATATGTGGGTGTTTGTAATAATATATGTAAATAAAATATACTGTGACTCTTGTTCAGGTCTGTTGTGGTAAGGCATTGTCAGAAAGACAAGTTCATTGAGCATCTGGTCTTACCAAGAGAAATAAGATAAAATATTTAATGAAACAGAATACTGTTTCTTCTAACTTGTTGTTTAAGTATGCCCAAGGACTTTACAGACACTTAGCTGACTAAAGATTCAGATTTTGTTTCACGTCAAAGTTGTAAGCCTAGAACTGTGTGTCTGTATGAAATATCTGTTTGAAGGTACTTGCTAGGGAGATTGGAAAGATAGAAAACCTGAGGATTTGGAAGTAATGCTGCTCTAATGCCACAGGCCAATTCCAAGATAGCTTACAGATTCTTAAATTCTTTACTGTTACCATCCCATTTTTCTTTCTAATTTATAGATTTTGGAACAAGTACCAGCAGCGGGGGACTTTTTGGAACTACAAATACCACCTCTAATCCTTTTGGTAGCACATCTGGCTCCCTCTTTGGGCCAAGTAGTTTTACAGCTGCTCCTACTGGGACTACTATTAAGTTTAACGTAAGTATTGTCTTTCGATCTTTGTGGAATATTTTTGTCTCCTGTATGTTTTTTTGTAGGAGGAATCATAACATTTCTTCTCTTTCCAGTTATGCATAGCTTAGTCTCACTCTTCCTGAAATATGTGTTAAGAACAATATCTGGGAATAGTTGTATAGTAGACAGGAAGAGTCATGAAACATAAATCTAGATTATAATTTATATTTGAATTATGCTCAAACCAATTAAATTTGTATTCACAAGGTTGATTACAGTAGTAGTTGATTACAGTTCCCTGATGGCTTAGTGGTTAGGATTCCAGGCTTTCACTGTCGTGGCCCGGGTTCAATCCCTGGTTAGGGAACTGAGATTCCACAAGCCTTGTGATGCAGCCAGAAAAAAAGAAATATCAGGTTGAGCTTGTATTTACTGTGTTCATAATTGGCCTCTGAATCGTCGACCATTCTTGACAGAAGTAAAGAAGGAATGATGGGGCAAACTGTAAAAATCATTGAAAATAGGGCCTCCTTAAGGAGCTGTATGGAAAAACTCATCAGTTTCTGTGTGCCAATTAGAAATAAAACTTTTGTTGGTGAAATGGCAAAATGAAGCAAATGAGTTTTGTGTTTTCTTCAGCTTTTTGGAGAGAAGTTGGATAGAGGGTTAGAATGAAAGATTTTGTTTATGAAAATACATGGAATACCACTTGATGTAAGATACTACTTGATGTGATTGTTTTGGAGATACTTAGGATAGGCTGGCAGTGCAGTTAGTCTAATGGAAATCTCTGGCAAATATAGGGATTGGCAAAACTTGTTAAAATTCTTCCAGAAAATGAAGAATTTCTTAGGCAGGGTGGTGAATTCATAATACTGAATTTAGAATCCTGAATTTAAAATAAAGCTAAATATAAATGATAGAGGAAAATACTGTATGTTGTCTCTTAGAAAGTACAGTAATTGAGAAAACTAACAATACAAGTAGGAATCTTTTTTTTTTTTTTTTTTTTTTTTTTTGCGATATGCGGGCCTCTCACTGTTGTGGCCTCTCCCGTTGCGGAGCACAGGCTCCGGACGCGCAGGCTCAGCAGCCATGGCTCACAGGTCCAGCTGCTCCGCGGCATGTGGGATCTTCCTGGACTGGGGCACGAACCTGTGTCCCCTGCATCGGCAGGTGGACTCTCAACCACTGCGCCACCAGGGAAGACCCTAAGTAGGAATCTTTAGTTACCTAGTGCCTTTTGCCTCATAAGCTTATAGGGGGAAAAACCAGGCTTCCATATTTCATAAATGCAACAATAGTCACAAAGCAGACACTTCAGAGCAGAGTAGGAATTAGAACTCAGAAATAGAGGTTTAAATGTATATATTAGGTAAATTGGATTAAGCTTCCCTTATGCATATATTATTAAGTGTATTTTAGTAGATAATTGAATGGCTTCGTTATGGGATTAATCCCTGGGTTTTTGATAACTGTTTCTGAGATTGACTTATGCAGATAACCTTGATACAGGGAGAGATCAAGAATGCAGTGTATTTAATCAAGCACTCTTAAAACTGTCCCGTTAAGTAAAGAACCTAGGGGACTGGTTATAGAGTTCAGTCGTTGAAGAATTGTGTCTGGGAGAGTAGGGTTATAAAGCTTGAACTTAAATGTTTTCTTTAGACTTTCACATTTGCCTTTATCTTCCTTTGCAGCCTCCAACTGGTACAGATACTATGGTTAAAGCTGGAGTTAGCACTAACATCAGTACCAAGCACCAGTGTATTACTGCTATGAAAGAATATGAAAGCAAGTCCCTAGAGGTCAGTAAAATGCATTACAGAGTATCACCCTAACCTTTTGATTCTATTGGGAAGCAGCTTTTTAAAATGTTCTTGATTATTTTTTAGGGTTTATGTAAAAAATTAAGATTAACCAAATTATTTTTTTCATTAATACATTATTTATAGATATTTGTTGTTTTAGGCAAGGATGATATTCAGCTTGTATGTACGGGTATAGTTTTACTGATAGTCTATTCTGATTGGCTGTTGCTCATACTACACTGGGCAGTGTGTGCACATGCATGTGTTTTTAGTAAACTCATGCAAAGTCATAAGTGTGCAACACAATAAGTAAATCATTATCTGCATCCCTGATGTCCCCTTTGGGCCCTGCCCCCAGAGTCACAATCCTCCCCTTCCAAAGGTAACCACTATCCTGACTGCCCATGTTTTGCCCATTTTTGAATTTTACATAGATGGGATCTTATATTACGTACTCTTAAATCTGTCTTTCAGCATTGTGATATTTATCCATGTTGTGCGAAGTTATAGGTTGTTCATTATCATTGTTGTGTGATAGTTCGTTGTACATTTTGACTGTCATCTCTGGTTGTTGCTGTTGCTTCTTTTACATCCCAGACTGTGCTTGCTTCTTCGGAGTATACAGAAACACCCTTACTTGTGAGACAAAACTGTTAAACTTTATCTCTTCTTTTCCTGAGTTTTCTGAATTCCTCAGAATCATCCATCTTTTAATCAGCTAATCTTTACATTTGGGGTGGGAGTAGACAAGATTATTGTCTAAATGAAAGTATTATTGTCTATAGAAGAAAATTGATATTAAGATGTGGTTGGTCCTTTGGCCTGTAGTTTTATGGTAATTATGGTATGGATTTTAATGTCCATTATACACTGTTGAAAGTGTTTTTCTGTAATGATAGTAAGTTAACCATTCCATAGCTTTCTGTTTTTTTAATCATGGTTCCTATGTGAACATAGAAAATGAATGCTAAATGCAAGTATTATTTAGCCTCCTAAATAATTTTTTTGGCTGCATATTAATTTGGAATATGTTTTCACTTACTCTAGGAACTTCGTTTAGAGGATTATCAGGCCAACCGGAAAGGCCCGCAGAACCAGGTGGGAGCAGGTACCACGACTGGCTTGTTTGGGTCTTCTCCAGCCACCTCCAGTGCAACAGGACTCTTCAGTTCTTCCACTACAAATTCAGGCTTTGCCTATGGTCAGAACAAAACAGGCTTTGGAACTAGTAAGCACTTGACATCATGTTGGGCCATATTGAGGAGGGACAGACAACTGAAAGTAAAACATAATTGTCATTTTTGTGCTTAAGTGCTATGGAGAAAAATGATTCAGGGGTGCTAGAGGAATAGGAAATGCCTGGTATGTTTGTGGGGGGTGGGGAGAAATATAGTATTAAGTGCAGATGATTAAGAAGGGCTTCACTGATAGGTGGTGTTTGATCAGTGACCTATCTGAAGAAGGTGAAGCATAAAGCTATACAGATTTCTGGGGAAAGAATATTCCAGCTGGAGGAAACTAGAAGTCTAGAAATCCTGAGTTTTTGCCAAAGGGGAGAGGACAAGGGGAAGTACTGGAGGATATAGGGGAATATATATATATATTTTTTTTTTTTTTTTTTTTTTTTGCGGTACGCGGGCCTCTCACTGTTGTGGCCTCTCCCATTGCGGAGCACAGGCTCCAGGCGCGCAGGCTCAGCGGCCACGGCTCACGGGCCTAGCCGCTCCGCGGCATGTGGGATCCTCCCGAACGAGGGCACGAACCCATGTCTCCTGCATCAGCAGGCGGACTCTCAACCACTGTGCCACCAGGGAAGCCCTAGGGGAATATATTTTATAGGCCTTTGTGGGCCAGTGTCAAGATCTGATTTTTTGAGTCAGGAAGCCATTAGAAGGTTTAGATAAGTCATGTGATTATGAATAAAGGATCATTCTGAAGGCTGCTGTATTAAGAGTAGATTGTATGGGGGCAAGGGTGGAAACAAATCAGTTAGAAAAGCTGTTGCCCTATCCACATGAGAGATGATGTGGCTTGCGGAGAATGGTGCTATGGTATGGTAAAAGTGTCGGATTCTGGAGCCAGTTTGAATGTAGAACCGATGGGATTTATTGATGGATTGATTTATGTGGGATGTGAAAGAGGGGAGTCTAGGATGATTACTAAATTACTTTATAAAAGTGTTACTTTTGCAAAAGTAATATACACATATGATTTAAAGTTCATGATATACAAAAACGTACATATCCAAAGGTCTTTTCTTTTTTTCCCCCTTAGCCACCAGTTTGCTTGTGTAGAAACAAGCAAAAGTTACATTTTTGGGGGTAGCCTTCTATAGAGTTACATACACAAATACACAAATGAATACATGTTTAAATGGCATTTACATTCTTTTCAGTTTTGGTATTCTGTGATTTAGTTTAGCCATTATTAAGTATTGTTATTGTGTCACACCCTATGCTGGATATATTGCTATAAAGAGAAAGCCCCTGTTCTGAAGAAAAACTTAGTCTAACAAGGTTAAAAATACACACATAGACTTTAAGTGTAGTGTGTTACCTTGTAAAATAGACAAAAAGCTGTGGGGTCACAAAGGAAGATTACTTAGCCCAGCCTAGGTTCTTGGGGTCAGAGTATTTTTGTAGAAAGTCGAGTCTGAACCAAATCTGGAGTTATGTGAAGAAAGGTGGAAAAGGAAGTGGTTATCCAGTTTGAGTAATGAATGAATGTAGGGTAATTTAGATATATAATCAATAACATAGACTATTGAAGTAACTAGATAATGTGAGGTTTGGCATTTCCCCCCACCATTTATTTTTCCTTTTCTTTTCCTGAAAGGTACGACTGGATTTGGAACAAATCCAGGTGGTCTTTTTGGCCAACAGAATCAGCAGGCTACCAGCCTCTTCAGCAAACCATTTGCCCAGGCCATAACCACCCAGACCACTGGCTTTTCCTTTGGTAATACCAACACACTAGGACAGCCAAGCACCAACACCATGGTAAGGAAACAGGTCTTATTTGTAGAGCTAAGTAATGAGGCTTCTAATCATGTCAAATTAACAAGTTCTATCTCTACTGCAGTTCTTAAGGGTTGACCATACGTATGTGTAGTAAAGGGAAGAGAGCAAAATCTTTGAATAATTAAGACATAGATTCTAGTCCAGGCTCTACTCCGTATTTAATGAGGGGCTATTGAACAAGTCACTTATCCTTTCTGGGCATATTTTCTCATCACTAATCGCTGCTTAGTGTGCTAGAATTGGCCGTCCTGAAGCTATACCTTAGGACATTGACTCCAGGCATTCTGTAGAGTGTAGGAGAAAATATTTATAAACTACTGGCTCTATTTCAGAAGGTTCTTTCAGCTCATTCCCTTAAGTGGAATCAGGCAAAGAAGTTTAGTTCATTAAAATAAATAAGAGAGAACTAGAGCCATGTTGGATAATTGCTACTTCTGTCCAGATAGTAGAAGAGAAAGTCCTTATAGTCATGAGCAGTTTATTTCTAGGGACTGTTTTAGGGAAGTATAAAATTAAAGGTAAATTTGAGGTATGATTTATTGATTAGAATCCTTGGGATATACCTGGTTTTAAAATTAGAGATACTTTGCCTGATTAAAAAATAAAAAGTACAGGTAGACGCAAAAATCTTCAAAATACTGGCAAATTGAATTCAACAACATATAAAAAGGATTATACACTGTGACCAAGTGGGATTTATCCTAGGAAGGTTGGTTCAACATATTTTCATATTAATGTAATAAACCATAAAATAGAATAAAGTACAAAAGCCATATTGTCACCTCAGTAGGTAGAGAAAAGACATTTGATAACCTTTCATAATAAAAACACTCAAAAAGGAATAGAAGGGAGCTCAGAATAGCCAGAACAGTCTTGAAAGAAAAGAAAGCTGGAGTGATGAAGTGATGAAGACAGTGTAATACTGGCATAAGGCTAGACATATAAAATCGGGACTGGAATTGCGAGTCCAGAAACAAGTCCTCATGGTTAATTGATTTTCAACAAGAGTACTAAAACAGTTCACTACGGAGAGAATCTTTCAACAAAGAGTGCTGGGATAATGGTTTTCCATGTGCAAAAGCACGAGGTTGGACCTTTTCTTTATACAATTGTGGTAACTATAAAAGCTTAAAATGGATCAAATGTAAGAGCTAAAACTATAAAACTCATAGAAGAAAAGGAATTCGGCAATGATCTGTTAGGTAGTACACCAAAAGCAAAAGCAGCAAAAGGGAAAAATAGATAGGGCTTCTTCAAAGTTAAAAACTTTGGTGGGTCAAAGGGGATACCATCAAGAAAACAAAAAGAATACCTGCAAATTGGAGAAAATATTTTCTAGTCATATATCTCACAAAGGACTTGTGTCCAAACAATTAAGAACTCTTATAATTGAATAATAAGACAGACCATTAAAAAATGGGCCAAATACTTGAATAGACATTTTTCCAAAGAAGATAAATGACTAATAAGCACATGAAAAGGTACTCAATGTCAGTAGGCATCAGGGAAACTGCATTTCAAAACCACAGTGAGATATCACTTCATATCCACACTAGGAAGTCTATAAACAAAAAGAGAGACAGTGATAATGAATGTTTTCAAGAATTTGGAGAAATTGGAACCCTCATGCATTGCTATTTGGAATATAAAATAGTGCAGCCACTTTGGAAAAATTTGGCAATGCCTCAAAATGCTAAATGTAGAGTTAACATATGACCCAGCAGTTGCACACCTTGGTATTTCCCCCAAGAGAAATGAAAACACAAGAACTTGTATACAACTGATCATAATAACTAAAAGGTGGAAACAACCCAAATGTCCATCAGTGATGAATGGATAAATGAATGCGGTATATCCATACAGTGGACTATTATTCAGCCATTAAAATGGAATGAAGTACTGATACATGCTACAACATGGAGAGACCTTTTAAACATGCTAAGTGAAAGAAGCCATTCACAAAAGACCACGTTTTGTATGATTCCACTCATATGAAATGTTCGGAATGGACAAATCTATGGGAACAGAAAGTAGATTAGTGGTTGGTTGCCTAGGAATGGGGAGTGACTGCTAATGGGTCCAGGGTTTCTTTTTAGAGTGATCAAAATTTTCTGAATTTAGAGTGGGGATGGTTGCATAGCACTGAACATAGAAAAACCCCACTGAACAGTCCACTTTAAATAGGTAAACTTTATGATATGTGAATTATATCTCAATAAAGCTGTTTAAAACACTACGTTGAATTCTCAATTCAACTATAGCCCATTAATGCAATATTTTTCTTTTGTTGACTAATGCATAAAAAAATCTTTAAACATTGGATGATACAAACTTTGCTTATTTGAAATTGTGTAGTTTATCATAACAAATGAAGACTTAACATTACACTACTGCCTTTGTTCAGATTAATTTTATTATTTTCAGCTGATTATTTTCAGTTATTTGATTCAAAGTCCATTCCCCAGCTCAGTATTAATACGTTCTTTTGGCATAACTCTGAAAATGAAGCACCCTGTCGTGGCATTTTGTTTTCAGTGTGGCAACTCTGTTATCTCTTAGAGCACAAGAGTTAGTATAAAGTCTTTATAGCTGTCCAGGACTGTGTTGCTCATCAGGCTTAGATACAGATAAGAAGTTCTGGTCCTGCCACTTAGGGGCTGTGACATCTTGGGCAAGTTTTTAACTGCTCTGAGCCTTATTTTCTTTCGGAAAACGGCCCTGCGTTTCAGAGTTGTTGTGAAGAAAAGAAATGTTCTATGTATTTAGCATAATGTCTGTCACATAAACTTAAAAAAATGGCAACTATTATTAATAATCTAAGACTTTTAAAGACAACTGACTATTGCAGGTTTTCTTGTAATCTAGACTACCTTTTACAGGGTTTATTTGGAGTAACCCAAGCCTCACAGCCAGGAGGTCTTTTTGGGACAGCTACAAACACCAGCACTGGGACAGCATTTGGAACGGGAACAGGTCTCTTTGGGCAGACCAGTACTGGATTTGGTGCTGTTGGTTCGGTAGGTTTTTGCAGTTGACTGTAACTTGAAGATGTGTATAAATCTGTTAAAGGAATTTCTAAGAAAAATCTGTCTTTTGGGAATTCCCTGGTGGTCCAGTGGTTAATACTCAGTGCTTTCACTGCTATGGGCCTGGGTTCAAGCCCTGTTCAAGGAACTAAGATCCTATAAGCCACGCAACACAGCCAAAAAAATAAATAAATTTTTAAAAAAGAAAAATAGGGCTTCCCTGGTGGCGCAGTGGTTGAGAGTCCGCCTGCCGATGCAGGGGATGCGGGTTCGTGCCCCAGTCCCGGAGGATCCCACATGCTGCGGAGCGGCTGGGCCCGTGAGCCATGGCCGCTGAGCCTGCGCGTCCGGAGCCTGTGCTCCGCAACAGGAGAGGCCACAACAGTGAGAGGCCTGCATACTGCAAAAAAAAAAAAAAAAAAAATAAGAAAAAAGAATGCTGAATTAAAAAAAAAAGAAAAGTCTGTCTTCAAGTATTTTTTTGGGTTATAGTGTATGATTTGATACTGATAGTAACTGAAAGCTATTTGGTAACTTAAAAATAGGCAACTTATAATAGGTTTATTTTCAAAAAGTAAGTTCTTTTTAAAACTTGTTTGTTTCAATACTTATGTGGAGTTTACTTCTTTTAGTAAAATTTCGCTCCAGTTGGTTAAATTGTTGAGTTTAAGTTGAGGTGCTTTTGCTCTTAAAATCAGGGTTTTTTTTTTTTTTTTTTTCTTTTTAAAATAAATAAATAAATATTTATTTATTTTATTTATGGCTGTGTTGGGCTTTCGCCGCTGCATGCGGGCTTTCTCTATTTGCAAGGAGAGGGGGCTACTCTTCGTTGTGGTACACAGGCTTCTCATTGTGGTGGCTTCTCGTTGCGGAGCACGGGCTCTAGGCATGTGAGCGTCAGTAGTTGTGGCACGCAGGCTTCAGTAGTTGTGGCTTGTGGGCTCTAGAGCACAGGCTCAGTAGTTGTGGCGCACAGGCTTCGTTGCTTCGCAGCATGTAGGATCTTCCTGGCCCAGGGCTCAAACCCACATCCCCTGCACTGGCAGTCAGATTCTTAACCACTATGCCACCAGGGAAGCCCCAAATCAGGTAATTTTAAATTCCTATTTCTAACTTCTATTTTGGGTGATAAGTTAGTATCGTATTTGTTAATTAAGTATTTTTGGTGGTGATCAAGTTGTTAAAATTGTTGGTATTCTGAAGGTCTTCATGCCACTGGAGGCTTAACTGAATTTTTTTCCTTGTTAAGTCATTTAAGTAAAAAATTACTATATAGGAATACACTTGACCTAAAAAACAATAGTAAATACCACTTAGAGAAACTATATGTCTATTATGTACGCATTATAACAAGCTTTGAACTTCAGTTTAAAAAAAAAAAGGAAAAGTCCCCAAATCATTTGGTTGTTTTCATGGAGATTGGAATCTATTCTTATTTGAGGTGAGAAATTGAGAAAATTATCTAATGCTTCAGAAAGTTATTTTTTAACAACTTTATTGGGCTATAATCCATTTGCCATGCAATTCACCCTTTTAAAGTTTAAAATTCAGCGGTTTTTAGCATATTCACAGATTGTGCAGCTATCACCATAGTCAATTTTAGAACATATTTGTCACCCTAAAAAGAAACGTCATCCCCATTAATAGTCACTTCTCATTTCCCCCAAGTCACTTCAGGCCTGCTGTCTATGGATTTACCTATTCTGGACATTTCATATAAATGGAGTCACATCTTTTGTGACTGACTTCTTTTACTTAGCATAATGTTTTGAAGTTTCATCCATGTTGTAGCATGTTTAAACTTTTTACTGTAACTCTTTCTACTGGCACGTTAAATACATGATAATGTTTCTGTTACCAGGTAAAAAATATTTGATTGACTTGTTGTTGTTGTTTTCTTTGTCTCACTGAAATATTATGTTTGATGAAGTGTTACCATTAACTTCTCAAGCCAGGAGCATTATGTCTTGTTAATCTTGCTCAGATTAGTATGTTTTTCTGATAGTTATTCATCCTTCTTTATACCTTTTTTATAAAAATTGTGATATCTTCTCTCCCTTACCACACACCCAATCCAGTGTACCTAAGGTAACCTCTGTTTCCTGTTTGGAGTGTATCTTTATACTACTTAATATTTTCCTGTGTTGTGTTCTTTTTAGACCCTGTTTGGCAATAACAAGCTAACTACATTTGGAACCAGCACAACCAGTGCTCCTTCGTTTGGTACAACCAGTGGCGGGCTCTTTGGTAACAAACCAACCCTGACTTTAGGAACCAATACAAACACTTCCAATTTTGGTACATATAAAAAGCAGGTTTGACTCTCTTAAAGTTATACTGACTATACCACACATTCTCCTGATTCATATTATTGGGAATATTTTAAAATTCTCAGGTAAGCTGTGGCTTGATATGAGGTTCCAGAGGGAAAGGTTTGAAATCAAGGACTTGGGTTGAGGTGCCTGGAAGAGATGTATGTAAATTGCCTTAACTAATTTATATTCTCTTGACTCCCTGCTTTGGATAAAATGGGGCATTCAGCACATGCAATAGCAGTACTGTGCAGAATGTTGGTTCTCTAATGGAGGTAGATTTTTTTCAAAATAAGGAAACATTTTCTTTGGATTACCTCACCAATAATTGAGAAACAATAAGTGAAACACATTTGCTTGAGATAACACATTCTGTTAGGCCAGGTTTCAAGCAGGGAAGTAGTAAACAGATGAGATTAGATGATTCTTTTTTTGAACTTTCTGTTGTTGTTTTGTGTTTTTTTGATATTTAATGATTCTCATTGGAAGTTGAAGCCTCTCTGATTTGGGGGACTGTTCATTAGTTTTCCTATAGCTGTGTGTATTTTTGAATACATGTTCATTGGAAGAAATTTGGAAAATATATGTAAGATTGAATAACAGAAAAACAAACCTTATACTGCTTTCCAGAGATATGCTGGAAAATTTTAAATTCGTTTAATAGAAACATTATTTCTGTTATTTTAACTGTCTTTTATAACTACCTAATTAAGTTTTCAAACAAATTCAACGTATTTTGAGATAAATCATATATGAAAAGTTCATTTCATTACCAAGGGAAATAGTGGTTGAAATATTTGTTTTAAGGATTTCATGTGCCAGATGCAACATTAGGTTCTGGATATCTAGTGGGAGCTGAGTACAAACATATGGCCATTTGCCATAAGTCAGCAGTTACAGTTTTTCAGTGAGTTTTTTTTTTTTTTAATAAATTTATTTAATTTATTTTTGGCTGAGTTGGGTCTTTGTTGCTGCGCACGGGCTTTCTCTAGTTGTGGCAAGCGGGGGCTACTCTTCCTTGCGGTGCATGGGCTTCTCGTGGTGGCTTCTCATGTTGTGGAGCGTGGTCTCTAGACGTGCGGGCTTCAGTAGTTGAGGCTCACGGGCTCTAGAGCACAGGCTCAGTAGTTGTGGCACACGGGCTTAGTTGCTCCGTGGCATGTGGGATCTTCCTGGACCAGGGCTCAAACCCATGTCCCCTGCATTGGCAGGCGGATTCTTAACTGCTGTGCCACCAGGGAAGCCCTTCAGTGAGTTTTTTAATGATCGTGTACTGGAGAAAGAGGCTACATTAAGCATCCATTGGAAACTTATATGTGTTCATGGAAATACGAACTATGTGAAGGAGATAGATAGGTCCTTGTCAGGTACCAATTCCTAAATTAATGTTTTGATTTGAGTTTTATAACCCCTTTTGTTGGGTTCATTCATTCCTAGTAATGATTATCAGTCTATCATTCTAGCTGTAATTCTTTTTCGCTGTGCTCGATGAAAGAATGGTTTTGAGGCAGTAGACTTGGTTAGCATGGGTGTCAAATTTTGTGTATTTGTTTCTTATCTATGAAGTAAGATGGGAAAGATACTTAAGGGTTAAATCAGTGTTTTTCAGCCTTTTTTTTTTTTTTTTTTTTTTTTAAATCACTGTCACTCCCTCTTCCCCAGAGAGACTTTGTAGACCTTTTTCCTCTTAAAAATTATCTTCTGGGCTTCCCTGGTGGCGCAGTGGTTGAGAGTCCGCCTGCCGATGCAGGGGGACACAGGTTTGTGCCCCGGTCCGGGAAGATCCCACATGCCACAGAGGGGCTGGGCCCGTGAGCCATGGCCGCTGAGCCTGTGCGTCCAGAGCCTGTGCTCCACAATGGGAGGGGCCACAACAGTGGGAGGCCCGCATACTGCAAAAAAAAAAAAAAAAGGAAAAAAAATAAAATGCATGTTTTTTGATAGCATACTTCACGTTCAGAATTAAATATATTTTCTATCTGATAAGGTGCTTATGTAGGCTATTGATTTGAAAATGAAAACTGTCATCTTTATTTGATATGCCTCACTACTTATGTGCTGAATTTGAATTGTCCTTTTTTTTTTTTAAATCCTTAATGTTGACCTAGTACCTGGCATAGACTAGGTGCTCACTAAAAGTTTATTAATAAGTGGGGCCCTGAGAGGAAAGATTCCCTATACAAGTAGGGGTTGCAAGGTGGCAAGTTTTGTTTTATTCTTGGGTGAACTTGTCATTCCGTTAACCACCCCAGAGGGATCCAGGTCTAACTAAGACTTTCTTTGATGTTCCTGTTGTCTTGGGAAGCTATCAACTTTGGTGTTGTGGGCAGAGATGATCTTCTGATTTGGAAATAAGTCATATAACAAATCTGGAAATGGAATAAGGTTACCCAAAGATTTGGAGTATCATATCATTGTTGGTTACACGTTACCCAGTATGGGATTATGTTTCATTATGATGGTGATTAATCCACAGAGTGAAAAGGTTCATCTACAATTGATGTTGCCACATCCTTAAGTCATTCTTTAGAGTCATCAGTTCATTTTCTTAGTAATTATTCCTAACGGACTAGTTTAAGGTTAAGTGAATGAATAGAATTGTTTCAGGAGAGAAATTACAAGCAGGATGTCAGCACTTGTGAGCAACAGTTTAAAGAGGTTGAAGATCTTTTGGGTATTGATAAGATGGTACTTGGTAATAAATTATTGGTTCCTCATGCTACATGATTAAGGGGACAGTTTAGCTCTTTGTGTACATAGACATCTGATATTTTAAGCGTTTTTTTTTAATTGAGATATAATTGACATGTAACATTATATTTCAGATGTATTGGGTGGGCCAAAAAGTTCGTTTTTCGTAAGATGGCTCTAATAGCACTTAGTTGTCTAACTTCATTTGAAACAATTTTGTTAGATTGTATGTGACAGCATGCATTTGAAAAAAGACATCAAAATTGGTGAATTTTTGTGTAGCCATTTTAATATTGAAGATGGAAGAGAACAACATTTTCGGCATATTATGCTTTATTATTTCAAGAAAGGTAAAAACGCAACTGAAACGCACAAAAAGATTTGTGCAGCGTATGGAGAAGGTGCTGTGACTGAAAAATGTGTCAAAAGTGGTTCGCAAAGTTTCATGCTGGAGATTTCTCACTGGACAATGCTCCACGGTTGGGTAGACCAGTTGAAGTTGATAGCAATCAAATTGGAACAATAATTGAGAACAGTAAACGTTAAACCACGTGGGAGACAGCCGACATACTCAAAATACCAAAATCGAGCTTTGAAAATCACTTGCACCAGCTTGGTTATGTTCATTGCTTTGATGTTTGAGTTCCACATAAGTTAAACGAAAGAAACCTTCTTGACCGTATTTCCACATGTGATTCTCTACTGAAACGTAATGAAAACATCGCGTTTTTAAAACAAATTGTGATGGGCGATGAAAAGTGGATACTGTACAACAATGTGGAACGGAAGAGATCGTGGGGCAAGCGAAATGAACCACCACCAACCACACTAAAGGCCAGTCTTCATCCAGAGAAGGTGATGTTGTATATATGGTGGGATTGGAAGGGAATCCTCTATTATGAGCTCCTTCTGGAAAACCAAACAATTAATTCCAATAAGCACTGCTCCCAGTTAGACCAACTGAAAGCGGCACTTGATGAAAAGCGTCCAGAATTAGTCAACAGAAAATGCATCATCTTCCATCAGGATAACGCAAGACCACGTGTTTCTTTGATGACCAAGCGAAAACTGTTAAAGCTTGGCTGGGAAGTTCTGATTCATCCACCATATTCACCAGACATTGTACCTTCAGATTTCCATTTATTTCGGTCTTTACAAAATTCTATTAATGGAAAAAAATTTCAGTTCCCTGGAAGACTGTAAAAGGCACCTGGAACAGTTCTTTGCTCAAAAAGATAAAAAGTTTTGGGAAGATAGAATGATGAAGTGGGCTGAAAAATGTCAGAAGGTAGTGGAACAAAAGGGTGAATATGTTGTTCAGTAAAGTTCTTGGTGAAAATGAAAAATGTATCTTTTATTTTTACTTTAAAAACTGAAGGCACTTTTTGGCCCACCCAATACAGTGTAATGGTCCAATATTTGTATATATTGTGAGATGATTACCACAATAAGTCTAAGTAACGTCTGTCATCATATATAGATAGAAAGTTTTTTTTCTCGCTTACCCCTATGTTTCCTTCTAGGAGTTTTATGATTTTAGATCTTATATTCAAGTCTGTAATCCATTTTGTTTATGTTGTAAGATAATGGTCCAGTTTTATTCTTTTACATGTGGTTGTCCAGTTTTCCCAGCACCATTTATTGAAGACTGTCCATTCTCCGTTGTATATTCTTGGCTCCTTTGTCATAAATTATTGACTGTTAATTAATTAATTGTTCTTAATTTTACTTTAAAGTTGTTTTGAAATAACAGAGTTGATAAACTTTTGTCAGTAAGAATCTGTGGAAATGTGTGGTATAAACAGTGTAAGTTGGGACTTACTTCCCTCCTGTGGGTTTGAGGTAGTTCACTAGTATCTTGTTTTCTGCTGTTTATGGGGTTGGAAGATCCTTTTTGGTTAAATTTTAACTCAGAAAGACAACATCTCCAAGTACATTTTCTGGGTTTTTTGTTTTTTTATCTTTAAAGAAAATTGATTGTGCTTGAGTGGGCAGTACTCCATTTTTGTGGCCATAGCTGTTAGAAAAATTGAAGAAGACTTAATGTATGAATTAAATGTATTGAAAGTAAGTCAGGTTACTTGCTTAGATTTTTAAATGATATTAGAAATATGTTTTCAAACTGTATAATTCTTTAACTTTTGTTCTTTACATTTTTCATTCAGATATAAATTCAAATATTGGCATGACAAAGTATAATCTTAGTTGGTGACACATATTCCAAGACACTTTCTTTATTGTTATGTTGAACTTGTTCACCTCCATGATACCTTTTTAAAAGACTTCAGGTGTACCACAAACAGGATTTGCTGGCTAGTGATTGGGGTTTTTTTCCTCTTATCAAAAGAGATTAATGATATGTTCATTATCATTTGTTGATATTTAGCTCCAAAAGGAGTACAGAAACTGTTCACGCATCTGAACAAAAGAGAAATAATAGCAGTAATGTGATGTGTAGGTGTCTTTGTGGGGAGACTTGTGGATTTTAGAGGGGAATCACAGGATTTTCTCTAAATGTTGGGTCATAGTGAAAGAGGATGGTTTGTTCAACTCTCCATCATCTCCGATAATGAAACAATTCAATTCAAGAAAGGTTATTCATAGATTATCTTCTCTTTTTAACGTCAGCTAGCTGAGTCTTCGAATGCTTCTATGAGCTTATTGAGTCTGACTCCATTAAAGCTCCTCATGTGTGATCAGCCACACATTACTATTCATACAAGGTCCATCTGTTCAAAACAAAAGCTGCTGTAGAGATTTTTATAGGTAATCTTCTCTTAGCAAGAACCTTTAGGTTCAGTGAAGTGTCTTTGTTGACTGTCTTATTTTTTAGTGAAAGTTTGGGGGGATTAATTTTTCTTCTACTAATTAAACATGAAACATAGAATGGAGGCTTTGAGTATTACGAAGGGAATGTTCCCCAAGCTCAAGCACAATCACTTTGCTTTAATTAATATTGGGTATTATCCTATATTGAATTGATATTTCAAGTCTAAAATATAATTAAGTAAATAGGAAGACTGTGGGATCTGTTTATACTTACTTAAACTTAAAAATTAAATTAGCCTACCATTTAGGATTTCTAAATATCAAAAAATGAAGGGATGCAAAACTTAGGGTCAGACTGCTTTGTTTGAAATTCCCTTGTACAGGACATTGAGAGTTGTGTTAATGTACAGTCCACTCATTCTTTTGTCCTTCTAGGGTTTGGCACAAATACCAGTGGGAATAGTATTTTTGGAAGTAAACCAGGACCTGGAACTCTGGGAGCCGGGCTTGGTGCAGGATTTGGAACAGGTAAGGAACTGTACCGTAAGATTTAGGAAGTGATACAACTAAATCTAATTGCTGCAACTTAAGACCTCTGTTTGATCATATACATGGAAATAAGAGGCCTAGATTTTCATTTTCACAAATGGATTTAGAAAACATTCCCATATGCTTTACCAGATTTTAAAATGCTGGCACATTTATCTTAGAGGCTGTCTGTTCCTTTTGTACAAAATGTCCTCTGATAGTCCTGGTGTGCCTGGGATTTTCAGTACTTAATGTGTTATGTCAGAAGATACACATATTTTGAATTTTGGTCAGTCTTGCCAATTTTTAATTTGCCTTCCAAAAAGAATGCCAGTTTGCATTTTTGCTCATATTTTATAAAAGTGCCCATTTTTTCATACCCTTTCCATATTGTTGGGCTTCTTCATCTTTGTGTGCCTGATAGTGGAAGTTGGTATGTTCTGATTTACACTTCACTGATTACCGGTGAAGGATACCCTTGTGTACGTTTACTGGACATTTGAATCTTTCAGTTCTCTATTCATAATCATTGTTGATCATTGTTTCTTTATTTTTGAGAACGTTTTATATATTGTGGATGTTAACTCTTTTGGGTTGTATGGTAAACTTCTTGAGCCTTTGAGCTTACTCAAATTCTACTACATATATTTTGCAAGAAATAAAAACTAAAAAGCTGTAGTTTTTTGTACAATGTGATCCTTAAACTTAAGCAGAATATAACATCTGACATCATGTTCTCTTCTAATCCCAGAAGGAAAATTAACTTTGGTGTGGTCTTTTTCAAGGTAGTTTGATGCTAGACAGCTTATGAACCATAAACCTAAGCTGGGATAAGATGCTGCTCTAATGTCTGTTACCAGATATTTCCACTAAGTCTTTGTTTATCATTTAATTTTGTTTGTGATATCTTAATGTACAAGTTTTATTTTTATGTGGTCAAAGTTGTCATTCTCTCCTCTTTGGCTTCTGGGTCTTGCAGATTATGATTAGCAACGCTTTATTTCTGTAGTCTAAGATTATAAAGTCGTCTATAACTTTTTTCCTGATGCTGTTGTCTTCTGTTCTACAATAATGTAATACCTCAACCTCTTTATTTATTTGAATATATTCGGTTTTCCTTGAACAGTTGTACCTCACAGACGAGGAATCTCATTTTCACTGCTGTTATATAATCCTAATTCATGCTTTGCCCATATAAACTAAAAGCCAAATAAAATTAATAAAGAATTTTACACCCCCACCTTAGCAGCAATAGATCATGTAGGGAAACGAGAATTGTGAATCACTGAGTATACACTATTGAAATTCTTTGGTGGTCACGTCTGCTAAAGCAGACTTTTGGCTCTGAGAGGAATGTGTCTGGAGACTATCAGATATAAATACCCACATTAATGAATTCTGCATTTCATGGTATCACAATTAGGATAACATTGTCGCTTTGGACTGTGTTTTAGGGGGTCATTAGCTAAGTGGGTATTCCTGTGTAGATAGCTTCTTGTTTTGAATGAGAGAGATTCAAACTCATACCTCAACAGAAGTACATTTTCATGTAACATAGGCCTTTGGGTACTTCGTGAGTAGTCGACTGTAGAAACCTTAAGTGAACAAATACATAAATTTTTTGTACACCTAGATTTAAGTGACCAATCTTAGTGTAAAATGTTTTATATTATCCTTTGGTGTATGATTAAATCATGGGTGCATCAGTTTCTTGTTTCACACAGGTATTAACTGTCATTAGCACTATCAATAGTATGCCATTTTCTTGGTAGTTACAAGTAACAATACTAAGAAGTTTTAGTAACAATACTAAGAAGTTTTAGTTCTTAAAGTTTTCCATGAAGCCATAAGTTTAAGGGTACATCTAGTAAAGTTTGTTACACTAAGATATACACAGAAAAACCTACCCAAAGCTAATAGGTACCATAGATAAAATTAAATTCTAACATTTATTAGAAAATCTCAATAAAGTATAACCATTTTTATTTATTCTTTGAGCATCCTTAGAGTTTTTAGGACCACTGTTACCATGGTGCCACCAGTATATCTTCCTTATGACTCCTACAACTACCTGTAAATATAACACAATTCATAAATTGACATTATTATACATCAGAATGTCCCTCAACTTGTGTAAGTCCTTTCACTAAGTATAAAAAGCCATTTGTACATAATATAAGACTGATCTGGATAAAATACATGTTTTTATTATTTTGTAGGTTATTGAAATATAGTGATTTTTAGACTGTTTCATGATTCTTCCTTCAGGGCTAATGCAAATACACACCATCCAGAACAGAAATTTTTATCCATTTTATATATTCAGGTTTCATCTAAGCCTTTTGTTTAGGGGTGGTAAGGAGGTTTTGTTCTCTGGGAGAAAAAAGAAGAATCCTGAAATTTTTACTGTAAACCATGTTCTTTAAGGGAGTAATATAGGGACTTCCCTGGGGGTGCAGTGGTTAAGAATCCGCCTGCCAACGCAGGGGACATGGGTTCGAGCCCTGGTCTGGGAAGATCCCACATGCCGCGGAGCAGCTAAGCCCGTGCACCACAACTATGGAGCCTGTGCTCTAGAGCCCACGTGCCACAACTACTGAAGCCCGCGTGCCTAGAGCCTGTGCTCCACGACAAGAGGAGACACTGTAATGAGAAGCCCGCACACTGCAACGAAGAGTAGCCGCCACTTGTCACAACTAGAGAAAGCCCATGCGCAGCAATGAAGACCCATGTAGCCAAAAATAAATAAATTTTTTCAAAAAGGAAGTAATATGGGCTTCCCTGGTGGTGCAGTGGTTGAGAGTCCGCCTGCCGATGCAGGGGATGCGGGTTCGTGCCCCGGTCCGGGAGGATTCCGCATGCTGCAGAGCGGCTGGGCCCGTGAGCCATGGCCACTGAGCCTGTGCATCCGGAGCCTGTGCTCCGCAACGGGAGAGGCCACAACAGTGAGAGGCCCACATACCACAAAAAAAAAAAAAGGGAGTAATATAATTTTAGTTTTTCTTGGAATTTTCACCAGTTTCTAATGGGTTGGAACTTTAAAAGAAGTCTTATTCCCTGTTTCAAAGCTGGGTTTTTTAAGGTGAAATAATCCCATTGCTATATTATTATTATTATTAGTGAGAGTTGGACAGTTAAGGAATGCTTTGTTCATTTAGGAGTCATCCTCATTAATTTATATTGTATGCATTCTCTGAGTGTAAACTTCCTATCCTTTTTTTGGGGTTGCAATCTCAAGACAGTTTCCATTCGATATTTTTGACCTCCAAGTATTATATGTTTGAAGTGATTTTCCTGGTAAACCATATCTCTGTCAAGAAACATTTGTATGTTAAAAAGAACTTCAGGGCTTCCCTGGTGGTGCAGTGGTTGAGAGTCTGCCTGCCAATGCAAGGGACACACGGGTTCGTGCCCTGGTCTGGGAAGATCCCACATGCCGCGGAGCGGCTGGATCCGTGAGCCATGGCCGCTGAGCCTGCACATCCGGAGCCTGTGCCCCGCAATGGGAGAGGCCACAGCAGTGAGAGGCCCGCATACCACAAAAAAAAGAACTTCAGATCTTCCAAATTGCCATTAACTTTTTCTTTGGGCTGGGGGAGGGATGGAAAAATGTTTTTAATTTATGCCAATAACTTATCCTAAAAAAACTAAATTCTTCCCACTTTACACTTTAAAAATCATTGCCAACAGCACGGTCCATAAGCAAGATTCATTAAGCTTTAAAACATTACAGGTTTCTGCAGCGGCCTTCTCCCTGGTGAAGATAAGTTCTTATTCCATCCACAGATTTAGGCTGAAACTTGAATCTGTTTAGTAACCTCATCACAAGGCATTCAGCTTTTTATAAAACAAAAAAAAAATTGTCGGAAATAGTTTTCATGAGATGGTATACTTGAAAGTGTTACTTTTTGCTCTTCAAAGAAGATATATTGGATTTGGTTTTCTATAACCTGCATGTTAGTCAAAAAGGTGACGTTTTAATTGGTTCAATTGAGTATTTGATTTGCAGATATTGAAATTTAAGGAGAATTGACAATTTTGAAATTCTTTAGAAATCTGTTTTACTATAGAGTAGCAATTAAGAGCC